>NC_138776.1:230624586-231240586 GCF_965119305.1 Pelophylax lessonae
AACAGAGCTACACATACCTGCCTACACCCACCTCCTCCTAACAGAGCCACACATACCTACCTACACCCACCTCCTCCTAACAGAGCCACACATACCTACCTACACCCACCTCCTCCTAACAGAGCTACACATACCTACCTACACTCACCTCCTCCTAACAGAGCCACACATACCTACACCCACCTCCTCCTAACAGAGCCACACATACCTACCTACACCCACCTCCTCCTAACAGAGCCACACATACCTACCTACACCCACCTCCTCCTAACAGAGCCACACATACCTACCTACACTCACCTCCTCCTAACAGAGCCACACATACCTACCTACACCCACCTCCTCCTAACAGAGCCACACATACCTACCTACACCCACCTCCTCCTAACAGAGCCACACATACCTACCTACACCCACCTCCTCCTAACAGAGCCACACATACCTACCTACACCCACCTCCTCCTAACAGAGCCACACATACCTACCTACACTCACCTCCTCCTAACAGAGCCACACATACCTACCTACACCCACGGCACACAGTGCTCCGCATCTCTTCTACACATCTAATAGCACACAGACATCAGAGATGGGCGCTGATCAATATTTCCTCTTCTAGATCATTCACTTGTTTTAGTATGTAAAAGTTCTAAGGAGAATCATTCTAATGATCGGGAGATCTCATCCTCCGCTCATCTTACAATGATTAGGAAGTCTCCTGTGTTGAGAATGTTATAACTTTTTGAGAAGATAAATCTGTATGATTACCTAAAAGCTCCTATTGGCTGATATATATATAATTTATATTCAATTGCCTGCCAATATTTTAATGGTTTAAAATATTTGCAGTAACAGTGGAACCCCCAACATGGGCGTCGTGCGATAATAAGTAAAGAGAAACTACTGCTCGTAATCCCCCCCCCCCCCCCCTATCCTCATATCCGTACACAATAGTGCTGAGTGAGGGATGGGCAGGAAAATGAATCTCCATACAGATGAATTGTTTTCCTCTCCAATCCCGGATGTATTCTTCCCTGTAATGTGTCCGTGTGTGATCTCCTGTGATGACACAGTTCTAGTATGGGGGGAGGGGAGATAGAGGAAAATCCCTCCTGATCCCCATAGTGACATCTCCATGTGGACTGTGTAAGGTTTACCCCCCTCCCCCCACAAATTAAATGGGCTGATTGGTCATCAGCTCTCTAAGCACGATTCCTAATGACTCGAAATCGATTCCATTGTTTGAAATAAGAAATTATTACGTTTCTAGAAAATGCAACTATGTGTCTCCTGAGAGAATGGGAACCAAAGAGACAAAGATTGTTTAATCTGTTCCTAGGAAAGTGTGTTTTACCGTTAAATATTGTAACATTGTATCTATTAGGGAAGATATAGAGGAAGTGTGAATTGTGTTACAGATGAGTTCAATTGTATTTATTACAATAAATCGGCAAGAGAAAGGATGTCCCTTCTAGATGAGAAATGGGAATGTTTTCTGTGTAATTATATTAGAGGTGAGCTTTACTTCCACACTGAGCTTCGGAGCGCAGAGAAGGGAGAGAAAAGAAAGATGTGGTGAAGGTGATCCCGGGGAATGTATAGGAATGTAGTAGCCGGTATTTTCCAGCATGTAGTCGGTGTGATGAGGTAGTATATATATATAGAGCTCTGTATATAGGAGGATGTGGTGGCTCTGAAAAGAGCCTTTGTGTTGGGATGATGGGAGTAGTAGTAGGAGTGGTGGTGCCCTCCCCTTCTATGCCCTCTCTCCGCGGATGCGGCGTGCCAGCTGTATGTCTTTGGGCATGATGGTGACTCTCTTGGCGTGGATGGCGCAGAGGTTGGTGTCCTCGAAGAGTCCGACGAGATAAGCCTCTGAAGCCTCTTGCAGAGCCATGACGGCGGAGCTCTGGAAGCGCAGGTCGGTCTTGAAGTCCTGGGCGATCTCTCGGACGAGGCGCTGGAAGGGCAGCTTGCGGATGAGCAGCTCGGTGGATTTCTGGTAGCGGCGGATCTCTCGGAGAGCCACGGTGCCGGGCCTGTAGCGGTGAGGCTTCTTGACTCCGCCGGTGGCCGGGGCGCTCTTGCGGGCGGCTTTGGTGGCCAGCTGCTTGCGGGGAGCTTTCCCTCCGGTGGACTTCCGGGCGGTCTGCTTGGTTCTCGCCATCTTTACTCAACTCTCTGCTGGAACAGTGAATGTGAGGCATTGCCGCTCTGCGGAGCCATTTATACACAGCACTGCCTTCCGATTGGACAAGTAACTCACACGCCTTTCAATGATTGGTTTTCTTAAAAAAAGCGGCATTTTTAAAATGCCCGCCAAAATCTGCACGTTATCTTTGTAAGTAGAGTCACCATCTTTGTGTGGGATGGGGGAGGGGAGTTACTTTACATCATACAAGCGATCTCTATTCTCAAAAAGAGAAAACATTCATCAGACATATCTTTATAGATTTAGGAATTATAGACTGTGAGAATGGACTGGCGGTAGATCTCTACCTTTCTATATGATGGGAAATAAAGGATTCCATGTTTCATTATCAGATCTGTGTAGGATCATGGAACTGACCTCTATCAGACATGTAGCAGTTATAGATTTCCTCATATTAAAACTAGAATAAGAAAAAAGTGAAATGACTGGTAGAAATCATGGCACTGCCAGATATGTACAATGAATCAATAACACAAATATTTCATGTCTGAAGAAGCAGATCTGTCCCCTCTTAGAAACATTGTAAACATGTTGCTGGTTTCTAGTTACAAAGTAAATGAAATTCTCTTCGGAGTATTGAATGGCTGAGGGTCCTTTCTATCAGTTTCCTTCCTGCCAAATGAGAAAATATTCATCAGAAATATGATATAAAATAAAAAAGATCGGAGATTCCTAATCGGTGTAAGAATTAGAAGATCTGAGATTGGACAGTTTTTCTCCATAATACAGTAAATGAGATGACAGAAAATCCTCCTCCGATCTCACTGATCTGATTATTCCGTTCTTAGTGAATAACAAGTAGAAAGTTGACTTGCACAGCTTATTCCATCCAGCACAATTCTGTACTAACATGGAGGGACAGATCTCTGAGCAGACAATGAATCGTCCCCCCAGCATTGCCCTCCCTGCTCCGGGCAGATCTGGGATCAGTCGGTGTCATTGTTTCCAGATGGATCAGCGCTCAGGAAGTTTTCTATCAGATCCATTTGAATGAAATTGAACTAAACTGCTCCAATGTATTCTCTATGGAGGAGAAACACTGACACCTGCTGGTAAAAAGAGGAATGACTTCCGTGCGGGGATCTGTGAAGAGATACAATGTAATTTCATGGCTTCCTTTCCGAATCCATAGGAACAGAATAAAACGGATTAGTGTGTGCAGTTTGATAACAGAATTACAATTCATAGCTGAAGATCTGAGGAAATGGCATCCAGACTGCAAAATTTATCGGATTATTTTGCATGTTTTTTTTGTGTCAGATAAAACCTTTAGAAGTCGGCAGATGAGGGATCGCTCGGTGCGATCATTATTTCTAGATGTCCCATGTGGATCAGTATTAAATCCTAACACCTATTGCTGAATTCCCCTTTCAATCAAATCCCTGTGTAATAATTATAATAGGTGTGCCGCTACTGCACCTTTCACACATAGATAGATAGATTTTCTATCTATCTATCTATCTATCTATCTATCTATCTATCTATCTATCTATCTATCTATCTATCTATCTATCTATCTATCTATCTATCTATCTATCTATCTATCTATCTATCTATCTATCTATCTATCTGTCTATCATCTTATGTGGATCTAAGATCGATCTGTAATGAATGATCAATTTGTCTATACAGTGGTACACCTCTAATTAAACAAGTAGGCTAAAAGATCTGATTGCTGAGAATGGGGCATGTTTGATCCAGGGTGTATTGCTGCAGAATAACACATTAACTGATACAGTGCAATGATGTGGTGAGATTGGTTGGTGTATGAGCACTGAGGGATGGAATTGGTTTGTACCCCTCTGGTTATGTGCAGCAGCTGTGCAGGGTCCTATCCCATTCTAATAGAAGATGATGAGAGATCCGGGATTCTGGAGACATAATACATTGTGTGACATCTCATCTGTTCCAGGACTCTGGGGGAACATGACTTGTGAGAGATCAGCAAAGGGTTCTAGATGTCACAATCTATCCGTGCAGTGTATGACCTGAAGGAACCCAGAGCCGAGCGTTCATTGTGGGGACTTTATATAGTAATCTGGATAGGAAGGTCACCAGTGGAAGGTGTTAGAACATCTGTTATAAACAGGAGGATGGATTGAGGGGAGAACTTTATATGCAGGAAGCGTTAATGGTCTATGAAGTCTTCTCTGGTCAAAATATGTAATAAAAAGTCGGCTAAACGATTGTGATACTTATTGGGAAGGAAATGGATTTCTAGAAAATATTGGAAAACTGATAATTCTTCATAAGACAATTGGCTAAATGTTGGGGTGGTTGGAAGAATTTTAGTTTCCATATTGATGGAAAAAAAAGGGGGAGGGCAGTTGTATGGACATTTGAGTGCGCTCACATCTCTGGTATTCTTCTTTCTTTTTTCCGGTTGGGGTCATTTATCTAGGAGATCTGCACTCTACTAAAAGCTGGGAGGTATTATGTCTCGTTTTGGGTGGGGTGGGGGTGTTACAAATGCTGCATTTTATGGTATTTTTGCGATTTCTATGTACTTCATAATATATTATTTTATATATTCTTTTTTTATATTAGGATACTATTATATTTTATTCACTGAATGTGAATATTCCGATGTCTGAGTATGTAGTGAGGACATTTATTTGGAGGATCCTGGGTGACGTCAGAGACATGACCTCACCAGTAATGATGATCAGGTAACATCCAATGGTCACCCAAAAGGAGTGAAATGTTGTTCTTTCTATTGAACAAAGAGCATCATCGAGCGGGAAATTCAAATCACGGAACTGCTGAGGATTGGATGATTGAGAGCACAGAGAGGCGGACTTATTGTGACGTCTGGACGCGCCCTCCTCCAACCCCTCCCCCTTATTCTCCATCAGGTCCGCATATGCTGCATATAAAGCGAGGCTGGGTGCTTTTACTTCACATTCGTCTGATACAGGAAGAGCTTGGAGATGTCTGGTCGCGGTAAAGGAGGAAAGGGTCTGGGGAAAGGAGGCGCTAAGCGCCACAGGAAGGTGCTCCGGGACAACATCCAGGGCATCACCAAACCCGCCATCCGACGTTTGGCCCGCAGAGGGGGTGTCAAGCGCATCTCCGGTCTCATCTATGAGGAGACCCGTGGAGTGCTCAAAGTCTTCCTAGAGAATGTCATCCGCGATGCCGTCACCTACACCGAGCACGCCAAGAGGAAGACCGTCACCGCCATGGATGTCGTCTATGCGCTCAAACGCCAGGGCCGCACTCTCTACGGATTCGGAGGCTAAACCCCAACATCCACCGACCCACTTCACCCCAACAAAGGTCCTTCTCAGGGCCACCCACCTTCTCCTACAAAGAGCTGTAACCATTTATTTCTCTTAGATCAACTTTTATCACGTCGGAATGAAAGCTTTTTAGCTAAACACATATTAATCCGATTGTACAACTTTATTTTACTTGGAATACAACAGATCGAAGCGATCTAGTGTTTATATTCTCTCCGCTTACAATATCGTTAGATCACTTTATTATTTTTCAGCTAGCTTGTTGAGACACCGATAAACCCCTTTCTTAGGCATTATTTCCAGTCACCTCACATTTCTTTATAGAAAAATTCGGGGTGGGATAAGGGGACAATAAATATCGCTCAGTGACATTTCTAGATGATCATTACTCTATTTTCTCATCATAAAGAAAGGTAGAAGTCATGTGACTGTCGTGTTCTGTGTATAGCGGTGGATTCCGAGCACTTGCAATAAAGGACATTTTTTGGTCAGTAATAATCCGGTCACCCCTCTCTAATCTGATTGAAATTAAAGTGTTGATGTTTTTCCAATCAAAGTTCTCCTCTGCTGATCTCAGTATTCAGGGTCGGATTTGGCGGTATAAAAGAAATGGATTTTTGTGTAACGATTTACACAATTCAGGCGGGTGAAATTTGAAATATTGGCCAATCAGAGTTGTGGGAGATCCCACAGCCAGCCACTAATGTCTTTCCTATGAGTACAAAGAAAGTGTGCGCTCCCTCTCCTTTCTCAGAGTAGAGGTCACGTGTTCAGTGACTTTCTAATCATCTCTACAGCAGGGCGGACTCTGAAGTATCAAACAACAAAACGGACGTTTATCAATGTATGGATTATCGTTGTGAAATAAAGGGACCGTTGATGAATGTTCCACAATAGAAGCTGCTGTATTATCGTGATGGTAGATGGGAAGTGTAAAGAGAATTGTGGCGGGAAACATGAAGATTGCAGCAATCAGAACTGTGAGATTCCATGAGAGATGACATGACAATGTATATTTGTGTTGCGGTGAGAGTGAAGGAGGGGGGGGGGGGGGATTGTTATTTCTAGAATGATTTGTGATGATGAGAAGTAAAGGATGGAGGAGAATGAAGAGGAGTCCCTGTAATGAGAGGACATTGCTCTATAAAAAGGGACACTGAAAGCGTTCCAATATAAACATCTATCATCATTTCTTATTACTGCCACGTGTCATCCTAAGACATTGTTCCCCCCCATGGGGAATCACACCTTCTAGTCATAGTAAGTATTTTATTTCCTACCTGGAAAATAAATGCAATCTTTCATTGTTACAATTAGATCTCCGAATAACAATGTAGATGTATGCAGCTCTATGTATGGATGGGTGGGTGGCTCTGAAAAGAGCCGTTGTGTTGGGTGACGTGGATGAACCGGTGGGGATTACTTGGTCTTGGCGGCCTTGTGGCTCTCGGTCTTCTTGGGCAGCAGCACGGCCTGGATGTTGGGTAGGACTCCTCCCTGGGCGATGGTGACGCCCCCGAGCAGCTTGTTGAGCTCCTCGTCGTTGCGGACTGCCAGCTGGAGGTGTCGGGGGATGATGCGGGTTTTCTTGTTGTCGCGGGCGGCGTTACCGGCCAGCTCGAGGATCTCAGCGGTGAGATACTCGAGGACGGCGGCCAGATAAACGGGAGCTCCGGCCCCAACCCGCTCGGCACAGTTACCCTTCCTGAGCAGACGGTGAACACGACCGACTGGGAACTGCAGACCAGCCCGGGATGATCGGGTCTTGGCCTTAGCCCGAACCTTTCCTCCTTGTTTGCCGCGGCCAGACATGTCTCTGTGATATTGGAGTTCTCAAAGAGATATGAATGGCTGCAGCCGCTCCCTTTCCTGTTATACTTTGAATGATATGACGTCTCGCTCTATGATTGGCCACGTTTGAAGCCAGCCAATGCTCTCTAGGTTTGCATCTAGACCAATCGGTAAACGAGGAAGGAAAGCATGACGTCACTCCCCATCACATGACCATGTCTTCCAATAGAAGAGTGAGGAGGAAGGAAGCTCATTTGCATAGGACAGCCTATATAAGCAGCACATGAGGGCGGCGCCAGTACACTTTCTCTTCTCAGAGCGGAGAAAACATTCTTATCCCTTATCATGCCTGAACCAGCCAAGTCCGCCCCGGCGCCCAAGAAGGGCTCCAAGAAAGCCGTGACCAAGAGCCAGAAGAAGGACGGCAAGAAGCGGAGGAAGAGCAGGAAGGAGAGTTATGCCATCTACGTCTACAAGGTGCTCAAGCAGGTCCACCCCGACACCGGCATCTCCTCCAAGGCCATGAGCATCATGAACTCCTTCGTCAATGACATCTTCGAGCGCATCGCCGGCGAAGCTTCCCGCCTGGCTCATTACAACAAGCGCTCCACCATCACCTCCCGGGAGATACAGACCGCTGTCCGCCTCCTCCTGCCCGGAGAGCTGGCCAAGCACGCCGTCTCCGAGGGCACCAAGGCTGTCACCAAGTACACCAGCGCCAAGTAATACCCCTCCCCCATCCATCACCCCAACAACACACAAAGGCTCTTCTAAGAGCCACCCACATACTACACAACCGAGCTGTCATACAATTTTTATGTATCGTACAATTTATTACTTTTACAAGTTTTAGCTCTTCGGATAATTTAAAATGAACTCAAAATAGCATCATTAATAATCTTGAGATGAGAAGTAGGTCGGTCAGACTGGAAGGGGAATGAATAAAACCTTCCTTCTAATCTCATCCTCCTTTATTGCGGAGATCGTCTCCCCTTTCTGGCTCTATACATTTCCTATTCCTCGCCTTGTACTGCACACACCCAACTGCTCTAATCACCTCTGCTGCATTGTTACAATGAGAGATTCTCCGCAATCTCCCGCCTTACATTGTTCCTTTATCTGGGAAGATCGTGAAGCTTTTATTCCGCAACACAATGGGGGATAGAAGCAAGAAAAGTGAAACATTATATCTGCTCAGTCATCTCAGATCGGCTAATCCGACACTGACAATTATTCATAGAAAATATCACTCTTTCCCGGACAGTCCCTTCAATTCCAGGAAATATATATGTAGAAATATTATTGTTCTGTTTTAAGGTTTGATTTTGCACATCAGAATACAGAAGTTGCTCTGTTATTGGATGTTTGTTATAGAGAACTATGAGAAGTCTACGGAACAAATATTTTCTAGGCTGAAAACGGAGATAAATCTCCTAATAAAATTCTTTGGATTCCTCATAAAGACATCGCTGCCTAAATAAGACTGATAATGAAACCGCTCACAGTTCTGATTGGCTCAGATCTGAAATAGCTATTTTCAAATTTCCCGCCTGAATTGTGAAAACGTTACAGAGAAATAATCAACCCCATTATAACACCAAATCCCACACTGAGATCATCAGAGGAGATATTTATCCGATAAATATCTTTAACACTTTATTTTCAGGCAGATTCGATTAATATGGAATAAACAGAAATAGAAATGAAAGATTATTAAATAATGTAAAACATTTCCATATGTTCAAAATGCAGAATCCCTACCCCCCCCCCCCCCCCCCACACACACACACACTGCTACATACAGAACATGATAGTGAGATTACTTCTCTCATAGATCTCTACCTTTCTATGTGATTGGAAATAAAGTATTACATGTTTCATTATCAGATCTGTATATGATCGGGGAACTGGCCGATAATTAATGTTTCATTTTTCAGACATGACATGTAGCCGTTACGGATTTCCCCCCTACATCCTAAAATAAAGGAAAAGTGAAAGGGCTGGTAAAAATCTGTAGTTATCACAACACTGCCAGATAAATATATACAAATAATCAATAAACACAGTTTTTGTAACTAGATATCAGAAAAATGTTAACAATGTGTCTAAGTAAGTGAAATTCTCTGCAGAGTATTGAATGGCTGTGACCCCGCCCCTTCCATCAGTCTTCCATCAGGTCAGCTTTTTCTTATAAGCAAGAATGCAGGCCTTTTTTTTTTTTTTTTTTACAGTAATATTGTATAAATATGAAATTGTTATGATGTGTGACAGATGAATGTTTTCTGTGTAATCTCCAAGGAAGAACGAGGAAACCGCAGTAAAGGAAGAATAGCGCCAAATATGAACAGGGAATGGATGAAGAGAGGATTTCTGTACAATTCACTGTTTCCTTCATTTCTATTACTTGTGCAAGTAAAGTCTTCTATTTATTGTTGTAGTCCCACCCCCTCCCCCATATAATGTGAAAAATAGAATTAGGGTAATGCAAATTTTCCTGACCCTACAACAGCTCCAGAATAGGTGGAAGGAAAATCAATCAATGTTGTCTCTATCAGATCATCACAAATATGTTTAAAAACAGCAAAATGTATTGCAGTTAGTGCTGAGCTCCGACTATGTCACCCCGGAGTCATCTACTGATCCATCAAACGGTTCTCTGCACCTTATCATTGGATTATGGGTCCCATATCCCAACAATGTGTCTAATCTAAAGGATGGAGGGCAATGGACACCAAGGAGATCACCTGCTTATCTAAACTCACATCAATTCAATGTGTTATATTAGACTTTAAAATCATATAAAAAAAAAAAACTTAATTGCTGTTAGGACTGACAGGTGTCATTATAGCACATTGTCCCCCCACCCGGATCACAATTTTCGGTGTCTAATTATACAATCAGATCTCCCACACATGTATGTCCGGCTCCTTCTTAGATAGAAGTGGGTGACTCTGAGAAGATCCGTTGGGTTTGGTAATTAAAAAAAAAAAAAAAAAAAAAAGATTGGGTTTACTTGGCGGGCTTGTGGCAGTAATATTCGATGATTTTACCGCTTTGGAGAAAATATTTGAAAGCTGAAAACCGACACAAGTGACGTCATTTTGGAGGAAGATGAACAGATCTATGAATAGAACTTCTACAATGTCGGCTTTAGCGGTATAATGCGGCTGAATCTTCCTAACGGCCAGTAGAATTATGGCGGGAGATTTAAATATAGCAACTCGGAGCCATCATAGGCGTGGTCTATTAATAGCAAATTGGGGAAATAATTTCTGGAAATATGGAGTACAATGTGTTCTGACATTGGAGCTCTATGTAGGTGTGCATGGTTTTGGTTGGAAGAGTTTAGCGGTGAGTAGACGATCAGCATAGAAAAGATTGGAAGTAAAAGAGATGAGAGAATGATGTCCTGTGATCACATTTCCCCTCATTACTATTCACCTGTATTACAAGTCTGAGTGCGATAAGAAGACAAAGTGTTTGCCTTTAGAGTGCACTTCATCTGACAGTAATAATACAATTTATCACATTAATAAAATATATCCTTATTTAAGAATAGGAATAAATGCTGCGTATGTCCGGCTCTTTGTACAGAGATGTGGGTGACATGTTTGTGAGGCTTCAATAAATATATAATAGTCATAATAATTTATTTCTATATATTCTATATTTTTTTGCGGAGATCATCTCCACTTTCTAGCCATTTCCTATTCATCTCCTTGTACTGCACACACCGAGGTGTTGTACCTGGAATGACCACAAGGTGGCAGAGGTTACTAAACTTTTATGCCTCACTCAAACATTGTTACAATAACAGATTCTCAACAATCTACCGCCATAAATTTGTTACTTTGTATTTAGGAAGATCGTGGAGCTTTTAACTCGCAACACAATGGGGAATAGAAGCAAGAAAAACGAAACATTGTATCTACTCGGTCAGCCCAGTCAAATCTTTGTCTATCTGTATCTATTTAATGAATAAGCAACAGATCATTGTACATAGCTAAATCAATGAGCTGCCTGATATGTAAATGACAAAAATATGTACAAAGTATCTGCTACATACAAATCTGATTACAATAATATCACCTCGGATAACAGTCCTTTATATAAGTTAGAAGTAGAAAATTGTTTCACTGAAATGTTTAGCTCATTTATTGGTGAAGTTACATATAATCTCCAATCCTGGACCCCCCCATCGTTCCATAACTTCCGAACATCACATAACTTCGGAGCTGAAAAACGAACGTCATTAAAGTCTCTGGGAACAAGGCTGGGAAAATAAAAAAAATAAAAAGTGCTCTTTTTTAAATGTATTATAATTTATGTTTTTTTGTTTTTTTGTTTTTGTTTTTTTTTTAGTTAGGGTTTTAAGTGTTACAGAGTAAATATGGAAATTTGAATTTAGTCAACTAGAGCAATAAAACCCCCGAAAAGCACAAGAAAAGAGATTAATGACCTGAAAATTATACAAAAATCACCCCCCCCCCCCCCACACACACACACACACACACACAAATGTGTCCAAAGATCAAGTTTGCCCCTTTCGAGAAGGTTCACCCACCAAGCAATGAAATCTTCAACAAGTGGTGTTTGCTGCTCAAATATTGTCTATAAACTAACACATTATTGGTTCAAACAGTATATTGCTGCTAACATTAACCACTTAATAGAGATGGCCTTGCGGTTCGCCCGGCGGTCGGTTCACGGCAAATTTTGCTTGTTCGCTACCCGACAAATTTGCAAACACATGGCGTAGTTTGCGACGGCCATATTAGTTTACATTGGGGAGAACTTTGACCCATGACACAGCCGTCAGGTGGAACAGGACAGCCAATTGAAACATTTCAGCACATGGACAGTCCCCCTACCCTATAAATAGACCTGACCTGGCGGCCATTTCACGTTCCTCTTTTTGCCAGTGTAGGGAGAGGTCTGCTGTGCTCATCAGTGAGAGTTTGCTAGACACATATAGCACTGTGAAGATCCACAAAAGTCCTTTTCAGGGCTGGTATTTCCGTATAGGCCTTCTACAGTCTCTTTTCAGGTTAGGGACAGGTATCCAGGGGTTGCTTTAGGGGTAGTTAGAGATTGGCTGCAGTCACACAAATTGCTATGTTAATGTCCACAATAGTGCTTTTCAGGGCTGGTATATCGGTATAGGTCCAGTCTTTCTTCAGTATAGGGACATGTTATCCAGTCTGTGCTGTAGGGGCAGTTAGAGATCGTCATCTGCAGTGACACAAATCGCTCTGTTAATGTCCACAAAAGTCATTTAAAGTGCTGCAATGTCGGTATAGGGTCTATTACAGTCTCTTTAGTATTGGGGGCAGGTATCCAGTCTGTGCTGTAGGGGCAGTTAGAGATCGTCAGCAGTGACACAAATTGCTCTGTTAATGTCCACAACAGTCATTTAAAGGGCTGCAATTTTTTTGGTATTGCTGTGCAGTGCACTAAAAAGGGGGTGGGGGAGGGGGGTTAATCTACAGTATAATATACTTTGTAGAAAGCATATTATAGTGGATTAGTAGTAGTATTGTGCACTGTGCAGCATTGTGACAGGTGTGCTGACTGAGCATTGCTGCAGCAATACTACACACAGTGACAAACTCCCTAGCCAATTATTTGTAGAACTGGTGTGATAGACCAGTGGCCCCCCAATACCACATATTGAAGTGGGGTGTTATCTGAGTATACTTTTACAAGTGCATTTGTGTCCTGCAACAATATTGCCTCTTTTGCTGAGTTAAGTCTGATACACACAGCGATAAACTCCCTGACCATTTTTTTCAACAACTGGTGTGATAGACCAGTGGCCCCACAATACCACATATTGAAGTGGGGTGTTTTTTAACAGTATACTTTTCTAAGAGTGTACTTTAGTCCTGCAAAAAATTGTCCTCTCTTGCTGTGTTGACTGTGCTACACAAAGTGACAACAGTTACTGGCCAATTATTTGTAGAACTGGTGTGATAGATACCCCAATACCACATATTGAAGTGGGGTGTTATCTACCTTTTTCCAGATATAATGCAATTCTCTAGAGACTTTTGTCACAGGGTAATTAAAAAACATGACAGGCAGAGGAAGAGACAGAGATGTATGCAGGGGTGGTAGTGGTAGGGCAGGAGCAATAGGCCGGAGCCTAACTGTGAAGTTTCAAAAGGCGCGTGCAATTACGGCAAAGGACGCACCAGACTTGGTTGAGTGGGTCACTCAGCCTTCCTCTTCTGCACCCTCCTCATCCTCTCTATCTGCACCCTCTTCACGCTCTGCTGTGTGCACCCCCAAAGACACCACCACCACATACCCTCCACTTGAGTCACTGGAATTATTTTCCAATCCATCACAAGACGTTTGCGATGCACAGCCATTGTTGGCATTGGATCAGGAAGAGGAGGTAGCAACAGCCGCCACTCAGCAGTCTGACGACAGTACCCAGATCAGCCCAAGGAGGTTGGTCCCCGCTGTTGCTGCCTACTCAGAGATCTTGAATGTTAGTAGTGGGGAAGGTGACGTGGATGATGACGAGCCTATGGACATCACGTGGGAGTCCACAAGAGAGAAAGAGGAAGGGAGTTCAGAGGGGGAGACGGGCCGGCAGATAGGGAGGAGAGGCAGGCAGAATTTGCATTGCACAAGAGGTAGAAAGCAGACTGCAAATGTATCAGGAGTGAGCCATCAACCATGTACAGTCACATCTGGCATTAGCAGGACGCCGGCACATGGCTCCGCAGTGTGGGTTTTTTTTAATGTGTCCGTTGCTGACAACAGTGTTGTCATCTGCAGCCTTTGCAGTCCATGCATAAGTCGCGGTAAGCCCAACACTCACCTAGGGACCACCGCCTTAAGAAGGCACCTGAACTCCCATAACCGAGCCCAGTGGGAGCAACACCATCAGAACCCACAAAGCAACACTCCAGGCTCTCATCGTCCAGCCCCTTCTCCTTCTCATCTCTCCTCACATTTGCCCTCCACTCCCCCTTCCATGATGCCGTCATCACGTTGTTCTGGAAAAAGGCAGGCTTCTGTGGTCCAAATGTTGGAGCGGAAATAAATAATGATGCCGGATAACCCTCTTGCCCAACGTTTGACTGCTGGCTTGTCGGAACTGATAGCCCGCAAACTACTGCCATATCAACTGTGGGACTCGGAGGCCTTTTGTAAATTTGTGGCCATTGGAACAACACAATGGGAGGTCCCAAGCAGGAAATATTTCTCGCAAAAGGGCATTCCAGAGCTGTATGGCCATGTTCAGCGGCAAGTGAATATATCTCTGGCACACAGTGTTGGTGCCAAGATACATCTGACCACAGACACATGGTCTAACAATGGTCTGTCAGTTAAACCCATGTGAGCTAATTTTTGGAGCCTATACAGGCCAACACTTACTTCTGTATACTGTGCATGCCTACTGTACCTCTAGCCATCAAATACTAAGTTATTTGCTGTCAGTTCAAACCATGTGAGCTAATTTTTTTGGAGCCTATACAGGCCGACACTTACTTCTGTATACTGTGAATGCCTACTGTACCTCTAGCCATCAAATACTAAGTTCTTTGCTGTCAGTTAAACCCATGTGGGCTAATTTTTGGGGCCTTTTATGGCCGACACTTACTTCTTTTTTTTTTCCAAACAGATTTTTATTGGTTTTAAACAGCAGATACAAGAAATGCATTCAAGGTGTCAAAAGACACAACAGAAAAAATAAATTTACATAAACAACAAGTAATACAAGGTATTGTTATTCGAGAGATATAGTCAGAAACAATTAACACTCATTTATCATTCCAAGTGATCCATGGTTCCCAGTGTTTGGTATGTGTCCTAAGAGAATGGGACTGTAATGCTAGTGATTTCTTAAATTCAAACGTGAGTGTCACTGAGGCTACAACCTCCAATAGGTTTGGTGCTTCTTTTTTTTTTTCCATCTCCTAGTAATGGTGGCCCTAGCGGCCAGCAAAATGTGTGAAACAACCCATCTGACCTTACTAGGAAGCAGATCGATGGCCAGGGTATTGAGTGCCAAAGCCGGATTTAGCTTAATGGGCGATTGTGTTACAGAGGAGATGAGGCCAAAGACCTGGTTCCAGAAGCTTGTAAGGTTTTTACATGTCCACAAGATGTGGTATAAGTTGCCAACCTGGCCACACCCTCGCCAGCAGAGCGGGGAGTGTGCTGGGTAGAATTGAGACAGCCTATATGGTGTAAGGTACCAGCGGGAGAGAATTTTCTACGACAGTTCCCAGTGGTTGGTGCATTTCGACACCCCGTACGAGTGCCGGAAGGTGTGGGTCCACTGTTGTGGTGAGAAAGGTCGTTGGAGGTCGCCCTCCCACTTAATCATGGGATTTCATTTTTGAAAAGTTTTTTTTGGCATGGAATATGTTATAGAAGAAGGTGATGCCTTTTATCGACCCAGGAGGGGTTGTGAGGAACTGGTATACTGGGTATGGAATAGTGATGGGTGCTGGTGGGTTTTTAGTCAGGAACGTGGAGATACGAGTGTAAGTCTATAGTTCCGAACGAGGGATTTGGTATTGTTGAGTGAGGGAAGTAAATGGTTTCAGTCGATGTCGCTAAAGAGGTCGTCAATCCAGTGGATGTCACTGTCCTTCCATTTTAGGGTAGATAGACATGGGATCAAGATGTCTAGTAGTCGGATAGGTAGTCTTTGTTTACAATGGGCATCTCCTACATTTGTGTGTTTATGTAGTTCCCTCCAGGCTGCGATGGCGATTCTCATTGTAATCAACAAGTCTGGCATGTTTTGAGGTTTCCAATTGTCTGCTAGTAGTAAATGGTGCTCACCATTTGCTTCGTAATGGGCTCACCACACGCTGGCGGCCTGGACCCCGGAGTGAGGGGGCGGGTAGTGGAAGCCCGCTTTGTCCAGTAAGCGACGCTGGGGACTACCTGTTCACAGTGTGTTCCCATTGGGGGGGACAGGTACTCCTCTTTTCATCTTCCCACTCCGTTCGGGTTCTAGGTCCGCCCTCGCCCATGGTTTATTGAGGTACTACTCTTACTGGTATGCCTATAATGCAATTATGGTTGGGGGTTCCCTATGTTAGGGGCTCTCAACATGCCTTTTTTTGCTCATTGACAATTTTTCCTGTATTTGCACATTTGAAGCTGATGTTAATGCTTCTGTTTATGTAATCACGGCCTTACCCAATACTTTGTTATTACTGTATTATCTGAAAAACTTTCAATAAAAATTGATGTTTAAAAAAAAAAGAAGGCCCTTGAGCACCAGTGCAAATGAAACGCCCACAAAATTACCCCATTTAGCAAAGTAAACACCCAAACGTATATTCTGTTAAGCATAATGAGTCTTTTGAACATGTAATTTCTTTTCAAGTTTTTGGAAAATATGAAAAGAAAATTAAAGTGCATTTTTTTTACACAAAGTTGTTCATTTATAACAGGGATCCTCAAACGATGGCCCTCCAGCTGTTGCGGAACTACATGTCCCATGAAGCATTGTAAAACTCTGATATTCACAGACATGACTAGGCATGATGGGAATTGTAGTTCCTAAACAACTGGATGGCCATAGTTTGAAGACCCCTGATTTATAAGATATTTCAAACACATAGTATGCACATAGCAAAAATGACACCCCAAAATACATTGTGCTAATCCTCCTGAGTCTCGGCTCTCCCTCTATCTGTCTATTATATATTTTTTCCCCTAAATTGGGGGATAGTCTGTGTTGGTACGTGTGAGATCCACCTTTCCAAGTTTTTGGGGTTCATCTCATACTTCTGAAGATTTGAGGGTGCTGCCTGTTCCATACTCCCCCTACTCCTCATCCAGCGTTTTAGGGGTACAAACAATAGTAATTGGGGCCTAGTGTGGTTGTGTACGTGTGAGATACATACACTTTTTTGGATCATATTTTCTATTCCGCTATTTAATCAAAAACCTTTGGAGATCAGTTAAATTGGGGGATAGTCTGTTTTGGTACGTGTGAGATCCACCTTTCCAAGTTTTTGGGGTTCATCTCATACTTCTGAAGATTTGAGGGTGCTGCCTGTTCCATACTCCCCCTACTCCTCATCCAGCCTTTTAGGGGTACAAACAATAGTAATTGGGGCCTAGTGTGGTTGTGTACGTGTGAGATACATACACTTTTTTGGATCATATTTTCTATTCCGCTATTTAATCAAAAACCTTTTGGGATCAGTTAAATTGGGGGATAGTCTGTGTTGGTACGTGTGAGATCCACCTTTCCAAGTTTTTGGGGTTCATCTCATACTTCTGAAGATTTGAGGGTGCTGCCTGTTCCATACTCCCCCTACTCCTCATCCAGCCTTTTAGGGGTACAAACAATAGTAATTGGGGCCTAGTGTGGTTGTGTACGTGTGAGATACATACACTTTTTTGGATTATATTTTCTATTCCGCTATTTAATCAAAAACCTTTGGGGATCAGTTAAATTGGGGGATAGTCTGTGTTGGTACGTGTGAGATCCACCTTTCCAAGTTTTTGGGGTTCATCTCATACTTCTGAAGATTTGAGGGTGCTGCCTGTTCCATACTCCCCCTACTCCTCATCCAGCCTTTTAGGGGTACAAACAATAGTAATTGGGGCCTAGTGTGGTTGTGTACGTGTGAGATACATACACTTTTTTGGATTATATTTTCTATTCCGCTATTTAATCAAAAACCTTTGGGGATCAGATAAATTGGGGGATAGTCTGTGTTGGTACGTGTGAGATCCACCTTTCCAAGTTTTTGGGGTTCATCTCATACTTCTGAAGATTTGAGGGTGCTGCCCAGGACTGGGAGGTGAGTTGAATGCCCAAATATGTCATGGAAGAACTGGGTGCCCAGGAGAAGGGGGGCATGTTTTTGCTGAAAAAAAACTTTTTTGAAAAGGAGCTTTTATTCCACAACACAATGGAGGATAGAAGCAAGAAAAGTGAAACATTGTATCTGCTCAATCATCTCAGATCGGCTAATCCGACACTGAAAATTATTCATAGAAAATATCACTCTTTCCGGGACTGTCCCTTCACTTCCAGGAAATATATATGTAGAAATATTATTGTTCTGTTTTAAGGTTTGATTTTGCACATCAGAATACAGAATTTGCTCTGTTATAGAGATAGTTTGTTATAGAGATCTATAAAAAGTCTATGGAACAAATCTTTTCTGGGCTGAAAACCGAGAAAAATCTCTGAATACAATTCTTTGGATTCCTCATAAAGACATCGCTGACCAATGAAGGCTGATAATGAAACCGCTCACAGTTCTGATTGGCTCAGATCTGAATTAGCCATTTTCAAATCTTCCCGCTTGAATTGTGAAAAACGTTACAGACAAATAACCAGTCCCATTATAACACCAAATCCCACACTGAGAACTGAGATAATCAGATGAGATATGTATCCAATAAATATCTGTAACACTTTATTTTCAGGCAGATTAATTGATTAGTACGGAATAAACAGAAATAAAATTGGAAGATTATTGAATAGTGTAAAGCATTTCCATATGATCTCAGAATGCAGAACCCCCCCCCCCCCCCTTCCACTGCTACATACAGAACATGATAGTGAGATGACTCCTCTCATAGATCTCTACCTTTCTATATGATGGGAAATAAAGTATTACATGTTTCATTATCAGATCTGTATATGATCGGGGAACTGACCGATAATTAATGTTTCATCTTTCAGACATGACATGTAGCCGTTACGGATTCCCCCCTACATCCTAAAATAAACAAAAAGTGAAAGGGCTGGTAGAAATCTGTAGTAATCATGACACTGCCAGATAAATATATATACAACGAATCAATAAACACAGTTGTTTCATTTCAGTCTCTTATTTGTAAATAGAAATCGGAAACATTTTAACAATGTGTCTAAGTAAATTAAATTCTCTGCAGATCATTGAATGGCTGTGACCCCGCCCCTTCCATCAGTCTTCCATCAGGTCAGTTTTTTCTTATAAGCAAGAATGCAGGCCTTTTTTTCTCCTCAATATATTTTATTGTGAATAAAAAGGTAATTCAAAATAACAAGAACAGAGAAAAATAAAGCAGTAGTGAGACCGCAAGACTATCTCACTGCAGGAGAAGTGACATTTTATCCAAAACAAGAAATGCATGTAGATGCAGATATGTAGATGTTAGTAAACATGTCAAATGACTTTATTGGACAATTTCCTACTTCTAACTTCTATAAAGGACTGTGTGCTGTCCGAGGTGATATTGTGATCAGATTTGTATGTAGCTGATACTTTGTACATATTTTGTGTCATTTACCTATCAGGCAGCTTATGCCTTTATCTATGGACATCGATCTGCTGTTGATGATGGAAATAGATACCAATAGACAAAGATACAATGTTTAGTTTTTCTTGCTTCTCTCCCCCATTGTGTTGTGGGATAAAAGCTCCGTGATCTTCCCAACGTGTGATTTGAGATAAAGTAACAATGTAAGGCGGGAGATTGTGGAGGATGTTTTATTGTAAGAATGTGTGAGTGCGGCATATAGATGTTTAGGAGATCTGATTGTAGGTTTCCTATTGTGATCCGGGTGAGGGAACAACGTGCTATATATTTATTTATTTATATTTGTTTATATCGTATTTATGTGTGAAGGAAGGATGTGGTCTCCTTACAGGGACTGGCTGTCATTTTCCTCCATCCTTTGATCTCCAGAAGATATTCAACAGCATTAGAGATCATTGAATATTAAATACCAAACAAACATCCCCCATCTGAAAAGGAACACAGATCTCAGATCCCCCTTCACACTCCTTGGAAGGAAAAATACATTTTATTATCGGAAGAAAACGCCCAGAACTGTGATTGGTGCAATGTTCGCATTGTATAACTCATATTTCCCGCCGGAATTCTATGGAACGTTCCAATTATCTCAGATAGAATAATCCCACACTAAAATCTCATATCTCTTCCTCCGGGAACATCGATCAACCGTCCTCTGAATTGTCGGGCAGTTTATCTAACCATGAATAATAAATACGTTAGAAATATAAATGTCACATTTCTTTCAGTCTTTTTTCTTTTACTTCACAATACAGAATCCGCCCGGCTAGAGAATGTTTCCTATAGAGATCAAAGAAAAGTCTACTGAACAAGTATTTTCTGGGGGGGAAACGGAGAAAGATCTCAGAATACATTTCTTTGAAATCCTTATAAGAAAGACATTACTGGCTAAAGAAGGAAACGCCCACATCTCTGATTGGCTCAGATTTTATATTGCTCTGTTTTGAATTTGCCGCCTGAATTGTGAAGAACGTTACAGAGAAATAATCAGCTCTATTGTACCGCCAAATCCGACACTGAGATCATCAGATGAGACATATATCCGAGAAAATTAACATATACACTTCTGTATATGATCGTGGAACTGGTCGATAATTAGTGTTCTGTCTTTCAGAGATGAAGTAGTTACAGATTTCCCTCATATTAAAACCAGAATAAAAAAGTGAAAGTGTTGGTAGAAATATGTAGTAATAATGACACTGCCAGATACATATGTACAATGAATTAATAAAACAAATGTTTCTATTTTATCGGTCCCGTTTTGTAAATAGAAATAGCAAAATATTGACAATGTTTCTAAGTAAGGGAAATAAATATATATATATATATATATATATATATATATATATATATATATATATATATATATATATATATATATATATATATCATCATGATATGTCAGAAAAAAATGTACAGTGGATCAATAAAGGAAACATTGCGCTTCTGATAAATTACACCCGTTTCTATTCAGTAAAACATTTAAAAGCTTCTAAATAAATTAACTTCTCTGCAGTGTAATAAATGACTGAACCCCGCCCCCTTCTCAGCATGTCTCCCATCAGGTCCGCTCAGCCTGTGAAATGTCTGAAGATGTGTGTCTTTGTTTCCTTTTCACAATATTTATAAATTTAAATTATATGAAATTACTATGAACAATTTCATGAAACTGGTTACTTTGTTTCTGGTAATAAAGTGTTAAGTTTCCTGTTCGTGTAATCTCCAGGAATAAATCGAAAATAAATGAGAAGAAGGAATACATGAATCTTCTGGAAATGTATTGCTGTGTATGTAATGCAACATTAATGTATCTGAATATAATATAATGATTAGGAGCCTTATAAATGAATAAGATTATCTTTATTTTGTATGAATGGTGTGACTCCGCCTCTTTCGCAGGAAGGTTTCCATCTGGTCCGCTCAGGCTGTATATAAGGAGGGCGGGCAGACAGCTGATCTCAGTCTGTCTTTGTAGCAGAGAATCATCATGTCTGGGCGCGGTAAAGGAGGAAAGGGTCTGGGGAAAGGAGGCGCTAAGCGCCACAGGAAGGTGCTCCGGGACAACATCCAGGGCATCACCAAACCCGCCATCCGACGTTTGGCCCGCAGAGGGGGTGTCAAGCGCATCTCCGGACTCATCTATGAGGAGACCCGCGGAGTGCTCAAAGTCTTCCTGGAGAATGTCATCCGCGATGCCGTCACCTACACCGAGCACGCCAAGAGGAAGACCGTCACCGCCATGGATGTCGTCTATGCCCTAAAACGCCAGGGCCGCACTCTCTACGGATTCGGAGGCTAAACCCTGACACCCACCGCTTACCCCACTTCACCCCAACAAAGGTCCTTCTCAGGGCCACCCACCTTCTCACACAAAGGGCTGATGATGATTCATAACTCAGAAATGTAATTTCTATATATTTATCGTGTAACAATAAGAACTTCCGCTAATTGTTTCAGTAAGAAATTGAATGGAGCGATGTCTGGCTGCCCATACACTCTGCTAAACATAAAGCAGATTGAACAATAGATGTTAGAACAGGACAATATTATATGTGGAATCTTATTGGGCGGTCAGTAGATCTATAGGAGATTGTACAGTCAGCACTCAGGGTGGTGGAGCCGATTGCTGAGTCAGGAGAATAGATCATAGTTTATCCTGGAACTGAACCTAAAAATGTATATTTCATTATGAAAAGAATGGAGATCACTAATACTGAGATGATTCTAGAAATAGAATGTTTCAAAGATGGAATTTTTGTGAACATTCCGATTGTAATACAGGAAGAAGAAATCTGTGCATCTGCTATATGTACAAATTGTATATCAGGCAGAGGGGAGATATAGTTCTACACAGATCTGATAATGAAACATGCAATCCTTTATTTCCCATCATATAGAAAGGTAGAGATCTATGAGAGAAGTCCTCTCATGTTGTGTGTGGGGGAGGGGGATTCTGAGGACTTTAAATAATGTAAAACATTTTCATATGTTCTCTTTTCTTTCATCTTCAGATTCCATTTGTAGTCATTCCTCACTAAGCGGTGAAAATAAAACTATGAAGTGTTGATATTTCTCGGATAAATGTCGGATTTGGCGGTATAATAGGGCTGATTATTTCTCTGTAACGTTCTCCACAATTCAGGCGGGCAAATTTAAAATCTGAGCCAATCAGAGCTGTGGGCGTTCCTTTCATCCGCCAGTAATGGCTGAGGATTCTGTAGTAAAATCAAACCCTAAAACAATGTAACATTTCAATGCTTATAAAACTGCCTGGAAGCAGAGGGTGACCGTTGATGAATTTTCCCCGGAAGGGAGATTTTATGTCAGATCAGCCAATCAGGGAGGATTGTAACTTTCCATGCTATTCCTGCGGGAAATTTGAGCCAATCACAGTTCTGAACGTTTTTTCTTCCTTTACAGGAGAATCCTGACTTGGATGATATTGGAGATCCTTGGGAAGATGTTTTGTTTGGTAATTGCTGATTTGTAGAATCCATTCAGCAGGAATAAAGGATGGGGAATGACGAGGAGTTCCTGGAGGGAGATGAGAACTTTAGAAAGGAGATTCTCCAATAATGAGTGGAAGGCTCTCTTTAGATGTAGGAAATGTTCTCACTACAAGTCCCCGGTATTAGAAGGGTTAATAAGCAAGTTGTTTGCTTTTTAGAGGTATTTGTAGGAATGAAAAACTTTTCCTACTGAGTGATAGATGTGATTTGTTGTAAGACACAGAATGAGGTATGAGGCTCTTTGTATGTAGTTGTGGGTGGCTCTGAGAAGAGCCTTTGTGTTTGGTGAGGAAGAGGAGTTGGGGATTACTTGGTCTTGGCGGCCTTGTGGCTCTCGGTCTTCTTGGGCAGCAGCACGGCCTGGATGTTGGGCAGGACTCCTCCCTGGGCGATGGTGACGCCCCCGAGCAGCTTGTTGAGCTCCTCGTCGTTGCGGACGGCGAGCTGGAGGTGTCGGGGGATGATGCGGGTCTTCTTGTTGTCGCGGGCGGCGTTGCCGGCCAGCTCGAGGATTTCAGCGGTGAGATACTCGAGAACAGCGGCCAGATAGACGGGAGCTCCGGCCCCGACCCGCTCGGCATAGTTACCCTTCCTGAGCAGGCGGTGAACACGACCGACTGGGAACTGCAGACCAGCCCGGGACGATCGGGTCTTGGCCTTAGCCCGAACCTTTCCTCCTTGTTTACCGCGGCCAGACATGATTCTGTGATAATGGAGTTCTCAAAGAGATGTGAATGGCTGGAGCCGCTCCCTTTCCTGTTATACTCTGAATGATATGACGTCTCGCCCTGTGATTGGCCACGTTTGAAGCCAGCCAATAACCTCTAGGTTTGTATCTAGACCAATCGGTAAAAGAGGTAGGAAAGCATGACGTCACTCCCCATCACATGGCTGAGTCCTCCAATAGAAGAGTGAGGAGGGAGGAGGCTCATTTGCATAGGACCGCCTATATAAGCAGCACATGAGGGCGGCGCCAGTACACTTTCTCTTCTCAGAGCGGAGAAAACATTCTTATCCTTGATCATGCCTGAACCAGCCAAGTCCGCCCCGGCGCCCAAGAAGGGCTCCAAGAAAGCCGTGACCAAGAGCCAGAAGAAGGACGGCAAGAAGCGGAGGAAGAGCAGGAAGGAGAGTTATGCCATCTACGTCTACAAGGTGCTCAAGCAGGTCCACCCCGACACCGGCATCTCCTCCAAGGCCATGAGCATCATGAACTCCTTCGTCAATGACATCTTCGAGCGCATCGCCGGCGAAGCTTCCCGCCTGGCTCATTACAACAAGCGCTCCACCATCACCTCCCGGGAGATACAGACGGCTGTCCGCCTCCTCCTGCCCGGAGAGCTGGCCAAGCACGCCGTCTCCGAGGGCACCAAGGCCGTCACCAAGTACACCAGCGCCAAGTAATACCCTTCCCCCATCCATCACCCCAACAACACACAAAGGCTCTTCTAAGAGCCACCCACAGACATCACAGCAGAGCTCTACTCCGATCTTTATGTGTTTTGTCATTAAGGAAGTTAATTAATTTTTAGAAAATAGAAAACTTTTCTCTTTAAATTATCTTTAGATAAGTACTGTAGATCGCCTAGACTGGGAGGGGAGTGGATCGAACCTTCCTTCTATTCCCATCCTGATTCTAGATTTATTGTGGAGATCTATCTCCACTTTCTGCCTCTATACATTCCCTATTCATCGCCTCGTAATGCACACACACCCGACTGTTCTACCAGGAATCACCACAAGGCGGCAGAGCTGAATAAACATGTATATGCCGAACTCACACATTCTTACAATAAAACATCCTCCGCCTTACATTGTTACTTTATCTCAAATCACACGTTGGGAAGATCGCGGAGCTTTTATCCCACAACACAATGGGGGAGAGAAACAAGAAAAATGAAACATTTATCTATTCAATCAGCCCAGCCAAATCTTTGTCTATTTGTATATATTTCCATCACCAACAGCAAATCGATGTCCATAGATAAAGCCATAAGCTACCTGATAGGTAAATGACACAAAATATGTACAAAGTATCAGCTACACAAAAATCTGATCACAATATCACCTCGGACAGCACACAGTCCTTTATAGAAGAAGACAATTCTCCAATGAAGTCATTGGACAGCCTGCCATTACAAGGAGGGGGAGGGGACTTCCCCACATTCTGCGCAAAATTCTAATAAATTACAGCATATAAAACAGCCAAACGTGGCGTTTTGAATGTTTCCAAGCGCAGAGGAGGGGTTTGGGGTCTTTTAGACCCCCAGATCCCTCCACAAGAGTACCTGTAAAAAAAATAATAATAAAACATATATGTATATATATATATATATATATATATATATTTTTTTTTTTATTTATTTTAATGTACGAAAATATCGGTTGATATTTACCGATATGCGATGACCAAACTATCGGTATCGGCAATAAAAAAAAAAAAAAAAAAAAAAAACTATAACGGTCGATCACTAGTTTTAAGAACAAAATGTAACAACAGGTATAATTTTTAAAACATTTTGTGTAGTTTGGTGCCTAAAAAGTCCATAAGAGTTCACTGATCAATTTACTATTATATTTGGGATGTGGCACCTTTTTATGCTCGCATTCACAGCACCACCCTGTGAGGAGGCCTTTATTCCCTAGCTCCTTTATTACTAACACTTTAAGTTTTTAATCTGCTAATGATGATTCATCTATAAATGTGTAGATATTAGTAATTGTGTTAAACATGTGGAATGACGTAGGAACATTTTTCTATTTCTAACTTTTATAAAGGACTGTGTGCTGTCTGAGGTGATATTGTGATCAGATTTGTATGTAGCTGATACTTTGTACATATTTTGTGTCATTTACCTATCAGGCAGCTTATGGCTTTATCTATGGACATCGATCTGCTGTTGGTGATGGAAATAGATACAAATAGACAAAGATTTGGCTGGGCTGATTGAATAGATACAATGTATCGTTTCTCTTGCTTCTCTCCTCCATTGTGTTGTGGGATAAAAGCTCCGCGATCTTCCCAACGTGTGATTTGAGATAAAGTAACAATGTAAGGCGGGAGATTGTGGAGGATGTTTTATTGTAAGAATGTGTGAGTGCGGCATATAGATGTTTAGGAGATCTGATTGTAGATTTCCTCACCTAAGATTGTGACCCGGCTGAGGGAACAACGTGCTATATATTTATTTAGTTATTATATTTGTTTATATCGTATTTAATGTGAAGGAAGGATGTGATCTCCTTACAGGGACTGGCTGACATTTCCCTCCATCCTTTGATCTCCAGAAGATATTCAGCAGAATTAGAGACAGAGAACTGTGATTGGTGAAATTTTCACATTATATAATTCAAATTTCCCGCCGTAATTCTATGGAACGTTGCAATTATCTCAAATAGAATAATCCGACACTAAAATTTGACATCTCTTCCTTCGGGAACATCGATCAACCGTCCTCTGAATTGTCGGGCAGTTTATCTAACCAAGAATAATAAATACGTTAGAAATATAAATGTTCATTTCTTCCAGTCTTTTCTTTTACTTCACAATCCAGAATTCGCCCTGCTAGAGAAGGTTTCCTATAGAAATTAATGAAAAGTCTACTGAACAAGTATTTTTTTTTTTTTTTGGGGGGGGGGGGGACGATTAACGATTTCAGAATGCATTTCTTTAAAATCCTTATAAGAAAGACATTATTGACTGAAGAAGGAAACGCCCACAGCTGTGATTGGCTCAGATTTCAAATTGCTCCTTTTTAAATTTGCCGCCTGAATTGTAAAGAACGTTACAGAGAAATAATCAGCCCTATTATACCGCCAAATCCGACACTGAAACCTGAGATCATCAGATGAGACATTTAACCGAGAAATCTCATCAATTCTTTATTATCAAGAAGATGAATAGAAATGGAATGTGAAGATGATTGAATAATGTAAAACATTTCCATATCTTCTCTTTTATTCCAAGTCCTCAGAATGCAGAATCCCCTCCCCCATTGCTACATACAGAACATGATAGTGAGATGACTTTTCTCATAGAACTCTACCTTTCTATATGATGGGATAGGAAGTATTACACGTTTCATAGAAACCTTCATTAGAGATTTTACCTGAAAATCAAATCTAAACTCTGACACCTTACTGATCACTAAGAAAAAAACGACTTTATAAAGCCAGAAATTATTTCCGATTCAATAAAACATTTCCCGATGATCCTTCCTGGGCAGTTTATAGTAAAATTGTCCTTTAGTGGATTTCACAAAGCATTTCATCTTCACAATATTTCTAATGTCTCCTATTTCAGGAATGGCGCGCACAGCTTTCCGGGCAGGTTCGGGTTAATCTGCCCCATGTGACCTCTTGCTGGGAAAGCCCCGCCCTACTGAAAGCTGAATCACACAACTCAGTCATTGGCTGATTAGAGCTCTAAGAAATAGTCCAATTAAACCTAAGAAGGCGTGGTCAGCACTAACCAATAAACGCGGAGCGCGGTCTGTATAAATAGACGCCGCACAGCCCGTATTCTCACACTTCTGTTCCGTCTGGAGATTAGAAGAGTTTTTCCGCCATGGCAAGAACCAAGCAGACCGCTCGTAAGTCCACCGGAGGGAAGGCTCCCCGCAAGCAGCTGGCCACCAAAGCCGCCCGCAAGAGCGCCCCGGCTACCGGCGGAGTCAAGAAGCCTCACCGCTACAGGCCCGGCACCGTGGCTCTCCGGGAGATCCGCCGCTACCAGAAATCCACCGAGCTGCTCATCCGCAAGTTGCCCTTCCAGCGCCTCGTCCGAGAGATCGCCCAGGACTTCAAGACCGACCTGCGCTTCCAGAGCTCCGCCGTCATGGCTCTGCAGGAAGCCTCCGAGGCTTATCTCGTAGGACTCTTCGAGGACACCAACCTCTGCGCCATCCACGCCAAGAGGGTCACCATCATGCCCAAAGACATACAGCTGGCACGCCGCATCCGCGGAGAGAGGGCCTAAATACATTCTTATCTCCCTCCATACTATCTCTACAAAGCACAAAGGCTCTTTTCAGAGCCACCACATCCTCTTCACAGAGAGCTCCATACTACCTCATCACCCCTACTACATGCTGCCAATCCCCGCTACTACATTTCTACACCCCTACTACATGCTGCCAATCCCCGCTACTACATTTCTACACTTTCCCGGCCATCAGCTTCACTGCATTTCTCTTTTCTCTCCGCTCCGATCCTCAGTGTGGAAGTAAATCTCATCTGTAACATTTCTAAACCGATCCCAGAGAAATTCACATTTCTCATCTATAAAGGAGATCCTTTTACCGATTTATTGTCCCCTAAATACAATGGAACTCATCTGTAACATTACTAACAATTACAGAGTAACAATTCACACTTCCTCAATATCTTCCCTAAGAGATACATTGGGACAATATTTAACGGTAAAACAAATCACTTCCTAGGAACAGATTGAACAATGTTTGGATTCTCTCAGGAGACACATTCTTGTATTTTCTAGAAACGTCATTTCTTATTCCAAACAGAATCGCTAGGAATAGTGCTTAGAGATCTGAGGATCGATCAGCCCATAGAGGAGGATGAGATCTCACGATCATTACAATGATTCTTCTTAGAACGTTCATAATGGCCGCATTACATACTGAAATATCATGTGTGGCTCTGTTAGGAGGAGGTAAGTGTAGCTCTGTTAGGAGGAGATGGGTGTAGGTAGGTGTAGCTCTGATAGGAGGAGATGGGTGTAGGTAGGTGTAGCTCTGATAGGAGGAGATGGGTGTAGGTAGGTGTAGCTGTTAGGAGGTGGGGTGTAGGTAGGTATGTGTAGCTCTGTTAGGAGGAGGTGGGTGGCTCTGAGAAGAGCCTTTGGGGGGTGTAGATGGAGATCTCCGGCTGCTGGGATTTATTTCTTCTTCGGAGCGGCCTTCTTGGGCTTGGCTGCTGTCTTGGCTTTGGCCGCCTTCTTAGCCGGACTCTTGGCGGCTTTTTTCGGTTTGGCTGCAGCTTTGGGCTTCTTGGGGCTCTTTGTCGCCTTCTTGGCAGCTGCAGCCTTTGCCGGTTTTTTGGGGCTCTTGGCCGCTTTGCTGGCCGCCTTCTTCTTAGGGGACTTCGCCGGCTTCTTGGGTGATTTGGCCGCCGGTTTCTTGGGGGACTTGGCCGGCTTCTTAGCAGCAGCCAATGGCTTCTTGGCGGTTTTCTTGGCCTTGTCGCCCTCTTGCTGCTTCTTGTTGATCTTGAAGGATCCGGAGGCTCCATGTCCTTTCACCTGGACGAGGTTCCCCTTGGTCACCAGCGCCCTGACGGCGATCTTCAGACGGCTGTTGTTCTTCTCCACATCGTATCCTCCGGCGGCCAGGAGCTTCTTGAGGGCGGCCAGGGAGACCCCGCTGCGCTCCTTGGAAGCGGCCACGGCTGTGACGATGAGATCGGACACGCTGGGACCGGACGGCTTCTTGCTGCCTTTCTTCCCTCCTCCGGCTGTCGCCTTCTTAGTCGCCTTCTTCTTGGCGGCGGGCTCCGCTGGAGGAGCGGCGGCTGGGGCGCTCTCAGTCTCCGTCATGATTCTCAGGGAGTTTTTAAAACAGATAATAGAAACATCATTCTGGGATGGCGCTCTGCCTTATATACAGACGTTCTGCGCCGCTATTGGTTGATATAGAATTTGTCTTCTGCGCTGCTATTGGTTACACCTTAAACACGCCCACTAATTCTTATTTCAGTGTTGGAGAATCTTCTCTCTCTTCTTGTGTTTCCCCGTCAGAGAGATAAACGATTTTAATATGAAATGGAAGGATGGCCGATCTTTATCGGGGACCCGATCTGCTCACTGGACTGTCACTTATCGATCTCTCACTTACCGCTCTCATCATCTGCTCAGGAGGCTGAACACAGAGGCTGCAAACACCTCCAACCTCCTGAGTGTGTGTCTCATTCTTCCTTCTACCTGCTTTTCTACACACATTCCTATCAGAAATCAATCTTCTCACATCTCCAACTACAATCATCTTCACATTACATGAGTGAAGAGAGAAGATCAGGAAACATTTCCCTCCAACACACAAATCTGCTCGTCTATAGCTGAGTAGAAGGAGCCTGGAACAAAAACATCAGCCGGGGACATCAGATCCCTGTGTGATGTGATGGGAGAGATTGTTAGAGATTTCGAAGGTGTCAGTACATTAAACATTACATGTTCTCATCATCTTTGTATCATTTTCTGCTCATCATTACAAATATATTGTCACTGGATATTCTGAGTAACTTTATTAGCACATATTACTACACAGCTATATAGACTACTCAGGTAGAATGTTTCCTTGTATCTAGAATCAGAGGTAACATCTACACATTCCTTCACACGGGGCAAAAAGAGGATGTAAGTAAGGCAGAGGTTGGTGTTAATCGTCTTTATTATTATTATTATTATTAATAATAATAATCATTTTTTATTTATTTTTCCATTTTATTTCAATATATAAAATAAGGGAGGGTTATAATAAACCCCATGAAAAATGTATTTTTACCATCTTTGGTCCCATAGCTAAACGGGGAGTGAGAAGAAATCCTTGCAAAGTGAGGGGATCCCTGATTCACACCAGAACTAGTGTCCAGTGTGAAAGAATTCCACTCTACTACTGTTCCGGTGATAACCCAACATTTGAGATTTTCTTTTACTTTCAAGCTCAGTGAAAATGGTAAACAGGACAGATAGAGAGGGTAAATACCCCCCTCAATGGGGACACAAGCAGAATTAAAAACCTGTCAGGGGGTCCTATCCCTTTCCACTCCAACTAAAATAAAGAAAAAAGTATGTGTCTTAAGTGATCTTTTTTTTTTTTTTTTTTTTTTTAAATTATTATTATTACTTTAATTTTGTATTTGATTTTTTTTTTTTTTTTTTTAAAGATGTAAAGGAAACAAAAAATGAAATGAGAAGATACATTCTCAAAGTATAGCATGTATACAAATTGGATTGCTCAGAGAGCAAACAAATATACAATTCAAGAAGTACGGGCATGTAAGCTATTGGTCTGTATATATAAGGTCATGTGGCTATGAATATTTGGGTTGTATCATACCGCAAGTATTTTATTTGCTCTTTCTATTTCAAGAACAAAATGCAATAAAATGTATCATTTGTAAGACATTTTGTGTAGTTTGGTGCCTAAACAGGCCATAAGAGTTCACTGATCAATTTTGCTATTCAATTTGGGATGTGGCACCTTTTTATGCTCGCATTTACAGTACCACCCTACGAGGATGCCTTTATTCCTTAGCTCCTTTATTACTAACACTTTAAGTTTTTAATCTGCTAATGTTGATTCATCTATAAATGTGTATATATTAGTAAAGGTGCTCCTTCTGGACGATAGGAAGATTCAGATGCATTATCCCGCTAAACTCGACATTGTAGAAGTTCTATTCATAGATCTGCTCATCTTCTTCAAAATCACATCACTTGTGTCGCTTTTCAGGTTCCAAATATTTCTTCCAAACCGGTTAAATTCTCGATGATTACTGACACAAGTCTGGCGCCAAGTAATCCGAATCAATTATTTTCTATTTCCAAATCCAACAGATCTTCCCAGAGCCTAAGAAGGAGCCGGACATACATGTTTAGGAGATCTGATCGTATATTTATACACCTAAGATTGTGATCCGGGTGGGGGGACAATGTGCTATAATGACACCTGTCTGTTCAAATTAGAATAATATATATATATATATATATATATATATATATATATATATATATATATATATATATATATATATATATATATCATCTAATTGTTTATATCGTATAAGGAACGATGTGATCTCCTTATAGGGGTTAGTTTTCATTTTCCGTCATCCTTTAATTCTGCTGAATATCCTCTGGAGATCAGAGATCTTTCAGTATTAAATACCAAACAAACATCCCTCATCTGAAAAGCAACAAAAATTTCAGATCCTCCTTTACACTGCTTGGACGAAAAATACATTTTATTATCAGAAGAAAACGTCCAGAACTGTGATTGGTGCAATTTTTACATTCTAAAATTCAGATTTCCCGCCGGAATTCTATGGAACGTTCCAATTATCTCACAAAGAATAATCAGACACTAAAATCTGATATCTCTTCCTCCGGGAACATCGATCATCGGTCCTCTGAATTGTCGGACAGTTTATCTAACCAAGAATAATAAATACGTTAGAAATATAAATGTCACATTTCTTCCAAGCTTTTCTTTTACTTTACAATACAGAATCCGCCCTGCTAGAGAATGTTTCCTATAGAGATCAATGAAAAGTCTACTGAACAAGTATTTTCTCGGGGGGAAACGGAGAAAGATCTCAGAATAGATTTCTATGAAGTAGAGGCTTAAGAGGGAAACGCCCACGGCTCTAATTGGCCCAGATTTCACATAGCTCTTTTTTAAATTTGCCGCCTGAATTGTGAAGAACGTTACAGAGAAATACTCAGCCCTATTATACCGCCAAATCCGACACTGAGACCTGAGATCATCAGATGAGACATTTATCCGAGAAATCTCATCAATGCTTTATTATCAAGAAGATGAATAGAAATGGAATGTGAAGATGATTGAATAATGTAAAACATTTCCATATGTTCTCTTTTATTCCAAGTCCTCAGAATGCAGAATCCAACCCCCCCCCCCCCCCCACACACACACACACACACATACACACTGCTACACAGAGAACATGATAGTGAGATGACTTCTCTCATAGATCTCTACCTTTCTATATGATGGGATAAAAAGTATTACACGTTTCATCATCACATCTGTATATGATCGTGGAACTGGCCGATAATTAATGTTCCCTTTTTCAGAGATGTAACAGTTACAGATTTCCCCCATATTAAAACTAGAGTAAAAAAGTGAAAGTGCTGGTAGAGATATGTAGCAATGATGACACTGCCAAATACATATGTACAATGAAACAAATGTTTCATGTCTGATCGGCTCCCTCTTTGTAACTTTAAAATCAGCAAACTGTTAACAATGTTTCCAACTAGTAAATGAAGAAAGAAAAAACTTATATAAATATATCAAATTATGACATGTCAGAAAAAATGTACAATGAATCAATAAAGAAAATATCTCGCTTCTGATAAATTACATCCGTTTCCATTCATTACAATATTCTAAATAAATGCAATTATCTGCAGTGTAATAAATGACTGACAGCGCCCCCTTCTCAGCATGTCTCCCATCAGGTCCGCCCAGCCTTACACCCAGGAAGGTGAGATGTCGGGAAAACGTGTCCTTGTTTCCTTTTCAAAACAATATTTTATAAATATTAAATTACTTTGAACAATTAAAACTGGTGATTGTGTTTCTGTTATGAAGTGTTAAAGATTCCTTTTCTCCGTGTAATCTCCAGCTATAAATAGAAATACATGATAAGAAGGAATAAATGCATCTTCCGGAAATGTATTGCTGTTGCATTAATGTATCGGCATATAATATAATAATTAGGTGCCTTATAAATGAATTAAATTGTCTTATTTTTTTAATGAATGGTGTGACTCCGCCTCTTTCCCAGGAAGGTTTCCATCTGGTCCGCTCAGGCTGTATATAAGGCGGGCGGGCAGACAGCTGAGCTCAGTCTGTCTTTGTAGCAGAGAATCATCATGTCTGGTCGCGGTAAAGGAGGGAAGGGTCTGGGGAAAGGAGGCGCTAAGCGGCACAGGAAGGTGCTCCGGGACAACATCCAAGGCATCACCAAACCCGCTATCCGACGTTTGGCCCGCAGAGGGGGTGTCAAGCGCATCTCCGGACTCATCTATGAGGAGACCCGCGGAGTGCTGAAGGTTTTCCTGGAGAATGTCATCCGCGATGCCGTCACCTACACCGAGCACGCCAAGAGGAAGACCGTCACCGCCATGGATGTCGTCTATGCTCTCAAACGCCAGGGGCGCACTCTCTACGGATTCGGAGGTTAAAAAATCCCAACATCCACCGCTTACCCCACTTCATCACAACAAAGGTCCTTCTCAGGGCCACCCACCTTCTCACACAAAGGGCTGATCATTCACAACTCCCAACACTCATTTCTACACATTTATTGTGTAACCATAGGAACTGCCGCTCATTTCTTTTCACTAAGAAATGGAGTGCTGCGATGTCTAGCTGCCCATACACTCTGCGATCTGATTGTTCGATCTGTTTTACGTTTAACAAAGCTATGGAAGAACAGAACAATATTACAAATTACATTGGTTGGGCAGTTGATGCATTGTTATAGTTGATTGTAGAGTCCGCACTCCGGGTGATGGAGCCGATTTTCCGAGCTGGCTGCTGGGTGAGGAGAATATATCGTTTATGTTGAAACTGAACCTAATATTTCTAACGTATTTATTATTCTTGGTTAGATAAACTGCCCGACAATTCAGAGGACGGATGATCGATGTTCCCGGAGGAAAAGATATCAGATTTTAGTGTCGGATTATTCTATCTGAGATAATTGGAACGTTCCATAGAATTCCGGCGGGAAATTTAAATTTTAAAATGTGAAAATTGCACCAATCACAGTTCTGGGCGGTTTCTTCCCATAATAAAATGTATTTTTCTTCCAAGGAGTGTGAAGGGGGATCTGAGATCTGTGTTCCTTTTCAGATGGGGGATGTTTGTTTGGTATTTAATATTCAATGATCTCTGATCTCCAGAAATTATTCAGCAGAATTAAAGGATGGAGGTGTTTGGGAATAGAAAATAATTGATTGAATATTTGGAACCTGAAAGGCGACACAAGTGATGTGATTTGGAGGAAGATGAGCGAATCTATGAATAGAACTTCTACAATGTCGAGTTTAGCGGGATAATGCGGCTCAATCTTCCTATTGGCCAGTCGAATAACGGCGGGAGATTTAAAAGAAGCAACTCTGATCCATTATAGGCGTGGTCTATTAATAGCCAAGAGAGTAAATAATGTCCTGAACTATGAATTATAATGTGATGTGACGTAGGAGGAATGGATTTGGTTGGAGGAGTTTAGCGGTGAGTAGACGATCAGCATAGATAGATTGGAAGTAAAAGAGATGAGAGAGAATGAAGTTCTGTGATCACATTTCCTCTCATTACTACTCACCTGTATTACAAGTCTGAGTGTGATAAGAAGACAAAGTGTTTGCCTGTAGAGTGCACTTTAATTATACAATTTATCACAATAAAATATTACTTGATAAAGAAAATAAATCCAATTATGTCCGGCTCTTGGGTGGGAAACTAATAATAATGACATTTAGTAGAGAAGTACTGTGGGGAATGGATCAAACCGTCCTGATTCTAGATTTATTGCGGAGATCATCTCCACTTTCTGCCTCTATACATTCCCAATTCATCGCCTCGTACTGCACACATACCCAACTGTTCTACCAGGAATCACCACAAGGTGGCAGAGCTGAATAAACATTTATGCCGCGCTCACACATTCTTACAAGAAAAAAGAAGCAAGATAAAAGAAACATTGTATTTATTCCATCAGCCCAGCCTATTTGTATCTATTTCCATCATCAACAGCAGATTGATGTCCATAGATAAAGCCATAAGCTGCCTGATAGGTAAATGACACAAAATATGTACAAAGTATCAGCTACATACAAATCTGATCACAATATCACCTCGGACAGCACACAGTCCTTTATAGAAGTTTGAAGTAGAAAATGTTTCCTTTATCATTGGACATGTGTAGCACCTTTACTAATATCTACACATTTTTTTTCAAATTTTTTTATATCTGTTTTTTTTTTTTTTTTACAGAATTCTGAGTTTATTAATACAATAGTCTCTATTAGGATGATTTTAGAACCAATGAGGAACAAAGTAGTACCACCCACAGACCATCTTTCTGCAGACATACATATCTTCTGCTCTGTAAGATTTGTAAATCTATCCTAGTTACAGCATACAGTATAGGGAAGCAGGGCAGTGCTGGGTTCTGTGGTTCCTTGTACAGGTGTCAAACAGGCGGCCCTCCAGCTGTTACAGAACTACAAGTCCCATGAGGAATTGCGAGGCTGACAGTTACAAGCATGACTCCCACAGGCAGAAGCATGATAGAACTTGTAGTTCCGCAACAGCTGCAGGGCCACCAGTTTGACACCCACAGGCCACTGTATTAAAAACTCCTCATTTTGCTGTCATCCTCCTGCTCTGCCATCTGTTCCATCATAAAGAGCCATGCTGAAAACATGTGTGTCTATGGTCATAACAGATCAATCATAACAGTTACTTGTCTGGACTAATACAGCTTTGTTACAGGCACTTAGCTCCATATATGGTCTGGACACTTTTGGTGTGATTTGAGGACTGCTGGCCTGGTGTGAATATGGCACGCTGATGTGATGTGGGCACCTCCAATCAAATATGGTCACTTCTGTTGTCATACAGGTACCTCTGCTGTGACATGGCCCATGTCACAGCAGAGGTACCTGTATGACAACAGAGGTGACCATATCTGATTGGAGGGGTGCCCACTAGAGATGGCCTTGCGGTTCGCCCGGCGGTTGGTTCGCGGCAAATTTTGCTTGTTCGCTACCCGCCAATTTTCGAACACATGGTGTTGTTCGTGGCGGCCATATTAGTTTACATTGGGGAGAATTTTGACCCATGACACAGCCATCAGGTGGAACGGGACAGCCATTGAAACATTTCAGCACATGTACATGCCTCCTATCCTATAAATAGACCAGAGCAGGCGGCCATTTCACATTCTGCTTTTTGTCAGCGTAGGGAGAGGTCTGCTGCATGCATCAGGGAGAGATTGTAAGGGAAAAATAGCTCTGTTAAGATCCAAAAAAGTCCTTTTCAGGGCTGGTATTTCGGTATAGGTCTACTAGTATCTTTTTCAAGTTAGGGGCAGGTATCCAGTCAGTGCTTTAGGGGCAGTTAGAGATCGGCAGCAGTGACACAAAACGCTCTGTTAATGTCCACAAAAGTCCTTTTCAGGGCTGGTATTTCGGTATAGGTCTACTACAGTCTCTTTTGAGTTTAAGGACAGGTATCCAGTCTGTGCTTTAGGGGAAGTTAGAGATCGGCAACAGTCACACAAATCACTCTGTTAATGTCCACAAAAGCCATTTAAAGGGCTGCAATTTTTTTGGTATTGCTGTGCAGTGCACCATGTAAGGGGGGGGGGGGGGGGGGGAGGGTAATCCACAGTATAATATAGTTCGTAGAAAGCATATTATAGTGGATCAGTGGTATTATTGTCCACTGTGCAGCATTGTGACAAGTGTGGTGACTGAGCGTTGCTGCAGCAATACTAAAAACAGGGCCGGCCTTAGGGGGGGGCTCTGTGTGTGGGGTCTCTGATGTGAGGGGGCTCTGTGTGGGGGTCTCTGATGTGAGGTGGGTCGCTGATGTGAGGGGGGCTCTCTGATGTAGGGGGGCTCTAAATTAAGGGGATTTTGTGTGGGGGGTCTCTGATGTGCGGGGGTTCTCTGATGTAAGGGGGGCTAAGTTATTAGTGATCATAAAAAAGAAAAGTCAAATAAAGTGCAAAAAAGGTGCACAGGATTAGCTCGCACAGGGCGCCTGAACACCTAAGGCTAGCCCTGACTACAAACAGTGACAAAAGCACTTTTAATGTATTATAACTGGTGTGATAGACCAATTGCCCCCCCCCCCCCCCCCCCAATACCACATATTGCAGTGGGGTGTTATCTGAGTATACTTTTACGAGTGTATTTGTGTCCTGCAACAATATTGCCTCTTTTGCTGCATTCAATCTGATATACACAGTGCCAAACTCCCTGGCCAATTTTTTGAACAACTGGTGTGATAGACCAGTGGCCCCCAATACCACATATTGAAGTGGCATGTTATTTAACAGTATACTTTTCTAAGAGTGTATTTTAGTCCTGTAAACTTTTGGCCTCTGTTGCTGTATTAACTGTGCTACACACAGTGACAACAGTTACTAGCCAATTATTTGTAGAACTGGTGTGATAAAACTGTGGCCCCCCAATACCACAGATTGAAGTGAGGTGTTGTATACCTTTTTTCCAGATATACTGCAATTCTCTAGAGACTTTTGTCACAGGGTAATTAAAAAACATGGCTTTCGGTTCCGGCGCCGCATGGAGTAGTCACACTCCACCTCAGCTCCCGCGCCCGGCTTAAAAATCTGCCATTCGCCCGCTATTGTACCCATCGGGGACCCGCAGCCCGGCCGTGCACTCACCCGCCACCACGATGGATCGTTTCCTGGAGAAATCGGGTCCGCGGGCAGCCCAGGAACCGCCCGCTGTCCAAGCCGCGCTTTCCTCACAGCAGCCGGCAGAGGCCTCGGAGCCAGCCATGGAGGTGGGCGGCCCCTCCTCCTCCCATACTCCGCACATCGATCCGGGGTTCATTGAACGGATCGCACAGGCTGTTGCCTCTCTCCTATCCCCTACCATACAAAGCACTGTGGAGAAAGCAGTGCAGTCTGGCATGCTGCAAATAAAGAAGGAGCTGGGGGAACATGTCACCAGGTTAATCGAGGCTGAGCAGCGTATTTCCAGCCTGGAGGATGAACTTTATCACATGCAGGCCCAAGAACAAATGCAGGAAAAGACGAATGTATTCCTGTCACAGAAACTTGAAGACTTGGAAAACCGAGCCAGACGCAGCAACTTGCGTTTTGTGGGAGTCCCAGAATCGCTACTTTCTTCAGAGCTGATTGACTTCTGCTCCCGCCGCATCCCGGAGGCGCTTGGTCTGACCGGTGTTCATGTGGTAGAACGAGCTCACCGCATTGGGGCTCATTCTAAGGACCGCAAGACCCCTAGGCCCATCATTGCTAAATTTCTTAATTATGCTGACAAGAACTTGCTACTGCAGAAATACAGACAATCCAAATCCCTTCAGGTGGATGGGGTCAAAGTTTTAATATTTGCTGATTACTCCATTGAAGTGTCAAAAAACGGAAAGCATTTCAGCAAATCTGCTCCCAGCTTTTCCAACAACACATAAAGTTCACCCTTGCCTACCCCGCCATTCTGCGTCTGAAATCATCTACTGGTGAGCAGCTGTCATTCCAGGATCCCTCTGAGGCGGAAGATTATTTGCGCTCTTTGAATCCAGACAATCAGCAACAGTTTACCCCTAGGCCTCTCTCTTTCCCGCGACCTATGGATCAACGGAGCCCCCGAAAGGACTCGCCAAAGCGCCAGCGCTTCGCTGATCCGTCTTACCGCACTAAACACCGTTGAACTTTCTCCTGCATCTTCAATGTTCAATCTTCAATCGCAGTAATTTTGTGGTATGCTTTACATATGTTTTCCCAGGTCTCGGACTCGGACCTGCCTGTTCTGCAGCTAAAGGTACTGTAGTTGGACTTTGTCCTCCATCTTCATTCTCCTTTCACGCGAGTACTCGCTCACCTGACTGTTGATCAAACCCTCAATTACCTCACTCCCATGCCTTATTCATTTTTTTACAGGACTCCGCTCCCTAGGGAACATGTTTTATTTTCTCTATGTATTTACATGTGATTACATTGCTATGTTTTGCCATGCTTCTTTTCCCCCCTGGGTTGTTGGCCCTGCCGCTCGCTCCATCCCTCCCAGGGCACACATTATTTCTCCCCCTGTGTTTTTTTTTTTTTTTACAGCAGGAGAAGTCATCCTCTTTGACTCCCTTGGGGCGATTTTGTGTGCATCTGCGTGGGCCGTTGTGAGTGGGAGACCCCCTCGATTGTGACCCCATGTGGAAAAAAGAGAAGTTAGTACTGGTTTTTGTATGTTGTTTTTTTGTATTCCCCTACCCCTTCTCCTTATATCTCACCCTTTACCTCGCTTCCCTCACTAATTGTGGTGAAGGCCCTGGCCCAATTTATTTGCATATCTTTGCTCTTACCCCATCTAGAGTCAGATACTTACTCTCTGAGCTTCCAGCTAAGGCGTGTTCATTCCCACTCCTGCAACCAGTTCTCTCCCCTGATTACCCTCCCTGAAGTTAATATCATGGAATGTTAAGGGCCTCCGGTCCCCTCTCAAGCGCATGAAAATTTTACGTCACTTGCACAGACTGCATGCAGACATTGCCCTACTGCAAGAGACACACCTCGCCCCCTCAGGCTTCCACCGGCTTAGGAAGCTCTGGGTGGGTGAGGTGCTGAGATCAGCAGCTCTAGGTCGCAAGGCTGGGGTCATTATACTGATCCATAAAAATCTATCCTGTAATGTTTTGTCAGTCACATCTGACGACCATGGTCGTTTTTGTACGGCTCACATCCAGATTGGCTCCACGGAGTTGTTAATATCCAATGTTTATGCTCTGAACACACCGGACAAACCATTTTTCGAGAAACTCATCGCACACCTCCTGAATTTCCCTCAACTTCCCCCTAAGCGGATCAGTGAGGCAATGCTGGAATACTATTCCAGGCTTTACTCTAGAGACCCCATTGACCCCCGACCACCCGCGAGTTCTTGCAACGCACTAAGCTGCCTAAGGTGACCCCTTCACAGCTGGAAACTCTTAATGCTCCAATTTCACCAGATGAACTGAGTTCGGTCATAAAATCCCTGCCCTCTAATAAAGCCCCTGGCCCTGACGGCTTTACCGGCAAATTTTTCAAATCCTTTCGCGAAGTGATCCAACCCACTCTACATCGGGTTTACACCAACATTTGGGAAGGCGGCGAATATCTGCCGACCGGTAATCAAGCCTTAATTAAACTCTTAGCTAAAAAAGGTAAAGACCCTCTTGACCCAGGTGCTTACCGCCCAATTTCCCTACTTAATTTGGATGTAATTTGGATGTAAACATTTTGTCAAAACTAGTGGCGACCAGATTGGCTAACCTTTTACCCTCTTCGGCCATCCATTTAATCCTTTCACAATCAGGTTTTGTGAAAGGTAGAACGGCCATGCTAAATATCTTGTGGTTTTGGAACAGGCCCGGCTCCACCCTGGGGAAGACCTGGCAATCATCACCCTGGATGCCGAGAAAGCCTTCGACAACGTGGGTTTTCACTGGTTGTCGATGGTCCTTTCCGACATGGGCTTCTCTGGGGTCTTCACCCATTTGATTGATTCCATGTATAAGGCACCTACAGCCAGACTGGTGGTGGAGGGTCTCCTCACGGGGGAATTTAGCCTGCATAAAGGTACGAGACAAGGTTGCCCCCTCTCACCCCTACTCTTTAATTTAGCCTTGGAACCTTTATCCCGATACCTAGCAGAACAAGCCCCTTTACATGGCATCAAGGTGGGTGAGCACGACCTCCGTACGGCCCTTTTTGCTGATGACGTGCTTATTTTCACGTCCAATCCGGCTTCTGATCTACCCACTATAAAATCTATCTTTGACACTTTTAAAATATGTGCGGGTCTCTGCATTAATTATCAAAAAAGCGAAATACTACCTCTCACCTGTTGTCCAACCCGTCAATGGCCACAGACTTCTATATTCTCTATAGCCAAAACTCACATAACCTATTTAGGAATAAAAATTGGTAAGACCCCTTCCTCACTTTACACACTAAATTTTCCACCGTTGATAACCAAAATTGTACAGGAATTGGGCAGCTGGATGGAATTGCCTCTCTCTCTCCTTGGCAGATGTCACCTGGTCAAGATGGTCAGCTTCGCTAAACTGCTCTATCCAATGCAAACCCTGCCTCTGTTGCTTAAACATAAAGATGTTCAGCTTTTGAACAAGGCTATCTCTCATTTTATTTGGAGAGGCAGGCGTTCACGGATATCTCTTAAGAAATTGCAGCTGCCCAGGAGAGAGGGGTGAATTGGTCTCCCCAACATAAGAGTTTACAACTTATCATGCTTACTTAGGATATGTATTGATTGGCTAACTCAGTCTACCCACTGCTCTTTGTATACATTGGAGGCCGCTATGGTGTACCCTGTCTCCCTATCTGCCTTGCTACACTGCAAATGGAAAACCTTGGCCCCTGTCCTCCAACATAATGTACTGCTCCGTGATACGGCCATTGCATGGAGGGAACTCAGAAAGCTTCTACATCTTCCTCTCCACATGTCTCGGCACCTCCCGATTCAGGGAAACCCTATGTTCTCACTGGGCATGGACTCTGGTATCTTTTACCTCTGGAAAACCAACGGCCTCACAAAATTTTCGGATCTGTGTGACAGTACCTCTGGCACCCCCTTGGATTTTTCTGCTGTAGCCAAAGCCTTCTCCCTGCCACCTTCTCATCATTTCTACTACAGACAATGCTTGAGCTTTATTCGCAAGTCGTGTAGCTCTGACATTGATCGCTTCCGCCTCTCCATCCTAGACAATTTTATTGCTGACAATATAAACACTATTTCGGGCATATATAAACCGATCCTTTTGAAGTCCACGCCCCCCCCTATCTGACTCAACAGTTCTGAACTGGGGTACAGCCTTTCCACATCCAGATCTTTTCCTCCGACTTCGAACAGGACTTATTGCAACTCTTTGCCTGACACCAAATGAAATTTGGAGGGAAACTCAGTTGCGCATTTTGCACCGTGCCTATATGCCGTTCTCTACGGATCCTCATAACCCACAGGGTGCGACATGCCCACACTGCAAAGTTCCACGCCCCACCCTGGCCCACCACTTTTGGCAATGCACGGCTATATCCAACTTCTGGGACCACGTTCTCTCTTTCATTTTTGGAGTCACGCAAGTCCGCATACCCAAGGATCCCTTCCTTTTGCTCTTCGGATATTGGGACCCGCAAGTTCTTTCCAGACCCCCGGACACCGGTCTCCCCCATAAGGAATGGATCTTACTTTGCATCCTTATAGCCAGGAAATGCATACTGAACAAATGGACCTCCCATTTGTGCCCCAAAATCACACACATAAAACTGTGTCTCTATAATGAAAGATTGTCCATGGACGTTGGGAGTGTTGCCTCTTTTAATCGCTTCTCCGACCGCTGGAATGCTTTTATCCTTACTACGCTCACAAATCAGGAACAACTGGACCTTCACAATCGGCCAGCGTACCATACTGTTCATCTTGCTAAGCTGAAAAGGACGGGCTCAATGTAACATCAGTTATTATTGTCAGTCCATCCATCTGCCAATGTTACCTATGGCACTATTGAATTGATGGTCCCACTTTACTATCTGAATATTTGCATATTTTATCTCTACTCTAGGTGTCCTCAAACTACTTATGGCTGTCCTCCGTAGTCTTTACCCCCCCCCCCCCCCAGGTTCCCTACTTTTCACCCCACCACCCCCCCACCTTCATGCAGTAATACTGCTATTTACCTGTTCTCGGTTTATTATTGGTGCAATAATGCGACTGTCTGTACACAAGCAAAAAATTGGGGGAGCAAACCCTGAACATGTATATCTAAAGCCGGTGCAGCTATGGACCAAGCAACATGTATATTAAAAAAGAATAGCGCAACCATGCAAAAGAAATGACTATCAAATATATATCTGTACACGACTGTACCTTCATTCATTACATGTTGTTTTGATTGTGGTTACTGTACTGTGAAGAAATTTTCAATAAAATTTATAAAAAAAAAAAAAAAAACATGACAGGCAGAGGGGGGGGGGGGGGGCGTGGCGACCGCCAACTAGTATGGCCGCATAGAGCCGGAGCTCCTGATCCCACCCGGCAAATTCCGGATCTACGGCCCGCAACAACTGCTGTTCACAACTCAGCTCTTCGGGAACGAGTGCGTGATCACTCCCCGCACACCCCAGAGATGGCAAGACGGAAGACCGAGGCCCCAACAGTCCGCAAACTCTCGGACTTCTTTCGGCCGGCGTCTCCCAGTCTTAAAAAAAATGGTGCCGGCTCCCAGCCATTGCCACAGCGCGCCAGCCCTCTAGCGGCGGCCGCACCTGCATCAGGCGAGCCCCGGGCAGCACGGCTCACCGACCCAGATGCGATCATCCTGCACAGGGGACTCCTCTCCATCCACTCCCTCCACGCAAAGCCCTGCGAAATCCAGGCCTAGATGGGACAGCAGCCATGCGACATATGAAACACCGGACATGGAGGAGAGCACTCAATCATCCACCAGCCCTCTGCCTTGGGCCTATATACCGCCTCCAGACCCCTTTGCTGCCATTACCACCACAGGGCAGCCAGTGTCAGACACCACGCTCAAGGAGATGATGTCCATGCTTAACAACTCCATGCAGGCTAACATTGCTGCATATATCTCCTACTGCCAGAAAGAGCTGCATGGCTTGGGGGACCGGGTACACAATCTGGAAGACAAGATGGAGGAATTCACATCCTCCTATAATGTATTAGTGGACTCTCACGTCTCCCATCAGGAAGACATCCACAAAATCCAAGCAAAAATTGCAGATCTGGAAGACAGATCCAGACGCAACAATCTTAAGATCCGTGGCGTCCCGGAGTCACTTTTACCTAACCAACTACCGTCTTTCGCGAGGGACCTTTTTCAAAAAGCGGTTCCGGAACTCACTAATGCGGACTTAACAATAGATCGGATTCACTGCATCCCCAAGCCATCCTTCCTCCGACAAGAAGTGCCCAGAGACGTGCTGCTCAGGATCCATTTCTTTCAAGCCAAAGAAAAAAATCTGGAAGCTTTCAGGCGCAGAGATCGCCTACCTGACCAAATTGGATCACTGCAGGTTCTTCCAGACTATTCTCTATACACTCTGCAACTTAGGCGCAATTTGAACACCGTCACCAAGGCCCTCCGCAACCACAAAGTTGTTTATAAATGGAAATATCCTGCGAGACTCTGCGTGACTCACCAAGGTACTACATCCCATATCACTTCCCTGGATCAAGGGATCCGATTGCTCCGCCAATGGGGAATTGTACCAGAACCTCAGGATCCCCAACGCAACACCACCACACTTCCGCCCCGGCATGTTCAACCCGAGTGGAACGTCGTGTCAAGATCCTCTAGATCCAGATCACGCCACAAGTGACAGCAGTTTTCCTTACCCTCGCTGGGTGGATCAGACCCCAATTTGCTGAATGAGCACATACCACCGTGCTTTTCACCCCTGATGCCTTTGCAATGCCTGTTGTACACCTGGTCGTAAAAGGCCAAGTATTTTTTACCCTACCCTACTCTTTTCTTGTTTTTTGTGTGTCGTTTTTGTTTTTGCCAATTTTTTGCAGTTACATCCTGTGATTCCTGGTTTGGAACCTTTCATTGACACTCGCTCGAGTCACCATCTTCGCCTTCCTCCAGGGGTGGACCGGAGTCGTCTCTTTGTGCTCCTGCAATGCACTGCTACTATCCTGTCCGAAGACCCACGTCGACTGGCCCCTCAGGTACTCTCTCTTATCTGCTCCTTCCCACATTCCATCTGTTACTGGAATGACATTCATCCCAGCCGCAACCCATCCCCGGAGGAGCTGCCTCCTGAACTTTTGCACAACACCTCCTGCTTCAATCATACCCTTTACCCAATGCTACCATGACCCTTCAACTTCTCTCTCTGAACGCTAAGGGGCTAAATCACCCCGTGAAGCGCTACTCTATGTGGCGGGAGGCGACTACAGCTAGGGCAGATGTACTAGCGGTACAAGAGACGCACTTTAAACAAGACCACAGTCCTCGTTGCACACACCCGGACTATCCTCACAACTTCCAGGCCTCCTCTACAGAGAAAAAGAGGGGTGTGATGCTGGCGCTTCGTTCTTCTGTATCCTTCTCCTACTCCAAGCTGGTGCAGGACGTAGAGGGCAGATACATAATTCTTGTTTGTGTCATAGATAATTGTCCGTACACCTTAGTTAACGTGTATGCCCCCAATAGACACCAACTACTTCTTACGTAAACTTTGTATGAAGGTATCTAAACTAAAAGTGGGTAGACAGATCATGTGCGGTGATTACAACTTGGTGATGGACCATGTCATGGACTCCTCCTCCAGGGGCGCATCAAAACTGCCTTCTCTAGCTTCTCTGGCACATGCTGAGGGGCTCCATGACGTGTGGCGTTACCAACACGTGGAAGAGCGGGACTATTACTTTTTTTCACCTTGCCATAATACGTACACTAGGATAGACATGTTCCTAGTGGACTCTACATTGTTACCGCTTGTGCTGGACACTTCTATATCCCCTATCACGTGGTCCGACCACGCTGCGGTTCTCATGTCACTATCTAACTAGCCCCACTACCCCTTCTTCCTTTGTATGGCGATGCAATAATTCTCTCCTCTCTGATCCTGAGTCACTCACACACATACAGGCCCAATTGCGAGAATTCTTCGACACTAATACCACTCCCGATTAGTGTTGAGCGAACACGGACTGTATTATTCGTGTTCGTACCGAATAATTGGATTTTTTTACCCGAACACGGACACAAACACTTTACTGTATATTCGGGTAAAAATCCGTGTTCGGTCGTTTTATTTCCGGGTTTTACATGCTTTGGCGCGCTTTTCATGGCGGGCTTTCAACAGCCAATCAACAAGCGTTTAACTGGTGTGCCTAAGCCATCCCAGCCATGCCTGCAAATGTATCAGTAGCTGTGATTGGCCGTCTGAAGCATGTGACCAAGTCTTTATAAGTTCGAGGCAGCACCGCTGCGGCGTCATTCTGCTGTTTAGATCAGGGAGAGAGCACACATCAACGTGCTGGCTGCTGATTAGGGACAGAAAGGCAGGCAAAACTCATTTGTGTCCGCATAGAATTGAGGGACAGGTCGGAGTGTGTTAGGCAGGGCAAGTTGTAGGCAATTTAGGGAGAGAGTCTGCTGATTTTAGGGACAGTGTGTTCTACAAACTACAATCGACATTGCTGTGTGGGGGGGGGTTTGCAGTCACCCGATCTACGATCTTATAAATCCTGTTAGGGAGAGAGTCTGCTGATTTTTAGGGAAAGTGTGTTCTACAAACTACAATCGATATTGCTGTGTGGGGTGGGGTTTGCAGTCACCTGATCTACGATCTTATCAATCCTGTTAGGGATAGAGTCTGCTGATTTTTAGGGAAAGTGTGTTCTACAAACTACAATTGATATTGCTGTGTGGTGTGGGATAGGAGGTAGGCAGGTGTCAGTGGTCCACATCCATTTTGCTGTGTGTTGGCTGCAGTGAACACAATCTTTTTGGGGTGCAGTGAACACAATCTTTTTGGGGTGCAGTGAACGCAATCTTTTTGGGGTACAGTGAACACAATCTTTTTGGGGTGCAGTGAACACAATCTTTTTTGCCCACTGAGGAGGAGGGAGAAAAGTATTTTTCTATCAGGCACTGTGTGCAGCCTTTTTCCTTCAGCTGTGCTGTGCTGAGTGACTGATCATACACTGCTGTGTTCAGTTCACATGTGCTAATATTGAGTGGTTTCAAAAATCATACACTTTTTTTCTATTCCACTATTCAATATACAGCCTTGGGTTAAAAAAAATTAAGTTGTGGCCTGCAGCAGAGCTGAATGATATTTGGGGTTTTTGGGGTTCATCTCATACTTCTGAAGATTTGAGGGTGCTGCCTGTTCCATACTCCCCCTACTCCTCATCCAGCCTTTTAGGGGTACAAACAATAGTAATTGGGGCCTAGTGTGGTTGTGTACGTGTGATAAACATACACTTTTTTTGATCATATTCTCTATTCCGCTATTTAATCAAAAACCTTTGGGGATCAGTTAAATTGGGGGATAGTCTGTGTTGGTACGTGTGAGAGAGATCCACCTTTCCAAGTTTTTGGGGTTCATCTCATACTTCTGAAGATTTGAGAGTGCTGCCTGTTCCATACTCCTCCTACTCCTCATCCTGCCTTTAGGGGTACAAACAATAGTAATTGGGGCCTAGTGTGGTTGTGTACGTGTGATATACATACACTTTTTTTTTGATCATATTTTCTATTCCTCTATGTAATCAAAACCTTTGGGTATAAACAATTAAATTGCGTGATAGTCTGTGTCGGTACGTGTGAGATACACCTTTCCAATTTTTGGGGCGCATCTCATACTGCCGAGGATTTGAGGGTGCTTCAGTCTGCCTCCTGCCTGTTCCGAACTCCTCCTACTCCTCATCCTGCCTTTAGGGTACAAAAAATTGTAATTGGGGCCTAGTTGGTGTTTGTACGTGTGAGATACACCGTTTTGTAAAATTTGTCCTATTCCGCTATTCAATATACACCCTTTTGGAGTGTAAAAAATGAAATTGCGGGATAGTCTGTATCGGTACATGTGAGATACACCTTTTTAAATTTTTTTGGCGCATCTCCTTCTACCACCGAGGATTGCAGGACGCTTCAGTTTGCCTCCTGTTCCCAACTCCTCCTACTCCTCTTCCTCATCCTGCCTTTAGGGTACAAAAAATTGTAATCGGGGCCTAGTCTGTGTTTGTACGTGTGAGATACACCGTATTATAACATTTTTCCTATTCCGCTATTCAATATACACCCTTTTGGAGTGTAAGAAAATTAAATTACGGCATAGTCTGTATCAGTACGTGTGAGATACACCTTTTAAATTTGTTTTTCGCATCTCCTTCCACCGCCAAGGATTGCAGGGCGCTTCAGTTTGCCTCCTGTCTCCAACTCCTCCTACTCCTCTTCCTCATCCTCCCTTTAGGGTACAAAAAATTTTAATCGGGGCCTAGTCTGTGTTTGTACGTGTGAGATACACCGTTTTTTTATCCTTTTTTCTATTCCGCTATTCAATATACACCCTTTTGGGGTAAAAAAACATTAAATTGCGGCATAGTTTGCATATTTGACATATACACCCGTGCAATACTGTTGTTGTTTTGTTCCGCTATTCAATAAACACCTTTCTAGGGCAAGATCATAAATTACAGAAATATGAGGAGACCGTCAAATAGGGGCCGTGGCCTGGGTCGTGGTGCTGCTGGTAGAGCTCCTGTTGCAAGGAGAGGAGGTGGTCGATCTGTGCCAGCTACACGCACAAGTGAAACACCTTCCTCAAGTGTTAGTAGGCGACAAAACCTGCATCAGTATTTGGTAGGGCATCATACGCCTCTAGAAGTGATGAGGCCAGAACACAGAGAGGCGATAGTAGATTGGTTTGCTGCTGACAGTGCCTCCAGTTCCTTCACATTGTCTCCCACCCAGTCTACTGCAGAAAGGTCAGAGTTGGCACCTGCAGCCAATGTCCAACTGTCTTTTTTTTTTTTTTTTTTTTTTTATTTTTTTTTTTTTTAAACAGAAAAAAAGTTTTTTATTGCTACAAAAGTATAGGTAAAAACATGAGCTCTGGTATGCAAAACCTCAACAACAAACAGCATTTTTTTTTTTTTTTTCTTTTCAATGATTTTTATTAAGTTTTGCAAAAAACAAACATATTGTGCAATATGACAGAATATGGAACAGCTGGAACAGGGAAACAGATCGGTTTCATGGCAGAAGAAGCTGTATAGAACATTAGAAAGTTATCATATAATGCTACATTCTCGGTGTGAGGAATTAACCTTGTAAAAAATAACATAAGTGGGAAGAGAGAGATAGATGGAGGAGACTTGCATCCACACCATGTGTGGTGAATGCAAACACTAACATATATGCTTAAAGGACTGATATATAATATTTGCTATGTGTCCAAGGGGACCAGTTGTGAGTAAACCTAGGCCCCTGGGACACAGAGAAAGCGTGTGCCTTTTCCATAGAGTAGTGAGAATTAATCAAACGGATAACCTCTAAGTGTGAAGGGGGGGTCTGGATTTTTCCAATTTCTCGCAATAGTGGACCTGGCCGCAATCAAGACATGAGTGTATACTATGCGCAAGTCGACAGGGAGGCCATCCAAACCTAGAGATAAGAGAGCCATGGCAGGGGTGATAGGTTTAAGAATGCCTGTGACTGTTGCGAGGATCTCCGACACCCTCCTCCAGAAGCTCAGAAGGCTTTTGCAGGACCAAAAAATGTGGTATATGTTGCCAACCTGACCACAGCCCCTCCAACATAGAGGGTCAGATTGTGGGTAAAATTTAGACAGGCGATATGGTGTCAGGTACCACCTGGTTAGGATTTTTTGAGATTGCTCCCAATGTGTTACACATCCAGAGGCCCTGTAGGTGCTACGAATGGCTGTTTGCCATTGAGTGGCAGAGAAGGAAGTGCGGAGATCCCCTTCCCATTTAGTCATATGAGAAGTTTTTTGGAACGTCATTTTGCCCTGGAGGTGGTTGTAGAATAGGGATATACCCTTAATTTTGGTGAGAGGTGAAAACAGATATTGCCATATAGGGGACGGAAGGGAGGTTAGGGGAGGTGGGTGTCTCAAGAGGAAGCTAGTAATGGAATTGTATTGAAACCTAGCCGAGTCTGGGAGATCATATTCAGTCTTGAGTTGCTGAAAGCTTTTCAAGGTGTTATGTGAGTAGAGTTGGGACACTGTTTGGACCCCAGCTGTGATAAATTTGGAGATGGATGTGAAAGGCATAAGAACCTGGAGAACGTGCAAAGGGTAAGTGATTGGAATAGTCGGGAGATCTGATTTGGGCTCGGCGCACAGAGATCGCCATGCCTTCAGTGTTGTTTGGGTGGTAATGGAGAGCGATAAGAGGGGTATAGGTTTCCAGAGGTCTGCTATCAGGAGGAGGTGAAGGTCGCTAGATTTGGAGGTTACGGACTCGATTTTCACCCATGGTGAGGAGGGTGAGTGAGGAGCCCACTGTCTAATGGGAGCAAGTTGAGCTGCCCTGTAGTAATCCTGTAGGTCCGGAAGACCCAGTCCACCCACAGATTTGTGGCGTATCATATGGGAGTAGTTGCATCTGGCCCTTTTTTTCTGCCAGATCAATGTGCGAAGTAACTTAGTCAGTGTGTTGATATATGTCACAGGAATATGGATTGGGAGGGTGCGAAAGACATATAGGATCTTAGGCAAACATACCATTTTGAAGGCTGCTATCCTACCCGCCCACGATATTTCTGTACGGGCTATGGTTTGTGTGTCGGCAGAGATTGATTCTATAAGAGGCTGCATGTTAGACGATACAATTTTGGACAGGGGGTAAACGAGCTTTAGACCTAGGTAGGGGACATTCTCAGACGTCCATGTGTAAGGAAGGGTGGATTTCAAGTGCGTGATAGTCGATGGATGGACTCCCATGCTTAATACTAGGGATTTCGTGAAATTGACCTTGTAATAGGAAATGTTGCTAAAGGTTTGGAGGAGGTAATGAGCTGCGGGAAGGGACGTGATGGGGTCAGTGAGGCTGAGAATTACATCATCTGCGAATAGGGTGATGGAGTGGTGCGAGTGGGAAAATTTAAAGCCATGTATCATGGGGTGTTCTCTTATGGAGATGGCCAGGGGTTCTATCATCAAGTTGAAAATTAGGGGGGATAAAGGACACCCTTGACGGGTGCCATTCGTGATTTTGAACGTTTTCGAAAGCAGTCCGGAGGACAGAACTTTGGCGGACGGGGAGGAGTATAGCGCTAAGATAGCCGATGCAATGGGGCCTGAAAGCCCAAATTTGGTGAGTACTGCTCGCATATATCCCCAATGGACACGGTCAAATGCCTTCTCTGCATCAATGGAAAGAAGCAGAGAAGGCACCCGAGCGCGCTCCGCCCGGTGTATTAAGTTTATTACCCTTCTAGTAGCGTCAGGGGCTTGTCTGCCTTTAATGAAACCCATTTGGTCAGGACCGACCAGGTCGGGTAAAACTACGGCTAGTCTAGTTGCAAGCAGTTTGGCGTATATTTTAACGTCTGTATTTAGCAATGAGATAGGGCGGAAGTTGGCGGGGGTACTGGGAGGTTTGCCCGGCTTAGGGAGAGTCACGATATGGGCCTGCAGCATTTCCGAGGGGAAGGAGCCTGAGTCTATGGTATCTGAAAACAGGGTTAGGATATATGGGGATAAGATGTCAGAAAATGATCGATAATATTCATTTGTAAGTCCGTCTGGACCCGGGGATTTGTTCACAGGGAGTGATTTGATAATTTGAGAGAGTTCATGTCGGGAAATCGGGGCGTCAAGGAGTGCTTTCGCTGTAGGGGTAAGCGCAGGGACATTAATGCGTTTTAAAAAATCACAGATGGCGGAGTCTGTAGGTTGTTGTGTAGACCCATCCGTTTGTAAATTGTAGAGCGAGCCATAGTAGTCTGCAAAGGCATCCGCAATGGCTTGAGGATGGCGCAGGGAATCACCAGTGTGTGGGTGCGTCAGGGATTGGATTATAGATTTCGTCCTACGGGCTTTCAATCTAGAGGCCAGGAATTTCCCCGCTTTATTGTGGGATGTATAATAGGTGGTACGAAGTCGAGCCAGGAATTTGTCATGTTTTTCCCATAAAAGTCTACGAAGGTCAAGTCTCAAAGATGTCAATTTGGAGAGAAGGGAGGGGGAAGAGGATGTTTTGTGCTGCGCATCTAGGGTTTGTATTTCCGTCAGCAGATCATTCAATTTGGATGTGAATCTTTTCTTCAATTTGGACCCCAGTTGGATCAGAAGACCTCTAATGTAAGCCTTGTGAGCCAACCATAGGATGGTCGGGGAGACATCAGGTGTATTATTGATTTCAAAGAATTCCCGCATGAGTTTCTGAATGGCGGAGGTAGACTCGGGGTCGGTGAGGACAGAGTTGTTGCAGCGCCATATAGTGGATGTCGGGGCAGAAGGGCCATTATTAATGGACAAGTGTATAGCTGCATGGTCCGACCAAGTAATCGGGGAAATGCTTGTGTTGGTGACCGCCTGAAGGGTTGGTAGATCCACTAGAAACAAATCTATTCGAGAATATGTGCCATGGCGTGGGGAGAAATAGGTGTAATCCCTTTCCTCAACATGGTGGTAGCGCCACACATCATGAGCCCCCTCTAGGCTAATGAAGGAGGCCAAGTTAGGCTGGCGAGACGTGCGTGGAGAAGATGAGTCTAATGAATGGTCCACCACCATGTTGAAATCCCCGCATACAATCAGCTTTCCTTGTTTAAGTTTGTTAATTTGGACCCATAACTTTTTGACAAAGCGTAATTGGTGTGTGTTAGGGGCATAAAGATTAACAATGGTATAGGGACAATTGTCAATGAGGCAAACCAATATGATATACCTGCCCTCCGTGTCCGACACCACCTTAGTGGCCGTGAAGGACACAGAGTCGGCTATAGCGAGCAAGACACCCCTCTTCTTGGCAGAAGTGGACGACATGAAAACATGAGGGTATTTGGGATGGCGACATGTTGGGGTTTTTTTGATATGAAAGTGTGTTTCTTGGGCGGCTACGATATCTGCCTTGGAGCGTATGGCTTCAGACCATAAGGAAAACCTCTTGGCAGGATGGTTCAGCCCATTAACATTAAGAGACATACACTGTAACGGCATTTGGGCACAATGAAAGAGTACGAGTAAGATGAGGGCAAATAGGCTATTAAGCAGTGACACGGGGAGGATTCAAAATGTCAGTGAGCTACCCGGAGTATCGGGCTCCCTGAGACTTTGAAATGCAAAATGAGTCACTCACACGATCCGGTTAGCGAGGTGGGAAAGAGAGTCAGTCCTTCAGGAGCGTAGTCCAATCAGGTGAAGCAAGTGAGGGAGAGGATCCTTGGAAGATGTACAGAATCGGTGACGTGTCCTTGTGATAGAAGAGCGGTACTGCAAAAGAGGTGTTAGGAAAACCAACAGACAAAGAGAACCAGCAATGAGATAAACAGCAATCAAAAGCACAAAAAAGGAGAGAGAAAAAAAAAAAAAAACTAAAAAAAGGTCAAAAGACCAAGGGGCAACTGAGGCTGCAAAGCCTGTGGGGGTCAGAGTACGATGAGCGGTACTCTGGTACCTGAGAGGGGCCCGGAGATCCCGGTGAAGAGTGGGAACGTCCTCTAGGATTGAGCGTGGGAGGATCCGGACCTTTTAGTGACAACGTTCCAATCTGGTTGAACATGTCTCGGAGGCGGGTGACTGAGATTGCGATGGTTTGGTGGAGGGTCTGGGACCATCCCCCACTGACGGAGGAGATGCAGGCCTTCATCTATGGTAGATATGTAGGAGGTAGAGCCTTGGTAAGTGATGCATAATTTAGCGGGGTACTTCCATTTGTAAACAACACGATTGTTCCTCAGAGCCTTCGTAATGGAATTCAAATTCCTCCGCAGTTGGAGAGTGTGTTGCGAGTAGTCGGGCAAGACCTGAAGTGTAGATGCTTGATCCGGGAGATGTTCCTTGCGGCGAAATGCATCCAGGATGCGTTCCTTGGCTTGAAAGAAGTGGATGCGCATGAGGACATCGCGTGGCACTTCTTGTGGGAGGAAGGACGGCTTGGGGATACGATGGATTCTGTCGATAGTGAGATCAGATGGAGAGAGTTCAGGGACGGCTTTCTTAAAGAGGTCACGGACAAAGTGGGGTAGTTGATTAGGAGTCACCGACTCAGGAATCCCCCTAATTTTCAAATTGTTGCGCCGTGATCTGTCCTCCAAGTCCGCTAGTTTGGCCTGGACTCGGCGCATATCCTCCTGGTATACTGCGTGCGAATCGACCAATGCATTGTAGGAGGTTGTGAATTCACACATCTTGTTCTCCACTGTATCGACCCTGTCTCCTAAGTCGGCTATCTCCCTCTGGCAGCGTGTCATAGCAGAGACAATGTTAGCTTGAAGTGATGTATGCAGCATATTTAACATTGATTTGATGGTGGATAGGGTTGAGCGAACACCTAGATGTCCGTGTTCGACGGGTTCGGCCGAACTTTAAAAAAAAGTCCGGGTCCGTGTCCCGGACTTTTACCGAACTTTTCCCGGACACCGAACCCCATTGAAGTCAATGGGGACCCGAACTTTAAGGCACTAAAATGGCTCTAAAACACCAAAGGAAAGGGCTAGAGTGCTGCAAATGGCAGCAAAACGTAATTAAGAGCATGGCAAGTGCTCTGCAAACAAATGTGGATAGGGAAATAACTTAAAACAACAAAAAAAAACAGAAAAATAAAACAATGTTCTTCTTCATCTCTGAAGGACGAGGCCCATATGGAGTAGGAGGGAGGTTGAGGTGGTGGTGGATGTGGCGGTGACTAGACATATGCCGGTTTTCGGTAATTCGATATATCGCGGTATTGCATAGCCACGGTATTGTTATTGTGGCATTTTTAAAATACCGAGTTTCTCTGTCAAGTCTGCCTGACTTGTGAATTGATACATTTCAGTGAGCTGGATGACTCATTCACTCACTCAGCTAACACCTTTCAGCATTAAGTCTCCTAACTATAAACAAAAATGATTACATTTGTATCTTTTCCTTCCCTCTGCCAGGGAGAAAGGAAGTTTAACCTCTTAAAGACTGGATCTTTTTCTGACACTTGCTGTTTGCAAGTTAAAATCAGTTTTTTTTTTGCTAGAAAAGTACTTAGAACCCCCAAACATTTTATATATTTTTTTAGCAGAGACCCTACAGAATAAAATGGCGATTGTTGTAATATTTTATGTCACACTGTATTTGCGCAGCAGTCTTTCAAACGCAATGATTAGACTTTAATGAATAAAAAAAAAAAAAAAAACGTAACAGTAAAGTTATCCCAATTTTTTTTTTTTTTTGTTACACAGAGAATCGTGAGAGAATCGTGATCTTTATTCCAAGCTAAAAAATCGTGATTCTCATTTTGGCCAGAATCGTGCAGCTCTAATAAATATATATATACACACACACACGCCTAGCAGCCCACATTACATTATTATATAGCCATCAAGCAGTGTCTGGCCTACCTGGTGATGACTGGTCCTGGCGCTCTGATCCGATGGCCTGGTCTTTAAAGGGGCAAATCCTTGCGATCCAGTAGTGGTTAAACCTGCAGGAGGACCGGTGTTTTTATCTATTAATGACTTTACTATTGCTTTAGGCCTGGTTCACATGTATGCGGGTTGGTGGTTCACATGTATGCGGGTTGGCGGTTCACATGTATGCGGGTTGGCGGCCCACATTTGCACAGGCATAGCAGCCCATTGATTTGAACGGGCTGCTATGCCCTCATTTTCCGCAGAAAAAAGGTGCATGCAGCATTTTTTTTAAATTCAGTGGCCTTGAAATCCATCCTGCTTTTGCACCATGCGACTAACCTGCAGTTCCTGCTCTGGCAAGCTTTCTGCATTTTTTGTATACGTGGGCACGGCATTTAAAAATAAACAGTTTGCGTGTGCAGCAACGGCAGGTAAGTCGCATGGTGCAAAAGAAGGATGGATTTCATGGCCACTGCATTTTTTTAAATTCTGCATGCACCTTTTTTCAGCTGAAAACGCAGGCATAGCAGCTCAAGCCCATTCACATCAATGGGCTGCTATGCCTGTGCAAATGTGGGCCCCCAACCCGCATACATGTGAACCAGGCCTAAAGCAATAGTAAAGTCATTAATAGATAAAAACACCGGTCCTCCTGCAGGTTTAACCAATTAATGACTTTACTATTGCTTTAGGCCTGGTTCACATGTATGCGGGTTGGGGGCCCACATTTGCACAGGCATAGCAGCCCATTGATGTGAATGGGCTTGAGCTGCTATGCCTGCGTTTTCAGCTGAAAAAAGGTGCATGCAGAATTTAAAAAAATGCAGTGGCCATGAAATCCATCCTTCTTTTGCACCATGCGACTTACCTGCCTTTGCTGCACACGCAAACTGTTTATTTTTAAATGCCGTGCCCACGTATACAAAAAATGCAGAAAGCTTGCCAGAGCAGGAACTGCAGGTTAGTCGCATGGTGCAAAAGCAGGATGGATTTCAAGGCCACTGAATTTTAAAAAAATGCTGCATGCACCTTTTTTCTGCGGAAAATGAGGGCATAGCAGCCCATTCAAATCAATGGGCTGCTATGCCTGTGCAAATGTGAACCACCAACCCGCATACATGTGAACCAGGCCTAAAGCAATAGTAAAGTAATTTATAAACAACACCTCCTTCAGGTTTAACCACTTCTTGACCACAAGGATTTGCCCTCTTAATGACCAGGCCATCGGATCGGAGCCGAGCGCCAGAACCAGTTATCACCAGTTAGGCCAGACACTGCTTGATGACCTATTTTAGGCCTGGTTCACAGAGTCTGTACTGACTGACTATATAATAATGTGCATAAGTGAACCAAAGCCCCTAAATTCAGCAATGAAATTGAAGTGAGGTGGAAATTTAATAATTTAAATTTAATAATAGAATACCGTGATAATACCGTATACCGTGGCAAAACCTTAATCAATTAATCGCAGCATGAAAATCTGATACCGTCACAAGCCTAGCGGTGACATAGGCGTGCGCACAGGGTGTGCTGGGTGTGCCTGGGCACACCCTAATCACCTAGGGCACATAGCATTGCCAGTGAGGAGATGGGAAAGATCTCCCTGGGACCTGCTCTGCTCTATTTCTCCTTGCCTACAGGTACATGGCCCCGATACATTACTCTCCCTGCTGGCAAACACATGCATGTGTATTTCAACTTTGGGGTGCACACCTTAATGCAATAGGCTGCGCACACCTATGGGCGGTGTAGGTGGAAGCGGCGGTGGAGGAGGACCAGGGCCGGATTAACAGCATCATGGGCTTGGTGCTGAGGATTTTGAAGGGCCTTAAGGGCCGTGCCTTGCCATGCACCCAGAGGAGGAAGGGTGCAGCCATGCATGCCTAATTCAACATGGGATGCTGTCTCTGAAGCCCATAAACACATCCATGCATCGCCAACTGTCCCTCCTTGTCCGGCCTTCACGCTGTGTGGGGAGGTTCTGAGGGTGCTGCCTGGGGAAGCGAGCATAGAAGCCAGACTTCTGTGTTTACAAGTGACAGAAGAGCGGTAACAGTGAATATGGCCAACCCGGGGCCTATATAAAAGGTAGGGGCCTGGAGCTGCAGCTCCAATAGCCCCTACATTAATCTGGCCCTGAGGAGGAGGACGAGGTAGCCAACACTGCTTCTTTTCAAAAATTTTAAATGAGGGTACACCCCAAAAGAGTGAGAAAGAGCAAAAATGGAACAATGGGTGGGTAAGGTCGGTATCCATTGCTATTCTGCATAAGGTACGGAAAAGTCCCGTGGGATCCATGCCTGGTTCATTTTAATGAACGTGAGCTTGTCCACATTGTCTCTGGACAGGCGGCTGCGCTTGTCTGTTATAACGCCCCCAGCCGTGCTAAATACCCGTTCAGATAATACACTGGCTGCAGGGCACGCCAGCACCTCCAAGGCGTAAAGGGCAAGCTCAAGCCATGTGCCCAATTTGGAGACCCAGAAGTTGAAGGGGGCAGACCCGTCATTCACTACATGTAGGCGTGTGCACACATACTGCTCCACCATGTTGGTAAAATGCTGCCTCCTGCTAAGACGTTCCATCTGAGCTGCTGGTGCTGCTGTTTGTTGTGGCGTGCTGACAAAGCTTTTCCACATTTCGGCCATGCTAACCCTGCCTTCTGAGGTGCTGGCGGTGCCCTGGTTGCGTTGGCGACCTCCTCCTCCTCCTCCTCTGCCTTGTGCTTCCACTGTGGCCCCGCTGTCAGATGGGAATGCCAGCAGCATGGCGTCTACCAGCGTGCGCTTGTACTCGCGCATCTTGCGATCGCGCTCCAGTGAGTGAATTAAGGACGGTACGTTGTCCTTGTAACGGGGATCCAGCAGCGTGGCCACCCAGTAATCAGCACAAGTTAGAATGTGGGCAACTCGGCGGTCGTTGTGGAGACACTGCAGCATGTAATCGCTCATGTGTGCCAGGCTGCCCAGAGGCAACGAAAGGCTGTCCTCTGTGGGAGGTGTATCGTCCGTGTCCTCTGTATCCCCCCAGCCACGCACCAGTGATGGCCATGAGCTGGCCTGGGTGCCACCCTGCTGTGAACATGGTTCCATCTCCTCCTCCAGCTCCTCCTCCTCCTCATCCTCCTCATCCTCCAGAACTGTGCCCCTGCTGGACAATTGCGTCCCTGGCGTTTGCGTGTGCAGGAACCCACCCTCGGAGCCCCTTGCGAATGACTGCCCTGAAAGCCTTGGAAATGTTACCTCTTCATCCTCCTCCTCCTCCTCATCCTGTGCCACATCCTCTTCCATCATCGCCCGAATTGTTTTTTCAAGGAGGCATGGAAGTGGGATAGTTAAGCTGAGAACGGCGTCATTGCCACTGGCCATGTTGGTGGAGTACTCAAAACAGCGCAACAAGGCACACAGGTCTCGCATGGAGGCCCAGTTAAATTAAATAGCGGAATAGAAAATATGATCCAAAAAAAGTGTATGTATATCACACGTACACAACCACACTGGGCCCCAATTACTATTGTTTGTACCCCTAAAAGGCTAGATGAGGAGTAGGGGGAGTATGGAACAGGCAGCACCCTCAAACCTTCAGAAGTATGAGATGAACCCCAACAACTTGGAAAGGTGGATCTCTCTCACACGTACCGACACAGACTATCCCGCAATTCAATTGATCCTCAAAGGTTTTTATTGAATAGCGGAATAGGAAATATGATCAAAAAAAGTGTATGTATCTCGCACGTACACAACCACACTAGGCCCCAATTACTATTGTTTGTACCCCTAAAAGGCTAGATGAGGAGTAGGGGGGGTATGGAACAGGCAGCACCCTCAAACCTTCAGAAGTATGAGATGAACCCCAACAACTTGGAAAGGTGGATCTCTCTCACACGTACCGACACAGACTATCCCCCAATTTAACTGATCCCCAAAGGTTTTTGATTAAATAGCGGAATAGAAAATATGATCCCAAAAAAGTGTATGTATATCACACGTACACAACCACACTGGGCCCCAATTACTATTGTTTGTACCCCTAAAAGGCTAGATGAGGAGTAGGGGGAGTATGGAACAGGCAGCACCCTCAAACCTTCAGAAGTATGAGATGAACCCCAACAACTTGGAAAGGTGGATCTCTCTCACACGTACCGACACAGACTATCCCGCAATTCAATTGATCCTCAAAGGTTTTTATTGAATAGCGGAGTAGGAAATATGATCAAAAAAAGTGTATGTATCTCGCACGTACACAACCACACTAGGCCCCAATTACTATTGTTTGTACCCCTAAAAGGCTAGATGAGGAGTAGGGGGGGTATGGAACAGGCAGCACCCTCAAACCTTCAGAAGTATGAGATGAACCCCAACAACTTGGAAAGGTGGATCTCTCTCACACGTACCGACACAGACTATCCCCCAATTTAACTGATCCCCAAAGGTTTTTGATTAAATAGCGGAATAGAAAATATGATCCCAAAAAAGTGTATGTATATCACACGTACACAACCACACTGGGCCCCAATTACTATTGTTTGTACCCCTAAAAGGCTAGATGAGGAGTAGGGGGAGTATGGAACAGGCAGCACCCTCAAACCTTCAGAAGTATGAGATGAACCCCAACAACTTGGAAAGGTGGATCTCTCTCACACGTACCAACACAGACTATCCCCCAATTTAACTGATCCCCAAAGGTTTTTGATTAAATAGCGGAATAGAAAATATGATCCAAAAAAAGTGTATGTATATCACACGTACACAACCACACTAGGCCCCAATTACTATTGTTTGTACCCCTAAAAGGCTAGATGAGGAGTAGGGGGAGTATGGAACAGGCAGCACCCTCAAACCTTCAGAAGTATGAGATGAACCCCAACAACTTGGAAAGGTGGATCTCTCTCACACGTACCGACACAGACTATCCCCCAATTTAACTGATCCCCAAAGGTTTTTGATTAAATAGCGGAATAGAAAATATGATCCAAAAAAAGTGTATGTATATCACACGTACACAACCACACTGGGCCCCAATTACTATTGTTTGTACCCCTAAAAGGCTAGATGAGGAGTAGGGGGAGTATGGAACAGGCAGCACCCTCAAACCTTCAGAAGTATGAGATGAACCCCAACAACTTGGAAAGGTGGATCTCTCTCACACGTACCAACACAGACTATCCCCCAATTTAACTGATCCCCAAAGGTTTTTGATTAAATAGCGGAATAGAAAATATGATCCAAAAAAAGTGTATGTATATCACACGTACACAACCACACTAGGCCCCAATTACTATTGTTTGTACCCCTAAAAGGCTAGATGAGGAGTAGGGGGGGTATGGAACAGGCAGCACCCTCAAACCTTCAGAAGTATGAGATGAACCCCAACAACTTGGAAAGGTGGATCTCTCTCACACGTACCGACACAGACTATCCCCCAATTTAACTGATCCCCAAAGGTTTTTGATTAAATAGCGGAATAGAAAATATGATCCAAAAAAAGTGTATGTATATCACACGTACACAACCACACTAGGCCCCAATTACTATTGTTTGTACCCCTAAAAGGCTAGATGAGGAGTAGGGGGGGTATGGAACAGGCAGCACCCTCAAACCTTCAGAAGTATGAGATGAACCCCAACAACTTGGAAAGGTGGATCTCTCTCACACGTACCAACACAGACTATCCCCCAATTTAACTGATCCCCAAAGGTTTTTGATTAAATAGCGGAATAGAAAATATGATCCAAAAAAAGTGTATGTATATCACACGTACACAACCACACTAGGCCCCAATTACTATTGTTTGTACCCCTAAAAGGCTAGGAGTAGGGGGAGTATGGAACAGGCAGCACCCTCAAACCTTCAGAAGTATGAGATGAACCCCAACAACTTGGAAAGGTGGATCTCTCTCACACGTACCAACACAGACTATCCCCCAATTTAACTGATCCCCAAAGGTTTTTGATTAAATAGCGGAATAGAAAATATGATCCCAAAAAAGTGTATGTATATCACACGTACACAACCACACTAGGCCCCAATTACTATTGTTTGTACCCCTAAAAGGCTAGGAGTAGGGGGAGTATGGAACAGGCAGCACCCTCAAACCTTCAGAAGTATGAGATGAACCCCAACAACTTGGAAAGGTGGATCTCTCTCACACGTACCAACACAGACTATCCCCCAATTTAACTGATCCCCAGAGGTTTTTGATTAAATAGCGGAATAGAAAATATGATCCCAAAAAAGTGTATGTATATCACACGTACACAACCACACTAGGCCCCAATTACTATTGTTTGTACCCCTAAAAGGCTAGGAGTAGGGGGAGTATGGAACAGGCAGCACCCTCAAACCTTCAGAAGTATGAGATGAACCTCAACAACTTGGAAAGGTGGATCTCTCTCACACGTACCAACACAGACTATCCCCCAATTTAACTGATCCCCAAAGGTTTTTGATTAAATAGCGGAATAGAAAATATGATCCCAAAAAAGTGTATGTATATCACACGTACACAACCACACTAGGCCCCAATTACTATTGTTTGTACCCCTAAAAGGCTAGGAGTAGGGGGAGTATGGAACAGGCAGCACCCTCAAACCTTCAGAAGTATGAGATGAACCCCAACAACTTGGAAAGGTGGATCTCTCTCACACGTACCAACACAGACTATCCCCCAATTTAACTGATCCCCAAAGGTTTTTGATTAAATAGCGGAATAGAAAATATGATCCTAAAAAAGTGTATGTATATCACACGTACACAACCACACTAGGCCCCAATTACTATTGTTTGTACCCCTAAAAGGCTAGATGAGGAGTAGGGGGAGTATGGAACAGGCAGCACCCTCAAACCTTCAGTATGAGATTGTGTTCACTGTACCCCACAAAGATTGAGTTCACTGCACCCCACAATGATTGTGTTCACTGCACCCCACAAAGATTGTGTTCACTGCACCTCACAAAGATTGTGTTCACTGTACCCCCCAAAGATTGTGTTCACTGCACCCCACAAAGATTCTGTTCACTGTACCCCACAAAGATTGTGTTCACTGCACCCCAAAAAGATTGTGTTCACTGCACCCCAAAAAGGATGTTGTTCACTGCACCCCAAAAAGGATGTTGTTCACTCCACCCCAAAAAGATTGTGTTCACTGCACCCCACAAAGATTGTGTTCACTGCACCCCAAAAAGATTGTGTTCACTGCACCCCAAAAATGATTTTGTTCACTGCACCCCAAAAAGGATTTTGTTCACTGCACCCCAAAAAGGATGTTGTTCACTCCACCCCAAAAAGATTGTGTTCACTGCACCCCAAAAAGATTGTGTTCACTGCACCCCACAAAGGATTTTGTTCACTGCACCCCAAAAAGATTGTGTTCACTGCACCCCAAAAAGGATGTTGTTCACTGCACCCCAAAAAGGATTTTGTTCACTGCACCCCACAAAGGATTTTGTTCACTGCACCCCACAAAGATTGTGTTCACTGCACACCAAAAAGGATTGTGTTCACTGCACCCCAAAAAGATTTTGTTCACTGCACCCCAAAAAGATTGTGTTCACTGCAGCCCAAAAAGATTGTGTTCACTGCAGCCCAAAAAGATTGTGTTCACTGCAGCCCAAAAAGATTGTGTTCACTGCAGCCCAAAAAGATTGTGTTCACTGCAGCCCAAAAAGATTGTGTTCACTGCAGCTCACACACAGAAAAATGGATGTGGATCACTGACACCTGCCTATCTCCAATCCCACACCACACAGCAATATCGATTGTAGTTTGTAGAACACAGTTTCCCTAAAATTCAGCAGACTCTGTCCCTAACAGGATTGAGAAGAGATCGTAGATCAGGATTGAGTGCAGACCCCACCCCCCACACAGCAATATCGATTGTAGTTTGTAGAAGACACTGACCCTATATAATTCAGCAGACTCTATCCCTAAAATGCCTACAACTCGCCCTGCCTAAACACTCCGACCTGTCCCTCAATTCTATCCGGACACAAATGGTTTTTTCCTGCCTATCTTTCCCTAATCAGCAGCCAGCACGTTGATGTGTGCTCTGTCCCTGAATCTAAGCAGCATAATGACGCCGCTGCGGCTGCCTCGAACTTATAAAGACTTGGTCACATGCTTCAGACGGCCAATCACAGCTACTGAGACATTTGCAGGCATGGCTGGGATGGCTTAAGGCACACCAGTTAAACGATTGTTGATTGGCTGTTGAAAGCCCGCCATGAAAAGAGCGCCAAAGCATGCAAAACCCGGAAATAAAACGACCGAACACGGATTTTTACCCGAACATACAGTAAAGTGTCCGTGTCCGTGTTCGGGTACAAAAAATCCAATTATTCGGTACGAACACGAATAATACAGTCCGTGTTCGCTCAACACTAATGGTGGAATCAGACACAGGCTGCCCTGTAGTCTGAAAGGAGGAAAACAGGTCTTGGGTTGGAGTGAAGGAGGATGCATCTGGAGCAGCAGCACTAACCTCCATAGCCAGTGTAGATTGCACAGGGAGCCCAGGATCCATCCTGGGTTTGGACTTAGCAGGGCTTTGGAATGATGGTGTGGGCGGTGTAGGTGGCGTGGGCGGCGTGGAGTTTCCTGAGCCTTGTTGTACTTCTCCTTGTCTTCCCGAGGAAGTGTGTGGCGGCGCGGGCGAGTGCAGCCCCTCCTCTCTAAGCTCCGGCGCGCTGGCCGCAAGAGGGTGGCGTGTCCCGCTGTGTGTTCTGTCTCCGCCGCCATTTTGGCGGAGTCCGGCGGGAGCCGCCGGGAAGAAGTCAGACAGTTTCTTTATGCTGACGGAGTTGTTCCTTCTCCTCCGTTGGGCCATCGCTTCGGCTGGGTGATCCGGCGTGCGGTCCGCTGGTGCGGGCGTCTCCTAGGGGTCTCTGGTATGTAGGCGATGTGAAATCAGCCGGGACCTCTCAGGAGCTCTCAAGCTATGCGGCCATATTCCTTGGCGGTCGCCACGCCCCCCAACCAATGTCCAACTGTCTTTCACCTCACCCCCTTGCAAATCAGGCAAGCAGTCTGAGCCCCAAGCCATACAGCAGTCTCTTCTTCTTTTTGAGGACTCTGTCAGCAGGGTTTCCCAGGGCCATCCACCTAGCCCTGCCCCAGAAGTGGAAGAGATTGAGTGCAGCGATGCCCAACCACTAATTTCTCAAGATGAGTACATGCAAGGACCATCGCAGCACGTCTCCGATGATGTTGAAACGCAGGTGCCAACTGCTGCGGCGTTCAGCATTGTGGAGACCGACAAGGAGGGCAGGGGTGAAGACTGGGTGGAAGATGATGTGGAGGACGATGAGGTCCTCGACCCCACATGGAATGAAATGGAATGAACATCATGCAGGTGACCTGAGTAGTTTGGAGGAAGAGGCGGTGGTCGCACAGAGCCACCAGCACAGCAGAAGAGGGAGCAGGGTGCAGAAGCGGAGCGCCCGTGCCCTAGACACTACGCCTGCTACTGCCCAACGCAGCAAGGGAACGAGCGCACCAAAGTCAGCTCAAAGGAGTTCTCTAGCGTGGAAGTTCTTTAGAAAATGTGCTGATGACAGGACACGAGTGGTTTGCACCCTGTGCAATCAGAGCCTGATGCGAGGCATAAACCTTCTCAACCTGAGCACAACCTGCATGATCAGGCATCTAAGTGCAAAGCACGAGCTGCAGTGGAGTAGACACCTTCAAAACCAAGAAACGTCTCTGGCTCATCCTGCTCCCTCTTCTGCTGCAGTCTCGGCATTACAAACATGAGCTCACATGGGTTGAACTGACAGTAAAGAACGTAGTATATGATGGCTAGAGGTACAGTAGGCGTTCACAGTATACACAAGTTGGTGGCGGGCTGTTTAGGCCGCAAACATGAGCTCACATGGGTTGAACGGACATCTTTTTTTTTACGCTCCAACATTTGAGCCACAGAAGCCTGCCTTTTTCCAGAACAACGTGACGACAGCATCATGGAAGGTTGAGTGTTAGACAACTGTGAGGAGAAGTAGAAGGAGGAGGAGAAGGAGAAGAGGCTGGACGGTGAGAGCATGGAGTGTGGCTTTATGGGTTCTGACAGTTTGGCTCCCACTGGGCTTGGTGATGGGATTTCAGGTGCCTTCTTAAGGCGGTTGTCCCTAGGTGAGTGTTGGGCTTACCGCGACTTATGCATTGACTGCAAAGGCTGCAGATGGCAACACTGGTGTCAGCAACGGACACCCCCCCCCCCTCCCATACCCACCACTGTGCACAGTGCAGCCATGCATGAACCTCACCCAGCACTCTACCATCCAGCACCATTCTCCATCCATTGCCACTTGCCAGCCCACTAGCCCAGTACAGTACTGTTTGCTTTGAAGGGGGCACGCACGCTGCATTGAAAGGGGGCATGCTGGTCACTACATTGAGGGGCATGTATGCTGGTCACTACATTGAAAGGGGGCATGTACAGTGCGCATGAGCGCGGGCACGAGAACGGACATTTTCTAGTCGCGCTCCGCACATCACCACAGACAATCCAGCTAAATACAGCGGCGGGAGGCTAAGTGGTGGCTGGGCTCTCTCCCGGAAGGTTCGTGAGGTGGTCATGCGGCGGGGATCGGGTGGACTGCCCAGGAAAAGGCCCTACAAGCGCGGCAACCAGAGGGATGGACTGCGGCCTATCTCCTCCGGGAAAACTCCCTCCCCAAAGATGGCGAGGGGCAAGCAGAGCACTCCGTGCGGTCGGGACGCGGCCCTGGAACGGCCTCCCACTCCAGCATCTCCCAACTTGGCAGCCGATTCCCCCTTAGTGGAGGACATGGCTGACCCCTTCTCCTCACAGGCATCGGGGGCATCCGGGAGATCTCCGGGCGCCGGGGTGAGTTACCAGCTACCCTCCCACCGCCCCCGAAAATGTCAGGCTCCCCGGGCTCCTCGATGGACCGGAACATGGCTGAAATGGCGGATTCACTGTCCAGCCAGCCTAGCCCCACGGGAGATAATCTGGCGCCCCCCCCCCCCAGGCCCCTTTTCGGGTGATGCAGTGTTATTAGCAAGGTTTTCCACAATGCTCCAGCAGGAACTGTCCAAAGCATGTTCCATCATCACGACTGATATCAAACAGGATCTTCAGAGTTTTGGGGCAAGACTTGACACTATTAAAAGCAAGGTGGATGGCTCTCTGCTCCAGGTCAATCAGAATACTAAATTAGTGCCTGAGCTTCATGAACGGTTGGAGGAGGCCTATTTCAAAATTGAGGATCTGGAAAACGGATCGGGCCGTTATAATGTGCGCATAAGGGGTCTTCCTGAGACGCACCAAGACCTGGAAACGGCAGTCCAGGACCTTATGAGAGACTTGATTCCGGACATTTCTCCACATCAAATGGAAGTGGACAGGGTGCAGAGGGCCCTGACTGCACCGCGGCCGGATGGTCTTCCCCGTGACATCATTTTAAAGCCGCACTACTACAAAGTTAAGGAGAAGATGATGTCAGCGGCCAGGAACCGCCGGGACCTCACTCTGCTTGGCTCCCCAATACAGCTGTTCACGGACCTTGCCCCTTCCACAGTGCAGAAGAGCCGCACTCTTAAGCCTTTGCTTCAATGTTTGATGGACAATCATATCAAATATCGTTGGTCCTTCCCCTTTCGGCTGTCATTTACTTTCAACGGCAAGAACCACTCATTCACCATTTTCCATGCCGGAGAGGATTTGCTTCTGAAACTAGGCATCTTGTCCAGAGAACCGCGTTCTCCACAGTCACCATCGGCTGCCCAGCCTGATCGCCCGCTATCCCCGGTGTGGTCACATCGAGGCACCCCCTCCGCTGGGCAGCAAGGGGGCAGGTAGGGGCGCAAGACCTGAAATGTAGCCAGGATTACTTTTGCTTGTCCAAGCTTTTCTATTTTACCTGACTTATGTTCGTTGAAATGTTGATTCCCTTCCCTGTCAATCCCGGCGGCGCCGCCTTGACTCCCTGCCTTTATATGTTTTTCGGATTGTTGATCAGGATGTTACCGTGTGCCACTCCTGTGAACTTGCCCTCCTCTTGTGATGGGGGCAACCTCACGACACATGCCTCAGGTTTGGGAACTGGGGGAACACAATTCCCAAGTACTTTCTATTGTGTATTGCATTAGTGCCTTATCGGCATGGGGGGTAAATCCTCCTGCCCTCTCCTATTCTTTCTCTAACTTTCTTTTTCCTTCTCTTGGACCCAGGCTCTGTGTGCTAGCCCCGTGCTGCTGCTCCCAGACTCCCCGGACGGAGGGATGTTGAATTTTGCCAAGCTGGGACTTACTACGCTGCGACCAGGTAAGAGTGCACTGCCAAACCACCATGTCACCCCCGGGTTCCTCTAGATTCACACTGATATCACATAATGTGCAGGGCTTTAATTCTCCACTGAAGCGCACCAAGGCCTTCCTACAATACAAACGCCAGAAAGCGGACATTTTGCTGTTGCAGGAAACTCATTTTTCTAAAACTTCTGCGCCTAAATACCTCTCGGCTCATTATCCCCAATTTTATCTATCCTCGGGTCAGGACAAGAAGCGGGGAGTAGCTATCTGTTTTTCTCGTGGGGTCCAATTTACTCCGGTCACGGTGGTTGGGGATAGAGAGGGTCGGTACCTCATGGTGGTGGGCCTTGTTCATGATCAACTGGTCTCTTGTGTCTCTTATTATACCCCTAACACAGGTCAGATAGCATTTTTTCAGGATATTCTGCTCACGTTGCTTCCCAAAGTGCAGGGCAGGGTGATCCTAGGGGGGAATAGCAACCTCCCTCTAGAGAATACACTGGACAAGTCCGTCCGGGGCGTGCCCAGGTATAGACATGCACCGAAGAGCGGTTCCAAATTGGCCCGACTTCTTCACGACTGGGATTTGCTGGACCTGTGGAGGGAATATAAACCGACTCAGAGAGACTACACACATTTTTCTCATGTCCATGGTACCTACTCTCGCATAGATCACGTGTTTGCCAGCTCTGCCCTTGCCTCATGCGTGTGCTCTGCACAGATTCTGGCGACTTCTTGGTCCGATCATTCACCGGTATTAGTGCCGTTTTCGGCTTTGTGGTCCACTCAGGGTCCTTCTCTGTGGCGGCTTAACGCGGCTTTACTTAATGACCCTGGGGTCCTGGGGGAAATTGAACTAGATATTAAACAGTTTTTCCAGGAAAATAGGCCGGGTGATACGTCCCCAACCATTACCTGGGCGGTCCATAAGGCTACTATTCGCGGTAAATTGATTCGGATAGCGGCTAGACTAAAACGTACCCGGGAGAGCACAATAAGAGCGCAAGAGCAAACACTGAGTGCACTACTCCTTGAGCAACGGACACACCCCCACGTAGATATTAGACACAAAATTGATGTGGCCAGGCTGGCGCTGAATTTGATTCTCACGACCCAAGCGGAGAAGTACCTTCGGTGGTCCCGTCATAGATACTATACTATGGGAGATAGGCCTACCACTCTATTGGCGCGGAAGCTGGCCCCTCGCCCCTTTATGGCTGCCCTACCCAGGTTACGGTTGCGGACAGGGGGTCCTCTCTCGCAATCCTACCCTGCTTACATCTGAATTCACAAGGTTCTATTCCAAACTTTACCGGGCTCCAACGACCTACGATCGGAGACTAGCCGACTCATTTTTTGCCGACCTGAATCTGCCCTCGCTGTTACAGTCCCACGTCGATCTCATGAATGAGCAGATCGCGGAATCGGAGGTACTACAGGCGATTAAGGGATTACATCCCACCAAGGCCCCTGGGCCTGACGGTTTTCCGGGGTGTTTGTGTTCCTGGCCAACGAGTTCAACCTGGTTTTTAATGCAGACTTTAGCGTGTTTGTCCTTTGTGTATACTCCTATGTACCACATATATGCAACCCCATTATATACTTTCTCAGAAACAAGGACATCAAACAGACATTTATGAGTTCTGCTATAAGATTTATGAGTTTTAAAGTGAAGAATGATGTCAGAGTTAACACAATAACTAAATAAACAGAATGATTCATTCATAATCAATAAATCTGGGAATTGGGAATTCTTGTAATTTAAAAATAAGTTTAACACTCAAGTGGACTGGAGCTCAAGCACATGGTGATCTTGGTGACAGCTTTCTAGTTTTGCGCATGTATTCTGTTGTTATTTTACATCTTAAGACTGGCTGTTATCATTTGCAGTCCTGACATGAAACTACAAGTGAAGGGCTAACAATGGCAGTACAAGTGAAGGGCTAAAGAAAGTAAGGAAAGGGCCCAAAAGTACACAATGAGGTGTTTCTTAGTTGTGGAGCCTGGCCTCCTATACCATCTGCTGGTTCTAAAAATATTCTTTTATACCCTGCCTGTTGGTCCTGGAATGTAATCGCTTGTGCCATCTATGGGTGCTAGCAGGCTGTTTACACAGACATAGGTGCAACAACTGTACTCAGGTAAACTGTGTTTAGTACTTTCTGCTAGGTGGTAGTGGGTTGTACAATGTGGTGTAATCTAATGTAAAGTCCTTCAGACTTTAGATGGCTAGATTGTGGCCAGTAAGAGTAGAAAATCCTCTGGCAACTCTGAAAATAAACACTGCCTTAGGCTTGATGGTCAATGGGAGTAAATCAAATTACATAGAATCTGTAGTATGTAGGAGGGAGACTATTGCGCCATCACTGGTATCAGAGAGAAGAACAGTACTCCATCATTGGTGTGAGTGGGAGGTTTAGTGCCCCATCATTGGCATCAGTGGGAGGAATAGTGTCCCATCATTAGTATTGACAGTGAGAGAAATAGTGTCCTATCGTTGGTATCAGGGGCAGGAATAGTGTTCCTATCATTGGCATCAGCGAGAGGAATAGCGAACCATCCTTGTTGTTAGTGAGAGGAATAGTGCCACGTTATTGGCATCAGTGGGAGGAATAGTGCCCCATCATTGCTATCATGGGGAGAATCTTGCCCTATCACTGGTATTAGTGGGAGGAACAGTACCCCATCATTGGTATTAGTGGGAGAAATAGTGCCCCATCATTGGTATCAGTGGCAGGAATAGTGCCCCATTATTTTTATCAGTTGGAGGAATAGTGCCCCATCATTGGTGTAGGTGGGAGGAATAGTGTCCCATCATTGTTGTCAGTGGGAGGAATAGAGCCCCATCATTGGTATCAGTGGGAGGAATAGTGTCCCATCATTGGCATCAGTGGGAGGAATAGTGTCCCATCATTGGTATCAGTGGGGGAAATAGTGCCCCATCATTGGTATCAGTGGAGTGGAAGGAAATAGTGCCACATCATTGGTATCAATGAGAGCAATAGTGCCCCATCATTGGTATCAGTGGGAGGAATAGTGTCCTATCATTGGTATCAATGAAAGGAATAGTGCCCCGTCATTGGCATCAGTGGGAGGAATAGTACTCTATTCTTGGTCTCAGCAGGAGGAATAGTGTCCCATCATTGCTATCGGTGGGAGGAATAGTGCCCCATCATTGACATCAGTGGGAGGAATAGTACTCTATTCTTGGTCTCAGCAGGAGGAATAGTGCCCCATCATTGGTATCAGTGTGAGGAATAGTGCCCCATCATTGACATCAATGGGAGGAATAATGCCCCATCATTGGTATCAATGAGAGGAATAGTGTCCGATCATTGGTATCAGTAGGAGGAATAGTGTCCCATCATTGGTATCAATGAAAGGAATAGTGCCTCCCTCCATCACTTGTGTTAGTGAGAGGAATAGTGCTCCATCACTTGTGTTAGTGAAATGAATAGTGCCCCATCTTTGGGGCACATATTGATGTGTCCACTCTGTTCACTCCTCTCCTTCCTGTCTCTATCCTCTTGTAGTATTGTGAGCTTGGTTTCTCCCTGACTAAAGAGTGCCCGTTGAAAATTGGAAGGAGGCAACCGCTGACCCTAAAACATTGTGAGTACTGACCAGAATTCTGTGCCCCAGTGAATACATGCAGATTCTCTTTACTCCAGAAGGCCCTTATATTTGCTGGCTTTGTGGTGTTCTCTTACATGGATTGTTTCAGTTATAATCTTCTGCTCTAGTGTACAGAGACTGCCTAGGAGAAAGAGAAGTGTCCTCTTGTTCTTCATTCTTCCTGGGGTATTCTCTAGTCTACTCTTGTATCTTTTCCAGGTTGTGATTTCATATAAAGTAACAATGTAAGGTGGGTGATTGTGGGATTTAAAATTGTAACAATGTTTCTGAGTGCAGCATAAATGTTCACTCAGTGCTGACACCTAGTGGTCAGTCGGGGTATAACACTTTGGTGTGTTTGCAGTAGAATAGAGGAATATATACAGTCAGAATGTGGAGATGATCTCCACAATCCAGAGAGAATCAGGATGCGACTAGAAGAAAATCTGGAGGCATCCAGAGCCCTGCAGAGGAGAGGACACAGCTGAGGCGTGAAAGAGGCAGAAATCACAAACGTACCATAAAAATAAATGACTTAAATGTCATAAAAAAAAAAAAAAAAAAACTTAATTATTTTTTTTTTTATTCCCCCAAACATACCTCAATTCTAATACTGAGCTCCATATTGTTCTGATCGGACAGTTACAGTATTTAGGGGAAATACTGGCACAAAAGATCAACACAACACTGCCACCGTGCGGCCATTTCATCAAACAGCAACAGGATGATTTATTTTTTTTACGCTGTAATCGTAGAACAAAGACAATAAATGCGGCTCCAAAGGAAATACATAAAAATCATTGGATCAAACCATTTAAAAATTAAAAAAAATCTGATTGTTTCAACCCCCTTTAAGTGTGTGTCTACACATTTGTTCATCATTATTATTTTTTTTTTTCCTAGCAGGAATGTCATTTTCTGATCGTGATGAGTGATTTAATATATTTATTATTACCAAATGTGCATACAATGAAAGTTAGTGAATGTTATAGTGCATGGGGATGGGATGAGAGCTGTGATAGTAGAAATATCGGCTTAGAAGAGTCTTTAGGAGAATGTATTTCCACCCAACCATACAAAGAGCCCCACATATGTGTTTTTTTTTTTTGTCTCATTCTTTTTTTTTTTTTTCAAATATCATTTTATTGAAAAGTTTTCCTTCTCTTTTATAAAAAAACAAAAAAAAATAAACAGTACGACCACAATACATGTTTCTCTCATTCTTTATTAATGTGATAAATTGTATTATTACTGTCAGGAAAAGGGCACTCTAAAGGCAAACACTTTGTCTTCTTATTCACACTCAGACTTGTAATACAGGTGAATAGTAATGAGGGGAAATCTCTCATCTCTTTTCATTACAATATATCAGCATTGTTGTTGGGGGATGGGATTGGATCTTCTTATTGTACAACATTACAGGGACTGATCCTCATTGCTCTCCATCCTTTACTTCTGATGGATGATTACATATTCTATACATTCCAAACAAGAATCCTTCCAACTGAAAAGGAACACAAATCTCATCACCTCCTTCACACTCATCAGAAGACAAAATCCTATCTGAAGGAATCTCCCACAACTGCGATTGGATCAACTTTCCAATTCCTTCCTATAAATGGATCCCAGGAATTCCATAGACCGTTACAGTCATCTCCGATCCACTCAGCCGACCTTACCGGGAACATTGATCAACTCAGGGGGATTCATGAACCGAGAATAAGAAATACGTTGGAAATAATAATTTCAGGATGTTTCATTTCACAATACAGAATCCGCCCTGCTATAGAGATCAATGGAAAGTCTACAGAACAAGTATTTTCTGGGCTGAGAACAGAGAGATCTCACAATACATTTCTTTGGATTCCTCATAAGAAGACATTATTACTGGCTGATGAAGGAGACGCCCACAGCTGTGATTGGCTCAGATTTCCAATAGCAGTTTTCAAATTTGCCCGCCAGAATTGTGTAGATCGTTACATAGAAATATTCAGCCCTTTTATACCGCCAAATCCGACACGGAGGAGATCATCAGATGAGACATTTATCGGCTAAATCCCATTATTACTCCAATGCCATTCGTACAGAAGGATTCTCTGTTACTAAACCATGAGAAAACACTTCAATATGTTCTCAGAATCCAGGATCTCACCACTGCTACACACACAGCATGATAGAGAAATGTATTCTATTATAGATCTCTACTTTTCTATATATGATGGGGAAATCATCACATACAGATCTGATCATCAATTTATGTCTCTTTCAGACATTTATCAGTGAAAGATTGTCCTCATATCACAAGCAGAATATGTATAACAAGAAATGTCTGGTAGTAACCATGACACATAAATATGTACAATGAATGAATAAAGAAACTATTTCATGCCTTAAGAACCAGATCGGTTTCCTCTTTGTATCACACAATCCGCCAAATGTTACAAGGTTCTAAGAACGTAAAATTCTCTACAGAATACGAATATGTTGTGGCCACGCCCCTTTTGATTAGTCTCCTATCAGGTCCGCTCAGGTTTAATCAGGGAAGAGGTGTTATTCGTATATATAATTTCTTTTTTAGAGTAATATTCTATAAATATGACATCGTTTTTGACAATAATATCTGGTGATTCGGAGGATAAACGCCAACACCTACCCACTTCACCCCAACAAAGGTCCTTCTCAGGGCCACCCACCTTCTCATACAAAGGGCTGTCTATGTTGATATTTATACATTGCTACCGGAGTTATGTGAGTTTCTAGCAATTTTAGAACAAATTTGTGGAGAAAGAAGGTTCTTTTTAGCTGAACATACACTAAAAGATCCGATTGTACATTTTTCTTTAGTACAAAACTAAAAGGCACTTTATAGCTAACCAACGATTTTTAAAAAAGATTGCATAGTATGTGGCCAGTGTTTAGAATGGCAGCAGATTTCCGTTGGTTAAGATTTCCTTAACCTGCAAATAAAGGCACACTTATCTTTTCAGAAGCCATTTGCAGTGAGGATCCAGACTGGGCCCTCCATCCAGCACTGTGCAGGAGGACGAGGGAGAGGTGGCAAAGTCCCTTTCTGAGGTATGAAGGTGTCTCCTGGATACTCTTACTCTCCTTTCCTCCCATTGATTGGATGCATTTTCATCAAAATGCAGAAAGAGGAATCTGATCCAATGCTTTCCGACCCTCTCTCACTATTTCCTTCTCACCTGCAATGACAATTATATATATATAAATTAAGATCTGCATGCACAGCGTCTAAAGGGCCATACACACTATAAGATTTTCTGAAGACTTTTTTCCTTCAGACTTACCAAAACCATATAATATGAGGTCATACCTATACACTTTCAATTTGTATGCAATCTGGCAGGCCCTTGCACTACATAGAAAAGGTGAATCTGAAGGAAATCTAACCACAAAAGTTGGATAGTGTGTATCCAGCTTTACTCTGAATCCTGAACCTGGATTTGGGTCCCATATCCTAGCAATGTGTCTAATCCAAAGGATGGAGGACAATGGAAACCAGTCCCTATAAGGAGATCATCTGCTTATCTAAATTCACATCAATTCAATGTGTTATATTAGACAATAAAATCATAGAGACTCATAATTGCTGTTAGGACAGACAGGTGTCATTATAACACATTGCCCCCACCCGGATCACAATCTTCGGTGTCTAATTATACAATCAGATCTCCCAAACATGCATGTCCGGCTCCTTCTTAGATAGAAGTGGGTGGCTCTGAGAAGATCCATTGGGTTTGGTAATAGAAAATAATTGATTGGGTTTACTTGGCGGGCTTGTGGAAGGAATCTTCGAGGATTTTACCGCTTTGGAGGAAATATTTGGAAGCTGAAAACCGACACAAGTGATGTCATTTGGAGGAAGATGAACAGATTTATGAATAGAACTTCTACAATGTCGGATTTAGCGGTATAATGCGGCTGAATCTTCCTAACGGCCAGTAGAATTATGGCGGGAGATTTAAATATAGCAACTAGGAGCCATCATAGACGTGGTCTATTAATAGCCAAGAGGGGAAATAATTTCTGGAAATATGGAGTACAATGTGTTCTGACATTGGAGCTCTATGTAGGTGTGCATGGTTTTGGTTGGATGAGTTTAGCGGGGAGTAGACGATCAGCATAGAAAGATTGGAATGAAAAGAGATGAGAGAATGATGTCCTGTGATCACATTTCCCCTCATTACTATTCACCTGCATTACAAGTCTGAGTGCGATAAGAAGACAAAGTGTTTGCCTTTAGAGTGCACTTCATCTGACAGTAATAATACAATTTATCACATTGATAAAATATATCCTTTTTGAAGAATAGGAATAAAAACTGCATATGTCCGGCTCTTTGTACAGAGATGTGGGTGACACGTTTGTGATGCTTCGATAAATATATCGTATTTGACTATTTTCCTCCTTTCACTGTAAATTTGGAAATTTGTTGAATTATGAGATACATGGACTTTTGATGTGATTAGGATCATGGAAAGCTTTTTTCTTGGCGCTGTATATTTTCCGGATTAGCCGGAATTGATTAACACTAGAAGAGCGGTGCTTGGAATGGAGGGGGGCAGATTACATTTTAATAGAGGCGAGGTCTTCCAGAGTGACTTCTTTACCTCTATATGACATTATACCTGAGTAGCCGCCAGTATAGATTTGCAGCAATATGTGACAATAAACATACTCAGAGTATTTGTATAAAAACATGTTTATCATGGTGAGCAGATAATGATACATTGTATATTAAACATGACATTGTGTAATCAGCTGAGACATTTGTATGTATAACAATCTCTCCCATCACATCACACAAGGATCTCATGTCACCGGCTGATGTTTTTCTTCCAGGCTCCTTCTACTCAGCTATAAATGAGCAGAGTTCTGTATTAGAGGGAAATGTTTCCTGGTGGTCACTCTTTACTCATCTAATGTGAAGATCATTCTAGAGGGAGATGTGAGAAGATTGTTTTCTGTGTAGAATTTGTGTAGAAAAGAAGATAGAAGGAAGAATGGGACACACACTCAGGAGGATGGAGGTGTTTGCAGCCTCTGTGTTCAGCCTCCTCAGCAGCTCCTGGCAGCTGTAAGTGACCCCCGATAAGTGACAGTCCAGTGAGCAGATCGGGTCCCCGATGAAGATCGGACAGCGTTCTATTTCTCATAAAAGTCGGTTTTCTATCTACTGGGGAAACACAACAAGAGAGAGAAGATTCTCCAACTACTCCATGATACTGAGTGGGCGTGTCTGATGTGTAACCAATAGCAGAGCAGGAGGATTGTTGTGTACCGACCAATAGCAGTGCAGGACGTTTAACTATATAATCCCAGAAGAGGTGAGTGGGGAAGTTTATCTGTCCAATAGACTTTCTAGAATCATGTCTGAGACTGAGAGCGCCCCAGCCGCCGCTCCTCCAGCGGAGCCCGCCGCCAAGAAGAAGGCGACTAAGAAGGCGGCAGCCGGAGGAGTGAAGAAAGGCAGCAAGAAGCCGTCCGGTCCCAGTGTGTCCGATCTCATCGTCACAGCCGTGGCCGCTTCCAAAGAGCGCAGCGGGGTCTCCCTGGCCGCCCTCAAGAAGCTCCTGGCCGCCTCAGGATACGATGTGGAGAAGAACAACAACCGCCTCAAGGTCGCCATCAGGGCGCTGGTGACTAAGGGGAGCCTCGTCCAGGTGAAAGGACATGGAGCCTCCGGATCCTTCAAGATCAACAAGAAGCAGCAAGAGGGCGACAAGGCCAAGAAAGCCCCCAAAAAGAAGCCATCAGCTGCGGCCAAAAAGCCAGCCAAGTCCCCTAAGAAACCGGCGGCCAAGTCCCCCAAGAAGGCAGTAAAATCCCCCAAGAAGTCGGCCAAGAGCCCCAAGAAACCGGCAAAGGCTGCAGCTGCCAAGAAGGTGACAAAGAGCCCCAAGAAGCCCAAAGCTGCACCCAAGCCCAAAAAAGCCGCCAAGAGTCCGGCTAAGAAGGCGGCCAAACCCAAGGCAGCAGCCAAGCCCAAGAAGGCCGCTCCGAAGAAGAAATAAATACAAGCAGCCGGAGGCCTCCTTCATCTACACCCCCCAAAGGCTCTTCTCAGAGCCACCCACCTCCTCCTAACAGAGCTACACATACCTACCTACACCCACCTCCTCCTAACTGAGCCACACATACCTACCTACACTCACCTCATCCTAACAGAGCCACACATACCTACCTACACCCACCTCCTCCTAACAGAGCCACACATACCTACCTACACCCATCTCCTCCTAACAGAGCCACACATACCTACCTACACCCACCTCCTCCTAACAGAGCCACACATACCTACCTACACCCACCTCATCCTAACAGAGCCACACATACCTACCTACACCCACCTCCTCCTAACAGAGCCACACATACCTACCTACACCCACCTCCTCCTAACTGAGCCACACATACCTACCTACACCCACCTCCTCCTAACTGAGCCACACATACCTACCTACACCCACCTCCTCCTAACTGAGCCACACATACCTACCTACACCCACCTCCTCCTAACTGAGCCACACATACCTACCTACACTCACCTCATCCTAACTGAGCCACACATACCTACCTACACCCACCTCCTAACTGAGCCACACATACCTACCTACACCCACCTCCTCCTAACTGAGCCACACATACCTACCTACACCCACCTCCTCCTAACTGAGCCACACATACCTACCTACACCCACCTCCTCCTAACTGAGCCACACATACCTACCTACACTCACCTCATCCTAACAGAGCCACACATACCTACCTACACCCACCTCCTCCTAACAGAGCCACACATACCTACCTACACCCACCTCCTCCTAACTGAGCCACACATACCTACCTACACCCACGGCACACAGTGCTCCGCATCTCTTCTACACATCTAATAGCACACAGACATCAGAGATGGGCGCTGATCAATATTTCCTCTTCTAGATCATTCACTTGTTTTAGTATGTAAAAGTTTAAAGGAGAATCATTCTAATGATCGGGAGATCTCATCCTCCGCTCATCTTACAATGATTAGGAAGTCTCCTGTGTTGAGAATGTTATAACTTTTTGAGAAGATAAATCTGTATGATTACCTAAAAGCTCCTATTGGCTGATATATATATAATTTATATTCAATTGCCTGCCAATATTTTAATGGTTTAAAATATTTGCAGTAACAGTGGAACCCCCAACATGGGCGTCGTGCGATAATAAGTAAAGAGAAACTACTGCTCGTAACCCCCCCCCCCCCCCCCCTATCCTCATATCCGTACACAATAGTGCTGAGTGAGGGATGGGCAGGAAAATGAATCTCCATACAGATGAATTGTTTTCCTCTCCAATCCCGGATGTATTCTTCCCTGTAATGTGTCCGTGTGTGATCTCCTGTGATGACACAGTTCTAGTATGGGGGGAGGGGAGATAGAGGAAAATCCCTCCTGATCCCCATAGTGACATCTCCATGTGGACTGTGTAAGGTTTACCCCCCTCCCCCACAAATTAAATGGGCTGATTGGTCATCAGCTCTCTAAGCACGATTCCTAATGACTCGAAATCGATTCCATTGTTTGAAATAAGAAATAATTACGTTTCTAGAAAATGCAACTATGTGTCTCCTGAGAGAATGGGAACCAAAGAGACAAAGATTGTTTAATCTGTTCCTAGGAAAGTGTGTTTTACCGTTAAATATTGTAACATTGTATCTATTAGGGAAGATATAGAGGAAGTGTGAATTGTGTTACAGATGAGTTCCATTGTATTTATTACAATAAATCGGCAAGAGAAAGGATGTCCCTTCTAGATGAGAAATGGGAATGTTTTCTGTGTAATTATATTAGAGGTGAGCTTTACTTCCACACTGAGCTTCGGAGCGCAGAGAAGGGAGAGAAAAGAAAGATGTGGTGAAGGTGATCCCGGGGAATGTATAGGAATGTAGTAGCCGGTATTTTCCAGCATGTAGTCGGTGTGATGAGGTAGTATATATATATAGAGCTCTGTATATAGGAGGATGTGGTGGCTCTGAAAAGAGCCTTTGTGTTGGGATGATGGGAGTAGTAGTAGGAGTGGTGGTGCCCTCCCCTTCTATGCCCTCTCTCCGCGGATGCGGCGTGCCAGCTGTATGTCTTTGGGCATGATGGTGACTCTCTTGGCGTGGATGGCGCAGAGGTTGGTGTCCTCGAAGAGTCCGACGAGATAAGCCTCTGAAGCCTCTTGCAGAGCCATGACGGCGGAGCTCTGGAAGCGCAGGTCGGTCTTGAAGTCCTGGGCGATCTCTCGGACGAGGCGCTGGAAGGGCAGCTTGCGGATGAGCAGCTCGGTGGATTTCTGGTAGCGGCGGATCTCTCGGAGAGCCACGGTGCCGGGCCTGTAGCGGTGAGGCTTCTTGACTCCGCCGGTGGCCGGGGCGCTCTTGCGGGCGGCTTTGGTGGCCAGCTGCTTGCGGGGAGCTTTCCCTCCGGTGGACTTCCGGGCGGTCTGCTTGGTTCTCGCCATCTTTACTCAACTCTCTGCTGGAACAGTGAATGTGAGGCATTGCCGCTCTGCGGAGCCATTTATACACAGCACTGCCTTCCGATTGGACAAGTAACTCACACGCCTTTCAATGATTGGTTTTCTTAAAAAAAGCGGCATTTTTAAAATGCCCGCCAAAATCTGCACGTTATCTTTGTAAGTAGAGTCACCATCTTTGTGTGGGATGGGGGAGGGGAGTTACTTTACATCATACAAGCGATCTCTATTCTCAAAAAGAGAAAACATTCATCATACATATCTTTATAGATTTAGGAATTATAGACTGTGAGAATGGACTGGCGGTAGATCTCTACCTTTCTATATGATGGGAAATAAAGGATTCCATGTTTCATTATCAGATCTGTGTAGGATCATGGAACTGACCTCTATCAGACATGTAGCAGTTATAGATTTCCTCATATTAAAACTAGAATAAGAAAAAAGTGAAATGACTGGTAGAAATCATGGCACTGCCAGATATGTACAATGAATCAATAACACAAATATTTCATGTCTGAAGAAGCAGATCTGTCCCCTCTTAGAAACATTGTAAACATGTTGCTGGTTTCTAGTTACAAAGTAAATGAAATTCTCTTCGGAGTATTGAATGGCTGAGGATCCTTTCTATCAGTTTTCCTTCCTGCCAAATGAGAAAATATTCATCAGAAATATGATATAAAATAAAAAAGATCGGAGATTCCTAATCGGTGTAAGAATTAGAAGATCTGAGATTGGACAGTTTTTCTCCATAATACAGTAAATGAGATGACAGAAAATCCTCCTCCGATCTCACTGATCTGATTATTCCGTTCTTAGTGAATAACAAGTAGAAAGTTGACTTGCACAGCTTATTCCATCCAGCACAATTCTGTACTAACATGGAGGGACAGATCTCTGAGCAGACAATGAATCGTCCCCCCAGCATTGCCCTCCCTGCTCCGGGCAGATCTGGGATCAGTCGGTGTCATTGTTTCCAGATGGATCAGCGCTCAGGAAGTTTTCTATCAGATCCATTTGAATGAAATTGAACTAAACTGCTCCAATGTATTCTCTATGGAGGAGAAACACTGACACCTGCTGGTAAAAAGAGGAATGACTTCCGTGCGGGGATCTGTGAAGAGATACAATGTAATTTCATGGCTTCCTTTCCGAATCCATAGGAACAGAATAAAACGGATTAGTGTGTGCAGTTTGATAACAGAATTACAATTCATAGCTGAAGATCTGAGGAAATGGCATCCAGACTGCAAAATTTATCGGATTATTTTGCATGTTTTTTTTTGTGTCAGATAAAACCTTTAGAAGTCGGCAGATGAGGGATCGCTCGGTGCGATCATTATTTCTAGATGTCCCATGTGGATCAGTATTAAATCCTAACACCTATTGCTGAATTCCCCTTTCAATCAAATCCCTGTGTAATAATTATAATAGGTGTGCCGCTACTGCACCTTTCACACATAGATAGATAGATTTTCGGTCTATCTATCTATCTATCTATCTATCTATCTATCTATCTATCTATCTATCTATCTATCTATCTATCTATCTATCTATCTATCTATCTATCTATCTATCTATCTATCTATCTGTCATCTTATGTGGATCTAAGATCGATCTGTAATGAATGATCAATTTGTCTATACAGTGGTACACCTCTAATTAAAAAAGTAGGCTAAAAGATCTGATTGCTGAGAATGGGGCATGTTTGATCCAGGGTGTATTGCTGCAGAATAACACATTAACTGATACAGTGCAATGATGTGGTGAGATTGGTTGGTGTATGAGCACTGAGGGATGGAATTGGTTTGTACCCCTCTGGTTATGTGCAGCAGCTGTGCAGGGTCCTATCCCATTCTAATAGAAGATGATGAGAGATCCGGGATTCTGGAGACATAATACATTGTGTGACATCTCATCTGTTCCAGGACTCTGGGGGAACATGACTTGTGAGAGATCAGCAAAGGGTTCTAGATGTCACAATCTATCCGTGCAGTGTATGACCTGAAGGAACCCAGAGCCGAGCGTTCATTGTGGGGACTTTATATAGTAATCTGGATAGGAAGGTCACCAGTGGAAGGTGTTAGAACATCTGTTATAAACAGGAGGATGGATTGAGGGGAGAACTTTATATGCAGGAAGCGTTAATGGTCTATGAAGTCTTCTCTGGTCAAAATATGTAATAAAAAGTCGGCTAAACGTTTGTGATAATTATTGGGAAGGAAATGGATTTCTAGAAAATATTGGAAAACTGATAATTCTTCATAAGACAATTGGCTAAATGTTGGGGTGGCTAGAAGAATTTTAGTTTCCATATTGATAGAAAAAAAAGGGGGAGGGCAGTTGTATGGACATTTGAGTGCGCTCACATCTCTGGTATTCTTCTTTCTTTTTTCCGGTTGGGGTCATTTATCTAGGAGATCTGCACTCTACTAAAAGCTGGGAGGTATTATGTCTCGTTTTGGGTGGGGTGGGGGTGTTACAAATGCTGCATTTTATGGTATTTTTGCGATTTCTATGTACTTCATAATATATTATTTTATATATTCTTTTTTTATATTAGGATACTATTATATTTTATTCACTGAATGTGAATATTCCGATGTCTGAGTATGTAGTGAGGACATTTATTTGGAGGATCCTGGGTGACGTCAGAGACATGACCTCACCAGTAATGATGATCAGGTAACATCCAATGGTCACCCAAAAGGAGTGAAATGTTGTTCTTTCTATTGAACAAAGAGCATCATCGAGCGGGAAATTCAAATCACGGAACTGCTGAGGATTGGATGATTGAGAGCACAGAGAGGCGGACTTATTGTGACGTCTGGACGCGCCCTCCTCCAACCCCTCCCCCTTATTCTCCATCAGGTCCGCATATGCTGCATATAAAGCGAGGCTGGGTGCTTTTACTTCACATTCGTCTGATACACGAAGAGCTTGGAGATGTCTGGTCGCGGTAAAGGAGGAAAGGGTCTGGGGAAAGGAGGCGCTAAGCGCCACAGGAAGGTGCTCCGGGACAACATCCAGGGCATCACCAAACCCGCCATCCGACGTTTGGCCCGCAGAGGGGGTGTCAAGCGCATCTCCGGACTCATCTATGAGGAGACCCGCGGAGTGCTCAAAGTCTTCCTAGAGAATGTCATCCGCGATGCCGTCACCTACACCGAGCACGCCAAGAGGAAGACCGTCACCGCCATGGATGTCGTCTATGCGCTCAAACGCCAGGGCCGCACTCTCTACGGATTCGGAGGCTAAACCCCAACATCCACCGACCCACTTCACCCCAACAAAGGTCCTTCTCAGGGCCACCCACCTTCTCCTACAAAGAGCTGTAACCATTTATTTCTCTTAGATCAACTTTTATCACGTCGGAATGAAAGCTTTTTAGCTAAACACATATTAATCCGATTGTACAACTTTATTTTACTTGGAATACAACAGATCGAAGCGATCTAGTGTTTATATTCTCTCCGTTTACAATATCGTTAGATCACTTTATTATTTTTCAGCTAGCTTGTTGAGACACCGATAAACCCCTTTCTTAGGCATTATTTCCAGTCACCTCACATTTCTTTATAGAAAAATTCGGGGTGGGATAAGGGGACAATAAATATCGCTCAGTGACATTTCTAGATGATCATTACTCTATTTTCTCATCATAAAGAAAGGTAGAAGTCATGTGACTGTCGTGTTCTGTGTATAGCGGTGGATTCCGAGCAATTGCAATAAAGGACATTTTTTGGTCAGTAATAATCCGGTCACCCCTCTCTAATCTGATTGAAATTAAAGTGTTGATGTTTTTCCAATCAAAGTTCTCCTCTGCTGATCTCAGTATTCAGGGTCGGATTTGGCGGTATAAAAGAAATGGATTTTTGTGTAACGATTTACACAATTCAGGCGGGTGAAATTTGAAATATTGGCCAATCAGAGTTGTGGGAGATCCCACAGCCAGCCACTAATGTCTTTCCTATGAGTACAAAGAAAGTGTGCGCTCCCTCTCCTTTCTCAGAGTAGAGGTCACGTGTTCAGTGACTTTCTAATCATCTCTACAGCAGGGCGGACTCTGAAGTATCAAACAAAACGGACGTTTATCAATGTATGGATTATCGTTGTGAAATAAAGGGACCGTTGATGAATGTTCCACAATAGAAGCTGCTGTTTCATCGTGATGGTAGATGGGAAGTGTAAAGAGAATTGTGGCGGGAAACATGAAGATTGCAGCAATCAGAACTGTGAGATTCCATGAGAGATGACATGACAATGTATATTTGTGTTGCGGTGAGAGTGAAGGAGGGGGGGGGGGGGGATTGTTATTTCTAGAATGATTTGAAGTAAAGGATGGAGGAGAATGAAGAGGAGTCCCTGTAATGAGAGGACATTGCTCTATAAAAAGGGACACTGAAAGCGTTCCAATATAAACATCTATCATCATTTCTTATTACTGCCACGTGTCATCCTAAGACATTGTTCCCCCCCATGGGGAATCACACCTTCTAGTCATAGTAAGTATTTTATTTCCTACCTGGAAAATAAATGCAATCTTTCATTGTTACAATTAGATCTCCGAACAACAATGTAGATGTATGCAGCTCTATGTATGGATGGGTGGGTGGCTCTGAAAAGAGCCGTTGTGTTGGGTGACGTGGATGAACCGGTGGGGATTACTTGGTCTTGGCGGCCTTGTGGCTCTCGGTCTTCTTGGGCAGCAGCACGGCCTGGATGTTGGGTAGGACTCCTCCCTGGGCGATGGTGACGCCCCCGAGCAGCTTGTTGAGCTCCTCGTCGTTGCGGACTGCCAGCTGGAGGTGTCGGGGGATGATGCGGGTCTTCTTGTTGTCGCGGGCGGCGTTACCGGCCAGCTCGAGGATCTCAGCGGTGAGATACTCGAGGACGGCGGCCAGATAAACGGGAGCTCCGGCCCCAACCCGCTCGGCATAGTTACCCTTCCTGAGCAGACGGTGAACACGACCGACTGGGAACTGCAGACCAGCCCGGGATGATCGGGTCTTGGCCTTAGCCCGAACCTTTCCTCCTTGTTTGCCGCGGCCAGACATGTCTCTGTGATATTGGAGTTCTCAAAGAGATATGAATGGCTGCAGCCGCTCCCTTTCCTGTTATACTTTGAATGATATGACGTCTCGCTCTATGATTGGCCACGTTTGAAGCCAGCCAATGCTCTCTAGGTTTGCATCTAGACCAATCGGTAAACGAGGAAGGAAAGCATGACGTCACTCCCCATCACATGACCATGTCTTCCAATAGAAGAGTGAGGAGGAAGGAAGCTCATTTGCATAGGACAGCCTATATAAGCAGCACATGAGGGCGGCGCCAGTACACTTTATCTTCTCAGAGCGGAGAAAACATTCTTATCCCTTATCATGCCTGAACCAGCCAAGTCCGCCCCGGCGCCCAAGAAGGGCTCCAAGAAAGCCGTGACCAAGAGCCAGAAGAAGGACGGCAAGAAGCGGAGGAAGAGCAGGAAGGAGAGTTATGCCATCTACGTCTACAAGGTGCTCAAGCAGGTCCACCCCGACACCGGCATCTCCTCCAAGGCCATGAGCATCATGAACTCCTTCGTCAATGACATCTTCGAGCGCATCGCCGGCGAAGCTTCCCGCCTGGCTCATTACAACAAGCGCTCCACCATCACCTCCCGGGAGATACAGACCGCTGTCCGCCTCCTCCTGCCCGGAGAGCTGGCCAAGCACGCCGTCTCCGAGGGCACCAAGGCTGTCACCAAGTACACCAGCGCCAAGTAATACCCCTCCCCCATCCATCACCCCAACAACACACAAAGGCTCTTCTAAGAGCCACCCACATACTACACAACCGAGCTGTCATACAATTTTTATGTATCGTACAATTTATTACTTTTACAAGTTTTAGCTCTTCGGATAATTTAAAATGAACTCAAAATAGCATCATTAATAATCTTGAGATGAGAAGTAGGTCGGTCAGACTGGAAGGGGAATGAATAAAACCTTCTAATCTCATCCTTCTTTATTGCAGAGATCGTCTCCCCTTTCTGGCTGTATACATTTCCTATTCCTCGCCTTGTACTGCACACACCCAACTGCTCTAATCACCTCTGCTGCATTGTTACAATGAGAGATTCTCCGCAATCTCCCGCCTTACATTGTTCCTTTATCTGGGAAGATCCTGGAGCTTTTATTCCGCAACACAATGGGGGATAGAAGCAAGAAAAGTGAAACATTATATCTGCTCAGTCATCTCAGATCGGCTAATCCGACACTGACAATTATTCATAGAAAATATCACTCTTTCCCGGACAGTCCCTTCAATTCCAGGAAATATATATGTAGAAATATTATTGTTCTGTTTTAAGGTTTGATTTTGCACATCAGAATACAGAAGTTGCTCTGTTATTGGATGTTTGTTATAGAGAACTATGAGAAGTCTACGGAACAAATCTTTTCTAGGCTGAAAACGGAGATAAATCTCCTAATAAAATTCTTTGGATTCCTCATAAAGACATCGCTGCCTAAATAAGACTGATAATGAAACCGCTCACAGTTCTGATTGGCTCAGATCTGAAATAGCTATTTTCAAATTTCCCGCCTGAATTGTGAAAACGTTACAGAGAAATAATCAACCCCATTATAACACCAAATCCCACACTGAGATCATCAGAGGAGATATTTATCCGATAAATATCTTTAACACTTTATTTTCAGGCAGATTCGATTAATATGGAATAAACAGAAATAGAAATGAAAGATTATTGAATAATGTAAAACATTTCCATATGTTCAAAATGCAGAATCCCTACCCCCCCCCCCCCCCCCCCACACACACACACACACACACACACACACACACACACACACACACACACACACACACACACACTGCTACATACAGAACATGATAGTGAGATTACTTCTCTCATAGATCTCTACCTTTCTATGTGATTGGAAATAAAGTATTACATGTTTCATTATCAGATCTGTATATGATCGGGGAACTGGCCGATAATTAATGTTTCATTTTTCAGACATGACATGTAGCCGTTACGGATTTCCCCCCTACATCCTAAAATAAAGGAAAAGTGAAAGGGCTGGTAAAAATCTGTAGTAATCACAACACTGCCAGATAAATATATACAAATAATCAATAAACACAGTTTTTGTAACTAGATATCAGAAAAATGTTAACAATGTGTCTAAGTAAGTGAAATTCTCTGCAGAGTATTGAATGGCTGTGACCCCGCCCCTTCCATCAGTCTTCCATCAGGTCAGCTTTTTCTTATAAGCAAGAATGCAGGCCTTTTTTTTTTTTTTTTTACAGTAATATTGTATAAATATGAAATTGTTATGATGTGTGACAGATGAATGTTTTCTGTGTAATCTCCAAGGAAGAACGAGGAAACCGCAGTAAAGGAAGAATAGCGCCAAATATGAACAGGGAATGGATGAAGAGAGGATTTCTGTACAATTCACTGTTTCCTTCATTTCTATTACTTGTGCAAGTAAAGTCTTCTATTTATTGTTGTAGTCCCACCCCCTCCCCCATATAATGTGAAAAATAGAATTAGGGTAATGCAAATTTTCCTGACCCTACAACAGCTCCAGAATAGGTGGAAGGAAAATCAATCAATGTTGTCTCTATCAGATCATCACAAATATGTTTAAAAACAGCAAAATGTATTGCAGTTAGTGCTGAGCTCCGACTATGTCACCCCGGAGTCATCTACTGATCCATCAAACGGTTCTCTGCACCTTATCATTGGATTATGGGTCCCATATCCCAACAATGTGTCTAATCTAAAGGATGGAGGGCAATGGACACCAAGGAGATCACCTGCTTATCTAAACTCACATCAATTCAATGTGTTATATTAGACTTTAAAATCATATAAAAAAAAAAAAACTTAATTGCTGTTAGGACTGACAGGTGTCATTATAGCACATTGTCCCCCCACCCGGATCACAATTTTCGGTGTCTAATTATACAATCAGATCTCCCACACATGTATGTCCGGCTCCTTCTTAGATAGAAGTGGGTGACTCTGAGAAGATCCGTTGGGTTTGGTAATTAAAAAAAAAAAAAAAAAAAAAAAAAGATTGGGTTTACTTGGCGGGCTTGTGGCAGTAATATTCGATGATTTTACCGCTTTGGAGAAAATATTTGAAAGCTGAAAACCGACACAAGTGACGTCATTTTGGAGGAAGATGAACAGATCTATGAATAGAACTTCTACAATGTCGGCTTTAGCGGTATAATGCGGCTGAATCTTCCTAACGGCCAGTAGAATTATGGCGGGAGATTTAAATATAGCAACTCGGAGCCATCATAGGCGTGGTCTATTAATAGCAAATTGGGGAAATAATTTCTGGAAATATGGAGTACAATGTGTTCTGACATTGGAGCTCTATGTAGGTGTGCATGGTTTTGGTTGGAGGAGTTTAGCGGTGAGTAGACGATCAGCATAGAAAAGATTGGAAGCAAAAGAGATGAGAGAATGATGTCCTGTGATCACATTTCCCCTCATTACTATTCACCTGTATTACAAGTCTGAGTGCGATAAGAAGACAAAGTGTTTGCCTTTAGAGTGCACTTCATCTGACAGTAATAATACAATTTATCACATTAATAAAATATATCCTTATTTAAGAATAGGAATAAATGCTGCGTATGTCCGGCTCTTTGTACAGAGATGTGGGTGACATGTTTGTGAGGCTTCAATAAATATATAATAGTCATAATAATTTATTTCTATATATTCTATATTTTTTTGCGGAGATCATCTCCACTTTCTAGCCATTTCCTATTCATCTCCTTGTACTGCACACACCGAGGTGTTGTACCTGGAATGACCACAAGGTGGCAGAGGTTACTAAACTTTTATGCCTCACTCAAACATTGTTACAATAACAGATTCTCAACAATCTACCGCCATAAATTTGTTACTTTGTATTTAGGAAGATCGTGGAGCTTTTAACTCGCAACACAATGGGGAATAGAAGCAAGAAAAACGAAACATTGTATCTACTCGGTCAGCCCAGTCAAATCTTTGTCTATCTGTATCTATTTAATGAATAAGCAACAGATCATTGTACATAGCTAAATCAATGAGCTGCCTGATATGTAAATGACAAAAATATGTACAAAGTATCTGCTACATACAAATCTGATTACAATAATATCACCTCGGATAACAGTCCTTTATATAAGTTAGAAGTAGAAAATTGTTTCACTGAAATGTTTAGCTCATTTATTGGTGAAGTTACATATAATCTCCAATCCTGGACCCCCCCATCGTTCCATAACTTCCGAACATCACATAACTTCGGAGCTGAAAAACGAACGTCATTAAAGTCTCTGGGAACAAGGCTGGGAAAATAAAAAAAATAAAAAGTGCTCTTTTTTAAATGTATTATAATTTATGTTTTTTTGTTTTTTTGTTTTTGTTTTTTTTTTAGTTAGGGTTTTAAGTGTTACAGAGTAAATATGGAAATTTGAATTTAGTCAACTAGAGCAATAAAACCCCCGAAAAGCACAAGAAAAGAGATTAATGACCTGAAAATTATACAAAAATCACCCCCCCCCCCCCCACACACACACACACACACACACAAATGTGTCCAAAGATCAAGTTTGCCCCTTTCGAGAAGGTTCACCCACCAAGCAATGAAATCTTCAACAAGTGGTGTTTGCTGCTCAAATATTGTCTATAAACTAACACATTATTGGTTCAAACAGTATATTGCTGCTAACATTAACCACTTAATAGAGATGGCCTTGCGGTTCGCCCGGCGGTCGGTTCACGGCAAATTTTGCTTGTTCGCTACCCGACAAATTTGCAAACACATGGCGTAGTTTGCGACGGCCATATTAGTTTACATTGGGGAGAACTTTGACCCATGACACAGCCGTCAGGTGGAACAGGACAGCCAATTGAAACATTTCAGCACATGGACAGTCCCCCTACCCTATAAATAGACCTGACCTGGCGGCCATTTCACGTTCCTCTTTTTGCCAGTGTAGGGAGAGGTCTGCTGTGCTCATCAGTGAGAGTTTGCTAGACACATATAGCACTGTGAAGATCCACAAAAGTCCTTTTCAGGGCTGGTATTTCCGTATAGGCCTTCTACAGTCTCTTTTCAGGTTAGGGACAGGTATCCAGGGGTTGCTTTAGGGGTAGTTAGAGATTGGCTGCAGTCACACAAATTGCTATGTTAATGTCCACAATAGTGCTTTTCAGGGCTGGTATATCGGTATAGGTCCAGTCTTTCTTCAGTATAGGGACATGTTATCCAGTCTGTGCTGTAGGGGCAGTTAGAGATCGTCATCTGCAGTGACACAAATCGCTCTGTTAATGTCCACAAAAGTCATTTAAAGTGCTGCAATGTCGGTATAGGGTCTATTACAGTCTCTTTAGTATTGGGGGCAGGTATCCAGTCTGTGCTGTAGGGGCAGTTAGAGATCGTCAGCAGTGACACAAATTGCTCTGTTAATGTCCACAACAGTCATTTAAAGGGCTGCAATTTTTTTGGTATTGCTGTGCAGTGCACTAAAAAGGGGGTGGGGGAGGGGGGTTAATCTACAGTATAATATACTTTGTAGAAAGCATATTATAGTGGATTAGTAGTAGTATTGTGCACTGTGCAGCATTGTGACAGGTGTGCTGACTGAGCATTGCTGCAGCAATACTACACACAGTGACAAACTCCCTAGCCAATTATTTGTAGAACTGGTGTGATAGACCAGTGGCCCCCCAATACCACATATTGAAGTGGGGTGTTATCTGAGTATACTTTTACAAGTGCATTTGTGTCCTGCAACAATATTGCCTCTTTTGCTGAGTTAAGTCTGATACACACAGCGATAAACTCCCTGACCATTTTTTTCAACAACTGGTGTGATAGACCAGTGGCCCCACAATACCACATATTGAAGTGGGGTGTTTTTTAACAGTATACTTTTCTAAGAGTGTACTTTAGTCCTGCAAAAAATTGTCCTCTCTTGCTGTGTTGACTGTGCTACACAAAGTGACAACAGTTACTGGCCAATTATTTGTAGAACTGGTGTGATAGATACCCCAATACCACATATTGAAGTGGGGTGTTATCTACCTTTTTCCAGATATAATGCAATTCTCTAGAGACTTTTGTCACAGGGTAATTAAAAAACATGACAGGCAGAGGAAGAGACAGAGATGTATGCAGGGGTGGTAGTGGTAGGGCAGGAGCAATAGGCCGGAGCCTAACTGTGAAGTTTCAAAAGGCGCGTGCAATTACGGCAAAGGACGCACCAGACTTGGTTGAGTGGGTCACTCAGCCTTCCTCTTCTGCACCCTCCTCATCCTCTCTATCTGCACCCTCTTCACGCTCTGCTGTGTGCACCCCCAAAGACACCACCACCACATACCCTCCACTTGAGTCACTGGAATTATTTTCCAATCCATCACAAGACGTTTGCGATGCACAGCCATTGTTGGCATTGGATCAGGAAGAGGAGGTAGCAACAGCCGCCACTCAGCAGTCTGACGACAGTACCCAGATCAGCCCAAGGAGGTTGGTCCCCGCTGTTGCTGCCTACTCAGAGATCTTGAATGTTAGTAGTGGGGAAGGTGACGTGGATGATGACGAGCCTATGGACATCACGTGGGAGTCCACAAGAGAGAAAGAGGAAGGGAGTTCAGAGGGGGAGACGGGCCGGCAGATAGGGAGGAGAGGCAGGCAGAATTTGCATTGCACAAGAGGTAGAAAGCAGACTGCAAATGTATCAGGAGTGAGCCATCAACCATGTACAGTCACATCTGGCATTAGCAGGACGCCGGCACATGGCTCCGCAGTGTGGGTTTTTTTTAATGTGTCCGTTGCTGACAACAGTGTTGTCATCTGCAGCCTTTGCAGTCCATGCATAAGTCGCGGTAAGCCCAACACTCACCTAGGGACCACCGCCTTAAGAAGGCACCTGAACTCCCATAACCGAGCCCAGTGGGAGCAACACCATCAGAACCCACAAAGCAACACTCCAGGCTCTCATCGTCCAGCCCCTTCTCCTTCTCATCTCTCCTCACATTTGCCCTCCACTCCCCCTTCCATGATGCCGTCATCACGTTGTTCTGGAAAAAGGCAGGCTTCTGTGGTCCAAATGTTGGAGCGGAAATAAATAATGATGCCGGATAACCCTCTTGCCCAACGTTTGACTGCTGGCTTGTCGGAACTGATAGCCCGCAAACTACTGCCATATCAACTGTGGGACTCGGAGGCCTTTTGTAAATTTGTGGCCATTGGAACAACACAATGGGAGGTCCCAAGCAGGAAATATTTCTCGCAAAAGGGCATTCCAGAGCTGTATGGCCATGTTCAGCGGCAAGTGAATATATCTCTGGCACACAGTGTTGGTGCCAAGATACATCTGACCACAGACACATGGTCTAACAATGGTCTGTCAGTTAAACCCATGTGAGCTAATTTTTGGAGCCTATACAGGCCAACACTTACTTCTGTATACTGTGCATGCCTACTGTACCTCTAGCCATCAAATACTAAGTTATTTGCTGTCAGTTCAAACCATGTGAGCTAATTTTTTTGGAGCCTATACAGGCCGACACTTACTTCTGTATACTGTGAATGCCTACTGTACCTCTAGCCATCAAATACTAAGTTCTTTGCTGTCAGTTAAACCCATGTGGGCTAATTTTTGGGGCCTTTTATGGCCGACACTTACTTCTTTTTTTTTTCCAAACAGATTTTTATTGGTTTTAAACAGCAGATACAAGAAATGCATTCAAGGTGTCAAAAGACACAACAGAAAAAATAAATTTACATAAACAACAAGTAATACAAGGTATTGTTATTCGAGAGATATAGTCAGAAACAATTAACACTCATTTATCATTCCAAGTGATCCATGGTTCCCAGTGTTTGGTATGTGTCCTAAGAGAATGGGACTGTAATGCTAGTGATTTCTTAAATTCAAACGTGAGTGTCACTGAGGCTACAACCTCCAATAGGTTTGGTGCTTCTTTTTTTTTTTCCATCTCCTAGTAATGGTGGCCCTAGCGGCCAGCAAAATGTGTGAAACAACCCATCTGACCTTACTAGGAAGCAGATCGATGGCCAGGGTATTGAGTGCCAAAGCCGGATTTAGCTTAATGGGCGATTGTGTTACAGAGGAGATGAGGCCAAAGACCTGGTTCCAGAAGCTTGTAAGGTTTTTACATGTCCACAAGATGTGGTATAAGTTGCCAACCTGGCCACACCCTCGCCAGCAGAGCGGGGAGTGTGCTGGGTAGAATTGAGACAGCCTATATGGTGTAAGGTACCAGCGGGAGAGAATTTTCTACGACAGTTCCCAGTGGTTGGTGCATTTCGACACCCCGTACGAGTGCCGGAAGGTGTGGGTCCACTGTTGTGGTGAGAAAGGTCGTTGGAGGTCGCCCTCCCACTTAATCATGGGATTTCATTTTTGAAAAGTTTTTTTTGGCATGGAATATGTTATAGAAGAAGGTGATGCCTTTTATCGACCCAGGAGGGGTTGTGAGGAACTGGTATACTGGGTATGGAATAGTGATGGGTGCTGGTGGGTTTTTAGTCAGGAACGTGGAGATACGAGTGTAAGTCTATAGTTCCGAACGAGGGATTTGGTATTGTTGAGTGAGGGAAGTAAATGGTTTCAGTCGATGTCGCTAAAGAGGTCGTCAATCCAGTGGATGTCACTGTCCTTCCATTTTAGGGTAGATAGACATGGGATCAAGATGTCTAGTAGTCGGATAGGTAGTCTTTGTTTACAATGGGCATCTCCTACATTTGTGTGTTTATGTAGTTCCCTCCAGGCTGCGATGGCGATTCTCATTGTAATCAACAAGTCTGGCATGTTTTGAGGTTTCCAATTGTCTGCTAGTAGTAAATGGTGCTCACCATTTGCTTCGTAATGGGCTCACCACACGCTGGCGGCCTGGACCCCGGAGTGAGGGGGCGGGTAGTGGAAGCCCGCTTTGTCCAGTAAGCGACGCTGGGGACTACCTGTTCACAGTGTGTTCCCATTGGGGGGGACAGGTACTCCTCTTTTCATCTTCCCACTCCGTTCGGGTTCTAGGTCCGCCCTCGCCCATGGTTTATTGAGGTACTACTCTTACTGGTATGCCTATAATGCAATTATGGTTGGGGGTTCCCTATGTTAGGGGCTCTCAACATGCCTTTTTTTGCTCATTGACAATTTTTCCTGTATTTGCACATTTGAAGCTGATGTTAATGCTTCTGTTTATGTAATCACGGCCTTACCCAATACTTTGTTATTACTGTATTATCTGAAAAACTTTCAATAAAAATTGATGTTTAAAAAAAAAAGAAGGCCCTTGAGCACCAGTGCAAATGAAACGCCCACAAAATTACCCCATTTAGCAAAGTAAACACCCAAACGTATATTCTGTTAAGCATAATGAGTCTTTTGAACATGTAATTTCTTTTCAAGTTTTTGGAAAATATGAAAAGAAAATTAAAGTGCATTTTTTTTACACAAAGTTGTTCATTTATAACAGGGATCCTCAAACGATGGCCCTCCAGCTGTTGCGGAACTACATGTCCCATGAAGCATTGTAAAACTCTGATATTCACAGACATGACTAGGCATGATGGGAATTGTAGTTCCTAAACAACTGGATGGCCATAGTTTGAAGACCCCTGATTTATAAGATATTTCAAACACATAGTATGCACATAGCAAAAATGACACCCCAAAATACATTGTGCTAATCCTCCTGAGTCTCGGCTCTCCCTCTATCTGTCTATTATATATTTTTTCCCCTAAATTGGGGGATAGTCTGTGTTGGTACGTGTGAGATCCACCTTTCCAAGTTTTTGGGGTTCATCTCATACTTCTGAAGATTTGAGGGTGCTGCCTGTTCCATACTCCCCCTACTCCTCATCCAGCGTTTTAGGGGTACAAACAATAGTAATTGGGGCCTAGTGTGGTTGTGTACGTGTGAGATACATACACTTTTTTGGATCATATTTTCTATTCCGCTATTTAATCAAAAACCTTTGGAGATCAGTTAAATTGGGGGATAGTCTGTTTTGGTACGTGTGAGATCCACCTTTCCAAGTTTTTGGGGTTCATCTCATACTTCTGAAGATTTGAGGGTGCTGCCTGTTCCATACTCCCCCTACTCCTCATCCAGCCTTTTAGGGGTACAAACAATAGTAATTGGGGCCTAGTGTGGTTGTGTACGTGTGAGATACATACACTTTTTTGGATCATATTTTCTATTCCGCTATTTAATCAAAAACCTTTTGGGATCAGTTAAATTGGGGGATAGTCTGTGTTGGTACGTGTGAGATCCACCTTTCCAAGTTTTTGGGGTTCATCTCATACTTCTGAAGATTTGAGGGTGCTGCCTGTTCCATACTCCCCCTACTCCTCATCCAGCCTTTTAGGGGTACAAACAATAGTAATTGGGGCCTAGTGTGGTTGTGTACGTGTGAGATACATACACTTTTTTGGATTATATTTTCTATTCCGCTATTTAATCAAAAACCTTTGGGGATCAGTTAAATTGGGGGATAGTCTGTGTTGGTACGTGTGAGATCCACCTTTCCAAGTTTTTGGGGTTCATCTCATACTTCTGAAGATTTGAGGGTGCTGCCTGTTCCATACTCCCCCTACTCCTCATCCAGCCTTTTAGGGGTACAAACAATAGTAATTGGGGCCTAGTGTGGTTGTGTACGTGTGAGATACATACACTTTTTTGGATTATATTTTCTATTCCGCTATTTAATCAAAAACCTTTGGGGATCAGTTAAATTGGGGGATAGTCTGTGTTGGTACGTGTGAGATCCACCTTTCCAAGTTTTTGGGGTTCATCTCATACTTCTGAAGATTTGAGGGTGCTGCCCAGGACTGGGAGGTGAGTTGAATGCCCAAATATGTCATGGAAGAACTGGGTGCCCAGGAGAAGGGGGGCATGTTTTTGCTGAAAAAAAACTTTTTTGAAAAGGAGCTTTTATTCCACAACACAATGGAGGATAGAAGCAAGAAAAGTGAAACATTGTATCTGCTCAATCATCTCAGATCGGCTAATCCGACACTGAAAATTATTCATAGAAAATATCACTCTTTCCGGGACTGTCCCTTCACTTCCAGGAAATATATATGTAGAAATATTATTGTTCTGTTTTAAGGTTTGATTTTGCACATCAGAATACAGAATTTGCTCTGTTATAGAGATAGTTTGTTATAGAGATCTATAAAAAGTCTATGGAACAAATCTTTTCTGGGCTGAAAACCGAGAAAAATCTCTGAATACAATTCTTTGGATTCCTCATAAAGACATCGCTGACCAATGAAGGCTGATAATGAAACCGCTCACAGTTCTGATTGGCTCAGATCTGAATTAGCCATTTTCAAATCTTCCCGCTTGAATTGTGAAAAACGTTACAGACAAATAACCAGTCCCATTATAACACCAAATCCCACACTGAGAACTGAGATAATCAGATGAGATATGTATCCAATAAATATCTGTAACACTTTATTTTCAGGCAGATTAATTGATTAGTACGGAATAAACAGAAATAAAATTGGAAGATTATTGAATAGTGTAAAGCATTTCCATATGATCTCAGAATGCAGAACCCCCCCCCCCCCCCCCCTTCCACTGCTACATACAGAACATGATAGTGAGATGACTCCTCTCATAGATCTCTACCTTTCTATATGATGGGAAATAAAGTATTACATGTTTCATTATCAGATCTGTATATGATCGGGGAACTGACCGATAATTAATGTTTCATCTTTCAGACATGACATGTAGCCGTTACGGATTCCCCCCTACATCCTAAAATAAACAAAAAGTGAAAGGGCTGGTAGAAATCTGTAGTAATCATGACACTGCCAGATAAATATATATACAACGAATCAATAAACACAGTTGTTTCATTTCAGTCTCTTATTTGTAAATAGAAATCGGAAACATTTTAACAATGTGTCTAAGTAAATTAAATTCTCTGCAGATCATTGAATGGCTGTGACCCCGCCCCTTCCATCAGTCTTCCATCAGGTCAGTTTTTTCTTATAAGCAAGAATGCAGGCCTTTTTTTTCTCCTCAATATATTTTATTGTGAATAAAAAGGTAATTCAAAATAACAAGAACAGAGAAAAATAAAGCAGTAGTGAGACCGCAAGACTATCTCACTGCAGGAGAAGTGACATTTTATCCAAAACAAGAAATGCATGTAGATGCAGATATGTAGATGTTAGTAAACATGTCAAATGACTTTATTGGACAATTTCCTACTTCTAACTTCTATAAAGGACTGTGTGCTGTCCGAGGTGATATTGTGATCAGATTTGTATGTAGCTGATACTTTGTACATATTTTGTGTCATTTACCTATCAGGCAGCTTATGCCTTTATCTATGGACATCGATCTGCTGTTGATGATGGAAATAGATACCAATAGACAAAGATACAATGTTTAGTTTTTCTTGCTTCTCTCCCCCATTGTGTTGTGGGATAAAAGCTCCGTGATCTTCCCAACGTGTGATTTGAGATAAAGTAACAATGTAAGGCGGGAGATTGTGGAGGATGTTTTATTGTAAGAATGTGTGAGTGCGGCATATAGATGTTTAGGAGATCTGATTGTAGGTTTCCTATTGTGATCCGGGTGAGGGAACAACGTGCTATATATTTATTTATTTATATTTGTTTATATCGTATTTATGTGTGAAGGAAGGATGTGGTCTCCTTACAGGGACTGGCTGTCATTTTCCTCCATCCTTTGATCTCCAGAAGATATTCAACAGCATTAGAGATCATTGAATATTAAATACCAAACAAACATCCCCCATCTGAAAAGGAACACAGATCTCAGATCCCCCTTCACACTCCTTGGAAGGAAAAATACATTTTATTATCGGAAGAAAACGCCCAGAACTGTGATTGGTGCAATGTTCGCATTGTATAACTCATATTTCCCGCCGGAATTCTATGGAACGTTCCAATTATCTCAGATAGAATAATCCCACACTAAAATCTCATATCTCTTCCTCCGGGAACATCGATCAACCGTCCTCTGAATTGTCGGGCAGTTTATCTAACCATGAATAATAAATACGTTAGAAATATAAATGTCACATTTCTTTCAGTCTTTTTTTTTTTACTTCACAATACAGAATCCGCCCGGCTAGAGAATGTTTCCTATAGAGATCAAAGAAAAGTCTACTGAACAAGTATTTTCTGGGGGGGAAACGGAGAAAGATCTCAGAATACATTTCTTTGAAATCCTTATAAGAAAGACATTACTGGCTAAAGAAGGAAACGCCCACATCTCTGATTGGCTCAGATTTTATATTGCTCTGTTTTGAATTTGCCGCCTGAATTGTGAAGAACGTTACAGAGAAATAATCAGCTCTATTGTACCGCCAAATCCGACACTGAGATCATCAGATGAGACATATATCCGAGAAAATTAACATATACACTTCTGTATATGATCGTGGAACTGGTCGATAATTAGTGTTCTGTCTTTCAGAGATGAAGTAGTTACAGATTTCCCTCATATTAAAACCAGAATAAAAAAGTGAAAGTGTTGGTAGAAATATGTAGTAATAATGACACTGCCAGATACATATGTACAATGAATTAATAAAACAAATGTTTCTATTTTATCGGTCCCGTTTTGTAAATAGAAATAGCAAAATATTGACAATGTTTCTAAGTAAGGGAAATAAATAAATAAATATACATACATATATATATATATATATATATATATATATATATATATATATATATATATATATATATATATATATATATATATATATATATATATATCATCATGATATGTCAGAAAAAAATGTACAGTGGATCAATAAAGGAAACATTGCGCTTCTGATAAATTACACCCGTTTCTATTCAGTAAAACATTTAAAAGCTTCTAAATAAATTAACTTCTCTGCAGTGTAATAAATGACTGAACCCCGCCCCCTTCTCAGCATGTCTCCCATCAGGTCCGCTCAGCCTGTGAAATGTCTGAAGATGTGTGTCTTTGTTTCCTTTTCACAATATTTATAAATTTAAATTATATGAAATTACTATGAACAATTTCATGAAACTGGTTACTTTGTTTCTGGTAATAAAGTGTTAAGTTTCCTGTTCGTGTAATCTCCAGGAATAAATCGAAAATAAATGAGAAGAAGGAATACATGAATCTTCTGGAAATGTATTGCTGTGTATGTAATGCAACATTAATGTATCTGAATATAATATAATGATTAGGAGCCTTATAAATGAATAAGATTATCTTTATTTTGTATGAATGGTGTGACTCCGCCTCTTTCGCAGGAAGGTTTCCATCTGGTCCGCTCAGGCTGTATATAAGGAGGGCGGGCAGACAGCTGATCTCAGTCTGTCTTTGTAGCAGAGAATCATCATGTCTGGGCGCGGTAAAGGAGGAAAGGGTCTGGGGAAAGGAGGCGCCAAGCGGCACAGGAAGGTGCTCCGGGACAACATCCAGGGCATCACCAAACCCGCCATCCGACGTTTGGCCCGCAGAGGGGGTGTCAAGCGCATCTCCGGACTCATCTATGAGGAGACCCGCGGAGTGCTCAAAGTCTTCCTGGAGAATGTCATCCGCGATGCCGTCACCTACACCGAGCACGCCAAGAGGAAGACCGTCACCGCCATGGATGTCGTCTATGCCCTAAAACGCCAGGGCCGCACTCTCTACGGATTCGGAGGCTAAACCCTGACACCCACCGCTTACCCCACTTCACCCCAACAAAGGTCCTTCTCAGGGCCACCCACCTTCTCACACAAAGGGCTGATGATGATTCATAACTCAGAAATGTAATTTCTATATATTTATCGTGTAACAATAAGAACTTCCGCTAATTGTTTCAGTAAGAAATTGAATGGAGCGATGTCTGGCTGCCCATACACTCTGCTAAACATAAAGCAGATTGAACAATAGATGTTAGAACAGGACAATATTATATGTGGAATCTTATTGGGCGGTCAGTAGATCTATAGGAGATTGTACAGTCAGCACTCAGGGTGGTGGAGCCGATTGCTGAGTCAGGAGAATAGATCATAGTTTATCCTGGAACTGAACCTACAAATGTATATTTCATTATGAAAAGAATGGAGATCACTAATACTGAGATGATTCTAGAAATAGAATGTTTCAAAGATGGAATTTTTGTGAACATTCCGATTGTAATACAGGAAGAAGAAATCTGTGCATCTGCTATATGTACAAATTGTATATCAGGCAGAGGGGAGATATAGTTCTACACAGATCTGATAATGAAACATGCAATCCTTTATTTCCCATCATATAGAAAGGTAGAGATCTATGAGAGAAGTCCTCTCATGTTGTGTGTGGGGGAGGGGGATTCTGAGGACTTTAAATAATGTAAAACATTTTCATATGTTCTCTTTTCTTTCATCTTCAGATTCCATTTGTAGTCATTCCTCACTAAGCGGTGAAAATAAAACTATGAAGTGTTGATATTTCTCGGATAAATGTCGGATTTGGCGGTATAATAGGGCTGATTATTTCTCTGTAACGTTCTCCACAATTCAGGCGGGCAAATTTAAAATCTGAGCCAATCAGAGCTGTGGGCGTTCCTTTCATCCGCCAGTAATGGCTGAGGATTCTGTAGTAAAATCAAACCCTAAAACAATGTAACATTTCAATGCTTATAAAACTGCCTGGAAGCAGAGGGTGACCGTTGATGAATTTTCCCCGGAAGGGAGATTTTATGTCAGATCAGCCAATCAGGGAGGATTGTAACTTTCCATGCTATTCCTGCGGGAAATTTGAGCCAATCACAGTTCTGAACGTTTTTTCTTCCTTTACAGGAGAATCCTGACTTGGATGATATTGGAGATCCTTGGGAAGATGTTTTGTTTGGTAATTGCTGATTTGTAGAATCCATTCAGCAGGAATAAAGGATGGGGAATGACGAGGAGTTCCTGGAGGGAGATGAGAACTTTAGAAAGGAGATTCTCCAATAATGAGTGGAAGGCTCTCTTTAGATGTAGGAAATGTTCTCACTACAAGTCCCCGGTATTAGAAGGGTTAATAAGCAAGTTGTTTGCTTTTTAGAGGCATTTGTAGGAATGAAAAACTTTTCCTACTGAGTGATAGATGTGATTTGTTGTAAGACACAGAATGAGGTATGAGGCTCTTTGTATGTAGTTGTGGGTGGCTCTGAGAAGAGCCTTTGTGTTTAGTGAGGAAGAGGAGTTGGGGATTACTTGGTCTTGGCAGCCTTGTGGCTCTCGGTCTTCTTGGGCAGCAGCACGGCCTGGATGTTGGGCAGGACTCCTCCCTGGGCGATGGTGACGCCCCCGAGCAGCTTGTTGAGCTCCTCGTCGTTGCGGACGGCGAGCTGGAGGTGTCGGGGGATGATGCGGGTCTTCTTGTTGTCGCGGGCGGCGTTGCCGGCCAGCTCGAGGATTTCAGCGGTGAGATACTCGAGAACAGCGGCCAGATAGACGGGAGCTCCGGCCCCGACCCGCTCGGCATAGTTACCCTTCCTGAGCAGGCGGTGAACACGACCGACTGGGAACTGCAGACCAGCCCGGGACGATCGGGTCTTGGCCTTAGCCCGAACCTTTCCTCCTTGTTTACCGCGGCCAGACATGATTCTGTGATAATGGAGTTCTCAAAGAGATGTGAATGGCTGGAGCCGCTCCCTTTCCTGTTATACTCTGAATGATATGACGTCTCGCCCTGTGATTGGCCACGTTTGAAGCCAGCCAATAACCTCTAGGTTTGTATCTAGACCAATCGGTAAAAGAGGTAGGAAAGCATGACGTCACTCCCCATCACATGGCTGAGTCCTCCAATAGAAGAGTGAGGAGGGAGGAGGCTCATTTGCATAGGACCGCCTATATAAGCAGCACATGAGGGCGGCGCCAGTACACTTTCTCTTCTTAGAGCGGAGAAAACATTCTTATCCTTGATCATGCCTGAACCAGCCAAGTCCGCCCCGGCGCCCAAGAAGGGCTCCAAGAAAGCCGTGACCAAGAGCCAGAAGAAGGACGGCAAGAAGCGGAGGAAGAGCAGGAAGGAGAGTTATGCCATCTACGTCTACAAGGTGCTCAAGCAGGTCCACCCCGACACCGGCATCTCCTCCAAGGCCATGAGCATCATGAACTCCTTCGTCAATGACATCTTCGAGCGCATCGCCGGCGAAGCTTCCCGCCTGGCTCATTACAACAAGCGCTCCACCATCACCTCCCGGGAGATACAGACGGCTGTCCGCCTCCTCCTGCCCGGAGAGCTGGCCAAGCACGCCGTCTCCGAGGGCACCAAGGCCGTCACCAAGTACACCAGCGCCAAGTAATACCCTTCCCCCATCCATCACCCCAACAACACACAAAGGCTCTTCTAAGAGCCACCCACAGACATCACAGCAGAGCTCTACTCCGATCTTTATGTGTTTTGTCATTAAGGAAGTTAATTAATTTTTAGAAAATAGAAAACTTTTCTCTTTAAATTATCTTTAGATAAGTACTGTAGATCGCCTAGACTGGGAGGGGAGTGGATCGAACCTTCCTTCTATTCCCATCCTGATTCTAGATTTATTGCGGAGATCTATCTCCACTTTCTGCCTCTATACATTCCCTATTCATCGCCTCGTAATGCACACACACCCGACTGTTCTACCAGGAATCACCACAAGGCGGCAGAGCTGAATAAACATGTATATGCCGAACTCACACATTCTTACAATAAAACATCCTCCGCCTTACATTGTTACTTTATCTCAAATCACACGTTGGGAAGATCGCGGAGCTTTTATCCCACAACACAATGGGGGAGAGAAACAAGAAAAATGAAACATTTATCTATTCAATCAGCCCAGCCAAATCTTTGTCTATTTGTATATATTTCCATCACCAACAGCAAATCGATGTCCATAGATAAAGCCATAAGCTACCTGATAGGTAAATGACACAAAATATGTACAAAATATCAGCTACACAAAAATCTGATCACAATATCACCTCGGACAGCACACAGTCCTTTATAGAAGAAGACAATTCTCCAATGAAGTCATTGGACAGCCTGCCATTACAAGGAGGGGGAGGGGACTTCCCCACATTCTGCGCAAAATTCTAATAAATTACAGCATATAAAACAGCCAAACGTGGCGTTTTGAATGTTTCCAAGCGCAGAGGAGGGGTTTGGGGTCTTTTAGACCCCCAGATCCCTCCACAAGAGTACCTGTAAAAAAAATAATAATAAAACATATATGTATATATATATATATATATATATATATATATATATATATATATATATTTTTTTTTTTTATTTATTTTAATGTACGAAAATATCGGTTGATATTTACCGATATGCGATGACCAAACTATCGGTATCGGCAATAAAAAAAAAAAAAAAACTATAACGGTCGATCACTAGTTTTAAGAACAAAATGTAACAACAGGTATAATTTTTAAAACATTTTGTGTAGTTTGGTGCCTAAAAAGTCCATAAGAGTTCACTGATCAATTTACTATTATATTTGGGATGTGGCACCTTTTTATGCTCGCATTCACAGCACCACCCTGTGAGGAGGCCTTTATTCCCTAGCTCCTTTATTACTAACACTTTAAGTTTTTAATCTGCTAATGATGATTCATCTATAAATGTGTAGATATTAGTAATTGTGTTAAACATGTGGAATGACGTAGGAACATTTTTCTATTTCTAACTTTTATAAAGGACTGTGTGCTGTCTGAGGTGATATTGTGATCAGATTTGTATGTAGCTGATACTTTGTACATATTTTGTGTCATTTACCTATCAGGCAGCTTATGGCTTAATCTATGGACATCGATCTGCTGTTGGTGATGGAAATAGATACAAATAGACAAAGATTTGGCTGGGCTGATTGAATAGATACAATGTATCGTTTCTCTTGCTTCTCTCCTCCATTGTGTTGTGGGATAAAAGCTCCGCGATCTTCCCAACGTGTGATTTGAGATAAAGTAACAATGTAAGGCGGGAGATTGTGGAGGATGTTTTATTGTAAGAATGTGTGAGTGCGGCATATAGATGTTTAGGAGATCTGATTGTAGATTTCCTCACCTAAGATTGTGACCCGGCTGAGGGAACAACGTGCTATATATTTATTTAGTTATTATATTTGTTTATATCGTATTTAATGTGAAGGAAGGATGTGATCTCCTTACAGGGACTGGCTGACATTTCCCTCCATCCTTTCATCTCCAGAAGATATTCAGCAGAATTAGAGACAGAGAACTGTGATTGGTGAAATTTTCACATTATATAATTCAAATTTCCCGCCGTAATTCTATGGAACGTTGCAATTATCTCAAATAGAATAATCCGACACTAAAATTTGACATCTCTTCCTTCGGGAACATCGATCAACCGTCCTCTGAATTGTCGGGCAGTTTATCTAACCAAGAATAATAAATACGTTAGAAATATAAATGTTCATTTCTTCCAGTCTTTTCTTTTACTTCACAATCCAGAATTCGCCCTGCTAGAGAAGGTTTCCTATAGAAATTAATGAAAAGTCTACTGAACAAGTATTTTTTTTTTTTTTGGGGGGGGGGGGGGGGAACGATTAAAGATTTCAGAATGCATTTCTTTAAAATCCTTATAAGAAAGACATTATTGACTGAAGAAGGAAACGCCCACAGCTGTGATTGGCTCAGATTTCAAATTGCTCCTTTTTAAATTTGCCGCCTGAATTGTAAAGAACGTTACAGAGAAATAATCAGCCCTATTATACCGCCAAATCCGACACTGAAACCTGAGATCATCAGATGAGACATTTAACCGAGAAATCTCATCAATTCTTTATTATCAAGAAGATGAATAGAAATGGAATGTGAAGATGATTGAATAATGTAAAACATTTCCATATCTTCTCTTTTATTCCAAGTCCTCAGAATGCAGAATCCCTTCCCCCATTGCTACATACAGAACATGATAGTGAGATGACTTTTCTCATAGAACTCTACCTTTCTATATGATGGGATAGGAAGTATTACACGTTTCATAGAAACCTTCATTAGAGATTTTACCTGAAAATCAAATCTAAACTCTGACACCTTACTGATCACTAAGAAAAAAACGACTTTATAAAGCCAGAAATTATTTCCGATTCAATAAAACATTTCCCGATGATCCTTCCTGGGCAGTTTATAGTAAAATTGTCCTTTAGTGGATTTCACAAAGCATTTCATCTTCACAATATTTCTAATGTCTCCTATTTCAGGAATGGCGCGCACAGCTTTCCGGGCAGGTTCGGGTTAATCTGCCCCATGTGACCTCTTGCTGGGAAAGCCCCGCCCTACTGAAAGCTGAATCACACAACTCAGTCATTGGCTGATTAGAGCTCTAAGAAATAGTCCAATTAAACCTAAGAAGGCGTGGTCAGCACTAACCAATAAACGCGGAGCGCGGTCTGTATAAATAGACGCCGCACAGCCCGTATTCTCACACTTCTGTTCCGTCTGGAGATTAGAAGAGTTTTTCCGCCATGGCAAGAACCAAGCAGACCGCTCGTAAGTCCACCGGAGGGAAGGCTCCCCGCAAGCAGCTGGCCACCAAAGCCGCCCGCAAGAGCGCCCCGGCTACCGGCGGAGTCAAGAAGCCTCACCGCTACAGGCCCGGCACCGTGGCTCTCCGGGAGATCCGCCGCTACCAGAAATCCACCGAGCTGCTCATCCGCAAGTTGCCCTTCCAGCGCCTCGTCCGAGAGATCGCCCAGGACTTCAAGACCGACCTGCGCTTCCAGAGCTCCGCCGTCATGGCTCTGCAGGAAGCCTCCGAGGCTTATCTCGTAGGACTCTTCGAGGACACCAACCTCTGCGCCATCCACGCCAAGAGGGTCACCATCATGCCCAAAGACATACAGCTGGCACGCCGCATCCGCGGAGAGAGGGCCTAAATACATTCTTATCTCCCTCCATACTATCTCTACAAAGCACAAAGGCTCTTTTCAGAGCCACCACATCCGCCTCACAAAGAGCTCCATACTACCTCATCACCCCTACTACATGCTGCCAATCCCCGCTACTACATTTCTACACCCCTACTACATGCTGCCAATCCCCGCTACTACATTTCTACACTTTCCCGGCCATCAGCTTCACTGCATTTCTCTTTTCTCTCCGCTCCGATCCTCAGTGTGGAAGTAAATCTCATCTGTAACATTTCTAAACCGATCCCAGAGAAATTCACATTTCTCATCTATAAAGGAGATCCTTTTACCGATTTATTGTCCCCTAAATACAATGGAACTCATCTGTAACATTACTAACAATTACAGAGTAACAATTCACACTTCCTCAATATCTTCCCTAAGAGATACATTGGGACAATATTTAACGGTAAAACAAATCACTTCCTAGGAACAGATTGAACAATGTTTGGATTCTCTCAGGAGACACATTCTTGTATTTTCTAGAAACGTCATTTCTTATTCCAAACAGAATCGCTAGGAATAGTGCTTAGAGATCTGAGGATCGATCAGCCCATAGAGGAGGATGAGATCTCACGATCATTACAATGATTCTTCTTAGAACGTTCATAATGGCCGCATTACATACTGAAATATCATATGTGGCTCTGTTAGGAGGAGGTAAGTGTAGCTCTGTTAGGAGGAGATGGGTGTAGGTAGGTGTAGCTCTGATAGGAGGAGATGGGTGTAGGTAGGTGTAGCTCTGATAGGAGGAGATGGGTGTAGGTAGGTGTAGCTGTTAGGAGGTGGGGTGTAGGCAGGTATGTGTAGCTCTGTTAGGAGGAGGTGGGTGGCTCTGAGAAGAGCCTTTGGGGGGTGTAGATGGAGATCTCCGGCTGCTGGGATTTATTTCTTCTTCGGAGCGGCCTTCTTGGGCTTGGCTGCTGTCTTGGCTTTGGCCGCCTTCTTAGCCGGACTCTTGGCGGCTTTTTTCGGTTTGGCTGCAGCTTTGGGCTTCTTGGGGCTCTTTGTCGCCTTCTTGGCAGCTGCAGCCTTTGCCGGTTTTTTGGGGCTCTTGGCCGCTTTGCTGGCCGCCTTCTTCTTAGGGGACTTCGCCGGCTTCTTGGGTGATTTGGCCGCCGGTTTCTTGGGGGACTTGGCCGGCTTCTTAGCAGCAGCCAATGGCTTCTTGGCGGTTTTCTTGGCCTTGTCGCCCTCTTGCTGCTTCTTGTTGATCTTGAAGGATCCGGAGGCTCCATGTCCTTTCACCTGGACGAGGTTCCCCTTGGTCACCAGCGCCCTGACGGCGATCTTCAGACGGCTGTTGTTCTTCTCCACATCGTATCCTCCGGCGGCCAGGAGCTTCTTGAGGGCGGCCAGGGAGACCCCGCTGCGCTCCTTGGAAGCGGCCACGGCTGTGACGATGAGATCGGACACGCTGGGACCGGACGGCTTCTTGCTGCCTTTCTTCCCTCCTCCGGCTGTCGCCTTCTTCTTGGCGGCGGGCTCCGCTGGAGGAGCGGCGGCTGGGGCGCTCTCAGTCTCCGTCATGATTCTCAGGGAGTTTTTAAAACAGATAATAGAAACATCATTCTGGGATGGCGCTCTGCCTTATATACAGACGTTCTGCGCCGCTATTGGTTGATATAGAATTTGTCTTCTGCGCTGCTATTGGTTACACCTTAAACACGCCCACTAATTCTTATTTCAGTGTTGGAGAATCTTCTCTCTCTTCTTGTGTTTCCCCGTCAGAGAGATAAACGATTTTAATATGAAATGGAAGGATGGCCGATCTTTATCGGGGACCCGATCTGCTCACTGGACTGTCACTTATCGATCTCTCACTTACCGCTCTCATCATCTGCTCAGGAGGCTGAACACAGAGGCTGCAAACACCTCCAACCTCCTGAGTGTGTGTCTCATTCTTCCTTCTACCTGCTTTTCTACACACATTCCTATCAGAAATCAATCTTCTCACATCTCCAACTACAATCATCTTCACATTACATGAGTGAAGAGAGAAGATCAGGAAACATTTCCCTCCAACACACAAATCTGCTCGTCTATAGCTGAGTAGAAGGAGCCTGGAACAAAAACATCAGCCGGGGACATCAGATCCCTGTGTGATGTGATGGGAGAGATTGTTAGAGATTTCGAAGGTGTCAGTACATTAAACATTACATGTTCTCATCATCTTTGTATCATTTTCTGCTCATCATTACAAATATATTGTCACTGGATATTCTGAGTAACTTTATTAGCACATATTACTACACAGCTATATAGACTACTCAGGTAGAATGTTTCCTTGTATCTAGAATCAGAGGTAACATCTACACATTCCTTCACACGGGGCAAAAAGAGGATGTAAGTAAGGCAGAGGTTGGTGTTAATCGTCTTTATTATTATTATTATTATTAATAATAATAATCATTTTTTATTTATTTTTCCATTTTATTTCAATATATAAAATAAGGGAGGGTTATAATAAACCCCATGAAAAATGTATTTTTACCATCTTTGGTCCCATAGCTAAACGGGGAGTGAGAAGAAATCCTTGCAAAGTGAGGGGATCCCTGATTCACACCAGAACTAGTGTCCAGTGTGAAAGAATTCCACTCTACTACTGTTCCGGTGATAACCCAACATTTGAGATTTTCTTTTACTTTCAAGCTCAGTGAAAATGGTAAACAGGACAGATAGAGAGGGTAAATACCCCCCTCAATGGGGACACAAGCAGAATTAAAAACCTGTCAGGGGGTCCTATCCCTTTCCACTCCAACTAAAATAAAGAAAAAAGTATGTGTCTTAAGTGATCTTTTTTTTTTTTTTTTTTTTTTTAAATTATTATTATTACTTTAATTTTGTATTTGATTTTTTTTTTTTTTTTTTAAAGATGTAAAGGAAACAAAAAATGAAATGAGAAGATACATTCTCAAAGTATAGCATGTATACAAATTGGATTGCTCAGAGAGCAAACAAATATACAATTCAAGAAGTACGGGCATGTAAGCTATTGGTCTGTATATATAAGGTCATGTGGCTATGAATATTTGGGTTGTATCATACCGCAAGTATTTTATTTGCTCTTTCTATTTCAAGAACAAAATGCAATAAAATGTATCATTTGTAAGACATTTTGTGTAGTTTGGTGCCTAAACAGGCCATAAGAGTTCACTGATCAATTTTGCTATTCAATTTGGGATGTGGCACCTTTTTATGCTCGCATTTACAGTACCACCCTACGAGGATGCCTTTATTCCTTAGCTCCTTTATTACTAACACTTTAAGTTTTTAATCTGCTAATGTTGATTCATCTATAAATGTGTATATATTAGTAAAGGTGCTCCTTCTGGACGATAGGAAGATTCAGATGCATTATCCCGCTAAACTCGACATTGTAGAAGTTCTATTCATAGATCTGCTCATCTTCTTCAAAATCACATCACTTGTGTCGCTTTTCAGGTTCCAAATATTTCTTCCAAACCGGTTAAATTCTCGATGATTACTGACACAAGTCTGGCGCCAAGTAATCCGAATCAATTATTTTCTATTTCCAAATCCAACAGATCTTCCCAGAGCCTAAGAAGGAGCCGGACATACATGTTTAGGAGATCTGATCGTATATTTATACACCTAAGATTGTGATCCGGGTGGGGGGACAATGTGCTATAATGACACCTGTCTGTTCAAATTAGAATAAATATATATATATATATATATATATATATATATATATATATATATATATATATATATATCATCTAATTGTTTATATCGTATAAGGAACGATGTGATCTCCTTATAGGGGTTAGTTTTCATTTTCCGTCATCCTTTAATTCTGCTGAATATCCTCTGGAGATCAGAGATCTTTCAGTATTAAATACCAAACAAACATCCCTCATCTGAAAAGCAACAAAAATTTCAGATCCTCCTTTACACTGCTTGGACGAAAAATACATTTTATTATCAGAAGAAAACGTCCAGAACTGTGATTGGTGCAATTTTTACATTCTAAAATTCAGATTTCCCGCCGGAATTCTATGGAACGTTCCAATTATCTCACAAAGAATAATCAGACACTAAAATCTGATATCTCTTCCTCCGGGAACATCGATCATCGGTCCTCTGAATTGTCGGACAGTTTATCTAACCAAGAATAATAAATACGTTAGAAATATAAATGTCACATTTCTTCCAAGCTTTTCTTTTACTTTACAATACAGAATCCGCCCTGCTAGAGAATGTTTCCTATAGAGATCAATGAAAAGTCTACTGAACAAGTATTTTCTCGGGGGGAAACGGAGAAAGATCTCAGAATAGATTTCTATGAAGTAGAGGCTTAAGAGGGAAACGCCCACGGCTCTAATTGGCCCAGATTTCACATAGCTCTTTTTTAAATTTGCCGCCTGAATTGTGAAGAACGTTACAGAGAAATACTCAGCCCTATTATACCGCCAAATCCGACACTGAGACCTGAGATCATCAGATGAGACATTTATCCGAGAAATCTCATCAATGCTTTATTATCAAGAAGATGAATAGAAATGGAATGTGAAGATGATTGAATAATGTAAAACATTTCCATATGTTCTCTTTTATTCCAAGTCCTCAGAATGCAGAATCCAACCCCCCCCCCCCCCCCCCACACACACACACACACACATACACACTGCTACACAGAGAACATGATAGTGAGATGACTTCTCTCATAGATCTCTACCTTTCTATATGATGGGATAAAAAGTATTACACGTTTCATCATCACATCTGTATATGATCGTGGAACTGGCCGATAATTAATGTTCCCTTTTTCAGAGATGTAACAGTTACAGATTTTCCCCATATTAAAACTAGAGTAAAAAAGTGAAAGTGCTGGTAGAGATATGTAGCAATGATGACACTGCCAAATACATATGTACAATGAAACAAATGTTTCATGTCTGATCGGCTCCCTCTTTGTAACTTTAAAATCAGCAAACTGTTAACAATGTTTCCAACTAGTAAATGAAGAAAGAAAAAACTTATATAAATATATCAAATTATGACATGTCAGAAAAAATGTACAATGAATCAATAAAGAAAATATCTCGCTTCTGATAAATTACATCCGTTTCCATTCATTACAATATTCTAAATAAATGCAATTATCTGCAGTGTAATAAATGACTGACAGCGCCCCCTTCTCAGCATGTCTCCCATCAGGTCCGCCCAGCCTTACACCCAGGAAGGTGAGATGTCGGGAAAACGTGTCCTTGTTTCCTTTTCAAAACAATATTTTATAAATATTAAATTACTTTGAACAATTAAAACTGGTGATTGTGTTTCTGTTATGAAGTGTTAAAGATTCCTTTTCTCCGTGTAATCTCCAGCTATAAATAGAAATACATGATAAGAAGGAATAAATGCATCTTCCGGAAATGTATTGCTGTTGCATTAATGTATCGGCATATAATATAATAATTAGGTGCCTTATAAATGAATTAAATTGTCTTATTTTTTTAATGAATGGTGTGACTCCGCCTCTTTCCCAGGAAGGTTTCCATCTGGTCCGCTCAGGCTGTATATAAGGCGGGCGGGCAGACAGCTGAGCTCAGTCTGTCTTTGTAGCAGAGAATCATCATGTCTGGTCGCGGTAAAGGAGGGAAGGGTCTGGGGAAAGGAGGCGCTAAGCGGCACAGGAAGGTGCTCCGGGACAACATCCAAGGCATCACCAAACCCGCTATCCGACGTTTGGCCCGCAGAGGGGGTGTCAAGCGCATCTCCGGACTCATCTATGAGGAGACCCGCGGAGTGCTGAAGGTTTTCCTGGAGAATGTCATCCGCGATGCCGTCACCTACACCGAGCACGCCAAGAGGAAGACCGTCACCGCCATGGATGTCGTCTATGCTCTCAAACGCCAGGGGCGCACTCTCTACGGATTCGGAGGTTAAAAAACCCCAACATCCACCGCTTACCCCACTTCATCACAACAAAGGTCCTTCTCAGGGCCACCCACCTTCTCACACAAAGGGCTGATCATTCACAACTCCCAACACTCATTTCTACACATTTATTGTGTAACCATAGGAACTGCCGCTCATTTCTTTTCACTAAGAAATGGAGTGCTGCGATGTCTAGCTGCCCATACACTCTGCGATCTGATTGTTCGATCTGTTTTACGTTTAACAAAGCTATGGAAGAACAGAACAATATTACAAATTACATTGGTTGGGCAGTTGATGCATTGTTATAGTTGATTGTAGAGTCCGCACTCCGGGTGATGGAGCCGATTTTCCGAGCTGGCTGCTGGGTGAGGAGAATATATCGTTTATGTTGAAACTGAACCTAATATTTCTAACGTATTTATTATTCTTGGTTAGATAAACTGCCCGACAATTCAGAGGACGGATGATCGATGTTCCCGGAGGAAAAGATATCAGATTTTAGTGTCGGATTATTCTATCTGAGATAATTGGAACGTTCCATAGAATTCCGGCGGGAAATTTAAATTTTAAAATGTGAAAATTGCACCAATCACAGTTCTGGGCGGTTTCTTCCCATAATAAAATGTATTTTTCTTCCAAGGAGTGTGAAGGGGGATCTGAGATCTGTGTTCCTTTTCAGATGGGGGATGTTTGTTTGGTATTTAATATTCAATGATCTCTGATCTCCAGAAATTATTCAGCAGAATTAAAGGATGGAGGTGTTTGGGAATAGAAAATAATTGATTGAATATTTGGAACCTGAAAGGCGACACAAGTGATGTGATTTGGAGGAAGATGAGCGAATCTATGAATAGAACTTCTACAATGTCGAGTTTAGCGGGATAATGCGGCTGAATCTTCCTATTGGCCAGTCGAATAACGGCGGGAGATTTAAAAGAAGCAACTCTGATCCATTATAGGCGTGGTCTATTAATAGCCAAGAGAGTAAATAATGTCCTGAACTATGAATTATAATGTGATGTGACGTAGGAGGAATGGATTTGGTTGGAGGAGTTTAGCGGTGAGTAGACGATCAGCATAGATAGATTGGAAGTAAAAGAGATGAGAGAGAATGAAGTTCTGTGATCACATTTCCTCTCATTACTACTCACCTGTATTACAAGTCTGAGTGTGATAAGAAGACAAAGTGTTTGCCTGTAGAGTGCACTTTAATTATACAATTTATCACAATAAAATATTACTTGATAAAGAAAATAAATCCAATTATGTCCGGCTCTTGGGTGGGAAACTAATAATAATGACATTTAGTAGAGAAGTACTGTGGGGAATGGATCGAACCGTCCTGATTCTAGATTTATTGCGGAGATCATCTCCACTTTCTGCCTCTATACATTCCCAATTCATCGCCTTGTACTGCACACATACCCAACTGTTCTACCAGGAATCACCACAAGGTGGCAGAGCTGAATAAACATTTATGCCGCGCTCACACATTCTTACAAGAAAAAAGAAGCAAGATAAAAGAAACATTGTATTTATTCCATCAGCCCAGCCTATTTGTATCTATTTCCATCATCAACAGCAGATTGATGTCCATAGATAAAGCCATAAGCTGCCTGATAGGTAAATGACACAAAATATGTACAAAGTATCAGCTACATACAAATCTGATCACAATATCACCTCGGACAGCACACAGTCCTTTATAGAAGTTTGAAGTAGAAAATGTTTCCTTTATCATTGGACATGTGTAGCACCTTTACTAATATCTACACATTTTTTTTCAAATTTTTTTATATCTGTTTTTTTTTTTTTTTTACAGAATTCTGAGTTTATTAATACAATAGTCTCTATTAGGATGATTTTAGAACCAATGAGGAACAAAGTAGTACCACCCACAGACCATCTTTCTGCAGACATACATATCTTCTGCTCTGTAAGATTTGTAAATCTATCCTAGTTACAGCATACAGTATAGGGAAGCAGGGCAGTGCTGGGTTCTGTGGTTCCTTGTACAGGTGTCAAACAGGCGGCCCTCCAGCTGTTACAGAACTACAAGTCCCATGAGGAATTGCGAGGCTGACAGTTACAAGCATGACTCCCACAGGCAGAAGCATGATAGAACTTGTAGTTCCGCAACAGCTGCAGGGCCACCAGTTTGACACCCACAGGCCACTGTATTAAAAACTCCTCATTTTGCTGTCATCCTCCTGCTCTGCCATCTGTTCCATCATAAAGAGCCATGCTGAAAACATGTGTGTCTATGGTCATAACAGATCAATCATAACAGTTACTTGTCTGGACTAATACAGCTTTGTTACAGGCACTTAGCTCCATATATGGTCTGGACACTTTTGGTGTGATTTGAGGACTGCTGGCCTGGTGTGAATATGGCACGCTGATGTGATGTGGGCACCTCCAATCAAATATGGTCACTTCTGTTGTCATACAGGTACCTCTGCTGTGACATGGCCCATGTCACAGCAGAGGTACCTGTATGACAACAGAGGTGACCATATCTGATTGGAGGGGTGCCCACTAGAGATGGCCTTGCGGTTCGCCCGGCGGTTGGTTCGCGGCAAATTTTGCTTGTTCGCTACCCGCCAATTTTCGAACACATGGTGTTGTTCGTGGCGGCCATATTAGTTTACATTGGGGAGAATTTTGACCCATGACACAGCCATCAGGTGGAACGGGACAGCCATTGAAACATTTCAGCACATGTACATGCCTCCTATCCTATAAATAGACCAGAGCAGGCGGCCATTTCACATTCTGCTTTTTGTCAGCGTAGGGAGAGGTCTGCTGCATGCATCAGGGAGAGATTGTAAGGGAAAAATAGCTCTGTTAAGATCCAAAAAAGTCCTTTTCAGGGCTGGTATTTCGGTATAGGTCTACTAGTATCTTTTTCAAGTTAGGGGCAGGTATCCAGTCAGTGCTTTAGGGGCAGTTAGAGATCGGCAGCAGTGACACAAAACGCTCTGTTAATGTCCACAAAAGTCCTTTTCAGGGCTGGTATTTCGGTATAGGTCTACTACAGTCTCTTTTGAGTTTAAGGACAGGTATCCAGTCTGTGCTTTAGGGGAAGTTAGAGATCGGCAACAGTCACACAAATCACTCTGTTAATGTCCACAAAAGCCATTTAAAGGGCTGCAATTTTTTTGGTATTGCTGTGCAGTGCACCATGTAAGGGGGGGGGGGGGGGGGAGGGTAATCCACGGTATAATATAGTTCGTAGAAAGCATATTATAGTGGATCAGTGGTATTATTGTCCACTGTGCAGCATTGTGACAAGTGTGGTGACTGAGCGTTGCTGCAGCAATACTAAAAACAGGGCCGGCCTTAGGGGGGGGCTCTGTGTGTGGGGTCTCTGATGTGAGGGGGCTCTGTGTGGGGGTCTCTGATGTGAGGTGGGTCGCTGATGTGAGGGGGGCTCTCTGATGTAGGGGGGCTCTAAATTAAGGGGATTTTGTGTGGGGGGTCTCTGATGTGCAGGGGTTCTCTGATGTAAGGGGGGCTAAGTTATTAGTGATCATAAAAAAGAAAAGTCAAATAAAGTGCAAAAAAGGTGCACAGGATTAGCTCGCACAGGGCGCCTGAACACCTAAGGCTAGCCCTGACTACAAACAGTGACAAAAGCACTTTTAATGTATTATAACTGGTGTGATAGACCAATTGCCCCCCCCCCCCCCAATACCACATATTGCAGTGGGGTGTTATCTGAGTATACTTTTACGAGTGTATTTGTGTCCTGCAACAATATTGCCTCTTTTGCTGCATTCAATCTGATATACACAGTGCCAAACTCCCTGGCCAATTTTTTGAACAACTGGTGTGATAGACCAGTGGCCCCCAATACCACATATTGAAGTGGCATGTTATTTAACAGTATACTTTTCTAAGAGTGTATTTTAGTCCTGTAAACTTTTGGCCTCTGTTGCTGTATTAACTGTGCTACACACAGTGACAACAGTTACTAGCCAATTATTTGTAGAACTGGTGTGATAAAACTGTGGCCCCCCAATACCACAGATTGAAGTGAGGTGTTGTATACCTTTTTTCCAGATATACTGCAATTCTCTAGAGACTTTTGTCACAGGGTAATTAAAAAACATGGCTTTCGGTTCCGGCGCCGCATGGAGTAGTCACACTCCACCTCAGCTCCCGCGCCCGGCTTAAAAATCTGCCATTCGCCCGCTATTGTACCCATCGGGGACCCGCAGCCCGGCCGTGCACTCACCCGCCACCACGATGGATCGTTTCCTGGAGAAATCGGGTCCGCGGGCAGCCCAGGAACCGCCCGCTGTCCAAGCCGCGCTTTCCTCACAGCAGCCGGCAGAGGCCTCGGAGCCAGCCATGGAGGTGGGCGGCCCCTCCTCCTCCCATACTCCGCACATCGATCCGGGGTTCATTGAACGGATCGCACAGGCTGTTGCCTCTCTCCTATCCCCTACCATACAAAGCACTGTGGAGAAAGCAGTGCAGTCTGGCATGCTGCAAATAAAGAAGGAGCTGGGGGAACATGTCACCAGGTTAATCGAGGCTGAGCAGCGTATTTCCAGCCTGGAGGATGAACTTTATCACATGCAGGCCCAAGAACAAATGCAGGAAAAGACGAATGTATTCCTGTCACAGAAACTTGAAGACTTGGAAAACCGAGCCAGACGCAGCAACTTGCGTTTTGTGGGAGTCCCAGAATCGCTACTTTCTTCAGAGCTGATTGACTTCTGCTCCCGCCGCATCCCGGAGGCGCTTGGTCTGACCGGTGTTCATGTGGTAGAACGAGCTCACCGCATTGGGGCTCATTCTAAGGACCGCAAGACCCCTAGGCCCATCATTGCTAAATTTCTTAATTATGCTGACAAGAACTTGCTACTGCAGAAATACAGACAATCCAAATCCCTTCAGGTGGATGGGGTCAAAGTTTTAATATTTGCTGATTACTCCATTGAAGTGTCAAAAAACGGAAAGCATTTCAGCAAATCTGCTCCCAGCTTTTCCAACAACACATAAAGTTCACCCTTGCCTACCCCGCCATTCTGCGTCTGAAATCATCTACTGGTGAGCAGCTGTCATTCCAGGATCCCTCTGAGGCGGAAGATTATTTGCGCTCTTTGAATCCAGACAATCAGCAACAGTTTACCCCTAGGCCTCTCTCTTTCCCGCGACCTATGGATCAACGGAGCCCCCGAAAGGACTCGCCAAAGCGCCAGCGCTTCGCTGATCCGTCTTACCGCACTAAACACCGTTGAACTTTCTCCTGCATCTTCAATGTTCAATCTTCAATCGCAGTAATTTTGTGGTATGCTTTACATATGTTTTCCCAGGTCTCGGACTCGGACCTGCCTGTTCTGCAGCTAAAGGTACTGTAGTTGGACTTTGTCCTCCATCTTCATTCTCCTTTCACGCGAGTACTCGCTCACCTGACTGTTGATCAAACCCTCAATTACCTCACTCCCATGCCTTATTCATTTTTTTACAGGACTCCGCTCCCTAGGGAACATGTTTTATTTTTTCTATGTATTCACATGTGATTACATTGCTATGTTTTGCCATGCTTCTTTTCCCCCCTGGGTTGTTGGCCCTGCCGCTCGCTCCATCCCTCCCAGGGCACACATTATTTCTCCCCCTGTGTTTTTTTTTTTTTTTACAGCAGGAGAAGTCATCCTCTTTGACTCCCTTGGGGCGATTTTGTGTGCATCTGCGTGGGCCGTTGTGAGTGGGAGACCCCCTCGATTGTGACCCCATGTGGAAAAAAGAGAAGTTAGTACTGGTTTTTGTATGTTGTTTTTTTGTATTCCCCTACCCCTTCTCCTTATATCTCACCCTTTACCTCGCTTCCCTCACTAATTGTGGTGAAGGCCCTGGCCCAATTTATTTGCATATCTTTGCTCTTACCCCATCTAGAGTCAGATACTTACTCTCTGAGCTTCCAGCTAAGGCGTGTTCATTCCCACTCCTGCAACCAGTTCTCTCCCCTGATTACCCTCCCTGAAGTTAATATCATGGAATGTTAAGGGCCTCCGGTCCCCTCTCAAGCGCATGAAAATTTTACGTCACTTGCACAGACTGCATGCAGACATTGCCCTACTGCAAGAGACACACCTCGCCCCCTCAGGCTTCCACCGGCTTAGGAAGCTCTGGGTGGGTGAGGTGCTGAGATCAGCAGCTCTAGGTCGCAAGGCTGGGGTCATTATACTGATCCATAAAAATCTATCCTGTAATGTTTTGTCAGTCACATCTGACGACCATGGTCGTTTTTGTACGGCTCACATCCAGATTGGCTCCACGGAGTTGTTAATATCCAATGTTTATGCTCTGAACACACCGGACAAACCATTTTTCGAGAAACTCATCGCACACCTCCTGAATTTCCCTCAACTTCCCCCTAAGTGGATCAGTGAGGCAATGCTGGAATACTATTCCAGGCTTTACTCTAGAGACCCCATTGACCCCCCGACCACCCGCGAGTTCTTGCAACGCACTAAGCTGCCTAAGGTGACCCCTTCACAGCTGGAAACTCTTAATGCTCCAATTTCACCAGATGAACTGAGTTCGGTCATAAAATCCCTGCCCTCTAATAAAGCCCCTGGCCCTGACGGCTTTACCGGCAAATTTTTCAAATCCTTTCGCGAAGTGATCCAACCCACTCTACATCGGGTTTACACCAACATTTGGGAAGGCGGCGAATATCTGCCGACCGGTAATCAAGCCTTAATTAAACTCTTAGCTAAAAAAGGTAAAGACCCTCTTGACCCAGGTGCTTACCGCCCAATTTCCCTACTTAATTTGGATGTAATTTGGATGTAAACATTTTGTCAAAACTAGTGGCGACCAGATTGGCTAACCTTTTACCCTCTTCGGCCATCCATTTAATCCTTTCACAATCAGGTTTTGTGAAAGGTAGAACGGCCATGCTAAATATCTTGTGGTTTTGGAACAGGCCCGGCTCCACCCTGGGGAAGACCTGGCAATCATCACCCTGGATGCCGAGAAAGCCTTCGACAACGTGGGTTTTCACTGGTTGTCGATGGTCCTTTCCGACATGGGCTTCTCTGGGGTCTTCACCCATTTGATTGATTCCATGTATAAGGCACCTACAGCCAGACTGGTGGTGGAGGGTCTCCTCACGGGGGAATTTAGCCTGCATAAAGGTACGAGACAAGGTTGCCCCCTCTCACCCCTACTCTTTAATTTAGCCTTGGAACCTTTATCCCGATACCTAGCAGAACAAGCCCCTTTACATGGCATCAAGGTGGGTGAGCACGACCTCCGTACGGCCCTTTTTGCTGATGACGTGCTTATTTTCACGTCCAATCCGGCTTCTGATCTACCCACTATAAAATCTATCTTTGACACTTTTAAAATATGTGCGGGTCTCTGCATTAATTATCAAAAAAGCGAAATACTACCTCTCACCTGTTGTCCAACCCGTCAATGGCCACAGACTTCTATATTCTCTATAGCCAAAACTCACATAACCTATTTAGGAATAAAAATTGGTAAGACCCCTTCCTCACTTTACACACTAAATTTTCCACCGTTGATAACCAAAATTGTACAGGAATTGGGCAGCTGGATGGAATTGCCTCTCTCTCTCCTTGGCAGATGTCACCTGGTCAAGATGGTCAGCTTCGCTAAACTGCTCTATCCAATGCAAACCCTGCCTCTGTTGCTTAAACATAAAGATGTTCAGCTTTTGAACAAGGCTATCTCTCATTTTATTTGGAGAGGCAGGCGTTCACGGATATCTCTTAAGAAATTGCAGCTGCCCAGGAGAGAGGGGTGAATTGGTCTCCCCAACATAAGAGTTTACAACTTATCATGCTTACTTAGGATATGTATTGATTGGCTAACTCAGTCTACCCACTGCTCTTTGTATACATTGGAGGCCGCTATGGTGTACCCTGTCTCCCTATCTGCCTTGCTACACTGCAAATGGAAAACCTTGGCCCCTGTCCTCCAACATAATGTACTGCTCCGTGATACGGCCATTGCATGGAGGGAACTCAGAAAGCTTCTACATCTTCCTCTCCACATGTCTCGGCACCTCCCGATTCAGGGAAACCCTATGTTCTCACTGGGCATGGACTCTGGTATCTTTTACCTCTGGAAAACCAACGGCCTCACAAAATTTTCGGATCTGTGTGACAGTACCTCTGGCACCCCCTTGGATTTTTCTGCTGTAGCCAAAGCCTTCTCCCTGCCACCTTCTCATCATTTCTACTACAGACAATGCTTGAGCTTTATTCGCAAGTCGTGTAGCTCTGACATTGATCGCTTCCGCCTCTCCATCCTAGACAATTTTATTGCTGACAATATAAACACTATTTCGGGCATATATAAACCGATCCTTTTGAAGTCCACGCCCCCCCCTATCTGACTCAACAGTTCTGAACTGGGGTACAGCCTTTCCACATCCAGATCTTTTCCTCCGACTTCGAACAGGACTTATTGCAACTCTTTGCCTGACACCAAATGAAATTTGGAGGGAAACTCAGTTGCGCATTTTGCACCGTGCCTATATGCCGTTCTCTACGGATCCTCATAACCCACAGGGTGCGACATGCCCACACTGCAAAGTTCCACGCCCCACCCTGGCCCACCACTTTTGGCAATGCACGGCTATATCCAACTTCTGGGACCACGTTCTCTCTTTCATTTTTGGAGTCACGCAAGTCCGCATACCCAAGGATCCCTTCCTTTTGCTCTTCGGATATTGGGACCCGCAGGTTCTTTCCAGACCCCCGGACACCGGTCTCCCCCATAAGGAATGGATCTTACTTTGCATCCTTATAGCCAGGAAATGCATACTGAACAAATGGACCTCCCATTTGTGCCCCAAAATCACACACATAAAACTGTGTCTCTATAATGAAAGATTGTCCATGGACGTTGGGAGTGTTGCCTCTTTTAATCGCTTCTCCGACCGCTGGAATGCTTTTATCCTTACTACGCTCACAAATCAGGAACAACTGGACCTTCACAATCGGCCAGCGTACCATACTGTTCATCTTGCTAAGCTGAAAAGGACGGGCTCAATGTAACATCAGTTATTATTGTCAGTCCATCCATCTGCCAATGTTACCTATGGCACTATTGAATTGATGGTCCCACTTTACTATCTGAATATTTGCATATTTTATCTCTACTCTAGGTGTCCTCAAACTACTTATGGCTGTCCTCCGTAGTCTTTACCCCCCCCCCCCCCCCAGGTTCCCTACTTTTCACCCCACCACCCCCCCACCTTCATGCAGTAATACTGCTATTTACCTGTTCTCGGTTTATTATTGGTGCAATAATGCGACTGTCTGTACACAAGCAAAAAATTGGGGGAGCAAACCCTGAACATGTATATCTAAAGCCGGTGCAGCTATGGACCAAGCAACATGTATATTAAAAAAGAATAGCGCAACCATGCAAAAGAAATGACTATCAAATATATATCTGTACACGACTGTACCTTCATTCATTACATGTTGTTTTGATTGTGGTTACTGTACTGTGAAGAAATTTTCAATAAAATTTATAAAAAAAAAAAAAAAAACATGACAGGCAGAGGGGGGGGGGGGGCGTGGCGACCGCCAACTAGTATGGCCGCATAGAGCCGGAGCTCCTGATCCCACCCGGCAAATTCCGGATCTACGGCCCGCAACAACTGCTGTTCACAACTCAGCTCTTCGGGAACGAGTGCGTGATCACTCCCCGCACACCCCAGAGATGGCAAGACGGAAGACCGAGGCCCCAACAGTCCGCAAACTCTCGGACTTCTTTCGGCCGGCGTCTCCCAGTCTTAAAAAAAATGGTGCCGGCTCCCAGCCATTGCCACAGCGCGCCAGCCCTCTAGCGGCGGCCGCACCTGCATCAGGCGAGCCCCGGGCAGCACGGCTCACCGACCCAGATGCGATCATCCTGCACAGGGGACTCCTCTCCATCCACTCCCTCCACGCAAAGCCCTGCGAAATCCAGGCCTAGATGGGACAGCAGCCATGCGACATATGAAACACCGGACATGGAGGAGAGCACTCAATCATCCACCAGCCCTCTGCCTTGGGCCTATATACCGCCTCCAGACCCCTTTGCTGCCATTACCACCACAGGGCAGCCAGTGTCAGACACCACGCTCAAGGAGATGATGTCCATGCTTAACAACTCCATGCAGGCTAACATTGCTGCATATATCTCCTACTGCCAGAAAGAGCTGCATGGCTTGGGGGACCGGGTACACAATCTGGAAGACAAGATGGAGGAATTCACATCCTCCTATAATGTATTAGTGGACTCTCACGTCTCCCATCAGGAAGACATCCACAAAATCCAAGCAAAAATTGCAGATCTGGAAGACAGATCCAGACGCAACAATCTTAAGATCCGTGGCGTCCCGGAGTCACTTTTACCTAACCAACTACCGTCTTTCGCGAGGGACCTTTTTCAAAAAGCGGTTCCGGAACTCACTAATGCGGACTTAACAATAGATCGGATTCACTGCATCCCCAAGCCATCCTTCCTCCGACAAGAAGTGCCCAGAGACGTGCTGCTCAGGATCCATTTCTTTCAAGCCAAAGAAAAAAATCTGGAAGCTTTCAGGCGCAGAGATCGCCTACCTGACCAAATTGGATCACTGCAGGTTCTTCCAGACTATTCTCTATACACTCTGCAACTTAGGCGCAATTTGAACACCGTCACCAAGGCCCTCCGCAACCACAAAGTTGTTTATAAATGGAAATATCCTGCGAGACTCTGCGTGACTCACCAAGGTACTACATCCCATATCACTTCCCTGGATCAAGGGATCCGATTGCTCCGCCAATGGGGAATTGTACCAGAACCTCAGGATCCCCAACGCAACACCACCACACTTCCGCCCCGGCATGTTCAACCCGAGTGGAACGTCGTGTCAAGATCCTCTAGATCCAGATCACGCCACAAGTGACAGCAGTTTTCCTTACCCTCGCTGGGTGGATCAGACCCCAATTTGCTGAATGAGCACATACCACCGTGCTTTTCACCCCTGATGCCTTTGCAATGCCTGTTGTACACCTGGTCGTAAAAGGCCAAGTATTTTTTACCCTACCCTACTCTTTTCTTGTTTTTTGTGTGTCGTTTTTGTTTTTGCCAATTTTTTGCAGTTACATCCTGTGATTCCTGGTTTGGAACCTTTCATTGACACTCGCTCGAGTCACCATCTTCGCCTTCCTCCAGGGGTGGACCGGAGTCGTCTCTTTGTGCTCCTGCAATGCACTGCTACTATCCTGTCCGAAGACCCACGTCGACTGGCCCCTCAGGTACTCTCTCTTATCTGCTCCTTCCCACATTCCATCTGTTACTGGAATGACATTCATCCCAGCCGCAACCCATCCCCGGAGGAGCTGCCTCCTGAACTTTTGCACAACACCTCCTGCTTCAATCATACCCTTTACCCAATGCTACCATGACCCTTCAACTTCTCTCTCTGAACGCTAAGGGGCTAAATCACCCCGTGAAGCGCTACTCTATGTGGCGGGAGGCGACTACAGCTAGGGCAGATGTACTAGCGGTACAAGAGACGCACTTTAAACAAGACCACAGTCCTCGTTGCACACACCCGGACTATCCTCACAACTTCCAGGCCTCCTCTACAGAGAAAAAGAGGGGTGTGATGCTGGCGCTTCGTTCTTCTGTATCCTTCTCCTACTCCAAGCTGGTGCAGGACGTAGAGGGCAGATACATAATTCTTGTTTGTGTCATAGATAATTGTCCGTACACCTTAGTTAACGTGTATGCCCCCAATAGACACCAACTACTTCTTACGTAAACTTTGTATGAAGGTATCTAAACTAAAAGTGGGTAGACAGATCATGTGCGGTGATTACAACTTGGTGATGGACCATGTCATGGACTCCTCCTCCAGGGGCGCATCAAAACTGCCTTCTCTAGCTTCTCTGGCACATGCTGAGGGGCTCCATGACGTGTGGCGTTACCAACACGTGGAAGAGCGGGACTATTACTTTTTTTCACCTTGCCATAATACGTACACTAGGATAGACATGTTCCTAGTGGACTCTACATTGTTACCGCTTGTGCTGGACACTTCTATATCCCCTATCACGTGGTCCGACCACGCTGCGGTTCTCATGTCACTATCTAACTAGCCCCACTACCCCTTCTTCCTTTGTATGGCGATGCAATAATTCTCTCCTCTCTGATCCTGAGTCACTCACACACATACAGGCCCAATTGCGAGAATTCTTCGACACTAATACCACTCCCGATTAGTGTTGAGCGAACACGGACTGTATTATTCGTGTTCGTACCGAATAATTGGATTTTTTTACCCGAACACGGACACAAACACTTTACTGTATATTCGGGTAAAAATCCGTGTTCGGTCGTTTTATTTCCGGGTTTTACATGCTTTGGCGCGCTTTTCATGGCGGGCTTTCAACAGCCAATCAACAAGCGTTTAACTGGTGTGCCTAAGCCATCCCAGCCATGCCTGCAAATGTATCAGTAGCTGTGATTGGCCGTCTGAAGCATGTGACCAAGTCTTTATAAGTTCGAGGCAGCACCGCTGCGGCGTCATTCTGCTGTTTAGATCAGGGAGAGAGCACACATCAACGTGCTGGCTGCTGATTAGGGACAGAAAGGCAGGCAAAACTCATTTGTGTCCGCATAGAATTGAGGGACAGGTCGGAGTGTGTTAGGCAGGGCAAGTTGTAGGCAATTTAGGGAGAGAGTCTGCTGATTTTAGGGACAGTGTGTTCTACAAACTACAATCGACATTGCTGTGTGGGGGGGGGTTTGCAGTCACCCGATCTACGATCTTATAAATCCTGTTAGGGAGAGAGTCTGCTGATTTTTAGGGAAAGTGTGTTCTACAAACTACAATCGATATTGCTGTGTGGGGTGGGGTTTGCAGTCACCTGATCTACGATCTTATCAATCCTGTTAGGGATAGAGTCTGCTGATTTTTAGGGAAAGTGTGTTCTACAAACTACAATTGATATTGCTGTGTGGTGTGGGATAGGAGGTAGGCAGGTGTCAGTGGTCCACATCCATTTTGCTGTGTGTTGGCTGCAGTGAACACAATCTTTTTGGGGTGCAGTGAACACAATCTTTTTGGGGTGCAGTGAACGCAATCTTTTTGGGGTACAGTGAACACAATCTTTTTGGGGTGCAGTGAACACAATCTTTTTTGCCCACTGAGGAGGAGGGAGAAAAGTATTTTTCTATCAGGCACTGTGTGCAGCCTTTTTCCTTCAGCTGTGCTGTGCTGAGTGACTGATCATACACTGCTGTGTTCAGTTCACATGTGCTAATATTGAGTGGTTTCAAAAATCATACACTTTTTTTCTATTCCACTATTCAATATACAGCCTTGGGTTAAAAAAAATTAAGTTGTGGCCTGCAGCAGAGCTGAATGATATTTGGGGTTTTTGGGGTTCATCTCATACTTCTGAAGATTTGAGGGTGCTGCCTGTTCCATACTCCCCCTACTCCTCATCCAGCCTTTTAGGGGTACAAACAATAGTAATTGGGGCCTAGTGTGGTTGTGTACGTGTGATAAACATACACTTTTTTTGATCATATTCTCTATTCCGCTATTTAATCAAAAACCTTTGGGGATCAGTTAAATTGGGGGATAGTCTGTGTTGGTACGTGTGAGAGAGATCCACCTTTCCAAGTTTTTGGGGTTCATCTCATACTTCTGAAGATTTGAGAGTGCTGCCTGTTCCATACTCCTCCTACTCCTCATCCTGCCTTTAGGGGTACAAACAATAGTAATTGGGGCCTAGTGTGGTTGTGTACGTGTGATATACATACACTTTTTTTTTGATCATATTTTCTATTCCTCTATGTAATCAAAACCTTTGGGTATAAACAATTAAATTGCGTGATAGTCTGTGTCGGTACGTGTGAGATACACCTTTCCAATTTTTGGGGCGCATCTCATACTGCCGAGGATTTGAGGGTGCTTCAGTCTGCCTCCTGCCTGTTCCGAACTCCTCCTACTCCTCATCCTGCCTTTAGGGTACAAAAAATTGTAATTGGGGCCTAGTTGGTGTTTGTACGTGTGAGATACACCGTTTTGTAAAATTTGTCCTATTCCGCTATTCAATATACACCCTTTTGGAGTGTAAAAAATGAAATTGCGGGATAGTCTGTATCGGTACATGTGAGATACACCTTTTTAAATTTTTTTGGCGCATCTCCTTCTACCACCGAGGATTGCAGGACGCTTCAGTTTGCCTCCTGTTCCCAACTCCTCCTACTCCTCTTCCTCATCCTGCCTTTAGGGTACAAAAAATTGTAATCGGGGCCTAGTCTGTGTTTGTACGTGTGAGATACACCGTATTATAACATTTTTCCTATTCCGCTATTCAATATACACCCTTTTGGAGTGTAAGAAAATTAAATTACGGCATAGTCTGTATCAGTACGTGTGAGATACACCTTTTAAATTTGTTTTTCGCATCTCCTTCCACCGCCAAGGATTGCAGGGCGCTTCAGTTTGCCTCCTGTCCCCAACTCCTCCTACTCCTCTTCCTCATCCTCCCTTTAGGGTACAAAAAATTTTAATCGGGGCCTAGTCTGTGTTTGTACGTGTGAGATACACCGTTTTTTTATCCTTTTTTCTATTCCGCTATTCAATATACACCCTTTTGGGGTAAAAAAACATTAAATTGCGGCATAGTTTGCATATTTGACATATACACCCGTGCAATACTGTTGTTGTTTTGTTCCGCTATTCAATAAACACCTTTCTAGGGCAAGATCATAAATTACAGAAATATGAGGAGACCGTCAAATAGGGGCCGTGGCCTGGGTCGTGGTGCTGCTGGTAGAGCTCCTGTTGCAAGGAGAGGAGGTGGTCGATCTGTGCCAGCTACACGCACAAGTGAAACACCTTCCTCAAGTGTTAGTAGGCGACAAAACCTGCATCAGTATTTGGTAGGGCATCATACGCCTCTAGAAGTGATGAGGCCAGAACACAGAGAGGCGATAGTAGATTGGTTTGCTGCTGACAGTGCCTCCAGTTCCTTCACATTGTCTCCCACCCAGTCTACTGCAGAAAGGTCAGAGTTGGCACCTGCAGCCAATGTCCAACTGTCTTTTTTTTTTTTTTTTTTTTTTTTTTTTAAACAGAAAAAAAGTTTTTTATTGCTACAAAAGTATAGGTAAAAACATGAGCTCTGGTATGCAAAACCTCAACAACAAACAGCATTTTTTTTTTTTTTTTTTTTCTTTTCAATGATTTTTATTAAGTTTTGCAAAAAACAAACATATTGTGCAATATGACAGAATATGGAACAGCTGGAACAGGGAAACAGATCGGTTTCATGGCAGAAGAAGCTGTATAGAACATTAGAAAGTTATCATATAATGCTACATTCTCGGTGTGAGGAATTAACCTTGTAAAAAATAACATAAGTGGGAAGAGAGAGATAGATGGAGGAGACTTGCATCCACACCATGTGTGGTGAATGCAAACACTAACATATATGCTTAAAGGACTGATATATAATATTTGCTATGTGTCCAAGGGGACCAGTTGTGAGTAAACCTAGGCCCCTGGGACACAGAGAAAGCGTGTGCCTTTTCCATAGAGTAGTGAGAATTAATCAAACGGATAACCTCTAAGTGTGAAGGGGGGTCTGGATTTTTCCAATTTCTCGCAATAGTGGACCTGGCCGCAATCAAGACATGAGTGTATACTATGCGCAAGTCGACAGGGAGGCCATCCAAACCTAGAGATAAGAGAGCCATGGCAGGGGTGATAGGTTTAAGAATGCCTGTGACTGTTGCGAGGATCTCCGACACCCTCCTCCAGAAGCTCAGAAGGCTTTTGCAGGACCAAAAAATGTGGTATATGTTGCCAACCTGACCACAGCCCCTCCAACATAGAGGGTCAGATTGTGGGTAAAATTTAGACAGGCGATATGGTGTCAGGTACCACCTGGTTAGGATTTTTTGAGATTGCTCCCAATGTGTTACACATCCAGAGGCCCTGTAGGTGCTACGAATGGCTGTTTGCCATTGAGTGGCAGAGAAGGAAGTGCGGAGATCCCCTTCCCATTTAGTCATATGAGAAGTTTTTTGGAACGTCATTTTGCCCTGGAGGTGGTTGTAGAATAGGGATATACCCTTAATTTTGGTGAGAGGTGAAAACAGATATTGCCATATAGGGGACGGAAGGGAGGTTAGGGGAGGTGGGTGTCTCAAGAGGAAGCTAGTAATGGAATTGTATTGAAACCTAGCCGAGTCTGGGAGATCATATTCAGTCTTGAGTTGCTGAAAGCTTTTCAAGGTGTTATGTGAGTAGAGTTGGGACACTGTTTGGACCCCAGCTGTGATAAATTTGGAGATGGATGTGAAAGGCATAAGAACCTGGAGAACGTGCAAAGGGTAAGTGATTGGAATAGTCGGGAGATCTGATTTGGGCTCGGCGCACAGAGATCGCCATGCCTTCAGTGTTGTTTGGGTGGTAATGGAGAGCGATAAGAGGGGTATAGGTTTCCAGAGGTCTGCTATCAGGAGGAGGTGAAGGTCGCTAGATTTGGAGGTTACGGACTCGATTTTCACCCATGGTGAGGAGGGTGAGTGAGGAGCCCACTGTCTAATGGGAGCAAGTTGAGCTGCCCTGTAGTAATCCTGTAGGTCCGGAAGACCCAGTCCACCCACAGATTTGTGGCGTATCATATGGGAGTAGTTGCATCTGGCCCTTTTTTTCTGCCAGATCAATGTGCGAAGTAACTTAGTCAGTGTGTTGATATATGTCACAGGAATATGGATTGGGAGGGTGCGAAAGACATATAGGATCTTAGGCAAACATACCATTTTGAAGGCTGCTATCCTACCCGCCCACGATATTTCTGTACGGGCTATGGTTTGTGTGTCGGCAGAGATTGATTCTATAAGAGGCTGCATGTTAGACAATACAATTTTGGACAGGGGGTAAACGAGCTTTAGACCTAGGTAGGGGACATTCTCAGACGTCCATGTGTAAGGAAGGGTGGATTTCAAGTGCGTGATAGTCGATGGATGGACTCCCATGCTTAATACTAGGGATTTCGTGAAATTGACCTTGTAATAGGAAATGTTGCTAAAGGTTTGGAGGAGGTAATGAGCTGCGGGAAGGGACGTGATGGGGTCAGTGAGGCTGAGAATTACATCATCTGCGAATAGGGTGATGGAGTGGTGCGAGTGGGAAAATTTAAAGCCATGTATCATGGGGTGTTCTCTTATGGAGATGGCCAGGGGTTCTATCATCAAGTTGAAAATTAGGGGGGATAAAGGACACCCTTGACGGGTGCCATTCGTGATTTTGAACGTTTTCGAAAGCAGTCCGGAGGACAGAACTTTGGCGGACGGGGAGGAGTATAGCGCTAAGATAGCCGATGCAATGGGGCCTGAAAGCCCAAATTTGGTGAGTACTGCTCGCATATATCCCCAATGGACACGGTCAAATGCCTTCTCTGCATCAATGGAAAGAAGCAGAGAAGGCACCCGAGCGCGCTCCGCCCGGTGTATTAAGTTTATTACCCTTCTAGTAGCGTCAGGGGCTTGTCTGCCTTTAATGAAACCCATTTGGTCAGGACCGACCAGGTCGGGTAAAACTACGGCTAGTCTAGTTGCAAGCAGTTTGGCGTATATTTTAACGTCTGTATTTAGCAATGAGATAGGGCGGAAGTTGGCGGGGGTACTGGGAGGTTTGCCCGGCTTAGGGAGAGTCACGATATGGGCCTGCAGCATTTCCGAGGGGAAGGAGCCTGAGTCTATGGTATCTGAAAACAGGGTTAGGATATATGGGGATAAGATGTCAGAAAATGATCGATAATATTCATTTGTAAGTCCGTCTGGACCCGGGGATTTGTTCACAGGGAGTGATTTGATAATTTGAGAGAGTTCATGTCGGGAAATCGGGGCGTCAAGGAGTGCTTTTGCTGTAGGGGTAAGCGCAGGGACATTAATGCGTTTTAAAAAATCACAGATGGCGGAGTCTGTAGGTTGTTGTGTAGACCCATCCGTTTGTAAATTGTAGAGCGAGCCATAGTAGTCTGCAAAGGCATCCGCAATGGCTTGAGGATGGCGCAGGGAATCACCAGTGTGTGGGTGCGTCAGGGATTGGATTATAGATTTCGTCCTACGGGCTTTCAATCTAGAGGCCAGGAATTTCCCCGCTTTATTGTGGGATGTATAATAGGTGGTACGAAGTCGAGCCAGGAATTTGTCATGTTTTTCCCATAAAAGTCTACGAAGGTCAAGTCTCAAAGATGTCAATTTGGAGAGAAGGGAGGGGGAAGAGGATGTTTTGTGCTGCGCATCTAGGGTTTGTATTTCCGTCAGCAGATCATTCAATTTGGATGTGAATCTTTTCTTCAATTTGGACCCCAGTTGGATCAGAAGACCTCTAATGTAAGCCTTGTGAGCCAACCATAGGATGGTCGGGGAGACATCAGGTGTATTATTGATTTCAAAGAATTCCCGCATGAGTTTCTGAATGGCGGAGGTAGACTCGGGGTCGGTGAGGACAGAGTTGTTGCAGCGCCATATAGTGGATGTCGGGGCAGAAGGGCCATTATTAATGGACAAGTGTATAGCTGCATGGTCCGACCAAGTAATCGGGGAAATGCTTGTGTTGGTGACCGCCTGAAGGGTTGGTAGATCCACTAGAAACAAATCTATTCGAGAATATGTGCCATGGCGTGGGGAGAAATAGGTGTAATCCCTTTCCTCAACATGGTGGTAGCGCCACACATCATGAGCCCCCTCTAGGCTAATGAAGGAGGCCAAGTTAGGCTGGCGAGACGTGCGTGGAGAAGATGAGTCTAATGAATGGTCCACCACCATGTTGAAATCCCCGCATACAATCAGCTTTCCTTGTTTAAGTTTGTTAATTTGGACCCATAACTTTTTGACAAAGCGTAATTGGTGTGTGTTAGGGGCATAAAGATTAACAATGGTATAGGGACAATTGTCAATGAGGCAAACCAATATGATATACCTGCCCTCCGTGTCCGACACCACCTTAGTGGCCGTGAAGGACACAGAGTCGGCTATAGCGAGCAAGACACCCCTCTTCTTGGCAGAAGTGGACGACATGAAAACATGAGGGTATTTGGGATGGTGACATGTTGGGGTTTTTTTGATATGAAAGTGTGTTTCTTGGGCGGCTACGATATCTGCCTTGGAGCGTATGGCTTCAGACCATAAGGAAAACCTCTTGGCAGGATGGTTCAGCCCATTAACATTAAGAGACATACACTGTAACGGCATTTGGGCACAATGAAAGAGTACGAGTAAGATGAGGGCAAATAGGCTATTAAGCAGTGACACGGGGAGGATTCAAAATGTCAGTGAGCTACCCGGAGTATCGGGCTCCCTGAGACTTTGAAATGCAAAATGAGTCACTCACACGATCCGGTTAGCGAGGTGGGAAAGAGAGTCAGTCCTTCAGGAGCGTAGTCCAATCAGGTGAAGCAAGTGAGGGAGAGGATCCTTGGAAGATGTACAGAATCGGTGACGTGTCCTTGTGATAGAAGAGCGGTACTGCAAAAGAGGTGTTAGGAAAACCAACAGACAAAGAGAACCAGCAATGAGATAAACAGCAATCAAAAGCACAAAAAAGGAGAGAGAAAAAAAAAAAAAAACTAAAAAAAGGTCAAAAGACCAAGGGGCAACTGAGGCTGCAAAGCCTGTGGGGGTCAGAGTACGATGAGCGGTACTCTGGTACCTGAGAGGGGCCCGGAGATCCCGGTGAAGAGTGGGAACGTCCTCTAGGATTGAGCGTGGGAGGATCCGGACCTTTTAGTGACAACGTTCCAATCTGGTTGAACATGTCTCGGAGGCGGGTGACTGAGATTGCGATGGTTTGGTGGAGGGTCTGGGACCATCCCCCACTGACGGAGGAGATGCAGGCCTTCATCTATGGTAGATATGTAGGAGGTAGAGCCTTGGTAAGTGATGCATAATTTAGCGGGGTACTTCCATTTGTAAACAACACGATTGTTCCTCAGAGCCTTCGTAATGGAATTCAAATTCCTCCGCAGTTGGAGAGTGTGTTGCGAGTAGTCGGGCAAGACCTGAAGTGTAGATGCTTGATCCGGGAGATGTTCCTTGCGGCGAAATGCATCCAGGATGCGTTCCTTGGCTTGAAAGAAGTGGATGCGCATGAGGACATCGCGTGGCACTTCTTGTGGGAGGAAGGACGGCTTGGGGATACGATGGATTCTGTCGATAGTGAGATCAGATGGAGAGAGTTCAGGGACGGCTTTCTTAAAGAGGTCACGGACAAAGTGGGGTAGTTGATTAGGAGTCACCGACTCAGGAATCCCCCTAATTTTCAAATTGTTGCGCCGTGATCTGTCCTCCAAGTCCGCTAGTTTGGCCTGGACTCGGCGCATATCCTCCTGGTATACTGCGTGCGAATCGACCAATGCATTGTAGGAGGTTGTGAATTCACACATCTTGTTCTCCACTGTATCGACCCTGTCTCCTAAGTCGGCTATCTCCCTCTGGCAGCGTGTCATAGCAGAGACAATGTTAGCTTGAAGTGATGTATGCAGCATATTTAACATTGATTTGATGGTGGATAGGGTTGAGCGAACACCTAGATGTCCGTGTTCGACGGGTTCGGCCGAACTTTAAAAAAAAGTCCGGGTCCGTGTCCCGGACTTTTACCGAACTTTTCCCGGACACCGAACCCCATTGAAGTCAATGGGGACCCGAACTTTAAGGCACTAAAATGGCTCTAAAACACCAAAGGAAAGGGCTAGAGTGCTGCAAATGGCAGCAAAACGTAATTAAGAGCATGGCAAGTGCTCTGCAAACAAATGTGGATAGGGAAATAACTTAAAACAACAAAAAAAAACAGAAAAATAAAACAATGTTCTTCTTCATCTCTGAAGGACGAGGCCCATATGGAGTAGGAGGGAGGTTGAGGTGGTGGTGGATGTGGCGGTGACTAGACATATGCCGGTTTTCGGTAATTCGATATATCGCGGTATTGCATAGCCACGGTATTGTTATTGTGGCATTTTTAAAATACCGAGTTTCTCTGTCAAGTCTGCCTGACTTGTGAATTGATACATTTCAGTGAGCTGGATGACTCATTCACTCACTCAGCTAACACCTTTCAGCATTAAGTCTCCTAACTATAAACAAAAATGATTACATTTGTATCTTTTCCTTCCCTCTGCCAGGGAGAAAGGAAGTTTAACCTCTTAAAGACTGGATCTTTTTCTGACACTTGCTGTTTGCAAGTTAAAATCAGTTTTTTTTTTGCTAGAAAAGTACTTAGAACCCCCAAACATTTTATATATTTTTTTAGCAGAGACCCTACAGAATAAAATGGCGATTGTTGTAATATTTTATGTCACACTGTATTTGCGCAGCAGTCTTTCAAACGCAATGATTAGACTTTAATGAATAAAAAAAAAAAAAAAAACGTAACAGTAAAGTTATCCCAATTTTTTTTTTTTTTTGTTACACAGAGAATCGTGAGAGAATCGTGATCTTTATTCCAAGCTAAAAAATCGTGATTCTCATTTTGGCCAGAATCGTGCAGCTCTAATAAATATATATATACACACACACACGCCTAGCAGCCCACATTACATTATTATATAGCCATCAAGCAGTGTCTGGCCTACCTGGTGATGACTGGTCCTGGCGCTCTGATCCGATGGCCTGGTCTTTAAAGGGGCAAATCCTTGCGATCCAGTAGTGGTTAAACCTGCAGGAGGACCGGTGTTTTTATCTATTAATGACTTTACTATTGCTTTAGGCCTGGTTCACATGTATGCGGGTTGGTGGTTCACATGTATGCGGGTTGGCGGTTCACATGTATGCGGGTTGGCGGCCCACATTTGCACAGGCATAGCAGCCCATTGATTTGAACGGGCTGCTATGCCCTCATTTTCCGCAGAAAAAAGGTGCATGCAGCATTTTTTTTAAATTCAGTGGCCTTGAAATCCATCCTGCTTTTGCACCATGCGACTAACCTGCAGTTCCTGCTCTGGCAAGCTTTCTGCATTTTTTGTATACGTGGGCACGGCATTTAAAAATAAACAGTTTGCGTGTGCAGCAACGGCAGGTAAGTCGCATGGTGCAAAAGAAGGATGGATTTCATGGCCACTGCATTTTTTTAAATTCTGCATGCACCTTTTTTCAGCTGAAAACGCAGGCATAGCAGCTCAAGCCCATTCACATCAATGGGCTGCTATGCCTGTGCAAATGTGGGCCCCCAACCCGCATACATGTGAACCAGGCCTAAAGCAATAGTAAAGTCATTAATAGATAAAAACACCGGTCCTCCTGCAGGTTTAACCAATTAATGACTTTACTATTGCTTTAGGCCTGGTTCACATGTATGCGGGTTGGGGGCCCACATTTGCACAGGCATAGCAGCCCATTGATGTGAATGGGCTTGAGCTGCTATGCCTGCGTTTTCAGCTGAAAAAAGGTGCATGCAGAATTTAAAAAAATGCAGTGGCCATGAAATCCATCCTTCTTTTGCACCATGCGACTTACCTGCCGTTGCTGCACACGCAAACTGTTTATTTTTAAATGCCGTGCCCACGTATACAAAAAATGCAGAAAGCTTGCCAGAGCAGGAACTGCAGGTTAGTCGCATGGTGCAAAAGCAGGATGGATTTCAAGGCCACTGAATTTTAAAAAAATGCTGCATGCACCTTTTTTCTGCGGAAAATGAGGGCATAGCAGCCCATTCAAATCAATGGGCTGCTATGCCTGTGCAAATGTGAACCACCAACCCGCATACATGTGAACCAGGCCTAAAGCAATAGTAAAGTAATTTATAAACAACACCTCCTTCAGGTTTAACCACTTCTTGACCACAAGGATTTGCCCTCTTAATGACCAGGCCATCGGATCGGAGCCGAGCGCCAGAACCAGTTATCACCAGTTAGGCCAGACACTGCTTGATGACCTATTTTAGGCCTGGTTCACAGAGTCTGTACTGACTGACTATATAATAATGTGCATAAGTGAACCAAAGCCCCTAAATTCAGCAATGAAATTGAAGTGAGGTGGAAATTTAATAATTTAAATTTAATAATAGAATACCGTGATAATACCGTATACCGTGGCAAAACCTTAATCAATTAATCGCAGCATGAAAATCTGATACCGTCACAAGCCTAGCGGTGACATAGGCGTGCGCACAGGGTGTGCTGGGTGTGCCTGGGCACACCCTAATCACCTAGGGCACATAGCATTGCCAGTGAGGAGATGGGAAAGATCTCCCTGGGACCTGCTCTGCTCTATTTCTCCTTGCCTACAGGTACATGGCCCCGATACATTACTCTCCCTGCTGGCAAACACATGCATGTGTATTTCAACTTTGGGGTGCACACCTTAATGCAATAGGCTGCGCACACCTATGGGCGGTGTAGGTGGAAGCGGCGGTGGAGGAGGACCAGGGCCGGATTAACAGCATCATGGGCTTGGTGCTGAGGATTTTGAAGGGCCTTAAGGGCCGTGCCTTGCCATGCACCCAGAGGAGGAAGGGTGCAGCCATGCATGCCTAATTCAACATGGGATGCTGTCTCTGAAGCCCATAAACACATCCATGCATCGCCAACTGTCCCTCCTTGTCCGGCCTTCACGCTGTGTGGGGAGGTTCTGAGGGTGCTGCCTGGGGAAGCGAGCATAGAAGCCAGACTTCTGTGTTTACAAGTGACAGAAGAGCGGTAACAGTGAATATGGCCAACCCGGGGCCTATATAAAAGGTAGGGGCCTGGAGCTGCAGCTCCAATAGCCCCTACATTAATCTGGCCCTGAGGAGGAGGACGAGGTAGCCAACACTGCTTCTTTTCAAAAATTTTAAATGAGGGTACACCCCAAAAGAGTGAGAAAGAGCAAAAATGGAACAATGGGTGGGTAAGGTCGGTATCCATTGCTATTCTGCATAAGGTACGGAAAAGTCCCGTGGGATCCATGCCTGGTTCATTTTAATGAACGTGAGCTTGTCCACATTGTCTCTGGACAGGCGGCTGCGCTTGTCTGTTATAACGCCCCCAGCCGTGCTAAATACCCGTTCAGATAATACACTGGCTGCAGGGCACGCCAGCACCTCCAAGGCGTAAAGGGCAAGCTCAAGCCATGTGCCCAATTTGGAGACCCAGAAGTTGAAGGGGGCAGACCCGTCATTCACTACATGTAGGCGTGTGCACACATACTGCTCCACCATGTTGGTAAAATGCTGCCTCCTGCTAAGACGTTCCATCTGAGCTGCTGGTGCTGCTGTTTGTTGTGGCGTGCTGACAAAGCTTTTCCACATTTCGGCCATGCTAACCCTGCCTTCTGAGGTGCTGGCGGTGCCCTGGTTGCGTTGGCGACCTCCTCCTCCTCCTCCTCTGCCTTGTGCTTCCACTGTGGCCCCGCTGTCAGATGGGAATGCCAGCAGCATGGCGTCTACCAGCGTGCGCTTGTACTCGCGCATCTTGCGATCGCGCTCCAGTGAGTGAATTAAGGACGGTACGTTGTCCTTGTAACGGGGATCCAGCAGCGTGGCCACCCAGTAATCAGCACAAGTTAGAATGTGGGCAACTCGGCGGTCGTTGTGGAGACACTGCAGCATGTAATCGCTCATGTGTGCCAGGCTGCCCAGAGGCAACGAAAGGCTGTCCTCTGTGGGAGGTGTATCGTCCGTGTCCTCTGTATCCCCCCAGCCACGCACCAGTGATGGCCATGAGCTGGCCTGGGTGCCACCCTGCTGTGAACATGGTTCCATCTCCTCCTCCAGCTCCTCCTCCTCCTCATCCTCCTCATCCTCCAGAACTGTGCCCCTGCTGGACAATTGCGTCCCTGGCGTTTGCGTGTGCAGGAACCCACCCTCGGAGCCCCTTGCGAATGACTGCCCTGAAAGCCTTGGAAATGTTACCTCTTCATCCTCCTCCTCCTCCTCATCCTGTGCCACATCCTCTTCCATCATCGCCCGAATTGTTTTTTCAAGGAGGCATGGAAGTGGGATAGTTAAGCTGAGAACGGCGTCATTGCCACTGGCCATGTTGGTGGAGTACTCAAAACAGCGCAACAAGGCACACAGGTCTCGCATGGAGGCCCAGTTAAATTAAATAGCGGAATAGAAAATATGATCCAAAAAAAGTGTATGTATATCACACGTACACAACCACACTGGGCCCCAATTACTATTGTTTGTACCCCTAAAAGGCTAGATGAGGAGTAGGGGGAGTATGGAACAGGCAGCACCCTCAAACCTTCAGAAGTATGAGATGAACCCCAACAACTTGGAAAGGTGGATCTCTCTCACACGTACCGACACAGACTATCCCGCAATTCAATTGATCCTCAAAGGTTTTTATTGAATAGCGGAATAGGAAATATGATCAAAAAAAGTGTATGTATCTCGCACGTACACAACCACACTAGGCCCCAATTACTATTGTTTGTACCCCTAAAAGGCTAGATGAGGAGTAGGGGGGGTATGGAACAGGCAGCACCCTCAAACCTTCAGAAGTATGAGATGAACCCCAACAACTTGGAAAGGTGGATCTCTCTCACACGTACCGACACAGACTATCCCCCAATTTAACTGATCCCCAAAGGTTTTTGATTAAATAGCGGAATAGAAAATATGATCCCAAAAAAGTGTATGTATATCACACGTACACAACCACACTGGGCCCCAATTACTATTGTTTGTACCCCTAAAAGGCTAGATGAGGAGTAGGGGGAGTATGGAACAGGCAGCACCCTCAAACCTTCAGAAGTATGAGATGAACCCCAACAACTTGGAAAGGTGGATCTCTCTCACACGTACCGACACAGACTATCCCGCAATTCAATTGATCCTCAAAGGTTTTTATTGAATAGCGGAGTAGGAAATATGATCAAAAAAAGTGTATGTATCTCGCACGTACACAACCACACTAGGCCCCAATTACTATTGTTTGTACCCCTAAAAGGCTAGATGAGGAGTAGGGGGGGTATGGAACAGGCAGCACCCTCAAACCTTCAGAAGTATGAGATGAACCCCAACAACTTGGAAAGGTGGATCTCTCTCACACGTACCGACACAGACTATCCCCCAATTTAACTGATCCCCAAAGGTTTTTGATTAAATAGCGGAATAGAAAATATGATCCCAAAAAAGTGTATGTATATCACACGTACACAACCACACTGGGCCCCAATTACTATTGTTTGTACCCCTAAAAGGCTAGATGAGGAGTAGGGGGAGTATGGAACAGGCAGCACCCTCAAACCTTCAGAAGTATGAGATGAACCCCAACAACTTGGAAAGGTGGATCTCTCTCACACGTACCAACACAGACTATCCCCCAATTTAACTGATCCCCAAAGGTTTTTGATTAAATAGCGGAATAGAAAATATGATCCAAAAAAAGTGTATGTATATCACACGTACACAACCACACTAGGCCCCAATTACTATTGTTTGTACCCCTAAAAGGCTAGATGAGGAGTAGGGGGAGTATGGAACAGGCAGCACCCTCAAACCTTCAGAAGTATGAGATGAACCCCAACAACTTGGAAAGGTGGATCTCTCTCACACGTACCGACACAGACTATCCCCCAATTTAACTGATCCCCAAAGGTTTTTGATTAAATAGCGGAATAGAAAATATGATCCAAAAAAAGTGTATGTATATCACACGTACACAACCACACTGGGCCCCAATTACTATTGTTTGTACCCCTAAAAGGCTAGATGAGGAGTAGGGGGAGTATGGAACAGGCAGCACCCTCAAACCTTCAGAAGTATGAGATGAACCCCAACAACTTGGAAAGGTGGATCTCTCTCACACGTACCAACACAGACTATCCCCCAATTTAACTGATCCCCAAAGGTTTTTGATTAAATAGCGGAATAGAAAATATGATCCAAAAAAAGTGTATGTATATCACACGTACACAACCACACTAGGCCCCAATTACTATTGTTTGTACCCCTAAAAGGCTAGATGAGGAGTAGGGGGAGTATGGAACAGGCAGCACCCTCAAACCTTCAGAAGTATGAGATGAACCCCAACAACTTGGAAAGGTGGATCTCTCTCACACGTACCGACACAGACTATCCCCCAATTTAACTGATCCCCAAAGGTTTTTGATTAAATAGCGGAATAGAAAATATGATCCAAAAAAAGTGTATGTATATCACACGTACACAACCACACTAGGCCCCAATTACTATTGTTTGTACCCCTAAAAGGCTAGATGAGGAGTAGGGGGGGTATGGAACAGGCAGCACCCTCAAACCTTCAGAAGTATGAGATGAACCCCAACAACTTGGAAAGGTGGATCTCTCTCACACGTACCAACACAGACTATCCCCCAATTTAACTGATCCCCAAAGGTTTTTGATTAAATAGCGGAATAGAAAATATGATCCAAAAAAAGTGTATGTATATCACACGTACACAACCACACTAGGCCCCAATTACTATTGTTTGTACCCCTAAAAGGCTAGGAGTAGGGGGAGTATGGAACAGGCAGCACCCTCAAACCTTCAGAAGTATGAGATGAACCCCAACAACTTGGAAAGGTGGATCTCTCTCACACGTACCAACACAGACTATCCCCCAATTTAACTGATCCCCAAAGGTTTTTGATTAAATAGCGGAATAGAAAATATGATCCCAAAAAAGTGTATGTATATCACACGTACACAACCACACTAGGCCCCAATTACTATTGTTTGTACCCCTAAAAGGCTAGGAGTAGGGGGAGTATGGAACAGGCAGCACCCTCAAACCTTCAGAAGTATGAGATGAACCCCAACAACTTGGAAAGGTGGATCTCTCTCACACGTACCAACACAGACTATCCCCCAATTTAACTGATCCCCAGAGGTTTTTGATTAAATAGCGGAATAGAAAATATGATCCCAAAAAAGTGTATGTATATCACACGTACACAACCACACTAGGCCCCAATTACTATTGTTTGTACCCCTAAAAGGCTAGGAGTAGGGGGAGTATGGAACAGGCAGCACCCTCAAACCTTCAGAAGTATGAGATGAACCTCAACAACTTGGAAAGGTGGATCTCTCTCACACGTACCAACACAGACTATCCCCCAATTTAACTGATCCCCAAAGGTTTTTGATTAAATAGCGGAATAGAAAATATGATCCCAAAAAAGTGTATGTATATCACACGTACACAACCACACTAGGCCCCAATTACTATTGTTTGTACCCCTAAAAGGCTAGATGAGGAGTAGGGGGAGTATGGAACAGGCAGCACCCTCAAACCTTCAGAAGTATGAGATGAACCCCAACAACTTGGAAAGGTGGATCTCTCTCACACGTACCAACACAGACTATCCCCCAATTTAACTGATCCCCAAAGGTTTTTGATTAAATAGCGGAATAGAAAATATGATCCTAAAAAAGTGTATGTATATCACACGTACACAACCACACTAGGCCCCAATTACTATTGTTTGTACCCCTAAAAGGCTAGATGAGGAGTAGGGGGAGTATGGAACAGGCAGCACCCTCAAACCTTCAGTATGAGATTGTGTTCACTGTACCCCACAAAGATTGAGTTCACTGCACCCCACAATGATTGTGTTCACTGCACCCCACAAAGATTGTGTTCACTGCACCTCACAAAGATTGTGTTCACTGTACCCCCCAAAGATTGTGTTCACTGCACCCCACAAAGATTCTGTTCACTGTACCCCACAAAGATTGTGTTCACTGCACCCCAAAAAGATTGTGTTCACTGCACCCCAAAAAGGATGTTGTTCACTGCACCCCAAAAAGGATGTTGTTCACTCCACCCCAAAAAGATTGTGTTCACTGCACCCCACAAAGATTGTGTTCACTGCACCCCAAAAAGATTGTGTTCACTGCACCCCAAAAATGATTTTGTTCACTGCACCCCAAAAAGGATTTTGTTCACTGCACCCCAAAAAGGATGTTGTTCACTCCACCCCAAAAAGATTGTGTTCACTGCACCCCAAAAAGATTGTGTTCACTGCACCCCACAAAGGATTTTGTTCACTGCACCCCAAAAAGATTGTGTTCACTGCACCCCAAAAAGGATGTTGTTCACTGCACCCCAAAAAGGATTTTGTTCACTGCACCCCAAAAAGATTGTGTTCACTGCACCCCACAAAGGATTTTGTTCACTGCACCCCACAAAGATTGTGTTCACTGCACACCAAAAAGGATTGTGTTCACTGCACCCCAAAAAGATTTTGTTCACTGCACCCCAAAAAGATTGTGTTCACTGCAGCCCAAAAAGATTGTGTTCACTGCAGCCCAAAAAGATTGTGTTCACTGCAGCCCAAAAAGATTGTGTTCACTGCAGCCCAAAAAGATTGTGTTCACTGCAGCCCAAAAAGATTGTGTTCACTGCAGCTCACACACAGAAAAATGGATGTGGATCACTGACACCTGCCTATCTCCAATCCCACACCACACAGCAATATCGATTGTAGTTTGTAGAACACAGTTTCCCTAAAATTCAGCAGACTCTGTCCCTAACAGGATTGAGAAGAGATCGTAGATCAGGATTGAGTGCAGACCCCACCCCCCACACAGCAATATCGATTGTAGTTTGTAGAAGACACTGACCCTATATAATTCAGCAGACTCTATCCCTAAAATGCCTACAACTCGCCCTGCCTAAACACTCCGACCTGTCCCTCAATTCTATCCGGACACAAATGTTTTTTTCCTGCCTATCTTTCCCTAATCAGCAGCCAGCACGTTGATGTGTGCTCTGTCCCTGAATCTAAGCAGCATAATGACGCCGCTGCGGCTGCCTCGAACTTATAAAGACTTGGTCACATGCTTCAGACGGCCAATCACAGCTACTGAGACATTTGCAGGCATGGCTGGGATGGCTTAAGGCACACCAGTTAAACGATTGTTGATTGGCTGTTGAAAGCCCGCCATGAAAAGAGCGCCAAAGCATGCAAAACCCGGAAATAAAACGACCGAACACGGATTTTTACCCGAACATACAGTAAAGTGTCCGTGTCCGTGTTCGGGTACAAAAAATCCAATTATTCGGTACGAACACGAATAATACAGTCCGTGTTCGCTCAACACTAATGGTGGAATCAGACACAGGCTGCCCTGTAGTCTGAAAGGAGGAAAACAGGTCTTGGGTTGGAGTGAAGGAGGATGCATCTGGAGCAGCAGCACTAACCTCCATAGCCAGTGTAGATTGCACAGGGAGCCCAGGATCCATCCTGGGTTTGGACTTAGCAGGGCTTTGGAATGATGGTGTGGGCGGTGTAGGTGGCGTGGGCGGCGTGGAGTTTCCTGAGCCTTGTTGTACTTCTCCTTGTCTTCCCGAGGAAGTGTGTGGCGGCGCGGGCGAGTGCAGCCCCTCCTCTCTAAGCTCCGGCGCGCTGGCCGCAAGAGGGTGGCGTGTCCCGCTGTGTGTTCTGTCTCCGCCGCCATTTTGGCGGAGTCCGGCGGGAGCCGCCGGGAAGAAGTCAGACAGTTTCTTTATGCTGACGGAGTTGTTCCTTCTCCTCCGTTGGGCCATCGCTTCGGCTGGGTGATCCGGCGTGCGGTCCGCTGGTGCGGGCGTCTCCTAGGGGTCTCTGGTATGTAGGCGATGTGAAATCAGCCGGGACCTCTCAGGAGCTCTCAAGCTATGCGGCCATATTCCTTGGCGGTCGCCACGCCCCCCAACCAATGTCCAACTGTCTTTCACCTCACCCCCTTGCAAATCAGGCAAGCAGTCTGAGCCCCAAGCCATACAGCAGTCTCTTCTTCTTTTTGAGGACTCTGTCAGCAGGGTTTCCCAGGGCCATCCACCTAGCCCTGCCCCAGAAGTGGAAGAGATTGAGTGCAGCGATGCCCAACCACTAATTTCTCAAGATGAGTACATGCAAGGACCATCGCAGCACGTCTCCGATGATGTTGAAACGCAGGTGCCAACTGCTGCGGCGTTCAGCATTGTGGAGACCGACAAGGAGGGCAGGGGTGAAGACTGGGTGGAAGATGATGTGGAGGACGATGAGGTCCTCGACCCCACATGGAATGAAATGGAATGAACATCATGCAGGTGACCTGAGTAGTTTGGAGGAAGAGGCGGTGGTCGCACAGAGCCACCAGCACAGCAGAAGAGGGAGCAGGGTGCAGAAGCGGAGCGCCCGTGCCCTAGACACTACGCCTGCTACTGCCCAACGCAGCAAGGGAACGAGCGCACCAAAGTCAGCTCAAAGGAGTTCTCTAGCGTGGAAGTTCTTTAGAAAATGTGCTGATGACAGGACACGAGTGGTTTGCACCCTGTGCAATCAGAGCCTGATGCGAGGCATAAACCTTCTCAACCTGAGCACAACCTGCATGATCAGGCATCTAAGTGCAAAGCACGAGCTGCAGTGGAGTAGACACCTTCAAAACCAAGAAACGTCTCTGGCTCATCCTGCTCCCTCTTCTGCTGCAGTCTCGGCATTACAAACATGAGCTCACATGGGTTGAACTGACAGTAAAGAACGTAGTATATGATGGCTAGAGGTACAGTAGGCGTTCACAGTATACACAAGTTGGTGGCGGGCTGTTTAGGCCGCAAACATGAGCTCACATGGGTTGAACGGACATCTTTTTTTTTACGCTCCAACATTTGAGCCACAGAAGCCTGCCTTTTTCCAGAACAACGTGACGACAGCATCATGGAAGGTTGAGTGTTAGACAACTGTGAGGAGAAGTAGAAGGAGGAGGAGAAGGAGAAGAGGCTGGACGGTGAGAGCATGGAGTGTGGCTTTATGGGTTCTGACAGTTTGGCTCCCACTGGGCTTGGTGATGGGATTTCAGGTGCCTTCTTAAGGCGGTTGTCCCTAGGTGAGTGTTGGGCTTACCGCGACTTATGCATTGACTGCAAAGGCTGCAGATGGCAACACTGGTGTCAGCAACGGACACCCCCCCCCCTCCCATACCCACCACTGTGCACAGTGCAGCCATGCATGAACCTCACCCAGCACTCTACCATCCAGCACCATTCTCCATCCATTGCCACTTGCCAGCCCACTAGCCCAGTACAGTACTGTTTGCTTTGAAGGGGGCACGCACGCTGCATTGAAAGGGGGCATGCTGGTCACTACATTGAGGGGCATGTATGCTGGTCACTACATTGAAAGGGGGCATGTACAGTGCGCATGAGCGCGGGCACGAGAACGGACATTTTCTAGTCGCGCTCCGCACATCACCACAGACAATCCAGCTAAATACAGCGGCGGGAGGCTAAGTGGTGGCTGGGCTCTCTCCCGGAAGGTTCGTGAGGTGGTCATGCGGCGGGGATCGGGTGGACTGCCCAGGAAAAGGCCCTACAAGCACGGCAACCAGAGGGATGGACTGCGGCCTATCTCCTCCGGGAAAACTCCCTCCCCAAAGATGGCGAGGGGCAAGCAGAGCACTCCGTGCGGTCGGGACGCGGCCCTGGAACGGCCTCCCACTCCAGCATCTCCCAACTTGGCAGCCGATTCCCCCTTAGTGGAGGACATGGCTGACCCCTTCTCCTCACAGGCATCGGGGGCATCCGGGAGATCTCCGGGCGCCGGGGTGAGTTACCAGCTACCCTCCCACCGCCCCCGAAAATGTCAGGCTCCCCGGGCTCCTCGATGGACCGGAACATGGCTGAAATGGCGGATTCACTGTCCAGCCAGCCTAGCCCCACGGGAGATAATCTGGCGCCCCCCCCCCCCAGGCCCCTTTTCGGGTGATGCAGTGTTATTAGCAAGGTTTTCCACAATGCTCCAGCAGGAACTGTCCAAAGCATGTTCCATCATCACGACTGATATCAAACAGGATCTTCAGAGTTTTGGGGCAAGACTTGACACTATTAAAAGCAAGGTGGATGGCTCTCTGCTCCAGGTCAATCAGAATACTAAATTAGTGCCTGAGCTTCATGAACGGTTGGAGGAGGCCTATTTCAAAATTGAGGATCTGGAAAACGGATCGGGCCGTTATAATGTGCGCATAAGGGGTCTTCCTGAGACGCACCAAGACCTGGAAACGGCAGTCCAGGACCTTATGAGAGACTTGATTCCGGACATTTCTCCACATCAAATGGAAGTGGACAGGGTGCAGAGGGCCCTGACTGCACCGCGGCCGGATGGTCTTCCCCGTGACATCATTTTAAAGCCGCACTACTACAAAGTTAAGGAGAAGATGATGTCAGCGGCCAGGAACCGCCGGGACCTCACTCTGCTTGGCTCCCCAATACAGCTGTTCACGGACCTTGCCCCTTCCACAGTGCAGAAGAGCCGCACTCTTAAGCCTTTGCTTCAATGTTTGATGGACAATCATATCAAATATCGTTGGTCCTTCCCCTTTCGGCTGTCATTTACTTTCAACGGCAAGAACCACTCATTCACCATTTTCCATGCCGGAGAGGATTTGCTTCTGAAACTAGGCATCTTGTCCAGAGAACCGCGTTCTCCACAGTCACCATCGGCTGCCCAGCCTGATCGCCCGCTATCCCCGGTGTGGTCACATCGAGGCACCCCCTCCGCTGGGCAGCAAGGGGGCAGGTAGGGGCGCAAGACCTGAAATGTAGCCAGGATTACTTTTGCTTGTCCAAGCTTTTCTATTTTACCTGACTTATGTTCGTTGAAATGTTGATTCCCTTCCCTGTCAATCCCGGCGGCGCCGCCTTGACTCCCTGCCTTTATATGTTTTTCGGATTGTTGATCAGGATGTTACCGTGTGCCACTCCTGTGAACTTGCCCTCCTCTTGTGATGGGGGCAACCTCACGACACATGCCTCAGGTTTGGGAACTGGGGGAACACAATTCCCAAGTACTTTCTATTGTGTATTGCATTAGTGCCTTATCGGCATGGGGGGTAAATCCTCCTGCCCTCTCCTATTCTTTCTCTAACTTTCTTTTTCCTTCTCTTGGACCCAGGCTCTGTGTGCTAGCCCCGTGCTGCTGCTCCCAGACTCCCCGGACGGAGGGATGTTGAATTTTGCCAAGCTGGGACTTACTACGCTGCGACCAGGTAAGAGTGCACTGCCAAACCACCATGTCACCCCCGGGTTCCTCTAGATTCACACTGATATCACATAATGTGCAGGGCTTTAATTCTCCACTGAAGCGCACCAAGGCCTTCCTACAATACAAACGCCAGAAAGCGGACATTTTGCTGTTGCAGGAAACTCATTTTTCTAAAACTTCTGCGCCTAAATACCTCTCGGCTCATTATCCCCAATTTTATCTATCCTCGGGTCAGGACAAGAAGCGGGGAGTAGCTATCTGTTTTTCTCGTGGGGTCCAATTTACTCCGGTCACGGTGGTTGGGGATAGAGAGGGTCGGTACCTCATGGTGGTGGGCCTTGTTCATGATCAACTGGTCTCTTGTGTCTCTTATTATACCCCTAACACAGGTCAGATAGCATTTTTTCAGGATATTCTGCTCACGTTGCTTCCCAAAGTGCAGGGCAGGGTGATCCTAGGGGGGAATAGCAACCTCCCTCTAGAGAATACACTGGACAAGTCCGTCCGGGGCGTGCCCAGGTATAGACATGCACCGAAGAGCGGTTCCAAATTGGCCCGACTTCTTCACGACTGGGATTTGCTGGACCTGTGGAGGGAATATAAACCGACTCAGAGAGACTACACACATTTTTCTCATGTCCATGGTACCTACTCTCGCATAGATCACGTGTTTGCCAGCTCTGCCCTTGCCTCATGCGTGTGCTCTGCACAGATTCTGGCGACTTCTTGGTCCGATCATTCACCGGTATTAGTGCCGTTTTCGGCTTTGTGGTCCACTCAGGGTCCTTCTCCGTGGCGGCTTAACGCGGCTTTACTTAATGACCCTGGGGTCCTGGGGGAAATTGAACTAGATATTAAACAGTTTTTCCAGGAAAATAGGCCGGGTGATACGTCCCCAACCATTACCTGGGCGGTCCATAAGGCTACTATTCGCGGTAAATTGATTCGGATAGCGGCTAGACTAAAACGTACCCGGGAGAGCACAATAAGAGCGCAAGAGCAAACACTGAGTGCACTACTCCTTGAGCAACGGACACACCCCCACGTAGATATTAGACACAAAATTGATGTGGCCAGGCTGGCGCTGAATTTGATTCTCACGACCCAAGCGGAGAAGTACCTTCGGTGGTCCCGTCATAGATACTATACTATGGGAGATAGGCCTACCACTCTATTGGCGCGGAAGCTGGCCCCTCGCCCCTTTATGGCTGCCCTACCCAGGTTACGGTTGCGGACAGGGGGTCCTCTCTCGCAATCCTACCCTGCTTACATCTGAATTCACAAGGTTCTATTCCAAACTTTACCGGGCTCCAACGACCTACGATCGGAGACTAGCCGACTCATTTTTTGCCGACCTGAATCTGCCCTCGCTGTTACAGTCCCACGTCGATCTCATGAATGAGCAGATCGCGGAATCGGAGGTACTACAGGCGATTAAGGGATTACATCCCACCAAGGCCCCTGGGCCTGACGGTTTTCCGGGGTGTTTGTGTTCCTGGCCAACGAGTTCAACCTGGTTTTTAATGCAGACTTTAGCGTGTTTGTCCTTTGTGTATACTCCTATGTACCACATATATGCAACCCCATTATATACTTTCTCAGAAACAAGGACATCAAACAGACATTTATGAGTTCTGCTATAAGATTTATGAGTTTTAAAGTGAAGAATGATGTCAGAGTTAACACAATAACTAAATAAACAGAATGATTCATTCATAATCAATAAATCTGGGAATTGGGAATTCTTGTAATTTAAAAATAAGTTTAACACTCAAGTGGACTGGAGCTCAAGCACATGGTGATCTTGGTGACAGCTTTCTAGTTTTGCGCATGTATTCTGTTGTTATTTTACATCTTAAGACTGGCTGTTATCATTTGCAGTCCTGACATGAAACTACAAGTGAAGGGCTAACAATGGCAGTACAAGTGAAGGGCTAAAGAAAGTAAGGAAAGGGCCCAAAAGTACACAATGAGGTGTTTCTTAGTTGTGGAGCCTGGCCTCCTATACCATCTGCTGGTTCTAAAAATATTCTTTTATACCCTGCCTGTTGGTCCTGGAATGTAATCGCTTGTGCCATCTATGGGTGCTAGCAGGCTGTTTACACAGACATAGGTGCAACAACTGTACTCAGGTAAACTGTGTTTAGTACTTTCTGCTAGGTGGTAGTGGGTTGTACAATGTGGTGTAATCTAATGTAAAGTCCTTCAGACTTTAGATGGCTAGATTGTGGCCAGTAAGAGTAGAAAATCCTCTGGCAACTCTGAAAATAAACACTGCCTTAGGCTTGATGGTCAATGGGAGTAAATCAAATTACATAGAATCTGTAGTATGTAGGAGGGAGACTATTGCGCCATCACTGGTATCAGAGAGAAGAACAGTACTCCATCATTGGTGTGAGTGGGAGGTTTAGTGCCCCATCATTGGCATCAGTGGGAGGAATAGTGTCCCATCATTAGTATTGACAGTGAGAGAAATAGTGTCCTATCGTTGGTATCAGGGGCAGGAATAGTGTTCCTATCATTGGCATCAGCGAGAGGAATAGCGAACCATCCTTGTTGTTAGTGAGAGGAATAGTGCCACGTTATTGGCATCAGTGGGAGGAATAGTGCCCCATCATTGCTATCATGGGGAGAATCTTGCCCTATCACTGGTATTAGTGGGAGGAACAGTACCCCATCATTGGTATTAGTGGGAGAAATAGTGCCCCATCATTGGTATCAGTGGCAGGAATAGTGCCCCATTATTTTTATCAGTTGGAGGAATAGTGCCCCATCATTGGTGTAGGTGGGAGGAATAGTGTCCCATCATTGTTGTCAGTGGGAGGAATAGAGCCCCATCATTGGTATCAGTGGGAGGAATAGTGTCCCATCATTGGCATCAGTGGGAGGAATAGTGTCCCATCATTGGTATCAGTGGGGGAAATAGTGCCCCATCATTGGTATCAGTGGAGTGGAAGGAAATAGTGCCACATCATTGGTATCAATGAGAGCAATAGTGCCCCATCATTGGTATCAGTGGGAGGAATAGTGTCCTATCATTGGTATCAATGAAAGGAATAGTGCCCCGTCATTGGCATCAGTGGGAGGAATAGTACTCTATTCTTGGTCTCAGCAGGAGGAATAGTGTCCCATCATTGCTATCGGTGGGAGGAATAGTGCCCCATCATTGACATCAGTGGGAGGAATAGTACTCTATTCTTGGTCTCAGCAGGAGGAATAGTGCCCCATCATTGGTATCAGTGTGAGGAATAGTGCCCCATCATTGACATCAATGGGAGGAATAATGCCCCATCATTGGTATCAATGAGAGGAATAGTGTCCGATCATTGGTATCAGTAGGAGGAATAGTGTCCCATCATTGGTATCAATGAAAGGAATAGTGCCTCCCTCCATCACTTGTGTTAGTGAGAGGAATAGTGCTCCATCACTTGTGTTAGTGAAATGAATAGTGCCCCATCTTTGGGGCACATATTGATGTGTCCACTCTGTTCACTCCTCTCCTTCCTGTCTCTATCCTCTTGTAGTATTGTGAGCTTGGTTTCTCCCTGACTAAAGAGTGCCCGTTGAAAATTGGAAGGAGGCAACCGCTGACCCTAAAACATTGTGAGTACTGACCAGAATTCTGTGCCCCAGTGAATACATGCAGATTCTCTTTACTCCAGAAGGCCCTTATATTTGCTGGCTTTGTGGTGTTCTCTTACATGGATTGTTTCAGTTATAATCTTCTGCTCTAGTGTACAGAGACTGCCTAGGAGAAAGAGAAGTGTCCTCTTGTTCTTCATTCTTCCTGGGGTATTCTCTAGTCTACTCTTGTATCTTTTCCAGGTTGTGATTTCATATAAAGTAACAATGTAAGGTGGGTGATTGTGGGATTTAAAATTGTAACAATGTTTCTGAGTGCAGCATAAATGTTCACTCAGTGCTGACACCTAGTGGTCAGTCGGGGTATAACACTTTGGTGTGTTTGCAGTAGAATAGAGGAATATATACAGTCAGAATGTGGAGATGATCTCCACAATCCAGAGAGAATCAGGATGCGACTAGAAGAAAATCTGGAGGCATCCAGAGCCCTGCAGAGGAGAGGACACAGCTGAGGCGTGAAAGAGGCAGAAATCACAAACGTACCATAAAAATAAATGACTTAAATGTCATAAAAAAAAAAAAAAAAAAAACTTAATTATTTTTTTTTTTATTCCCCCAAACATACCTCAATTCTAATACTGAGCTCCATATTGTTCTGATCGGACAGTTACAGTATTTAGGGGAAATACTGGCACAAAAGATCAACACAACACTGCCACCGTGCGGCCATTTCATCAAACAGCAACAGGATGATTTATTTTTTTTACGCTGTAATCGTAGAACAAAGACAATAAATGCGGCTCCAAAGGAAATACATAAAAATCATTGGATCAAACCATTTAAAAATTAAAAAAAATCTGATTGTTTCAACCCCCTTTAAGTGTGTGTCTACACATTTGTTCATCATTATTATTTTTTTTTTTCCTAGCAGGAATGTCATTTTCTGATCGTGATGAGTGATTTAATATATTTATTATTACCAAATGTGCATACAATGAAAGTTAGTGAATGTTATAGTGCATGGGGATGGGATGAGAGCTGTGATAGTAGAAATATCGGCTTAGAAGAGTCTTTAGGAGAATGTATTTCCACCCAACCATACAAAGAGCCCCACATATGTGTTTTTTTTTTTTGTCTCATTCTTTTTTTTTTTTTCAAATATCATTTTATTGAAAAGTTTTCCTTCTCTTTTATAAAAAAACAAAAAAAAATAAACAGTACGACCACAATACATGTTTCTCTCATTCTTTATTAATGTGATAAATTGTATTATTACTGTCAGGAAAAGGGCACTCTAAAGGCAAACACTTTGTCTTCTTATTCACACTCAGACTTGTAATACAGGTGAATAGTAATGAGGGGAAATCTCTCATCTCTTTTCATTACAATATATCAGCATTGTTGTTGGGGGATGGGATTGGATCTTCTTATTGTACAACATTACAGGGACTGATCCTCATTGCTCTCCATCCTTTACTTCTGATGGATGATTACATATTCTATACATTCCAAACAAGAATCCTTCCAACTGAAAAGGAACACAAATCTCATCACCTCCTTCACACTCATCAGAAGACAAAATCCTATCTGAAGGAATCTCCCACAACTGCGATTGGATCAACTTTCCAATTCCTTCCTATAAATGGATCCCAGGAATTCCATAGACCGTTACAGTCATCTCCGATCCACTCAGCCGACCTTACCGGGAACATTGATCAACTCAGGGGGATTCATGAACCGAGAATAAGAAATACGTTGGAAATAATAATTTCAGGATGTTTCATTTCACAATACAGAATCCGCCCTGCTATAGAGATCAATGGAAAGTCTACAGAACAAGTATTTTCTGGGCTGAGAACAGAGAGATCTCACAATACATTTCTTTGGATTCCTCATAAGAAGACATTATTACTGGCTGATGAAGGAGACGCCCACAGCTGTGATTGGCTCAGATTTCCAATAGCAGTTTTCAAATTTGCCCGCCAGAATTGTGTAGATCGTTACATAGAAATATTCAGCCCTTTTATACCGCCAAATCCGACACGGAGGAGATCATCAGATGAGACATTTATCGGCTAAATCCCATTATTACTCCAATGCCATTCGTACAGAAGGATTCTCTGTTACTAAACCATGAGAAAACACTTCAATATGTTCTCAGAATCCAGGATCTCACCACTGCTACACACACAGCATGATAGAGAAATGTATTCTATTATAGATCTCTACTTTTCTATATATGATGGGGAAATCATCACATACAGATCTGATCATCAATTTATGTCTCTTTCAGACATTTATCAGTGAAAGATTGTCCTCATATCACAAGCAGAATATGTATAACAAGAAATGTCTGGTAGTAACCATGACACATAAATATGTACAATGAATGAATAAAGAAACTATTTCATGCCTTAAGAACCAGATCGGTTTCCTCTTTGTATCACACAATCCGCCAAATGTTACAAGGTTCTAAGAACGTAAAATTCTCTACAGAATACGAATATGTTGTGGCCACGCCCCTTTTGATTAGTCTCCTATCAGGTCCGCTCAGGTTTAATCAGGGAAGAGGTGTTATTCGTATATATAATTTCTTTTTTAGAGTAATATTCTATAAATATGACATCGTTTTTGACAATAATATCTGGTGATTCGGAGGATAAACGCCAACACCTACCCACTTCACCCCAACAAAGGTCCTTCTCAGGGCCACCCACCTTCTCATACAAAGGGCTGTCTATGTTGATATTTATACATTGCTACCGGAGTTATGTGAGTTTCTAGCAATTTTAGAACAAATTTGTGGAGAAAGAAGGCTCTTTTTAGCTGAACATACACTAAAAGATCCGATTGTACATTTTTCTTTAGTACAAAACTAAAAGGCACTTTATAGCTAACCAACGATTTTTAAAAAAGATTGCATAGTATGTGGCCAGTGTTTAGAATGGCAGCAGATTTCCGTTGGTTAAGATTTCCTTAACCTGCAAATAAAGGCACACTTATCTTTTCAGAAGCCATTTGCAGTGAGGATCCAGACTGGGCCCTCCATCCAGCACTGTGCAGGAGGACGAGGGAGAGGTGGCAAAGTCCCTTTCTGAGGTATGAAGGTGTCTCCTGGATACTCTTACTCTCCTTTCCTCCCATTGATTGGATGCATTTTCATCAAAATGCAGAAAGAGGAATCTGATCCAATGCTTTCCGACCCTCTCTCACTATTTCCTTCTCACCTGCAATGACAATTATATATATATAAATTAAGATCTGCATGCACAGCGTCTAAAGGGCCATACACACTATAAGATTTTCTGAAGACTTTTTTCCTTCAGACTTACCAAAACCATATAATATGAGGTCATACCTATACACTTTCAATTTGTATGCAATCTGGCAGGCCCTTGCACTACATAGAAAAGGTGAATCTGAAGGAAATCTAACCACAAAAGTTGGATAGTGTGTATCCAGCTTTACTCTGAATCCTGAACCTGGATTTGGGTCCCATATCCTAGCAATGTGTCTAATCCAAAGGATGGAGGACAATGGAAACCAGTCCCTATAAGGAGATCATCTGCTTATCTAAATTCACATCAATTCAATGTGTTATATTAGACAATAAAATCATAGAGACTCATAATTGCTGTTAGGACAGACAGGTGTCATTATAACACATTGCCCCCACCCGGATCACAATCTTCGGTGTCTAATTATACAATCAGATCTCCCAAACATGCATGTCCGGCTCCTTCTTAGATAGAAGTGGGTGGCTCTGAGAAGATCCATTGGGTTTGGTAATAGAAAATAATTGATTGGGTTTACTTGGCGGGCTTGTGGAAGGAATCTTCGAGGATTTTACCGCTTTGGAGGAAATATTTGGAAGCTGAAAACCGACACAAGTGATGTCATTTGGAGGAAGATGAACAGATTTATGAATAGAACTTCTACAATGTCGGATTTAGCGGTATAATGCGGCTGAATCTTCCTAACGGCCAGTAGAATTATGGCGGGAGATTTAAATATAGCAACTAGGAGCCATCATAGACGTGGTCTATTAATAGCCAAGAGGGGAAATAATTTCTGGAAATATGGAGTACAATGTGTTCTGACATTGGAGCTCTATGTAGGTGTGCATGGTTTTGGTTGGATGAGTTTAGCGGGGAGTAGACGATCAGCATAGAAAGATTGGAATGAAAAGAGATGAGAGAATGATGTCCTGTGATCACATTTCCCCTCATTACTATTCACCTGCATTACAAGTCTGAGTGCGATAAGAAGACAAAGTGTTTGCCTTTAGAGTGCACTTCATCTGACAGTAATAATACAATTTATCACATTGATAAAATATATCCTTTTTGAAGAATAGGAATAAAAACTGCATATGTCCGGCTCTTTGTACAGAGATGTGGGTGACACGTTTGTGATGCTTCGATAAATATATCGTATTTGACTATTTTCCTCCTTTCACTGTAAATTTGGAAATTTGTTGAATTATGAGATACATGGACTTTTGATGTGATTAGGATCATGGAAAGCTTTTTTCTTGGCGCTGTATATTTTCCGGATTAGCCGGAATTGATTAACACTAGAAGAGCGGTGCTTGGAATGGAGGGGGGCAGATTACATTTTAATAGAGGCGAGGTCTTCCAGAGTGACTTCTTTACCTCTATATGACATTATACCTGAGTAGCCGCCAGTATAGATTTGCAGCAATATGTGACAATAAACATACTCAGAGTATTTGTATAAAAACATGTTTATCATGGTGAGCAGATAATGATACATTGTATATTAAACATGACATTGTGTAATCAGCTGAGACATTTGTATGTATAACAATCTCTCCCATCACATCACACAAGGATCTCATGTCACCGGCTGATGTTTTTCTTCCAGGCTCCTTCTACTCAGCTATAAATGAGCAGAGTTCTGTATTAGAGGGAAATGTTTCCTGGTGGTCACTCTTTACTCATCTAATGTGAAGATCATTCTAGAGGGAGATGTGAGAAGATTGTTTTCTGTGTAGAATTTGTGTAGAAAAGAAGATAGAAGGAAGAATGGGACACACACTCAGGAGGATGGAGGTGTTTGCAGCCTCTGTGTTCAGCCTCCTCAGCAGCTCCTGGCAGCTGTAAGTGACCCCCGATAAGTGACAGTCCAGTGAGCAGATCGGGTCCCCGATGAAGATCGGACAGCGTTCTATTTCTCATAAAAGTCGGTTTTCTATCTACTGGGGAAACACAACAAGAGAGAGAAGATTCTCCAACTACTCCATGATACTGAGTGGGCGTGTCTGATGTGTAACCAATAGCAGAGCAGGAGGATTGTTGTGTACCGACCAATAGCAGTGCAGGACGTTTAACTATATAATCCCAGAAGAGGTGAGTGGGGAAGTTTATCTGTCCAATAGACTTTCTAGAATCATGTCTGAGACTGAGAGCGCCCCAGCCGCCGCTCCTCCAGCGGAGCCCGCCGCCAAGAAGAAGGCGACTAAGAAGGCGGCAGCCGGAGGAGGGAAGAAAGGCAGCAAGAAGCCGTCCGGTCCCAGTGTGTCCGATCTCATCGTCACAGCCGTGGCCGCTTCCAAAGAGCGCAGCGGGGTCTCCCTGGCCGCCCTCAAGAAGCTCCTGGCCGCCTCAGGATACGATGTGGAGAAGAACAACAACCGCCTCAAGGTCGCCATCAGGGCGCTGGTGACTAAGGGGAGCCTCGTCCAGGTGAAAGGACATGGAGCCTCCGGATCCTTCAAGATCAACAAGAAGCAGCAAGAGGGCGACAAGGCCAAGAAAGCCCCCAAAAAGAAGCCATCAGCTGCGGCCAAAAAGCCAGCCAAGTCCCCTAAGAAACCGGCGGCCAAGTCCCCCAAGAAGGCAGTAAAATCCCCCAAGAAGTCGGCCAAGAGCCCCAAGAAACCGGCAAAGGCTGCAGCTGCCAAGAAGGTGACAAAGAGCCCCAAGAAGCCCAAAGCTGCACCCAAGCCCAAAAAAGCCGCCAAGAGTCCGGCTAAGAAGGCGGCCAAACCCAAGGCAGCAGCCAAGCCCAAGAAGGCCGCTCCGAAGAAGAAATAAATACAAGCAGCCGGAGGCCTCCTTCATCTACACCCCCCAAAGGCTCTTCTCAGAGCCACCCACCTCCTCCTAACAGAGCTACACATACCTACCTACACCCACCTCCTCCTAACTGAGCCACACATACCTACCTACACCCACCTCCTCCTAACTGAGCCACACATACCTACCTACACCCACCTCCTCCTAACAGAGCCACACATACCTACCTACACCCACCTCCTCCTAACAGAGCCACACATACCTACCTACACCCACCTCCTCCTAACAGAGCCACACATACCTACCTACACCCACCTCCTCCTAACTGAGCCACACATACCTACCTACACTCACCTCATCCTAACAGAGCCACACATACCTACCTACACCCACCTCCTCCTAACAGAGCCACACATACCTACCTACACTCACCTCATCCTAACAGAGCCACACATACCTACCTACACCCACCTCCTCCTAACTGAGCCACACATACCTACCTACACCCACCTCCTCCTAACTGAGCCACACATACCTACCTACACCCACCTCCTCCTAACTGAGCCACACATACCTACCTACACCCACCTCCTCCTAACTGAGCCACACATACCTACCTACACCCACCTCCTCCTAACTGAGCCACACATACCTACCTACACCCACCTCCTCCTAACAGAGCCACACATACCTACCTACACTCACCTCATCCTAACAGAGCCACACATACCTACCTACACCCACCTCCTCCTAACAGAGCCACACATACCTACCTACACCCACCTCCTCCTAACAGAGCCACACATACCTACCTACACCCACCTCCTCCTAACAGAGCCACACATACCTACCTACACCCACATCATCCTAACAGAGCCACACATACCTACCTACACCCACATCATCCTAACAGAGCCACACATACCTACCTACACCCACGGCACACAGTGCTCCGCATCTCTTCTACACATCTAATAGCACACAGACATCAGAGATGGGCGCTGATCAATATTTCCTCTTCTAGATCATTCACTTGTTTTAGTATGTAAAAGTTTAAAGGAGAATCATTCTAATGATCGGGAGATCTCATCCTCCGCTCATCTTACAATGATTAGGAAGTCTCCTGTGTTGAGAATGTTATAACTTTTTGAGAAGATAAATCTGTATGATTACCTAAAAGCTCCTATTGGCTGATATATATATAATTTATATTCAATTGCCTGCCAATATTTTAATGGTTTAAAATATTTGCAGTAACAGTGGAACCCCCAACATGGGCGTCGTGCGATAATAAGTAAAGAGAAACTACTGCTCGTAACCCCCCCCCCCCCCCCCCTATCCTCATATCCGTACACAATAGTGCTGAGTGAGGGATGGGCAGGAAAATGAATCTCCATACAGATGAATTGTTTTCCTCTCCAATCCCGGATGTATTCTTCCCTGTAATGTGTCCGTGTGTGATCTCCTGTGATGACACAGTTCTAGTATGGGGGGAGGGGAGATAGAGGAAAATCCCTCCTGATCCCCATAGTGACATCTCCATGTGGACTGTGTAAGGTTTACCCCCCTCCCCCACAAATTAAATGGGCTGATTGGTCATCAGCTCTCTAAGCACGATTCCTAATGACTCGAAATCGATTCCATTGTTTGAAATAAGAAATAATTACGTTTCTAGAAAATGCAACTATGTGTCTCCTGAGAGAATGGGAACCAAAGAGACAAAGATTGTTTAATCTGTTCCTAGGAAAGTGTGTTTTACCGTTAAATATTGTAACATTGTATCTATTAGGGAAGATATAGAGGAAGTGTGAATTGTGTTACAGATGAGTTCCATTGTATTTATTACAATAAATCGGCAAGAGAAAGGATGTCCCTTCTAGATGAGAAATGGGAATGTTTTCTGTGTAATTATATTAGAGGTGAGCTTTACTTCCACACTGAGCTTCGGAGCGCAGAGAAGGGAGAGAAAAGAAAGATGTGGTGAAGGTGATCCCGGGGAATGTATAGGAATGTAGTAGCCGGTATTTTCCAGCATGTAGTCGGTGTGATGAGGTAGTATATATATATAGAGCTCTGTATATAGGAGGATGTGGTGGCTCTGAAAAGAGCCTTTGTGTTGGGATGATGGGAGTAGTAGTAGGAGTGGTGGTGCCCTCCCCTTCTATGCCCTCTCTCCGCGGATGCGGCGTGCCAGCTGTATGTCTTTGGGCATGATGGTGACTCTCTTGGCGTGGATGGCGCAGAGGTTGGTGTCCTCGAAGAGTCCGACGAGATAAGCCTCTGAAGCCTCTTGCAGAGCCATGACGGCGGAGCTCTGGAGGCGCAGGTCGGTCTTGAAGTCCTGGGCGATCTCTCGGACGAGGCGCTGGAAGGGCAGCTTGCGGATGAGCAGCTCGGTGGATTTCTGGTAGCGGCGGATCTCTCGGAGAGCCACGGTGCCGGGCCTGTAGCGGTGAGGCTTCTTGACTCCGCCGGTGGCCGGGGCGCTCTTGCGGGCGGCTTTGGTGGCCAGCTGCTTGCGGGGAGCTTTCCCTCCGGTGGACTTCCGGGCGGTCTGCTTGGTTCTCGCCATCTTTACTCAACTCTCTGCTGGAACAGTGAATGTGAGGCATTGCCGCTCTGCGGAGCCATTTATACACAGCACTGCCTTCCGATTGGACAAGTAACTCACACGCCTTTCAATGATTGGTTTTCTTAAAAAAAGCGGCATTTTTAAAATGCCCGCCAAAATCTGCACGTTATCTTTGTAAGTAGAGTCACCATCTTTGTGTGGGATGGGGGAGGGGAGTTACTTTACATCATACAAGCGATCTCTATTCTCAAAAAGAGAAAACATTCATCATACATATCTTTATAGATTTAGGAATTATAGACTGTGAGAATGGACTGGCGGTAGATCTCTACCTTTCTATATGATGGGAAATAAAGGATTCCATGTTTCATTATCAGATCTGTGTAGGATCATGGAACTGACCTCTATCAGACATGTAGCAGTTATAGATTTCCTCATATTAAAACTAGAATAAGAAAAAAGTGAAATGACTGGTAGAAATCATGGCACTGCCAGATATGTACAATGAATCAATAACACAAATATTTCATGTCTGAAGAAGCAGATCTGTCCCCTCTTAGAAACATTGTAAACATGTTGCTGGTTTCTAGTTACAAAGTAAATTAAATTCTCTTCGGAGTATTGAATGGCTGAGGATCCTTTCTATCAGTTTTCCTTCCTGCCAAATGAGAAAATATTCATCAGAAATATGATATAAAATAAAAAAGATCGGAGATTCCTAATCGGTGTAAGAATTAGAAGATCTGAGATTGGACAGTTTTTCTCCATAATACAGTAAATGAGATGACAGAAAATCCTCCTCCGATCTCACTGATCTGATTATTCCGTTCTTAGTGAATAACAAGTAGAAAGTTGACTTGCACAGCTTCTTCCATCCAGCACAATTCTGTACTAACATGGAGGGACAGATCTCTGAGCAGACAATGAATCGTCCCCCCAGCATTGCCCTCCCTGCTCCGGGCAGATCTGGGATCAGTCGGTGTCATTGTTTCCAGATGGATCAGCGCTCAGGAAGTTTTCTATCAGATCCATTTGAATGAAATTGAACTAAACTGCTCCAATGTATTCTCTATGGAGGAGAAACACTGACACCTGCTGGTAAAAAGAGGAATGACTTCCGTGCGGGGATCTGTGAAGAGATACAATGTAATTTCATGGCTTCCTTTCCGAATCCATAGGAACAGAATAAAACGGATAAGTGTGTGCAGTTTGATAACAGAATTACAATTCATAGCTGAAGATCTGAGGAAATGGCATCCAGACTGCAAAATTTATCGGATTATTTTGCATGTTTTTTTTTGTGTCAGATAAAACCTTTAGAAGTCGGCAGATGAGGGATCGCTCGGTGCGATCATTATTTCTAGATGTCCCATGTGGATCAGTATTAAATCCTAACACCTATTGCTGAATTCCCCTTTCAATCAAATCCCTGTGTAATAATTATAATAGGTGTGCCGCTACTGCACCTTTCACACATAGATAGATAGATTTTCGGTCTATCTATCTATCTATCTATCTATCTATCTATCTATCTATCTATCTATCTATCTATCTATCTATCTATCTATCTATCTATCTATCTATCTATCTGTCATCTTATGTGGATCTAAGATCGATCTGTAATGAATGATCAATTTGTCTATACAGTGGTACACCTCTAATTAAACAAGTAGGCTAAAAGATCTGATTGCTGAGAATGGGGCATGTTTGATCCAGGGTGTATTGCTGCAGAATAACACATTAACTGATACAGTGCAATGATGTGGTGAGATTGGTTGGTGTATGAGCACTGAGGGATGGAATTGGTTTGTACCCCTCTGGTTATGTGCAGCAGCTGTGCAGGGTCCTATCCCATTCTAATAGAAGATGATGAGAGATCCGGGATTCTGGAGACATAATACATTGTGTGACATCTCATCTGTTCCAGGACTCTGGGGGAACATGACTTGTGAGAGATCAGCAAAGGGTTCTAGATGTCACAATCTATCCGTGCAGTGTATGACCTGAAGGAACCCAGAGCCGAGCGTTCATTGTGGGGACTTTATATAGTAATCTGGATAGGAAGGTCACCAGTGGAAGGTGTTAGAACATCTGTTATAAACAGGAGGATGGATTGAGGGGAGAACTTTATATGCAGGAAGCGTTAATGGTCTATGAAGTCTTCTCTGGTCAAAATATGTAATAAAAAGTCGGCTAAACGTTTGTGATAATTATTGGGAAGGAAATGGATTTCTAGAAAATATTGGAAAACTGATAATTCTTCATAAGACAATTGGCTAAATGTTGGGGTGGCTAGAAGAATTTTAGTTTCCATATTGATAGAAAAAAAAGGGGGAGGGCAGTTGTATGGACATTTGAGTGCGCTCACATCTCTGGTATTCTTCTTTCTTTTTTCCGGTTGGGGTCATTTATCTAGGAGATCTGCACTCTACTAAAAGCTGGGAGGTATTATGTCTCGTTTTGGGTGGGGTGGGGGTGTTACAAATGCTGCATTTTATGGTATTTTTGCGATTTCTATGTACTTCATAATATATTATTTTATATATTCTTTTTTTATATTAGGATACTATTATATTTTATTCACTGAATGTGAATATTCCGATGTCTGAGTATGTAGTGAGGACATTTATTTGGAGGATCCTGGGTGACGTCAGAGACATGACCTCACCAGTAATGATGATCAGGTAACATCCAATGGTCACCCAAAAGGAGTGAAATGTTGTTCTTTCTATTGAACAAAGAGCATCATCGAGCGGGAAATTCAAATCACGGAACTGCTGAGGATTGGATGATTGAGAGCACAGAGAGGCGGACTTATTGTGACGTCTGGACGCGCCCTCCTCCAACCCCTCCCCCTTATTCTCCATCAGGTCCGCATATGCTGCATATAAAGCGAGGCTGGGTGCTTTTACTTCACATTCGTCTGATACACGAAGAGCTTGGAGATGTCTGGTCGCGGTAAAGGAGGAAAGGGTCTGGGGAAAGGAGGCGCTAAGCGCCACAGGAAGGTGCTCCGGGACAACATCCAGGGCATCACCAAACCCGCCATCCGACGTTTGGCCCGCAGAGGGGGTGTCAAGCGCATCTCCGGTCTCATCTATGAGGAGACCCGCGGAGTGCTCAAAGTCTTCCTAGAGAATGTCATCCGCGATGCCGTCACCTACACCGAGCACGCCAAGAGGAAGACCGTCACCGCCATGGATGTCGTCTATGCGCTCAAACGCCAGGGCCGCACTCTCTACGGATTCGGAGGCTAAACCCCAACATCCACCGACCCACTTCACCCCAACAAAGGTCCTTCTCAGGGCCACCCACCTTCTCCTACAAAGAGCTGTAACCATTTATTTCTCTTAGATCAACTTTTATCACGTCGGAATGAAAGCTTTTTAGCTAAACACATATTAATCCGATTGTACAACTTTATTTTACTTGGAATACAACAGATCGAAGCGATCTAGTGTTTATATTCTCTCCGTTTACAATATCGTTAGATCACTTTATTATTTTTCAGCTAGCTTGTTGAGACACCGATAAACCCCTTTCTTAGGCATTATTTCCAGTCACCTCACATTTCTTTATAGAAAAATTCGGGGTGGGATAAGGGGACAATAAATATCGCTCAGTGACATTTCTAGATGATCATTACTCTATTTTCTCATCATAAAGAAAGGTAGAAGTCATGTGACTGTCGTGTTCTGTGTATAGCGGTGGATTCCGAGCAATTGCAATAAAGGACATTTTTTGGTCAGTAATAATCCGGTCACCCCTCTCTAATCTGATTGAAATTAAAGTGTTGATGTTTTTCCAATCAAAGTTCTCCTCTGCTGATCTCAGTATTCAGGGTCGGATTTGGCGGTATAAAAGAAATGGATTTTTGTGTAACGATTTACACAATTCAGGCGGGTGAAATTTGAAATATTGGCCAATCAGAGTTGTGGGAGATCCCACAGCCAGCCACTAATGTCTTTCCTATGAGTACAAAGAAAGTGTGCGCTCCCTCTCCTTTCTCAGAGTAGAGGTCACGTGTTCAGTGACTTTCTAATCATCTCTACAGCAGGGCGGACTCTGAAGTATCAAACAAAACGGACGTTTATCAATGTATGGATTATCGTTGTGAAATAAAGGGACCGTTGATGAATGTTCCACAATAGAAGCTGCTGTTTCATCGTGATGGTAGATGGGAAGTGTAAAGAGAATTGTGGCGGGAAACATGAAGATTGCAGCAATCAGAACTGTGAGATTCCATGAGAGATGACATGACAATGTATATTTGTGTTGCGGTGAGAGTGAAGGAGGGGGGGGGGGGGGGGATTGTTATTTCTAGAATGATTTGAAGTAAAGGATGGAGGAGAATGAAGAGGAGTCCCTGTAATGAGAGGACATTGCTCTATAAAAAGGGACACTGAAAGCGTTCCAATATAAACATCTATCATCATTTCTTATTACTGCCACGTGTCATCCTAAGACATTGTTCCCCCCCCATGGGGAATCACACCTTCTAGTCATAGTAAGTATTTTATTTCCTACCTGGAAAATAAATGCAATCTTTCATTGTTACAATTAGATCTCCGAACAACAATGTAGATGTATGCAGCTCTATGTATGGATGGGTGGGTGGCTCTGAAAAGAGCCGTTGTGTTGGGTGACGTGGATGAACCGGTGGGGATTACTTGGTCTTGGCGGCCTTGTGGCTCTCGGTCTTCTTGGGCAGCAGCACGGCCTGGATGTTGGGTAGGACTCCTCCCTGGGCGATGGTGACGCCCCCGAGCAGCTTGTTGAGCTCCTCGTCGTTGCGGACTGCCAGCTGGAGGTGTCGGGGGATGATGCGGGTCTTCTTGTTGTCGCGGGCGGCGTTACCGGCCAGCTCGAGGATCTCAGCGGTGAGATACTCGAGGACGGCGGCCAGATAAACGGGAGCTCCGGCCCCAACCCGCTCGGCATAGTTACCCTTCCTGAGCAGACGGTGAACACGACCGACTGGGAACTGCAGACCAGCCCGGGATGATCGGGTCTTGGCCTTAGCCCGAACCTTTCCTCCTTGTTTGCCGCGGCCAGACATGTCTCTGTGATATTGGAGTTCTCAAAGAGATATGAATGGCTGCAGCCGCTCCCTTTCCTGTTATACTTTGAATGATATGACGTCTCGCTCTATGATTGGCCACGTTTGAAGCCAGCCAATGCTCTCTAGGTTTGCATCTAGACCAATCGGTAAACGAGGAAGGAAAGCATGACGTCACTCCCCATCACATGACCATGTCTTCCAATAGAAGAGTGAGGAGGAAGGAAGCTCATTTGCATAGGACAGCCTATATAAGCAGCACATGAGGGCGGCGCCAGTACACTTTATCTTCTCAGAGCGGAGAAAACATTCTTATCCCTTATCATGCCTGAACCAGCCAAGTCCGCCCCGGCGCCCAAGAAGGGCTCCAAGAAAGCCGTGACCAAGAGCCAGAAGAAGGACGGCAAGAAGCGGAGGAAGAGCAGGAAGGAGAGTTATGCCATCTACGTCTACAAGGTGCTCAAGCAGGTCCACCCCGACACCGGCATCTCCTCCAAGGCCATGAGCATCATGAACTCCTTCGTCAATGACATCTTCGAGCGCATCGCCGGCGAAGCTTCCCGCCTGGCTCATTACAACAAGCGCTCCACCATCACCTCCCGGGAGATACAGACCGCTGTCCGCCTCCTCCTGCCCGGAGAGCTGGCCAAGCACGCCGTCTCCGAGGGCACCAAGGCCGTCACCAAGTACACCAGCGCCAAGTAATACCCCTCCCCCACCCATCACCCCAACAACACACAAAGGCTCTTCTAAGAGCCACCCACCTACTACACAACCGAGCTGTCATACAATTTTTATGTATCGTACAATGTATTACTTTTACAAGTTTTAGCTCTTCGGATAATTTAAAATGAACTCAAAATGGCATCATTAATAATCTTGAGATGAGAAGTAGGTCGGTCAGACTCGAAGGGGAATGAATAAAACCTTCCTTCTAATCTCATCCTCCTTTATTGCGGAGATCGTCTCCCCTTTCTGGCTCTATACATTTCCTATTCCTCGCCTTGTACTGCACACATACCCAACTGCTCTAATCACCTCTGCTGCATTGTTACAATGAGAGATTCTCCGCAATCTCCCGCCTTACATTGTTCCTTTATCTGGGAAGATCGTGAAGCTTTTATTCCGCAACACAATGGGGGATAGAAGCAAGAAAAGTGAAACATTATATCTGCTCAGTCATCTCAGATCGGCTAATCCGACACTGACAATTATTCATAGAAAATATCACTCTTTCCCGGACAGTCCCTTCAATTCCAGGAAATATATATGTAGAAATATTATTGTTCTGTTTTAAGGTTTGATTTTGCACATCAGAATACAGAAGTTGCTCTGTTATTGGATGTTTGTTATAGAGAACTATGAGAAGTCTACGGAACAAATCTTTTCTAGGCTGAAAACGGAGATAAATCTCCTAATAAAATTCTTTGGATTCCTCATAAAGACATCGCTGCCTAAATAAGACTGATAATGAAACCGCTCACAGTTCTGATTGGCTCAGATCTGAAATAGCTATTTTCAAATTTCCCGCCTGAATTGTGAAAACGTTACAGAGAAATAATCAACCCCATTATAACACCAAATCCCACACTGAGATCATCAGAGGAGATATTTATCCGATAAATATCTTTAACACTTTATTTTCAGGCAGATTCGATTAATATGGAATAAACAGAAATAGAAATGAAAGATTATTGAATAATGTAAAACATTTCCATATGTTCAAAATGCAGAATCCCTACCCCCCCCCCCCCCCACACACACACACACACACACACACACACACACACACACACACACACACACACACACACACACACACACACACACACACACACTGCTACATACAGAACATGATAGTGAGATTACTTCTCTCATAGATCTCTACCTTTCTATGTGATTGGAAATAAAGTATTACATGTTTCATTATCAGATCTGTATATGATCGGGGAACTGGCCGATAATTAATGTTTCATTTTTCAGACATGACATGTAGCCGTTACGGATTTCCCCCCTACATCCTAAAATAAAGGAAAAGTGAAAGGGCTGGTAAAAATCTGTAGTAATCACAACACTGCCAGATAAATATATACAAATAATCAATAAACACAGTTTTTGTAACTAGATATCAGAAAAATGTTAACAATGTGTCTAAGTAAGTGAAATTCTCTGCAGAGTATTGAATGGCTGTGACCCCGCCCCTTCCATCAGTCTTCCATCAGGTCAGCTTTTTCTTATAAGCAAGAATGCAGGCCTTTTTTTTTTTTTTTTTTTTACAGTAATATTGTATAAATATGAAATTGTTATGATGTGTGACAGATGAATGTTTTCTGTGTAATCTCCAAGGAAGAACGAGGAAACCGCAGTAAAGGAAGAATAGCGCCAAATATGAACAGGGAATGGATGAAGAGAGGATTTCTGTACAATTCACTGTTTCCTTCATTTCTATTACTTGTGCAAGTAAAGTCTTCTATTTATTGTTGTAGTCCCACCCCCTCCCCCATATAATGTGAAAAATAGAATTAGGGTAATGCGAATTTTCCTGACCCTACAACAGCTCCAGAATAGGTGGAAGGAAAATCAATCAATGTTGTCTCTATCAGATCATCACAAATATGTTTAAAAACAGCAAAATGTATTGCAGTTAGTGCTGAGCTCCGACTATGTCACCCCGGAGTCATCTACTGATCCATCAAACGGTTCTCTGCACCTTATCATTGGATTATGGGTCCCATATCCCAACAATGTGTCTAATCTAAAGGATGGAGGGCAATGGACACCAAGGAGATCACCTGCTTATCTAAACTCACATCAATTCAATGTGTTATATTAGACTTTAAAATCATATAAAAAAAAAACTTAATTGCTGTTAGGACGGACAGGTGTCATTATAGCACATTGTCCCCCCACCCGGATCACAATTTTCGGTGTCTAATTATACAATCAGATCTCCCACACATGTATGTCCGGCTCCTTCTTAGATAGAAGTGGGTAAATCTGAGAAGATCCGTTGGGTTTGGTAATAAAAAAAAAAAAAAAAAAAAAAAAAAAAAAAAAAAAAAAAGATTGGGTTTACTTGGCGGGCTTGTGGCAGTAATATTCGAGGATTTTACAGCTTTGGAGAAAATATTTGAAAGCTGAAAACCGACACAAGTGACGTCATTTTGGAGGAAGATGAACAGATCTATGAATAGAACTTCTACAATGTCGGCTTTAGCGGTATAATGCGGCTGAATCTTCCTAACGGCCAGTAGAATTATGGCGGGAGATTTAAATATAGCAACTCGGAGCCATCATAGGCGTGGTCTATTAATAGCAAATTGGGGAAATAATTTCTGGAAATATGGAGTACAATGTGTTCTGACATTGGAGCTCTATGTAGGTGTGCATGGTTTTGGTTGGAGGAGTTTAGCGGTGAGTAGACGATCAGCATAGAAAAGATTGGAAGTAAAAGAGATGAGAGAATGATGTCCTGTGATCACATTTCCCCTCATTACTATTCACCTGTATTACAAGTCTGAGTGCGATAAGAAGACAAAGTGTTTGCCTTTAGAGTGCACTTCATCTGACAGTAATAATACAATTTATCACATTAATAAAATATATCCTTATTGAAGAATAGGAATAAATGCTGCGTATGTCCGGCTCTGTGTACAGAGATGTGGGTGACATGTTTGTGAGGCTTCAATAAATATATAATAGTCATAATAATTTATTTCTATATATTCTATATTTTTTTGCGGAGATCATCTCCACTTTCTAGCCATTTCCTATTCATCTCCTTGTACTGCACACACCGAGATGTTGTACCTGGAATGACCACAAGGTGGCAGAGGTTACTAAACTTTTATGCCTCACTCAAACATTGTTACAATAACAGATTCTCAACAATCTCCCGCCATAAATTTGTTACTTTGTATTTGGGAAGATCGTGGAGCTTTTAACTCGCAACACAATGGGGAATAGAAGCAAGAAAAACGAAACATTGTATCTACTCGGTCAGCCCAGTCAAATCTTTGTCTATCTGTATCTATTTAATGAATAAGCAACAGATCATTGTACATAGCTAAATCAATGAGCTGCCTGATATGTAAATGACAAAAATATGTACAAAGTATCTGCTACATACAAATCTTATTACAATAATATCACCTCGGATAACAGTCCTTTATATAAGTTAGAAGTAGAAAATTGTTTCACTGAAATGTTTAGCTCATTTATTGGTGAAGTTACATATAATCTCCAATCCTGGACCCCCCCATTGTTCCATAACTTCCGAACATCACATAACTTCGGAGCTGAACAACGAACGTCATTAAAGTCTCTGGGAACAAGGCTGGGAAAATAAAAAAATAAAAAGTGCTCTTTTTTAAATGTATTATAATTTATGTTTTTTTTTTTTTTGTTTGTTTTTTAGTTAGGGTTTTAAGTGTTACAGAGTAAATATGGACATTTGAATTTAGTCAACTAGAGCAATAAAACCCCTGAAAAGCACAAGAAAAGAGATTAATGACCTGAAAATTATACAAAAATAACCCCCCCCCCCCCCCCCACACACACACACACAAACACACAAACACACAAATGTGTCCAAAGATCAAGTTTGCCCCTTTCGAGAAGGTTCACCCACCAAGCAATGAAATCTTCAACAAGTGGTGTTTGCTGCTCATATATTGTCTATAAACTAACACATTATTGGTTCAAACAGTATATTGCTGCTAACATTAACCACTTAATAGAGATGGCCTTGCGGTTCGCCCGGCGGTCGGTTCACGGCAAATTTTGCTTGTTCGCTACCCGACAAATTTGCAAACACATGGCGTAGTTTGCAACGGCCATATTAGTTTACATTGGGGAGAACTTTGACCCATGACACAGCCGTCAGGTGGAACAGGACAGCCAATTGAAACATTTCAGCACATGGACAGTCCCCCTACCCTATAAATAGACCTGTAGGGAGAGGTCTGCTGTGCTCATCAGTGAGAGTTTGCTAGACACATATAGCACTGTGAAGATCCACAAAAGTCCTTTTCAGGGCTGGTATTTCCGTATAGGCCTTCTACAGTCTCTTTTCAGGTTAGGGACAGGTATCCAGGGGTTGCTTTAGGGGTAGTTAGAGATTGGCTGCAGTCACACAAATTGCTATGTTAATGTCCACAATAGTCCTTTTCAGGGCTGGTATATCGGTATAGGTCCAGTCTTTCTTCAGTATAGGGACATGTTATCCAGTCTGTGCTGTAGGGGCAATTAGAGATTGTCATCTGCAGTGACACAAATCGCTCTGTTAATGTCCACAAAAGTCATTTAAAGTGCTGCAATGTCGGTATAGGGTCTATTACAGTCTCTTTAGTATTGGGGGCAGGTATCCAGTCTGTGCTGTAGGGGCAGTTAGAGATCGTCAGCAGTGACACAAATTGCTCTGTTAATGTCCACAACAGTCATTTAAAGGGCTGCAATTTTTTTGGTATTGCTGTGCAGTGCACTAAAAAGGGGGTGGGGGAGGGGGTTAATCTACAGTATAATATACTTTGTAGAAAGCATATTATAGTGGATTAGTAGTAGTATTGTGCACTGTGCAGCATTGTGACAGGTGTGCTGACTGAGCATTGCTGCAGCAATACTACACACAGTGACAAACTCCCTAGCCAATTATTTGTAGAACTGGTGTGATAGACCAGTGGCCCCCCAATACCACATATTGAAGTGGGGTGTTATCTGAGTATACTTTTACAAGTGCATTTGTGTCCTGCAACAATATTGCCTCTTTTGCTGAGTTAAGTCTGATACACACAGCGATAAACTCCCTGGCCATTTTTTTCAACAACTGGTGTGATAGACCAGTGGCCCCACAATACCACATATTGAAGTGGGGTGTTTTTTAACAGTATACTTTTCTAAGAGTGTACTTTAGTCCTGCAAAAAATTGTCCTCTCTTTCTGTGTTGACTGTGCTACACAAAGTGACAACAGTTACTGGCCAATTATTTGTAGAACTGGTGTGATAGATACCCCAATACCACATATTGAAGTGGGGTGTTATCTACCTTTTTCCAGATATAATGCAATTCTCTAGAGACTTTTGTCACAGGGTAATTAAAAAACATGACAGGCAGAGGAAGAGACAGAGATGTACGCAGGGGTGGTAGTGGTAGGGCAGGAGCAATAGGCCGGAGCCTAACTGTGAAGTTTCAAAAGGCGCGTGCAATTACGGCAAAGGACGCACCAGACTTGGTTGAGTGGGTCACTCAGCCTTCCTCTTCTGCACCCTCCTCATCCTCTCTATCTGCACCCTCTTCACGCTCTGCTGTGTGCACCCCCAAAGACACCACCACCACATACCCTCCACTTGAGTCACTGGAATTATTTTCCAATCCATCACAAGACGTTTGCGATGCACAGCCATTGTTGGCATTGGATCAGGAAGAGGAGGTAGCAACAGCCACCACTCAGCAGTCTGACGACAGTACCCAGATCAGCCCAAGGAGGTTGGTCCCCGCTGTTGCTGCCTACTCAGAGATCTTGAATGTTAGTAGTGGGGAAGGTGACGTGGATGATGACGAGCCTATGGACATCACGTGGGAGTCCACAAGAGAGAAAGAGGAAGGGAGTTCAGAGGGGGAGACGGGCCGGCAGATAGGGAGGGGAGGCAGGCAGAATTTGCATTGCACAAGAGGTAGAAAGCAGACTGCAAATGTATCAGGAGTGAGCCATCAACCATGTACAGTCACATCTGGCATTAGCAGGACGCCGGCACATGGCTCCGCAGTGTGGGTTTTTTTTAATGTGTCCGTTGCTGACAACAGTGTTGTCATCTGCAGCCTTTGCAGTCCATGCATAAGTCGCGGTAAGCCCAACACTCACCTAGGGACCACCGCCTTAAGAAGGCACCTGAACTCCCATAACCGAGCCCAGTGGGAGCAACACCATCAGAACCCACAAAGCAACACTCCAGGCTCTCATCGTCCAGCCCCTTCTCCTTCTCATCTCTCCTCACATTTGCCCTCCACTCCCCCTTCCATGATGCCGTCATCACGTTGTTCTGGAAAAAGGCAGGCTTCTGTGGTCCAAATGTTGGAGCGGAAATAAATAATGATGCCGGATAACCCTCTTGCCCAACGTTTGACTGCTGGCTTGTCGGAACTGATAGCCCGCAAACTACTGCCATATCAACTGTGGGACTTGGAGGCCTTTTGTAAATTTGTGGCCATTGGAACAACACAATGGGAGGTCCCAAGCAGGAAATATTTCTCGCAAAAGGGCATTCCAGAGCTGTATGGCCATGTTCAGCGGCAAGTGAATATATCTCTGGCACACAGTGTTGGTGCCAAGATACATCTGACCACAGACACATGGTCTAACAATGGTCTGTCAGTTAAACCCATGTGAGCTAATTTTTGGAGCCTATACAGGCCAACACTTACTTCTGTATACTGTGCATGCCTACTGTACCTCTAGCCATCAAATACTAAGTTATTTGCTGTCAGTTCAAACCATGTGAGCTAATTTTTTGGAGCCTATACAGGCCGACACTTACTTCTGTATACTGTGAATGCCTACTGTACCTCTAGCCATCAAATACTAAGTTCTTTGCTGTCAGTTAAACCCATGTGGGCTAATTTTTGGGGCCTTTTATGGCCGACACTTACTTCTTTTTTTTTTCCAAACAGATTTTTATTGGTTATAAACAGCAGATACAAGAAATGCATTCAAGGTGTCAAAAGACACAACAGAAAAAATAAATTTACATAAACAACAAGTAATACAAGGTATTGTTATTCGAGAGATATAGTCAGAAACAATTAACACTCATTTATCATTCCAAGTGATCCATGGTTCCCAGTGTTTGGTATGTGTCCTAAGAGAATGGGACTGTAATGCTAGTGATTTCTTAAATTCAAATGTGAGTGTCACTGAGGCTACAACCTCCAATAGGTTTGGTGCTTCTTTTTTTTTTCCATCTCCTAGTAATGGTGGCCCTAGCGGCCAGCAAAATGTGTGAAACAACCCATCTGACCTTACTAGGAAGCAGATCGATGGCCAGGGTATTGAGTGCCAAAGCCGGATTTAGCTTAATGGGCGATTGTGTTACAGAGGAGATGAGGCCAAAGACCTGGTTCCAGAAGCTTGTAAGGTTTTTACATGTCCACAAGATGTGGTATAAGTTGCCAACCTGGCCACACTCTCGCCAGCAGAGCGGGGAGTGTGCTGGGTAGAATTGAGACAGCCTATATGGTGTAAGGTACCAGCGGGAGAGAATTTTCTACAACAGTTCCCAGTGGTTGGTGCATTTCGACACCCCGTACGAGTGCCGGAAGGTGTGGGTCCACTGTTGTGGTGAGAAAGGTCGTTGGAGGTCGCCCTCCCACTTAATCATGGGATTTCATTTTTGAAAAGTTTTTTTTGGCATGGAATATGTTATAGAAGAAGGTGATGCCTTTTATCGACCCAGGAGGGGTTGTGAGGAACTGGTATACTGGGTATGGAATAGTGATGGGTGCTGGTGGGTTTTTAGTCAGGAACGTGGAGATACGAGTGTAAGTCTATAGTTCCGAACGAGGGATTTGGTATTGTTGAGTGAGGGAAGTAAATGGTTTCAGTCGATGTCGCTAAAGAGGTCGTCAATCCAGTGGATGTCACTGTCCTTCCATTTTAGGGTAGATAGACATGGGATCAAGATGTCTAGTAGTCGGATAGGTAGTCTTTGTTTACAATGGGCATCTCCTACATTTGTGTGTTTATGTAGTTCCCTCCAGGCTGCGATGGCGATTCTCATTGTAATCAACAAGTCTGGCATGTTTTGAGGTTTCCAATTGTCTGCTAGTAGTAAATGGTGCTCACCATTTGCTTCGTAATGGGCTCACCACATGCTGGCGGCCTGGACCCCGGAGTGAGGGGGCGGGTAGTGGCAGCCCGCTTTGTCCAGTAAGCGACGCTGGGGACTACCTGTTCACAGTGTGTTCCCATTGGGGGGGACAGGTACTCCTCTTTTCATCTTCCCACTCCGTTCGGGTTCTAGGTCCGCCCTCGCCCATGGTTTATTGAGGTACTACTCTTACTGGTATGCCTATAATGCAATTATGGTTGGGGGTTCCCTATGTTAGGGGCTCTCAACATGCCTTTTTTTGCTCATTGACAATTTTTCCTGTATTTGCACATTTGAAGCTGATGTTAATGCTTCTGTTTATGTAATCACGGCCTTACCCAATACTTTGTTATTACTGTATTATCTGAAAAACTTTCAATAAAAATTTATGTTTAAAAAAAAAAGAAGGCCCTTGAGCACCAGTGCAAATGAAACGCCCACAAAATTACCCCATTTAGCAAAGTAAACACCCAAACGTATATTCTGTTAAGCATAATGAGTCTTTTGAACATGTAATTTCTTTTCAAGTTTTTGGAAAATATGAAAAGAAAATTAAAGTGCATTTTTTTTACACAAAGTTGTTCATTTATAACAGGGATCCTCAAACGATGGCCCTCCAGCTGTTGCGGAACTACATGTCCCATGAAGCATTGTAAAACTCTGATATTCACAGACATGACTAGGCATGATGGGAATTGTAGTTCCTAAACAACTTGATGGCCATAGTTTGAAGACCCCTGATTTATAAGATATTTCAAACACATAGTATGCACATAGCAAAAATGACACCCGAAAATACATTGTGCTAATCCTCCTGAGTCTCGGCTCTCCCTCTATCTGTCTATTATATATTTTTCCCCCTAAATTGGGGGATAGTCTGTGTTGGTACGTGTGAGATCCACCTTTCCAAGTTTTTGGGGTTCATCTCATACTTCTGAAGATTTGAGGGTGCTGCCTGTTCCATACTCCCCCTACTCCTCATCCAGCGTTTTAGGGGTACAAACAATAGTAATTGGGGCCTAGTGTGGTTGTGTACGTGTGAGATACATACACTTTTTTGGATCATATTTTCTATTCCGCTATTTAATCAAAAACCTTTGGAGATCAGTTAAATTGGGGGATAGTCTGTTTTGGTATGTGTGAGATCCACCTTTCCAAGTTTTTGGGGTTCATCTCATACTTCTGAAGATTTGAGGGTGCTGCCTGTTCCATACTCCCCCTACTCCTCATCCAGCCTTTTAGGGGTACAAACAATAGTAATTGGGGCCTAGTGTGGTTGTGTACGTGTGAGATACATACACTTTTTTGGATTATATTTTCTATTCCGCTATTTAATCAAAAACCTTTGGGGATCAGTTAAATTGGGGGATAGTCTGTGTTGGTACGTGTGAGATCCACCTTTCCAAGTTTTTGGGGTTCATCTCATACTTCTGAAGATTTGAGGGTGCTGCCCAGGACTGGGAGGTGAGTTGAATGCCCAAATATGTCATGGAAGAACTGGGTGCCCAGGAGAAGGGGGGCATGTTTTTGCTGAAAAAAAACTTTTTTGAAAAGGAGCTTTTATTCCACAACACAATGGAGGATAGAAGCAAGAAAAGTGAAACATTGTATCTGCTCAATCATCTCAGATCGGCTAATCCGACACTGAAAATTATTCATAGAAAATATCACTCTTTCCGGGACTGTCCCTTCACTTCCAGGAAATATATATGTTGAAATATTATTGTTCTGTTTTAAGGTTTGATTTTGCACATCAGAATACAGAATTTGCTCTGTTATAGAGATAGTTTGTTATAGAGATCTATAAAAAGTCTATGGAACAAATCTTTTCTGGGCTGAAAACCGAGAAAAATCTCCGAATACAATTCTTTGGATTCCTCATAAAGACATCGCTGACCAATGAAGGCTGATAATGAAACCGCTCACAGTTCTGATTGGCTCAGATCTGAATTAGCCATTTTCAAATCTTCCCGCTTGAATTGTGAAAAACGTTACAGACAAATAACCAGTCCCATTATAACACCAAATCCCACACTGAGAACTGAGATAATCAGATGAGATATGTATCCAATAAATATCTGTAACACTTTATTTTCAGGCAGATTAATTGATTAGTACGGAATAAACAGAAATAAAATTGGAAGATTATTGAATAGTGTAAAGCATTTCCATATGATCTCAGAATGCAGAACCCCCCCCCCCCCCTTCCACTGCTACATACAGAACATGATAGTGAGATGACTCCTCTCATAGATCTCTACCTTTCTATATGATGGGAAATAAAGTATTACATGTTTCATTATCAGATCTGTATATGATCGGGGAACTGACCGATAATTAATGTTTCATCTTTCAGACATGACATGTAGCCGTTATGGATTCCCCCCTACATCCTAAAATAAACAAAAAGTGAAAGGGCTGGTAGAAATCTGTAGTAATCATGACACTGCCAGATAAATATATATACAACGAATCAATAAACACAGTTGTTTCATTTCAGTCTCTTATTTGTAAATAGAAATCGGAAACATTTTAACAATGTGTCTAAGTAAATTAAATTCTCTGCAGATCATTGAATGGCTGTGACCCCGCCCCTTCCATCAGTCTTCCATCAGGTCAGTTTTTTCTTATAAGCAAGAATGCAGGCCTTTTTTTTCTCCTCAATATATTTTATTGTGAATAAAAAGGTAATTCAAAATAACAAGAGAAAAATAAAGCAGTAGTGAGACCGCAAGACTATCTCACTGCAGGAGAAGTGACATTTTATCCAAAACAAGAAATGCATGTAGATGCAGATATGTAGATGTTAGTAAACATGTCAAATGACTTTATTGGACAATTTCCTACTTCTATAAAGGACTGTGTGCTGTCCGAGGTGATATTGTGATCAGATTTGTATGTAGCTGATACTTTGTACATATTTTGTGTCATTTACCTATCAGGCAGCTTATGCCTTTATCTATGGACATCGATCTGCTGTTGATGATGGAAATAGATACCAATAGACAAAGATATAATGTTTAGTTTTTCTTGCTTCTCTCCCCCATTGTGTTGTGGGATAAAAGCTCCGTGATCTTCCCAACGTGTGATTTGAGATAAAGTAACAATGTAAGGCGGGAGATTGTGGAGGATGTTTTATTGTAAGAATGTGTGAGTGCGGCATATAGATGTTTAGGAGATCTGATTGTAGGTTTCCTATTGTGATCCGGGTGAGGGAACAACGTGCTATATATTTATTTATTTATATTTGTTTATATCGTATTTATGTGTGAAGGAAGGATGTGGTCTCCTTACAGGGACTGGCTGTCATTTTCCTCCATCCTTTGATCTCCAGAAGATATTCAACAGCATTAGAGATCATTGAATATTAAATACCAAACAAACATCCCCCATCTGAAAAGGAACACAGATCTCAGATCCCCCTTCACACTCCTTGGAAGGAAAAATACATTTTATTATCGGAAGAAAACGCCCAGAACTGTGATTGGTGCAATGTTCGCATTTTATAACTCATATTTCCCGCCGGAATTCTATGGAACGTTCCAATTATCTCAGATAGAATAATCCCACACTAAAATCTCATATCTCTTCCTCCGGGAACATCGATCAACCGTCCTCTGAATTGTCGGGCAGTTTATCTAACCATGAATAATAAATACGTTAGAAATATAAATGTCACATTTCTTCCAGTCTTTTTTCTTTTACTTCACAATACAGAATCCGCCCTGCTAGAGATTGTTTCCTATAGAGATCAAAGAAAAGTCTACTGAACAAGTATTTTCTGGGGGGGGAACGGAGAAAGATCTCAGAATACATTTCTTTGAAATCCTTATAAGAAAGACATTACTGGCTAAAGAAGGAAACGCCCACATCTCTGATTGGCTCAGATTTTATATTGCTCTGTTTTGAATTTGCCGCCTGAATTGTGAAGAACGTTACAGAGAAATAATCAGCTCTATTGTACCGCCAAATCCGACACTGAGATCATCAGATGAGACATATATCCGAGAAAATTAACATATACACTTCTGTATATGATCGTGGAACTGGTCGATAATTAGTGTTCTGTCTTTCAGAGATGAAGTAGTTACAGATTTCCCTCATATTAAAACCAGAATAAAAAAGTGAAAGTGTTGGTAGAAATATGTAGTAATAATGACACTGCCAGATACATATGTACAATGAATTAATAAAACAAATGTTTCTATTTTATCGGTCTCGTTTTGTAAATAGAAATAGCAAAATATTGACAATGTTTCTAAGTAAGGGAAATAAATAAATAAATAAATATATATATATATATATATATATATATATATATATATATATATATATATATATATATATCATCATCATGATATGTCAGAAAAAAATGTACAGTGGATCAATAAAGGAAACATTGCGCTTCTGATAAATTACACCCGTTTCTATTCAGTAAAACATTTAAAAGCTTCCAAATAAATTAACTTCTCTGCAGTGTAATAAATGACTGAACCCCGCCCCCTTCTCAGCATGTCTCACATCAGGTCCGCTCAGCCTGTGAAATGTCTGAAGATGTGTGTCTTTGTTTCCTTTTCACAATATTTATAAATTTAAATTATATGAAATTACTATGAACAATTTCATGAAACTGGTTACTTTGTTTCTGGTAATAAAGTGTTAAGTTACCTGTTCGTGTAATCTCCAGGAATAAATCGAAAATAAATGAGAAGAAGGAATACATGAATCTTCTGGAAATGTATTGCTGTGTATGTAATGCAACATTAATGTATCTGAATATAATATAATGATTAGGAGCCTTATAAATGAATAAGATTATCTTTATTTTGTATGAATGGTGTGACTCCGCCTCTTTCGCAGGAAGGTTTCCATCTGGTCCGCTCAGGCTGTATATAAGGAGGGCGGGCAGACAGCTGATCTCAGTCTGTCTTTGTAGCAGAGAATCATCATGTCTGGGCGCGGTAAAGGAGGGAAGGGTCTGGGGAAAGGAGGCGCCAAGCGGCACAGGAAGGTGCTCCGGGACAACATCCAGGGCATCACCAAACCCGCCATCCGACGTTTGGCCCGCAGAGGGGGTGTCAAGCGCATCTCCGGACTCATCTATGAGGAGACCCGCGGAGTGCTCAAAGTCTTCCTGGAGAATGTCATCCGCGATGCCGTCACCTACACCGAGCACGCCAAGAGGAAGACCGTCACCGCCATGGATGTCGTCTATGCCCTAAAACGCCAGGGCCGCACTCTCTACGGATTCGGAGGCTAAACCCTGACACCCACCGCTTACCCACTTCACCCCAACAAAGGTCCTTCTCAGGGCCACCCACCTTCTCACACAAAGGGCTGATGATGATTCATAACTCAGAAATGTAATTTCTATATATTTATCGTGTAACAATAAGAACTTCCGCTAATTGTTTCAGTAAGAAATTGAATGGAGCGATGTCTGGCTGCCCATACACTCTGCTAAACATAAAGCAGATTGAACAATAGATGTTAGAACAGGACAATATTATATGTGGAATCTTATTGGGCGGTCAGTAGATCTATAGGAGATTGTACAGTCAGCACTCAGGGTGGTGGAGCCGATTGCTGAGTCAGGAGAATAGATCATAGTTTATCCTGGAACTGAACCTACAAATGTATATTTCATTATGAAAAGAATGGAGATCACTAATACTGAGATGATTCTAGAAATAGAATGTTTCAAAGATGGAATTTTTGTGAACATTCCGATTGTAATACAGGAAGAAGAAATCTGTGCATCTGCTATATGTACAAATTGTATATCAGGCAGAGGGGAGATATAGTTCTACACAGATCTGATAATGAAACATGCAATCCTTTATTTCCCATCATATAGAAAGGTAGAGATCTATGAGAGAAGTCCTCTCATGTTGTGTGTGGGGGAGGGGGATTCTGAGGACTTTAAATAATGTAAAACATTTTCATATGTTCTCTTTTCTTTCATCTTCAGATTCCATTTGTAGTCATTCCTCACTAAGCGGTGAAAATAAAACTATGAAGTGTTGATATTTCTCGGATAAATGTCGGATTTGGCGGTATAATAGGGCTGATTATTTCTCTGTAACGTTCTCCACAATTCAGGCGGGCAAATTTAAAATCTGAGCCAATCAGAGCTGTGGGCGTTCCTTTCATCCGCCAGTAATGGCTGAGGATTCTGTAGTAAAATCAAACCCTAAAACAATGTAACATTTCAATGCTTATAAAACTGCCTGGAAGCAGAGGCTGACCGTTGATGAATTTTCCCCGGAAGGGAGATTTTATGTCAGATCAGCCAATCAGGGAGGATTGTAACTTTCCATGCTATTCCTGCGGGAAATTTGAGCCAATCACAGTTCTGAACGTTTTTTCTTCCTTTACAGGAGAATCCTGACTTGGATGATATTGGAGATCCTTGGGAAGATGTTTTGTTTGGTAATTGCTGATTTGTAGAATCCATTCAGCAGGAATAAAGGATGGGGAATGACGAGGAGTTCCTGGAGGGAGATGAGAACTTTAGAAAGGAGATTCTCCAATAATGAGTGGAAGGCTCTCTTTAGATGTAGGAAATGTTCTCACTACAAGTCCCCGGTATTAGAAGGGTTAATAAGCAAGTTGTTTGCTTTTTAGAGGTATTTGTAGGAATGAAAAACTTTTCCTACTGAGTGATAGATGTGATTTGTTGTAAGACACAGAATGAGGTATGAGGCTCTTTGTATGTAGTTGTGGGTGGCTCTGAGAAGAGCCTTTGTGTTTGGTGAGGAAGAGGATTACTTGGTCTTGGCAGCCTTGTGGCTCTCGGTCTTCTTGGGCAGCAGCACGGCCTGGATGTTGGGCAGGACTCCTCCCTGGGCGATGGTGACGCCCCCGAGCAGCTTGTTGAGCTCCTCGTCGTTGCGGACGGCGAGCTGGAGGTGTCGGGGGATGATGCGGGTCTTCTTGTTGTCGCGGGCGGCGTTGCCGGCCAGCTCGAGGATTTCAGCGGTGAGATACTCGAGAACAGCGGCCAGATAGACGGGAGCTCCGGCCCCGACCCGCTCGGCATAGTTACCCTTCCTGAGCAGGCGGTGAACACGACCGACTGGGAACTGCAGACCAGCCCGGGACGATCGGGTCTTGGCCTTAGCCCGAACCTTTCCTCCTTGTTTACCGCGGCCAGACATGATTCTGTGATAATGGAGTTCTCAAAGAGATGTGAATGGCTGGAGCCGCTCCCTTTCCTGTTATACTCTGAATGATATGACGTCTCGCCCTGTGATTGGCCACGTTTGAAGCCAGCCAATAACCTCTAGGTTTGTATCTAGACCAATCGGTAAAAGAGGTAGGAAAGCATGACGTCACTCCCCATCACATGGCTGAGTCCTCCAATAGAAGAGTGAGGAGGGAGGAGGCTCATTTGCATAGGACCGCCTATATAAGCAGCACATGAGGGCGGCGCCAGTACACTTTCTCTTCTCAGAGCGGAGAAAACATTCTTATCCTTGATCATGCCTGAACCAGCCAAGTCCGCCCCGGCGCCCAAGAAGGGCTCCAAGAAAGCCGTGACCAAGAGCCAGAAGAAGGACGGCAAGAAGCGGAGGAAGAGCAGGAAGGAGAGTTATGCCATCTACGTCTACAAGGTGCTCAAGCAGGTCCACCCCGACACCGGCATCTCCTCCAAGGCCATGAGCATCATGAACTCCTTCGTCAATGACATCTTCGAGCGCATCGCCGGCGAAGCTTCCCGCCTGGCTCATTACAACAAGCGCTCCACCATCACCTCCCGGGAGATACAGACGGCTGTCCGCCTCCTCCTGCCCGGAGAGCTGGCCAAGCACGCCGTCTCCGAGGGCACCAAGGCCGTCACCAAGTACACCAGCGCCAAGTAATACCCCTCCCCCACCCATCACCCCAACAACACACAAAGGCTCTTCTAAGAGCCACCCACAGACATCACAGCAGAGCTCTACTCCGATCTTTATGTGTTTTGTCATTAAGGAAGTTAATTAATTTTTAGAAAATAGAAAACTTTTCTCTTTAAATTATCTTTAGATAAGTACTGTAGATCGCCTAGACTGGGAGGGGAGTGGATCGAACCTTCCTTCTATTCCCATCCTGATTCTAGATTTATTGCGGAGATCTATCTCCACTTTCTGCCTCTATACATTCCCTATTCATCGCCTCGTAATGCACACACACCCGACTGTTCTACCAGGAATCACCACAAGGCGGCAGAGCTGAATAAACATGTATATGCCGAACTCACACATTCTTACAATAAAACATCCTCCGCCTTACATTGTTACTTTATCTCAAATCACACGTTGGGAAGATCGCGGAGCTTTTATCCCACAACACAATGGGGGAGAGAAACAAGAAAAATGAAACATTTATCTATTCAATCAGCCCAGCCAAATCTTTGTCTATTTGTATATATTTCCATCACCAACAGCAAATCGATGTCCATAGATAAAGCCATAAGCTACCTGATAGGTAAATGACACAAAATATGTACAAAGTATCAGCTACACAAAAATCTGATCACAATATCACCTCGGACAGCACACAGTCCTTTATAGAAGAAGACAATTCTCCAATGAAGTCATTGGACAGCCTGCCATTACAAGGAGGGGGAGGGGACTTCCCCACATTCTGCGCAAAATTCTAATAAATTACAGCATATAAAACAGCCAAACGTGGCGTTTTGAATGTTTCCAAGCGCAGAGGAGGGGTTTGGGGTCTTTTAGACCCCCAGATCCCTCCACAAGAGTACCTGTAAAAAAAATAATAATAAAACATATATGTATATATATATATATATATATTTTTTTTTTTTTTATTTATTTTAATGTACGAAAATATCGGTTGATATTTACCGATATGCGATGACCAAACTATCGGTATCGGCAATAAAAAAAAAAAAAAAAAAAAAAAAAAAACTATAACGGTCGATCACTAGTTTTAAGAACAAAATGTAACAACAGGTATAATTTTTAAAACATTTTGTGTAGTTTGGTGCCTAAAAAGTCCATAAGAGTTCACTGATCAATTTACTATTATATTTGGGATGTGGCACCTTTTTATGCTCGCATTCACAGCACCACCCTGTGAGGAGGCCTTTATTCCTTAGCTCCTTTATTACTAACACTTTAAGTTTTTAATCTGCTAATGATGATTCATCTATAAATGTGTAGATATTAGTAATTGTGTTAAACATGTGGAATGACGTAGGAACATTTTTCTATTTCTAACTTTTATAAAGGACTGTGTGCTGTCTGAGGTGATATTGTGATCAGATTTGTATGTAGCTGATACTTTGTACATATTTTGTGTCATTTACCTATCAGGCAGCTTATGGCTTTATCTATGGACATCGATCTGCTGTTGGTGATGGAAATAGATACAAATAGACAAAGATTTGGCTGGGCTGATTGAATAGATACAATGTATCGTTTCTCTTGCTTCTCTCCTCCATTGTGTTGTGGGATAAAAGCTCCGCGATCTTCCCAACGTGTGATTTGAGATAAAGTAACAATGTAAGGCGGGAGATTGTGGAGGATGTTTTATTGTAAGAATGTGTGAGTGCGGCATATAGATGTTTAGGAGATCTGATTGTAGATTTCCTCACCTAAGATTGTGACCCGGCTGAGGGAACAACGTGCTATATATTTATTTAGTTATTATATTTGTTTATATCGTATTTAATGTGAAGGAAGGATGTGATCTCCTTACAGGGACTGGCTGACATTTCCCTCCATCCTTTCATCTCCAGAAGATATTCAGCAGAATTAGAGACAGAGAACTGTGATTGGTGAAATTTTCACATTATATAATTCAAATTTCCCGCCGTAATTCTATGGAACGTTGCAATTATCTCAAATAGAATAATCCGACACTAAAATTTGACATCTCTTCCTTCGGGAACATCGATCAACCGTCCTCTGAATTGTCGGGCAGTTTATCTAACCAAGAATAATAAATACGTTAGAAATATAAATGTTCATTTCTTCCAGTCTTTTCTTTTACTTCACAATCCAGAATTCGCCCTGCTAGAGAAGGTTTCCTATAGAAATTAATGAAAAGTCTACTGAACAAGTATTTTTTTTTTTTTGGGGGGGGGGGGGAACGATTAAAGATTTCAGAATGCATTTCTTTAAAATCCTTATAAGAAAGACATTATTGACTGAAGAAGGAAACGCCCACAGCTGTGATTGGCTCAGATTTCAAATTGCTCCTTTTTAAATTTGCCGCCTGAATTGTAAAGAACGTTACAGAGAAATAATCAGCCCTATTATACCGCCAAATCCGACACTGAAACCTGAGATCATCAGATGAGACATTTAACCGAGAAATCTCATCAATTCTTTATTATCAAGAAGATGAATAGAAATGGAATGTGAAGATGATTGAATAATGTAAAACATTTCCATATCTTCTCTTTTATTCCAAGTCCTCAGAATGCAGAATCCCCTCCCCCATTGCTACATACAGAACATGATAGTGAGATGACTTTTCTCATAGAACTCTACCTTTCTATATGATGGGATAGGAAGTATTACACGTTTCATAGAAACCTTCATTAGAGATTTTACCTGAAAATCAAATCTAAACTCTGACACCTTACTGATCACTAAGAAAAAAACGACTTTATAAAGCCAGAAATTATTTCCGATTCAATAAAACATTTCCCGATGATCCTTCCTGGGCAGTTTATAGTAAAATTGTCCTTTAGTGGATTTCACAAAGCATTTCATCTTCACAATATTTCTAATGTCTCCTATTTCAGGAATGGCGCGCACAGCTTTCCGGGCAGGTTCGGGTTAATCTGCCCCATGTGACCTCTTGCTGGGAAAGCCCCGCCCTACTGAAAGCTGAATCACACAACTCAGTCATTGGCTGATTAGAGCTCTAAGAAATAGTCCAATTAAACCTAAGAAGGCGTGGTCAGCACTAACCAATAAACGCGGAGCGCGGTCTGTATAAATAGACGCCGCACAGCCCGTATTCTCACACTTCTGTTCCGTCTGGAGATTAGAAGAGTTTTTCCGCCATGGCAAGAACCAAGCAGACCGCTCGTAAGTCCACCGGAGGGAAGGCTCCCCGCAAGCAGCTGGCCACCAAAGCCGCCCGCAAGAGCGCCCCGGCTACCGGCGGAGTCAAGAAGCCTCACCGCTACAGGCCCGGCACCGTGGCTCTCCGGGAGATCCGCCGCTACCAGAAATCCACCGAGCTGCTCATCCGCAAGTTGCCCTTCCAGCGCCTCGTCCGAGAGATCGCCCAGGACTTCAAGACCGACCTGCGCTTCCAGAGCTCCGCCGTCATGGCTCTGCAGGAAGCCTCCGAGGCTTATCTCGTAGGACTCTTCGAGGACACCAACCTCTGCGCCATCCACGCCAAGAGGGTCACCATCATGCCCAAAGACATACAGCTGGCACGCCGCATCCGCGGAGAGAGGGCCTAAATACATTCTTATCTCCCTCCATACTATCTCTACAAAGCACAAAGGCTCTTTTCAGAGCCACCACATCCGCCTCACAAAGAGCTCCATACTACCTCATCACCCCTACTACATGCTGCCAATCCCCGCTACTACATTTCTACACCCCTACTACATGCTGCCAATCCCCGCTACTACATTTCTACACTTTCCCGGCCATCAGCTTCACTGCATTTCTCTTTTCTCTCCGCTCCGATCCTCAGTGTGGAAGTAAATCTCATCTGTAACATTTCTAAACCGATCCCAGAGAAATTCACATTTCTCATCTATAAAGGAGATCCTTTTACCGATTTATTGTCCCCTAAATACAATGGAACTCATCTGTAACATTACTAACAATTACAGAGTAACAATTCACACTTCCTCAATATCTTCCCTAAGAGATACATTGGGACAATATTTAACGGTAAAACAAATCACTTCCTAGGAACAGATTGAACAATGTTTGGATTCTCTCAGGAGACACATTCTTGTATTTTCTAGAAACGTCATTTCTTATTCCAAACAGAATCGCTAGGAATAGTGCTTAGAGATCTGAGGATCGATCAGCCCATAGAGGAGGATGAGATCTCACGATCATTACAATGATTCTTCTTAGAACGTTCATAATGGCCGCATTACATACTGAAATATCATATGTGGCTCTGTTAGGAGGAGGTAAGTGTAGCTCTGTTAGGAGGAGATGGGTGTAGGTAGGTGTAGCTCTGATAGGAGGAGATGGGTGTAGGTAGGTGTAGCTCTGATAGGAGGAGATGGGTGTAGGTAGGTGTAGCTGTTAGGAGGTGGGGTGTAGGCAGGTATGTGTAGCTCTGTTAGGAGGAGGTGGGTGGCTCTGAGAAGAGCCTTTGGGGGGTGTAGATGGAGATCTCCGGCTGCTGGGATTTATTTCTTCTTCGGAGCGGCCTTCTTGGGCTTGGCTGCTGTCTTGGCTTTGGCCGCCTTCTTAGCCGGACTCTTGGCGGCTTTTTTCGGTTTGGCTGCAGCTTTGGGCTTCTTGGGGCTCTTTGTCGCCTTCTTGGCAGCTGCAGCCTTTGCCGGTTTTTTGGGGCTCTTGGCCGCTTTGCTGGCCGCCTTCTTCTTAGGGGACTTCGCCGGCTTCTTGGGTGATTTGGCCGCCGGTTTCTTGGGGGACTTGGCCGGCTTCTTAGCAGCAGCCAATGGCTTCTTGGCGGTTTTCTTGGCCTTGTCGCCCTCTTGCTGCTTCTTGTTGATCTTGAAGGATCCGGAGGCTCCATGTCCTTTCACCTGGACGAGGTTCCCCTTGGTCACCAGCGCCCTGACGGCGATCTTCAGACGGCTGTTGTTCTTCTCCACATCGTATCCTCCGGCGGCCAGGAGCTTCTTGAGGGCGGCCAGGGAGACCCCGCTGCGCTCCTTGGAAGCGGCCACGGCTGTGACGATGAGATCGGACACGCTGGGACCGGACGGCTTCTTGCTGCCTTTCTTCCCTCCTCCGGCTGTCGCCTTCTTCTTGGCGGCGGGCTCCGCTGGAGGAGCGGCGGCTGGGGCGCTCTCAGTCTCCGTCATGATTCTCAGGGAGTTTTTAAAACAGATAATAGAAACATCATTCTGGGATGGCGCTCTGCCTTATATACAGACGTTCTGCGCCGCTATTGGTTGATATAGAATTTGTCTTCTGCGCTGCTATTGGTTACACCTTAAACACGCCCACTAATTCTTATTTCAGTGTTGGAGAATCTTCTCTCTCTTCTTGTGTTTCCCCGTCAGAGAGATAAACGATTTTAATATGAAATGGAAGGATGGCCGATCTTTATCGGGGACCCGATCTGCTCACTGGACTGTCACTTATCGATCTCTCACTTACCGCTCTCATCATCTGCTCAGGAGGCTGAACACAGAGGCTGCAAACACCTCCAACCTCCTGAGTGTGTGTCTCATTCTTCCTTCTACCTGCTTTTCTACACACATTCCTATCAGAAATCAATCTTCTCACATCTCCAACTACAATCATCTTCACATTACATGAGTGAAGAGAGAAGATCAGGAAACATTTCCCTCCAACACACAAATCTGCTCGTCTATAGCTGAGTAGAAGGAGCCTGGAACAAAAACATCAGCCGGGGACATCAGATCCCTGTGTGATGTGATGGGAGAGATTGTTAGAGATTTCGAAGGTGTCAGTACATTAAACATTACATGTTCTCATCATCTTTGTATCATTTTCTGCTCATCATTACAAATATATTGTCACTGGATATTCTGAGTAACTTTATTAGCACATATTACTACACAGCTATATAGACTACTCAGGTAGAATGTTTCCTTGTATCTAGAATCAGAGGTAACATCTACACATTCCTTCACACGGGGCAAAAAGAGGATGTAAGTAAGGCAGAGGTTGGTGTTAATCGTCTTTATTATTATTATTAATAATAATAATCATTTTTTATTTATTTTTCCATTTTATTTCAATATATAAAATAAGGGAGGGTTATAATAAACCCCATGAAAAATGTATTTTTACCATCTTTGGTCCCATAGCTAAACGGGGAGTGAGAAGAAATCCTTGCAAAGTGAGGGGATCCCTGATTCACACCAGAACTAGTGTCCAGTGTGAAAGAATTCCACTCTACTACTGTTCCGGTGATAACCCAACATTTGAGATTTTCTTTTACTTTCAAGCTCAGTGAAAATGGTAAACAGGACAGATAGAGAGGGTAAATACCCCCCTCAATGGGGACACAAGCAGAATTAAAAACCTGTCAGGGGGTCCTATCCCTTTCCACTCCAACTAAAATAAAGAAAAAAGTATGTGTCTTAAGTGATCTTTTTTTTTTTTTTAAATTATTATTATTACTTTAATTTTGTATTTGATTTTTTTTTTTTTTTTTAAAGATGTAAAGGAAACAAAAAATGAAATGAGAAGATACATTCTCAAAGTATAGCATGTATACAAATTGGATTGCTCAGAGAGCAAACAAATATACAATTCAAGAAGTACGGGCATGTAAGCTATTGGTCTGTATATATAAGGTCATGTGGCTATGAATATTTGGGTTGTATCATACCGCAAGTATTTTATTTGCTCTTTCTATTTCAAGAACAAAATGCAATAAAATGTATCATTTGTAAGACATTTTGTGTAGTTTGGTGCCTAAACAGGCCATAAGAGTTCACTGATCAATTTTGCTATTCAATTTGGGATGTGGCACCTTTTTATGCTCGCATTTACAGTACCACCCTACGAGGATGCCTTTATTCCTTAGCTCCTTTATTACTAACACTTTAAGTTTTTAATCTGCTAATGTTGATTCATCTATAAATGTGTATATATTAGTAAAGGTGCTCCTTCTGGACGATAGGAAGATTCAGATGCATTATCCCGCTAAACTCGACATTGTAGAAGTTCTATTCATAGATCTGCTCATCTTCTTCAAAATCACATCACTTGTGTCGCTTTTCAGGTTCCAAATATTTCTTCCAAACCGGTTAAATTCTCGATGATTACTGACACAAGTCTGGCGCCAAGTAATCCGAATCAATTATTTTCTATTTCCAAATCCAACAGATCTTCCCAGAGCCTAAGAAGGAGCCGGACATACATGTTTAGGAGATCTGATCGTATATTTATACACCTAAGATTGTGATCCGGGTGGGGGGACAATGTGCTATAATGACACCTGTCTGTTCAAATTAGAATAAATATATATATATATATATATATATATATATATATATATATATATATATATATATATATATATATATATATATATATATATATCATCTAATTGTTTATATCGTATAAGGAACGATGTGATCTCCTTATAGGGGTTAGTTTTCATTTTCCGTCATCCTTTAATTCTGCTGAATATCCTCTGGAGATCAGAGATCTTTCAGTATTAAATACCAAACAAACATCCCTCATCTGAAAAGCAACAAAAATGTCAGATCCTCCTTTACACTGCTTGGACGAAAAATACATTTTATTATCAGAAGAAAACGTCCAGAACTGTGATTGGTGCAATTTTTACATTCTAAAATTCAGATTTCCCGCCGGAATTCTATGGAACGTTCCAATTATCTCACAAAGAATAATCAGACACTAAAATCTGATATCTCTTCCTCCGGGAACATCGATCATCGGTCCTCTGAATTGTCGGACAGTTTATCTAACCAAGAATAATAAATACGTTAGAAATATAAATGTCACATTTCTTCCAAGCTTTTCTTTTACTTTACAATACAGAATCCGCCCTGCTAGAGAATGTTTCCTATAGAGATCAATGAAAAGTCTACTGAACAAGTATTTTCTCGGGGGGAAACGGAGAAAGATCTCAGAATAGATTTCTATGAAGTAGAGGCTTAAGAGGGAAACGCCCACGGCTCTAATTGGCCCAGATTTCACATAGCTCTTTTTTAAATTTGCCGCCTGAATTGTGAAGAACGTTACAGAGAAATACTCAGCCCTATTATACCGCCAAATCCGACACTGAGACCTGAGATCATCAGATGAGACATTTATCCGAGAAATCTCATCAATGCTTTATTATCAAGAAGATGAATAGAAATGGAATGTGAAGATGATTGAATAATGTAAAACATTTCCATATGTTCTCTTTTATTCCAAGTCCTCAGAATGCAGAATCCAACCCCCCCCCCCCCCCCCACACACACACACACACACATACACACTGCTACACAGAGAACATGATAGTGAGATGACTTCTCTCATAGATCTCTACCTTTCTATATGATGGGATAAAAAGTATTACACGTTTCATCATCACATCTGTATATGATCGTGGAACTGGCCGATAATTAATGTTCCCTTTTTCAGAGATGTAACAGTTACAGATTTTCCCCATATTAAAACTAGAGTAAAAAAGTGAAAGTGCTGGTAGAGATATGTAGCAATGATGACACTGCCAAATACATATGTACAATGAAACAAATGTTTCATGTCTGATCGGCTCCCTCTTTGTAACTTTAAAATCAGCAAACTGTTAACAATGTTTCCAACTAGTAAATGAAGAAAGAAAAAACTTATATAAATATATCAAATTATGACATGTCAGAAAAAATGTACAATGAATCAATAAAGAAAATATCTCGCTTCTGATAAATTACATCCGTTTCCATTCATTACAATATTCTAAATAAATGCAATTATCTGCAGTGTAATAAATGACTGACAGCGCCCCCTTCTCAGCATGTCTCCCATCAGGTCCGCCCAGCCTTACACCCAGGAAGGTGAGATGTCGGGAAAACGTGTCCTTGTTTCCTTTTCAAAACAATATTTTATAAATATTAAATTACTTTGAACAATTAAAACTGGTGATTGTGTTTCTGTTATGAAGTGTTAAAGATTCCTTTTCTCCGTGTAATCTCCAGCTATAAATAGAAATACATGATAAGAAGGAATAAATGCATCTTCCGGAAATGTATTGCTGTTGCATTAATGTATCGGCATATAATATAATAATTAGGTGCCTTATAAATGAATTAAATTGTCTTATTTTTTTAATGAATGGTGTGACTCCGCCTCTTTCCCAGGAAGGTTTCCATCTGGTCCGCTCAGGCTGTATATAAGGCGGGCGGGCAGACAGCTGAGCTCAGTCTGTCTTTGTAGCAGAGAATCATCATGTCTGGTCGCGGTAAAGGAGGGAAGGGTCTGGGGAAAGGAGGCGCTAAGCGGCACAGGAAGGTGCTCCGGGACAACATCCAAGGCATCACCAAACCCGCTATCCGACGTTTGGCCCGCAGAGGGGGTGTCAAGCGCATCTCCGGACTCATCTATGAGGAGACCCGCGGAGTGCTGAAGGTTTTCCTGGAGAATGTCATCCGCGATGCCGTCACCTACACCGAGCACGCCAAGAGGAAGACCGTCACCGCCATGGATGTCGTCTATGCTCTCAAACGCCAGGGGCGCACTCTCTACGGATTCGGAGGTTAAAAAACCCCAACATCCACCGCTTACCCCACTTCATCACAACAAAGGTCCTTCTCAGGGCCACCCACCTTCTCACACAAAGGGCTGATCATTCACAACTCCCAACACTCATTTCTACACATTTATTGTGTAACCATAGGAACTGCCGCTCATTTCTTTTCACTAAGAAATGGAGTGCTGCGATGTCTAGCTGCCCATACACTCTGCGATCTGATTGTTCGATCTGTTTTACGTTTAACAAAGCTATGGAAGAACAGAACAATATTACAAATTACATTGGTTGGGCAGTTGATGCATTGTTATAGTTGATTGTAGAGTCCGCACTCCGGGTGATGGAGCCGATTTTCCGAGCTGGCTGCTGGGTGAGGAGAATATATCGTTTATGTTGAAACTGAACCTAATATTTCTAACGTATTTATTATTCTTGGTTAGATAAACTGCCCGACAATTCAGAGGACGGATGATCGATGTTCCCGGAGGAAAAGATATCAGATTTTAGTGTCGGATTATTCTATCTGAGATAATTGGAACGTTCCATAGAATTCCGGCGGGAAATTTAAATTTTAAAATGTGAAAATTGCACCAATCACAGTTCTGGGCGGTTTCTTCCCATAATAAAATGTATTTTTCTTCCAAGGAGTGTGAAGGGGGATCTGAGATCTGTGTTCCTTTTCAGATGGGGGATGTTTGTTTGGTATTTAATATTCAATGATCTCTGATCTCCAGAAATTATTCAGCAGAATTAAAGGATGGAGGTGTTTGGGAATAGAAAATAATTGATTGAATATTTGGAACCTGAAAGGCGACACAAGTGATGTGATTTGGAGGAAGATGAGCGAATCTATGAATAGAACTTCTACAATGTCGAGTTTAGCGGGATAATGCGGCTGAATCTTCCTATTGGCCAGTCGAATAACGGCGGGAGATTTAAAAGAAGCAACTCTGATCCATTATAGGCGTGGTCTATTAATAGCCAAGAGAGTAAATAATGTCCTGAACTATGAATTATAATGTGATGTGACGTAGGAGGAATGGATTTGGTTGGAGGAGTTTAGCGGTGAGTAGACGATCAGCATAGATAGATTGGAAGTAAAAGAGATGAGAGAGAATGAAGTTCTGTGATCACATTTCCTCTCATTACTACTCACCTGTATTACAAGTCTGAGTGTGATAAGAAGACAAAGTGTTTGCCTGTAGAGTGCACTTTAATTATACAATTTATCACAATAAAATATTACTTGATAAAGAAAATAAATCCAATTATGTCCGGCTCTTGGGTGGGAAACTAATAATAATGACATTTAGTAGAGAAGTACTGTGGGGAATGGATCGAACCGTCCTGATTCTAGATTTATTGCGGAGATCATCTCCACTTTCTGCCTCTATACATTCCCAATTCATCGCCTTGTACTGCACACATACCCAACTGTTCTACCAGGAATCACCACAAGGTGGCAGAGCTGAATAAACATTTATGCCGCGCTCACACATTCTTACAAGAAAAAAGAAGCAAGATAAAAGAAACATTGTATTTATTCCATCAGCCCAGCCTATTTGTATCTATTTCCATCATCAACAGCAGATTGATGTCCATAGATAAAGCCATAAGCTGCCTGATAGGTAAATGACACAAAATATGTACAAAGTATCAGCTACATACAAATCTGATCACAATATCACCTCGGACAGCACACAGTCCTTTATAGAAGTTTGAAGTAGAAAATGTTTCCTTTATCATTGGACATGTGTAGCACCTTTACTAATATCTACACATTTTTTTTCAAATTTTTTTATATCTGTTTTTTTTTTTTTTTTACAGAATTCTGAGTTTATTAATACAATAGTCTCTATTAGGATGATTTTAGAACCAATGAGGAACAAAGTAGTACCACCCACAGACCATCTTTCTGCAGACATACATATCTTCTGCTCTGTAAGATTTGTAAATCTATCCTAGTTACAGCATACAGTATAGGGAAGCAGGGCAGTGCTGGGTTCTGTGGTTCCTTGTACAGGTGTCAAACAGGCGGCCCTCCAGCTGTTACAGAACTACAAGTCCCATGAGGAATTGCGAGGCTGACAGTTACAAGCATGACTCCCACAGGCAGAAGCATGATAGAACTTGTAGTTCCGCAACAGCTGCAGGGCCACCAGTTTGACACCCACAGGCCACTGTATTAAAAACTCCTCATTTTGCTGTCATCCTCCTGCTCTGCCATCTGTTCCATCATAAAGAGCCATGCTGAAAACATGTGTGTCTATGGTCATAACAGATCAATCATAACAGTTACTTGTCTGGACTAATACAGCTTTGTTACAGGCACTTAGCTCCATATATGGTCTGGACACTTTTGGTGTGATTTGAGGACTGCTGGCCTGGTGTGAATATGGCACGCTGATGTGATGTGGGCACCTCCAATCAAATATGGTCACTTCTGTTGTCATACAGGTACCTCTGCTGTGACATGGCCCATGTCACAGCAGAGGTACCTGTATGACAACAGAGGTGACCATATCTGATTGGAGGGGTGCCCACTAGAGATGGCCTTGCGGTTCGCCCGGCGGTTGGTTCGCGGCAAATTTTGCTTGTTCGCTACCCGCCAATTTTCGAACACATGGTGTTGTTCGTGGCGGCCATATTAGTTTACATTGGGGAGAATTTTGACCCATGACACAGCCATCAGGTGGAACGGGACAGCCATTGAAACATTTCAGCACATGTACATGCCTCCTATCCTATAAATAGACCAGAGCAGGCGGCCATTTCACATTCTGCTTTTTGTCAGCGTAGGGAGAGGTCTGCTGCATGCATCAGGGAGAGATTGTAAGGGAAAAATAGCTCTGTTAAGATCCAAAAAAGTCCTTTTCAGGGCTGGTATTTCGGTATAGGTCTACTAGTATCTTTTTCAAGTTAGGGGCAGGTATCCAGTCAGTGCTTTAGGGGCAGTTAGAGATCGGCAGCAGTGACACAAAACGCTCTGTTAATGTCCACAAAAGTCCTTTTCAGGGCTGGTATTTCGGTATAGGTCTACTACAGTCTCTTTTGAGTTTAAGGACAGGTATCCAGTCTGTGCTTTAGGGGAAGTTAGAGATCGGCAACAGTCACACAAATCACTCTGTTAATGTCCACAAAAGCCATTTAAAGGGCTGCAATTTTTTTGGTATTGCTGTGCAGTGCACCATGTAAGGGGGGGGGGGGGGGGGAGGGTAATCCACGGTATAATATAGTTCGTAGAAAGCATATTATAGTGGATCAGTGGTATTATTGTCCACTGTGCAGCATTGTGACAAGTGTGGTGACTGAGCGTTGCTGCAGCAATACTAAAAACAGGGCCGGCCTTAGGGGGGGGCTCTGTGTGTGGGGTCTCTGATGTGAGGGGGCTCTGTGTGGGGGTCTCTGATGTGAGGTGGGTCGCTGATGTGAGGGGGGCTCTCTGATGTAGGGGGGCTCTAAATTAAGGGGATTTTGTGTGGGGGGTCTCTGATGTGCAGGGGTTCTCTGATGTAAGGGGGGCTAAGTTATTAGTGATCATAAAAAAGAAAAGTCAAATAAAGTGCAAAAAAGGTGCACAGGATTAGCTCGCACAGGGCGCCTGAACACCTAAGGCTAGCCCTGACTACAAACAGTGACAAAAGCACTTTTAATGTATTATAACTGGTGTGATAGACCAATTGCCCCCCCCCCCCCCAATACCACATATTGCAGTGGGGTGTTATCTGAGTATACTTTTACGAGTGTATTTGTGTCCTGCAACAATATTGCCTCTTTTGCTGCATTCAATCTGATATACACAGTGCCAAACTCCCTGGCCAATTTTTTGAACAACTGGTGTGATAGACCAGTGGCCCCCAATACCACATATTGAAGTGGCATGTTATTTAACAGTATACTTTTCTAAGAGTGTATTTTAGTCCTGTAAACTTTTGGCCTCTGTTGCTGTATTAACTGTGCTACACACAGTGACAACAGTTACTAGCCAATTATTTGTAGAACTGGTGTGATAAAACTGTGGCCCCCCAATACCACAGATTGAAGTGAGGTGTTGTATACCTTTTTTCCAGATATACTGCAATTCTCTAGAGACTTTTGTCACAGGGTAATTAAAAAACATGGCTTTCGGTTCCGGCGCCGCATGGAGTAGTCACACTCCACCTCAGCTCCCGCGCCCGGCTTAAAAATCTGCCATTCGCCCGCTATTGTACCCATCGGGGACCCGCAGCCCGGCCGTGCACTCACCCGCCACCACGATGGATCGTTTCCTGGAGAAATCGGGTCCGCGGGCAGCCCAGGAACCGCCCGCTGTCCAAGCCGCGCTTTCCTCACAGCAGCCGGCAGAGGCCTCGGAGCCAGCCATGGAGGTGGGCGGCCCCTCCTCCTCCCATACTCCGCACATCGATCCGGGGTTCATTGAACGGATCGCACAGGCTGTTGCCTCTCTCCTATCCCCTACCATACAAAGCACTGTGGAGAAAGCAGTGCAGTCTGGCATGCTGCAAATAAAGAAGGAGCTGGGGGAACATGTCACCAGGTTAATCGAGGCTGAGCAGCGTATTTCCAGCCTGGAGGATGAACTTTATCACATGCAGGCCCAAGAACAAATGCAGGAAAAGACGAATGTATTCCTGTCACAGAAACTTGAAGACTTGGAAAACCGAGCCAGACGCAGCAACTTGCGTTTTGTGGGAGTCCCAGAATCGCTACTTTCTTCAGAGCTGATTGACTTCTGCTCCCGCCGCATCCCGGAGGCGCTTGGTCTGACCGGTGTTCATGTGGTAGAACGAGCTCACCGCATTGGGGCTCATTCTAAGGACCGCAAGACCCCTAGGCCCATCATTGCTAAATTTCTTAATTATGCTGACAAGAACTTGCTACTGCAGAAATACAGACAATCCAAATCCCTTCAGGTGGATGGGGTCAAAGTTTTAATATTTGCTGATTACTCCATTGAAGTGTCAAAAAACGGAAAGCATTTCAGCAAATCTGCTCCCAGCTTTTCCAACAACACATAAAGTTCACCCTTGCCTACCCCGCCATTCTGCGTCTGAAATCATCTACTGGTGAGCAGCTGTCATTCCAGGATCCCTCTGAGGCGGAAGATTATTTGCGCTCTTTGAATCCAGACAATCAGCAACAGTTTACCCCTAGGCCTCTCTCTTTCCCGCGACCTATGGATCAACGGAGCCCCCGAAAGGACTCGCCAAAGCGCCAGCGCTTCGCTGATCCGTCTTACCGCACTAAACACCGTTGAACTTTCTCCTGCATCTTCAATGTTCAATCTTCAATCGCAGTAATTTTGTGGTATGCTTTACATATGTTTTCCCAGGTCTCGGACTCGGACCTGCCTGTTCTGCAGCTAAAGGTACTGTAGTTGGACTTTGTCCTCCATCTTCATTCTCCTTTCACGCGAGTACTCGCTCACCTGACTGTTGATCAAACCCTCAATTACCTCACTCCCATGCCTTATTCATTTTTTTACAGGACTCCGCTCCCTAGGGAACATGTTTTATTTTTTCTATGTATTCACATGTGATTACATTGCTATGTTTTGCCATGCTTCTTTTCCCCCCTGGGTTGTTGGCCCTGCCGCTCGCTCCATCCCTCCCAGGGCACACATTATTTCTCCCCCTGTGTTTTTTTTTTTTTTTACAGCAGGAGAAGTCATCCTCTTTGACTCCCTTGGGGCGATTTTGTGTGCATCTGCGTGGGCCGTTGTGAGTGGGAGACCCCCTCGATTGTGACCCCATGTGGAAAAAAGAGAAGTTAGTACTGGTTTTTGTATGTTGTTTTTTTGTATTCCCCTACCCCTTCTCCTTATATCTCACCCTTTACCTCGCTTCCCTCACTAATTGTGGTGAAGGCCCTGGCCCAATTTATTTGCATATCTTTGCTCTTACCCCATCTAGAGTCAGATACTTACTCTCTGAGCTTCCAGCTAAGGCGTGTTCATTCCCACTCCTGCAACCAGTTCTCTCCCCTGATTACCCTCCCTGAAGTTAATATCATGGAATGTTAAGGGCCTCCGGTCCCCTCTCAAGCGCATGAAAATTTTACGTCACTTGCACAGACTGCATGCAGACATTGCCCTACTGCAAGAGACACACCTCGCCCCCTCAGGCTTCCACCGGCTTAGGAAGCTCTGGGTGGGTGAGGTGCTGAGATCAGCAGCTCTAGGTCGCAAGGCTGGGGTCATTATACTGATCCATAAAAATCTATCCTGTAATGTTTTGTCAGTCACATCTGACGACCATGGTCGTTTTTGTACGGCTCACATCCAGATTGGCTCCACGGAGTTGTTAATATCCAATGTTTATGCTCTGAACACACCGGACAAACCATTTTTCGAGAAACTCATCGCACACCTCCTGAATTTCCCTCAACTTCCCCCTAAGTGGATCAGTGAGGCAATGCTGGAATACTATTCCAGGCTTTACTCTAGAGACCCCATTGACCCCCCGACCACCCGCGAGTTCTTGCAACGCACTAAGCTGCCTAAGGTGACCCCTTCACAGCTGGAAACTCTTAATGCTCCAATTTCACCAGATGAACTGAGTTCGGTCATAAAATCCCTGCCCTCTAATAAAGCCCCTGGCCCTGACGGCTTTACCGGCAAATTTTTCAAATCCTTTCGCGAAGTGATCCAACCCACTCTACATCGGGTTTACACCAACATTTGGGAAGGCGGCGAATATCTGCCGACCGGTAATCAAGCCTTAATTAAACTCTTAGCTAAAAAAGGTAAAGACCCTCTTGACCCAGGTGCTTACCGCCCAATTTCCCTACTTAATTTGGATGTAATTTGGATGTAAACATTTTGTCAAAACTAGTGGCGACCAGATTGGCTAACCTTTTACCCTCTTCGGCCATCCATTTAATCCTTTCACAATCAGGTTTTGTGAAAGGTAGAACGGCCATGCTAAATATCTTGTGGTTTTGGAACAGGCCCGGCTCCACCCTGGGGAAGACCTGGCAATCATCACCCTGGATGCCGAGAAAGCCTTCGACAACGTGGGTTTTCACTGGTTGTCGATGGTCCTTTCCGACATGGGCTTCTCTGGGGTCTTCACCCATTTGATTGATTCCATGTATAAGGCACCTACAGCCAGACTGGTGGTGGAGGGTCTCCTCACGGGGGAATTTAGCCTGCATAAAGGTACGAGACAAGGTTGCCCCCTCTCACCCCTACTCTTTAATTTAGCCTTGGAACCTTTATCCCGATACCTAGCAGAACAAGCCCCTTTACATGGCATCAAGGTGGGTGAGCACGACCTCCGTACGGCCCTTTTTGCTGATGACGTGCTTATTTTCACGTCCAATCCGGCTTCTGATCTACCCACTATAAAATCTATCTTTGACACTTTTAAAATATGTGCGGGTCTCTGCATTAATTATCAAAAAAGCGAAATACTACCTCTCACCTGTTGTCCAACCCGTCAATGGCCACAGACTTCTATATTCTCTATAGCCAAAACTCACATAACCTATTTAGGAATAAAAATTGGTAAGACCCCTTCCTCACTTTACACACTAAATTTTCCACCGTTGATAACCAAAATTGTACAGGAATTGGGCAGCTGGATGGAATTGCCTCTCTCTCTCCTTGGCAGATGTCACCTGGTCAAGATGGTCAGCTTCGCTAAACTGCTCTATCCAATGCAAACCCTGCCTCTGTTGCTTAAACATAAAGATGTTCAGCTTTTGAACAAGGCTATCTCTCATTTTATTTGGAGAGGCAGGCGTTCACGGATATCTCTTAAGAAATTGCAGCTGCCCAGGAGAGAGGGGTGAATTGGTCTCCCCAACATAAGAGTTTACAACTTATCATGCTTACTTAGGATATGTATTGATTGGCTAACTCAGTCTACCCACTGCTCTTTGTATACATTGGAGGCCGCTATGGTGTACCCTGTCTCCCTATCTGCCTTGCTACACTGCAAATGGAAAACCTTGGCCCCTGTCCTCCAACATAATGTACTGCTCCGTGATACGGCCATTGCATGGAGGGAACTCAGAAAGCTTCTACATCTTCCTCTCCACATGTCTCGGCACCTCCCGATTCAGGGAAACCCTATGTTCTCACTGGGCATGGACTCTGGTATCTTTTACCTCTGGAAAACCAACGGCCTCACAAAATTTTCGGATCTGTGTGACAGTACCTCTGGCACCCCCTTGGATTTTTCTGCTGTAACCAAAGCCTTCTCCCTGCCACCTTCTCATCATTTCTACTACAGACAATGCTTGAGCTTTATTCGCAAGTCGTGTAGCTCTGACATTGATCGCTTCCGCCTCTCCATCCTAGACAATTTTATTGTTGACAATATAAACACTATTTCGGGCATATATAAACCGATCCTTTTGAAGTCCACGCCCCCCCCTATCTGACTCAACAGTTCTGAACTGGGGTACAGCCTTTCCACATCCAGATCTTTTCCTCCGACTTCGAACAGGACTTATTGCAACTCTTTGCCTGACACCAAATGAAATTTGGAGGGAAACTCAGTTGCGCATTTTGCACCGTGCCTATATGCCGTTCTCTACGGATCCTCATAACCCACAGGGTGCGACATGCCCACACTGCAAAGTTCCACGCCCCACCCTGGCCCACCACTTTTGGCAATGCACGGCTATATCCAACTTCTGGGACCACGTTCTCTCTTTCATTTTTGGAGTCACGCAAGTCCGCATACCCAAGGATCCCTTCCTTTTGCTCTTCGGATATTGGGACCCGCAAGTTCTTTCCAGACCCCCGGACACCGGTCTCCCCCATAAGGAATGGATCTTACTTTGCATCCTTATAGCCAGGAAATGCATACTGAACAAATGGACCTCCCATTTGTGCCCCAAAATCACACACATAAAACTGTGTCTCTATAATGAAAGATTGTCCATGGACGTTGGGAGTGTTGCCTCTTTTAATCGCTTCTCCGACCGCTGGAATGCTTTTATCCTTACTACGCTCACAAATCAGGAACAACTGGACCTTCACAATCGGCCAGCGTACCATACTGTTCATCTTGCTAAGCTGAAAAGGACGGGCTCAATGTAACATCAGTTATTATTGTCAGTCCATCCATCTGCCAATGTTACCTATGGCACTATTGAATTGATGGTCCCACTTTACTATCTGAATATTTGCATATTTTATCTCTACTCTAGGTGTCCTCAAACTACTTATGGCTGTCCTCCGTAGTCTTTACCCCCCCCCCCCCCCCAGGTTCCCTACTTTTCACCCCACCACCCCCCCACCTTCATGCAGTAATACTGCTATTTACCTGTTCTCGGTTTATTATTGGTGCAATAATGCGACTGTCTGTACACAAGCAAAAAATTGGGGGAGCAAACCCTGAACATGTATATCTAAAGCCGGTGCAGCTATGGACCAAGCAACATGTATATTAAAAAAGAATAGCGCAACCATGCAAAAGAAATGACTATCAAATATATATCTGTACACGACTGTACCTTCATTCATTACATGTTGTTTTGATTGTGGTTACTGTACTGTGAAGAAATTTTCAATAAAATTTATAAAAAAAAAAAAAAAAACATGACAGGCAGAGGGGGGGGGGGGGGGCGTGGCGACCGCCAACTAGTATGGCCGCATAGAGCCGGAGCTCCTGATCCCACCCGGCAAATTCCGGATCTACGGCCCGCAACAACTGCTGTTCACAACTCAGCTCTTCGGGAACGAGTGCGTGATCACTCCCCGCACACCCCAGAGATGGCAAGACGGAAGACCGAGGCCCCAACAGTCCGCAAACTCTCGGACTTCTTTCGGCCGGCGTCTCCCAGTCTTAAAAAAAATGGTGCCGGCTCCCAGCCATTGCCACAGCGCGCCAGCCCTCTAGCGGCGGCCGCACCTGCATCAGGCGAGCCCCGGGCAGCACGGCTCACCGACCCAGATGCGATCATCCTGCACAGGGGACTCCTCTCCATCCACTCCCTCCACGCAAAGCCCTGCGAAATCCAGGCCTAGATGGGACAGCAGCCATGCGACATATGAAACACCGGACATGGAGGAGAGCACTCAATCATCCACCAGCCCTCTGCCTTGGGCCTATATACCGCCTCCAGACCCCTTTGCTGCCATTACCACCACAGGGCAGCCAGTGTCAGACACCACGCTCAAGGAGATGATGTCCATGCTTAACAACTCCATGCAGGCTAACATTGCTGCATATATCTCCTACTGCCAGAAAGAGCTGCATGGCTTGGGGGACCGGGTACACAATCTGGAAGACAAGATGGAGGAATTCACATCCTCCTATAATGTATTAGTGGACTCTCACGTCTCCCATCAGGAAGACATCCACAAAATCCAAGCAAAAATTGCAGATCTGGAAGACAGATCCAGACGCAACAATCTTAAGATCCGTGGCGTCCCGGAGTCACTTTTACCTAACCAACTACCGTCTTTCGCGAGGGACCTTTTTCAAAAAGCGGTTCCGGAACTCACTAATGCGGACTTAACAATAGATCGGATTCACTGCATCCCCAAGCCATCCTTCCTCCGACAAGAAGTGCCCAGAGACGTGCTGCTCAGGATCCATTTCTTTCAAGCCAAAGAAAAAAATCTGGAAGCTTTCAGGCGCAGAGATCGCCTACCTGACCAAATTGGATCACTGCAGGTTCTTCCAGACTATTCTCTATACACTCTGCAACTTAGGCGCAATTTGAACACCGTCACCAAGGCCCTCCGCAACCACAAAGTTGTTTATAAATGGAAATATCCTGCGAGACTCTGCGTGACTCACCAAGGTACTACATCCCATATCACTTCCCTGGATCAAGGGATCCGATTGCTCCGCCAATGGGGAATTGTACCAGAACCTCAGGATCCCCAACGCAACACCACCACACTTCCGCCCCGGCATGTTCAACCCGAGTGGAACGTCGTGTCAAGATCCTCTAGATCCAGATCACGCCACAAGTGACAGCAGTTTTCCTTACCCTCGCTGGGTGGATCAGACCCCAATTTGCTGAATGAGCACATACCACCGTGCTTTTCACCCCTGATGCCTTTGCAATGCCTGTTGTACACCTGGTCGTAAAAGGCCAAGTATTTTTTACCCTACCCTACTCTTTTCTTGTTTTTTGTGTGTCGTTTTTGTTTTTGCCAATTTTTTGCAGTTACATCCTGTGATTCCTGGTTTGGAACCTTTCATTGACACTCGCTCGAGTCACCATCTTCGCCTTCCTCCAGGGGTGGACCGGAGTCGTCTCTTTGTGCTCCTGCAATGCACTGCTACTATCCTGTCCGAAGACCCACGTCGACTGGCCCCTCAGGTACTCTCTCTTATCTGCTCCTTCCCACATTCCATCTGTTACTGGAATGACATTCATCCCAGCCGCAACCCATCCCCGGAGGAGCTGCCTCCTGAACTTTTGCACAACACCTCCTGCTTCAATCATACCCTTTACCCAATGCTACCATGACCCTTCAACTTCTCTCTCTGAACGCTAAGGGGCTAAATCACCCCGTGAAGCGCTACTCTATGTGGCGGGAGGCGACTACAGCTAGGGCAGATGTACTAGCGGTACAAGAGACGCACTTTAAACAAGACCACAGTCCTCGTTGCACACACCCGGACTATCCTCACAACTTCCAGGCCTCCTCTACAGAGAAAAAGAGGGGTGTGATGCTGGCGCTTCGTTCTTCTGTATCCTTCTCCTACTCCAAGCTGGTGCAGGACGTAGAGGGCAGATACATAATTCTTGTTTGTGTCATAGATAATTGTCCGTACACCTTAGTTAACGTGTATGCCCCCAATAGACACCAACTACTTCTTACGTAAACTTTGTATGAAGGTATCTAAACTAAAAGTGGGTAGACAGATCATGTGCGGTGATTACAACTTGGTGATGGACCATGTCATGGACTCCTCCTCCAGGGGCGCATCAAAACTGCCTTCTCTAGCTTCTCTGGCACATGCTGAGGGGCTCCATGACGTGTGGCGTTACCAACACGTGGAAGAGCGGGACTATTACTTTTTTTCACCTTGCCATAATACGTACACTAGGATAGACATGTTCCTAGTGGACTCTACATTGTTACCGCTTGTGCTGGACACTTCTATATCCCCTATCACGTGGTCCGACCACGCTGCGGTTCTCATGTCACTATCTAACTAGCCCCACTACCCCTTCTTCCTTTGTATGGCGATGCAATAATTCTCTCCTCTCTGATCCTGAGTCACTCACACACATACAGGCCCAATTGCGAGAATTCTTCGACACTAATACCACTCCCGATTAGTGTTGAGCGAACACGGACTGTATTATTCGTGTTCGTACCGAATAATTGGATTTTTTTACCCGAACACGGACACAAACACTTTACTGTATATTCGGGTAAAAATCCGTGTTCGGTCGTTTTATTTCCGGGTTTTACATGCTTTGGCGCGCTTTTCATGGCGGGCTTTCAACAGCCAATCAACAAGCGTTTAACTGGTGTGCCTAAGCCATCCCAGCCATGCCTGCAAATGTATCAGTAGCTGTGATTGGCCGTCTGAAGCATGTGACCAAGTCTTTATAAGTTCGAGGCAGCACCGCTGCGGCGTCATTCTGCTGTTTAGATCAGGGAGAGAGCACACATCAACGTGCTGGCTGCTGATTAGGGACAGAAAGGCAGGCAAAACTCATTTGTGTCCGCATAGAATTGAGGGACAGGTCGGAGTGTGTTAGGCAGGGCAAGTTGTAGGCAATTTAGGGAGAGAGTCTGCTGATTTTAGGGACAGTGTGTTCTACAAACTACAATCGACATTGCTGTGTGGGGGGGGGTTTGCAGTCACCCGATCTACGATCTTATAAATCCTGTTAGGGAGAGAGTCTGCTGATTTTTAGGGAAAGTGTGTTCTACAAACTACAATCGATATTGCTGTGTGGGGTGGGGTTTGCAGTCACCTGATCTACGATCTTATCAATCCTGTTAGGGATAGAGTCTGCTGATTTTTAGGGAAAGTGTGTTCTACAAACTACAATTGATATTGCTGTGTGGTGTGGGATAGGAGGTAGGCAGGTGTCAGTGGTCCACATCCATTTTGCTGTGTGTTGGCTGCAGTGAACACAATCTTTTTGGGGTGCAGTGAACACAATCTTTTTGGGGTGCAGTGAACGCAATCTTTTTGGGGTACAGTGAACACAATCTTTTTGGGGTGCAGTGAACACAATCTTTTTTGCCCACTGAGGAGGAGGGAGAAAAGTATTTTTCTATCAGGCACTGTGTGCAGCCTTTTTCCTTCAGCTGTGCTGTGCTGAGTGACTGATCATACACTGCTGTGTTCAGTTCACATGTGCTAATATTGAGTGGTTTCAAAAATCATACACTTTTTTTCTATTCCACTATTCAATATACAGCCTTGGGTTAAAAAAAATTAAGTTGTGGCCTGCAGCAGAGCTGAATGATATTTGGGGTTTTTGGGGTTCATCTCATACTTCTGAAGATTTGAGGGTGCTGCCTGTTCCATACTCCCCCTACTCCTCATCCAGCCTTTTAGGGGTACAAACAATAGTAATTGGGGCCTAGTGTGGTTGTGTACGTGTGATAAACATACACTTTTTTTGATCATATTCTCTATTCCGCTATTTAATCAAAAACCTTTGGGGATCAGTTAAATTGGGGGATAGTCTGTGTTGGTACGTGTGAGAGAGATCCACCTTTCCAAGTTTTTGGGGTTCATCTCATACTTCTGAAGATTTGAGAGTGCTGCCTGTTCCATACTCCTCCTACTCCTCATCCTGCCTTTAGGGGTACAAACAATAGTAATTGGGGCCTAGTGTGGTTGTGTACGTGTGATATACATACACTTTTTTTTTGATCATATTTTCTATTCCTCTATGTAATCAAAACCTTTGGGTATAAACAATTAAATTGCGTGATAGTCTGTGTCGGTACGTGTGAGATACACCTTTCCAATTTTTGGGGCGCATCTCATACTGCCGAGGATTTGAGGGTGCTTCAGTCTGCCTCCTGCCTGTTCCGAACTCCTCCTACTCCTCATCCTGCCTTTAGGGTACAAAAAATTGTAATTGGGGCCTAGTTGGTGTTTGTACGTGTGAGATACACCGTTTTGTAAAATTTGTCCTATTCCGCTATTCAATATACACCCTTTTGGAGTGTAAAAAATGAAATTGCGGGATAGTCTGTATCGGTACATGTGAGATACACCTTTTTAAATTTTTTTGGCGCATCTCCTTCTACCACCGAGGATTGCAGGACGCTTCAGTTTGCCTCCTGTTCCCAACTCCTCCTACTCCTCTTCCTCATCCTGCCTTTAGGGTACAAAAAATTGTAATCGGGGCCTAGTCTGTGTTTGTACGTGTGAGATACACCGTATTATAACATTTTTCCTATTCCGCTATTCAATATACACCCTTTTGGAGTGTAAGAAAATTAAATTACGGCATAGTCTGTATCAGTACGTGTGAGATACACCTTTTAAATTTGTTTTTCGCATCTCCTTCCACCGCCAAGGATTGCAGGGCGCTTCAGTTTGCCTCCTGTCTCCAACTCCTCCTACTCCTCTTCCTCATCCTCCCTTTAGGGTACAAAAAATTTTAATCGGGGCCTAGTCTGTGTTTGTACGTGTGAGATACACCGTTTTTTTATCCTTTTTTCTATTCCGCTATTCAATATACACCCTTTTGGGGTAAAAAAACATTAAATTGCGGCATAGTTTGCATATTTGACATATACACCCGTGCAATACTGTTGTTGTTTTGTTCCGCTATTCAATAAACACCTTTCTAGGGCAAGATCATAAATTACAGAAATATGAGGAGACCGTCAAATAGGGGCCGTGGCCTGGGTCGTGGTGCTGCTGGTAGAGCTCCTGTTGCAAGGAGAGGAGGTGGTCGATCTGTGCCAGCTACACGCACAAGTGAAACACCTTCCTCAAGTGTTAGTAGGCGACAAAACCTGCATCAGTATTTGGTAGGGCATCATACGCCTCTAGAAGTGATGAGGCCAGAACACAGAGAGGCGATAGTAGATTGGTTTGCTGCTGACAGTGCCTCCAGTTCCTTCACATTGTCTCCCACCCAGTCTACTGCAGAAAGGTCAGAGTTGGCACCTGCAGCCAATGTCCAACTGTCTTTTTTTTTTTTTTTTTTTTTTTTTTTTTATTTTTTTTTTTTTTTAAACAGAAAAAAAGTTTTTTATTGCTACAAAAGTATAGGTAAAAACATGAGCTCTGGTATGCAAAACCTCAACAACAAACAGCATTTTTTTTTTTTTTTTTTTTTCTTTTCAATGATTTTTATTAAGTTTTGCAAAAAACAAACATATTGTGCAATATGACAGAATATGGAACAGCTGGAACAGGGAAACAGATCGGTTTCATGGCAGAAGAAGCTGTATAGAACATTAGAAAGTTATCATATAATGCTACATTCTCGGTGTGAGGAATTAACCTTGTAAAAAATAACATAAGTGGGAAGAGAGAGATAGATGGAGGAGACTTGCATCCACACCATGTGTGGTGAATGCAAACACTAACATATATGCTTAAAGGACTGATATATAATATTTGCTATGTGTCCAAGGGGACCAGTTGTGAGTAAACCTAGGCCCCTGGGACACAGAGAAAGCGTGTGCCTTTTCCATAGAGTAGTGAGAATTAATCAAATGGATAACCTCTAAGTGTGAAGGGGGGTCTGGATTTTTCCAATTTCTCGCAATAGTGGACCTGGCCGCAATCAAGACATGAGTGTATACTATGCGCAAGTCGACAGGGAGGCCATCCAAACCTAGAGATAAGAGAGCCATGGCAGGGGTGATAGGTTTAAGAATGCCTGTGACTGTTGCGAGGATCTCCGACACCCTCCTCCAGAAGCTCAGAAGGCTTTTGCAGGACCAAAAAATGTGGTATATGTTGCCAACCTGACCACAGCCCCTCCAACATAGAGGGTCAGATTGTGGGTAAAATTTAGACAGGCGATATGGTGTCAGGTACCACCTGGTTAGGATTTTTTGAGATTGCTCCCAATGTGTTACACATCCAGAGGCCCTGTAGGTGCTACGAATGGCTGTTTGCCATTGAGTGGCAGAGAAGGAAGTGCGGAGATCCCCTTCCCATTTAGTCATATGAGAAGTTTTTTGGAACGTCATTTTGCCCTGGAGGTGGTTGTAGAATAGGGATATACCCTTAATTTTGGTGAGAGGTGAAAACAGATATTGCCATATAGGGGACGGAAGGGAGGTTAGGGGAGGTGGGTGTCTCAAGAGGAAGCTAGTAATGGAATTGTATTGAAACCTAGCCGAGTCTGGGAGATCATATTCAGTCTTGAGTTGCTGAAAGCTTTTCAAGGTGTTATGTGAGTAGAGTTGGGACACTGTTTGGACCCCAGCTGTGATAAATTTGGAGATGGATGTGAAAGGCATAAGAACCTGGAGAACGTGCAAAGGGTAAGTGATTGGAATAGTCGGGAGATCTGATTTGGGCTCGGCGCACAGAGATCGCCATGCCTTCAGTGTTGTTTGGGTGGTAATGGAGAGCGATAAGAGGGGTATAGGTTTCCAGAGGTCTGCTATCAGGAGGAGGTGAAGGTCGCTAGATTTGGAGGTTACGGACTCGATTTTCACCCATGGTGAGGAGGGTGAGTGAGGAGCCCACTGTCTAATGGGAGCAAGTTGAGCTGCCCTGTAGTAATCCTGTAGGTCCGGAAGACCCAGTCCACCCACAGATTTGTGGCGTATCATATGGGAGTAGTTGCATCTGGCCCTTTTTTTCTGCCAGATCAATGTGCGAAGTAACTTAGTCAGTGTGTTGATATATGTCACAGGAATATGGATTGGGAGGGTGCGAAAGACATATAGGATCTTAGGCAAACATACCATTTTGAAGGCTGCTATCCTACCCGCCCACGATATTTCTGTACGGGCTATGGTTTGTGTGTCGGCAGAGATTGATTCTATAAGAGGCTGCATGTTAGACGATACAATTTTGGACAGGGGGTAAACGAGCTTTAGACCTAGGTAGGGGACATTCTCAGACGTCCATGTGTAAGGAAGGGTGGATTTCAAGTGCGTGATAGTCGATGGATGGACTCCCATGCTTAATACTAGGGATTTCGTGAAATTGACCTTGTAATAGGAAATGTTGCTAAAGGTTTGGAGGAGGTAATGAGCTGCGGGAAGGGACGTGATGGGGTCAGTGAGGCTGAGAATTACATCATCTGCGAATAGGGTGATGGAGTGGTGCGAGTGGGAAAATTTAAAGCCATGTATCATGGGGTGTTCTCTTATGGAGATGGCCAGGGGTTCTATCATCAAGTTGAAAATTAGGGGGGATAAAGGACACCCTTGACGGGTGCCATTCGTGATTTTGAACGTTTTCGAAAGCAGTCCGGAGGACAGAACTTTGGCGGACGGGGAGGAGTATAGCGCTAAGATAGCCGATGCAATGGGGCCTGAAAGCCCAAATTTGGTGAGTACTGCTCGCATATATCCCCAATGGACACGGTCAAATGCCTTCTCTGCATCAATGGAAAGAAGCAGAGAAGGCACCCGAGCGCGCTCCGCCCGGTGTATTAAGTTTATTACCCTTCTAGTAGCGTCAGGGGCTTGTCTGCCTTTAATGAAACCCATTTGGTCAGGACCGACCAGGTCGGGTAAAACTACGGCTAGTCTAGTTGCAAGCAGTTTGGCGTATATTTTAACGTCTGTATTTAGCAATGAGATAGGGCGGAAGTTGGCGGGGGTACTGGGAGGTTTGCCCGGCTTAGGGAGAGTCACGATATGGGCCTGCAGCATTTCCGAGGGGAAGGAGCCTGAGTCTATGGTATCTGAAAACAGGGTTAGGATATATGGGGATAAGATGTCAGAAAATGATCGATAATATTCATTTGTAAGTCCGTCTGGACCCGGGGATTTGTTCACAGGGAGTGATTTGATAATTTGAGAGAGTTCATGTCGGGAAATCGGGGCGTCAAGGAGTGCTTTCGCTGTAGGGGTAAGCGCAGGGACATTAATGCGTTTTAAAAAATCACAGATGGCGGAGTCTGTAGGTTGTTGTGTAGACCCATCCGTTTGTAAATTGTAGAGCGAGCCATAGTAGTCTGCAAAGGCATCCGCAATGGCTTGAGGATGGCGCAGGGAATCACCAGTGTGTGGGTGCGTCAGGGATTGGATTATAGATTTCGTCCTACGGGCTTTCAATCTAGAGGCCAGGAATTTCCCCGCTTTATTGTGGGATGTATAATAGGTGGTACGAAGTCGAGCCAGGAATTTGTCATGTTTTTCCCATAAAAGTCTACGAAGGTCAAGTCTCAAAGATGTCAATTTGGAGAGAAGGGAGGGGGAAGAGGATGTTTTGTGCTGCGCATCTAGGGTTTGTATTTCCGTCAGCAGATCATTCAATTTGGATGTGAATCTTTTCTTCAATTTGGACCCCAGTTGGATCAGAAGACCTCTAATGTAAGCCTTGTGAGCCAACCATAGGATGGTCGGGGAGACATCAGGTGTATTATTGATTTCAAAGAATTCCCGCATGAGTTTCTGAATGGCGGAGGTAGACTCGGGGTCGGTGAGGACAGAGTTGTTGCAGCGCCATATAGTGGATGTCGGGGCAGAAGGGCCATTATTAATGGACAAGTGTATAGCTGCATGGTCCGACCAAGTAATCGGGGAAATGCTTGTGTTGGTGACCGCCTGAAGGGTTGGTAGATCCACTAGAAACAAATCTATTCGAGAATATGTGCCATGGCGTGGGGAGAAATAGGTGTAATCCCTTTCCTCAACATGGTGGTAGCGCCACACATCATGAGCCCCCTCTAGGCTAATGAAGGAGGCCAAGTTAGGCTGGCGAGACGTGCGTGGAGAAGATGAGTCTAATGAATGGTCCACCACCATGTTGAAATCCCCGCATACAATCAGCTTTCCTTGTTTAAGTTTGTTAATTTGGACCCATAACTTTTTGACAAAGCGTAATTGGTGTGTGTTAGGGGCATAAAGATTAACAATGGTATAGGGACAATTGTCAATGAGGCAAACCAATATGATATACCTGCCCTCCGTGTCCGACACCACCTTAGTGGCCGTGAAGGACACAGAGTCGGCTATAGCGAGCAAGACACCCCTCTTCTTGGCAGAAGTGGACGACATGAAAACATGAGGGTATTTGGGATGGCGACATGTTGGGGTTTTTTTGATATGAAAGTGTGTTTCTTGGGCGGCTACGATATCTGCCTTGGAGCGTATGGCTTCAGACCATAAGGAAAACCTCTTGGCAGGATGGTTCAGCCCATTAACATTAAGAGACATACACTGTAACGGCATTTGGGCACAATGAAAGAGTACGAGTAAGATGAGGGCAAATAGGCTATTAAGCAGTGACACGGGGAGGATTCAAAATGTCAGTGAGCTACCCGGAGTATCGGGCTCCCTGAGACTTTGAAATGCAAAATGAGTCACTCACACGATCCGGTTAGCGAGGTGGGAAAGAGAGTCAGTCCTTCAGGAGCGTAGTCCAATCAGGTGAAGCAAGTGAGGGAGAGGATCCTTGGAAGATGTACAGAATCGGTGACGTGTCCTTGTGATAGAAGAGCGGTACTGCAAAAGAGGTGTTAGGAAAACCAACAGACAAAGAGAACCAGCAATGAGATAAACAGCAATCAAAAGCACAAAAAAGGAGAGAGAAAAAAAAAAAAAAACTAAAAAAAGGTCAAAAGACCAAGGGGCAACTGAGGCTGCAAAGCCTGTGGGGGTCAGAGTACGATGAGCGGTACTCTGGTACCTGAGAGGGGCCCGGAGATCCCGGTGAAGAGTGGGAACGTCCTCTAGGATTGAGCGTGGGAGGATCCGGACCTTTTAGTGACAACGTTCCAATCTGGTTGAACATGTCTCGGAGGCGGGTGACTGAGATTGCGATGGTTTGGTGGAGGGTCTGGGACCATCCCCCACTGACGGAGGAGATGCAGGCCTTCATCTATGGTAGATATGTAGGAGGTAGAGCCTTGGTAAGTGATGCATAATTTAGCGGGGTACTTCCATTTGTAAACAACACGATTGTTCCTCAGAGCCTTCGTAATGGAATTCAAATTCCTCCGCAGTTGGAGAGTGTGTTGCGAGTAGTCGGGCAAGACCTGAAGTGTAGATGCTTGATCCGGGAGATGTTCCTTGCGGCGAAATGCATCCAGGATGCGTTCCTTGGCTTGAAAGAAGTGGATGCGCATGAGGACATCGCGTGGCACTTCTTGTGGGAGGAAGGACGGCTTGGGGATACGATGGATTCTGTCGATAGTGAGATCAGATGGAGAGAGTTCAGGGACGGCTTTCTTAAAGAGGTCACGGACAAAGTGGGGTAGTTGATTAGGAGTCACCGACTCAGGAATCCCCCTAATTTTCAAATTGTTGCGCCGTGATCTGTCCTCCAAGTCCGCTAGTTTGGCCTGGACTCGGCGCATATCCTCCTGGTATACTGCGTGCGAATCGACCAATGCATTGTAGGAGGTTGTGAATTCACACATCTTGTTCTCCACTGTATCGACCCTGTCTCCTAAGTCGGCTATCTCCCTCTGGCAGCGTGTCATAGCAGAGACAATGTTAGCTTGAAGTGATGTATGCAGCATATTTAACATTGATTTGATGGTGGATAGGGTTGAGCGAACACCTAGATGTCCGTGTTCGACGGGTTCGGCCGAACTTTAAAAAAAAGTCCGGGTCCGTGTCCCGGACTTTTACCGAACTTTTCCCGGACACCGAACCCCATTGAAGTCAATGGGGACCCGAACTTTAAGGCACTAAAATGGCTCTAAAACACCAAAGGAAAGGGCTAGAGTGCTGCAAATGGCAGCAAAACGTAATTAAGAGCATGGCAAGTGCTCTGCAAACAAATGTGGATAGGGAAATAACTTAAAACAACAAAAAAAAACAGAAAAATAAAACAATGTTCTTCTTCATCTCTGAAGGACGAGGCCCATATGGAGTAGGAGGGAGGTTGAGGTGGTGGTGGATGTGGCGGTGACTAGACATATGCCGGTTTTCGGTAATTCGATATATCGCGGTATTGCATAGCCACGGTATTGTTATTGTGGCATTTTTAAAATACCGAGTTTCTCTGTCAAGTCTGCCTGACTTGTGAATTGATACATTTCAGTGAGCTGGATGACTCATTCACTCACTCAGCTAACACCTTTCAGCATTAAGTCTCCTAACTATAAACAAAAATGATTACATTTGTATCTTTTCCTTCCCTCTGCCAGGGAGAAAGGAAGTTTAACCTCTTAAAGACTGGATCTTTTTCTGACACTTGCTGTTTGCAAGTTAAAATCAGTTTTTTTTTTGCTAGAAAAGTACTTAGAACCCCCAAACATTTTATATATTTTTTTAGCAGAGACCCTACAGAATAAAATGGCGATTGTTGTAATATTTTATGTCACACTGTATTTGCGCAGCAGTCTTTCAAACGCAATGATTAGACTTTAATGAATAAAAAAAAAAAAAAAAACGTAACAGTAAAGTTATCCCAATTTTTTTTTTTTTTTGTTACACAGAGAATCGTGAGAGAATCGTGATCTTTATTCCAAGCTAAAAAATCGTGATTCTCATTTTGGCCAGAATCGTGCAGCTCTAATAAATATATATATACACACACACACGCCTAGCAGCCCACATTACATTATTATATAGCCATCAAGCAGTGTCTGGCCTACCTGGTGATGACTGGTCCTGGCGCTCTGATCCGATGGCCTGGTCTTTAAAGGGGCAAATCCTTGCGATCCAGTAGTGGTTAAACCTGCAGGAGGACCGGTGTTTTTATCTATTAATGACTTTACTATTGCTTTAGGCCTGGTTCACATGTATGCGGGTTGGTGGTTCACATGTATGCGGGTTGGCGGTTCACATGTATGCGGGTTGGCGGCCCACATTTGCACAGGCATAGCAGCCCATTGATTTGAACGGGCTGCTATGCCCTCATTTTCCGCAGAAAAAAGGTGCATGCAGCATTTTTTTTAAATTCAGTGGCCTTGAAATCCATCCTGCTTTTGCACCATGCGACTAACCTGCAGTTCCTGCTCTGGCAAGCTTTCTGCATTTTTTGTATACGTGGGCACGGCATTTAAAAATAAACAGTTTGCGTGTGCAGCAACGGCAGGTAAGTCGCATGGTGCAAAAGAAGGATGGATTTCATGGCCACTGCATTTTTTTAAATTCTGCATGCACCTTTTTTCAGCTGAAAACGCAGGCATAGCAGCTCAAGCCCATTCACATCAATGGGCTGCTATGCCTGTGCAAATGTGGGCCCCCAACCCGCATACATGTGAACCAGGCCTAAAGCAATAGTAAAGTCATTAATAGATAAAAACACCGGTCCTCCTGCAGGTTTAACCAATTAATGACTTTACTATTGCTTTAGGCCTGGTTCACATGTATGCGGGTTGGGGGCCCACATTTGCACAGGCATAGCAGCCCATTGATGTGAATGGGCTTGAGCTGCTATGCCTGCGTTTTCAGCTGAAAAAAGGTGCATGCAGAATTTAAAAAAATGCAGTGGCCATGAAATCCATCCTTCTTTTGCACCATGCGACTTACCTGCCGTTGCTGCACACGCAAACTGTTTATTTTTAAATGCCGTGCCCACGTATACAAAAAATGCAGAAAGCTTGCCAGAGCAGGAACTGCAGGTTAGTCGCATGGTGCAAAAGCAGGATGGATTTCAAGGCCACTGAATTTTAAAAAAATGCTGCATGCACCTTTTTTCTGCGGAAAATGAGGGCATAGCAGCCCATTCAAATCAATGGGCTGCTATGCCTGTGCAAATGTGAACCACCAACCCGCATACATGTGAACCAGGCCTAAAGCAATAGTAAAGTAATTTATAAACAACACCTCCTTCAGGTTTAACCACTTCTTGACCACAAGGATTTGCCCTCTTAATGACCAGGCCATCGGATCGGAGCCGAGCGCCAGAACCAGTTATCACCAGTTAGGCCAGACACTGCTTGATGACCTATTTTAGGCCTGGTTCACAGAGTCTGTACTGACTGACTATATAATAATGTGCATAAGTGAACCAAAGCCCCTAAATTCAGCAATGAAATTGAAGTGAGGTGGAAATTTAATAATTTAAATTTAATAATAGAATACCGTGATAATACCGTATACCGTGGCAAAACCTTAATCAATTAATCGCAGCATGAAAATCTGATACCGTCACAAGCCTAGCGGTGACATAGGCGTGCGCACAGGGTGTGCTGGGTGTGCCTGGGCACACCCTAATCACCTAGGGCACATAGCATTGCCAGTGAGGAGATGGGAAAGATCTCCCTGGGACCTGCTCTGCTCTATTTCTCCTTGCCTACAGGTACATGGCCCCGATACATTACTCTCCCTGCTGGCAAACACATGCATGTGTATTTCAACTTTGGGGTGCACACCTTAATGCAATAGGCTGCGCACACCTATGGGCGGTGTAGGTGGAAGCGGCGGTGGAGGAGGACCAGGGCCGGATTAACAGCATCATGGGCTTGGTGCTGAGGATTTTGAAGGGCCTTAAGGGCCGTGCCTTGCCATGCACCCAGAGGAGGAAGGGTGCAGCCATGCATGCCTAATTCAACATGGGATGCTGTCTCTGAAGCCCATAAACACATCCATGCATCGCCAACTGTCCCTCCTTGTCCGGCCTTCACGCTGTGTGGGGAGGTTCTGAGGGTGCTGCCTGGGGAAGCGAGCATAGAAGCCAGACTTCTGTGTTTACAAGTGACAGAAGAGCGGTAACAGTGAATATGGCCAACCCGGGGCCTATATAAAAGGTAGGGGCCTGGAGCTGCAGCTCCAATAGCCCCTACATTAATCTGGCCCTGAGGAGGAGGACGAGGTAGCCAACACTGCTTCTTTTCAAAAATTTTAAATGAGGGTACACCCCAAAAGAGTGAGAAAGAGCAAAAATGGAACAATGGGTGGGTAAGGTCGGTATCCATTGCTATTCTGCATAAGGTACGGAAAAGTCCCGTGGGATCCATGCCTGGTTCATTTTAATGAACGTGAGCTTGTCCACATTGTCTCTGGACAGGCGGCTGCGCTTGTCTGTTATAACGCCCCCAGCCGTGCTAAATACCCGTTCAGATAATACACTGGCTGCAGGGCACGCCAGCACCTCCAAGGCGTAAAGGGCAAGCTCAAGCCATGTGCCCAATTTGGAGACCCAGAAGTTGAAGGGGGCAGACCCGTCATTCACTACATGTAGGCGTGTGCACACATACTGCTCCACCATGTTGGTAAAATGCTGCCTCCTGCTAAGACGTTCCATCTGAGCTGCTGGTGCTGCTGTTTGTTGTGGCGTGCTGACAAAGCTTTTCCACATTTCGGCCATGCTAACCCTGCCTTCTGAGGTGCTGGCGGTGCCCTGGTTGCGTTGGCGACCTCCTCCTCCTCCTCCTCTGCCTTGTGCTTCCACTGTGGCCCCGCTGTCAGATGGGAATGCCAGCAGCATGGCGTCTACCAGCGTGCGCTTGTACTCGCGCATCTTGCGATCGCGCTCCAGTGAGTGAATTAAGGACGGTACGTTGTCCTTGTAACGGGGATCCAGCAGCGTGGCCACCCAGTAATCAGCACAAGTTAGAATGTGGGCAACTCGGCGGTCGTTGTGGAGACACTGCAGCATGTAATCGCTCATGTGTGCCAGGCTGCCCAGAGGCAACGAAAGGCTGTCCTCTGTGGGAGGTGTATCGTCCGTGTCCTCTGTATCCCCCCAGCCACGCACCAGTGATGGCCATGAGCTGGCCTGGGTGCCACCCTGCTGTGAACATGGTTCCATCTCCTCCTCCAGCTCCTCCTCCTCCTCATCCTCCTCATCCTCCAGAACTGTGCCCCTGCTGGACAATTGCGTCCCTGGCGTTTGCGTGTGCAGGAACCCACCCTCGGAGCCCCTTGCGAATGACTGCCCTGAAAGCCTTGGAAATGTTACCTCTTCATCCTCCTCCTCCTCCTCATCCTGTGCCACATCCTCTTCCATCATCGCCCGAATTGTTTTTTCAAGGAGGCATGGAAGTGGGATAGTTAAGCTGAGAACGGCGTCATTGCCACTGGCCATGTTGGTGGAGTACTCAAAACAGCGCAACAAGGCACACAGGTCTCGCATGGAGGCCCAGTTAAATTAAATAGCGGAATAGAAAATATGATCCAAAAAAAGTGTATGTATATCACACGTACACAACCACACTGGGCCCCAATTACTATTGTTTGTACCCCTAAAAGGCTAGATGAGGAGTAGGGGGAGTATGGAACAGGCAGCACCCTCAAACCTTCAGAAGTATGAGATGAACCCCAACAACTTGGAAAGGTGGATCTCTCTCACACGTACCGACACAGACTATCCCGCAATTCAATTGATCCTCAAAGGTTTTTATTGAATAGCGGAATAGGAAATATGATCAAAAAAAGTGTATGTATCTCGCACGTACACAACCACACTAGGCCCCAATTACTATTGTTTGTACCCCTAAAAGGCTAGATGAGGAGTAGGGGGGGTATGGAACAGGCAGCACCCTCAAACCTTCAGAAGTATGAGATGAACCCCAACAACTTGGAAAGGTGGATCTCTCTCACACGTACCGACACAGACTATCCCCCAATTTAACTGATCCCCAAAGGTTTTTGATTAAATAGCGGAATAGAAAATATGATCCCAAAAAAGTGTATGTATATCACACGTACACAACCACACTGGGCCCCAATTACTATTGTTTGTACCCCTAAAAGGCTAGATGAGGAGTAGGGGGAGTATGGAACAGGCAGCACCCTCAAACCTTCAGAAGTATGAGATGAACCCCAACAACTTGGAAAGGTGGATCTCTCTCACACGTACCGACACAGACTATCCCGCAATTCAATTGATCCTCAAAGGTTTTTATTGAATAGCGGAGTAGGAAATATGATCAAAAAAAGTGTATGTATCTCGCACGTACACAACCACACTAGGCCCCAATTACTATTGTTTGTACCCCTAAAAGGCTAGATGAGGAGTAGGGGGGGTATGGAACAGGCAGCACCCTCAAACCTTCAGAAGTATGAGATGAACCCCAACAACTTGGAAAGGTGGATCTCTCTCACACGTACCGACACAGACTATCCCCCAATTTAACTGATCCCCAAAGGTTTTTGATTAAATAGCGGAATAGAAAATATGATCCCAAAAAAGTGTATGTATATCACACGTACACAACCACACTAGGCCCCAATTACTATTGTTTGTACCCCTAAAAGGCTAGATGAGGAGTAGGGGGAGTATGGAACAGGCAGCACCCTCAAACCTTCAGAAGTATGAGATGAACCCCAACAACTTGGAAAGGTGGATCTCTCTCACACGTACCGACACAGACTATCCCCCAATTTAACTGATCCCCAAAGGTTTTTGATTAAATAGCGGAATAGAAAATATGATCCAAAAAAAGTGTATGTATATCACACGTACACAACCACACTGGGCCCCAATTACTATTGTTTGTACCCCTAAAAGGCTAGATGAGGAGTAGGGGGAGTATGGAACAGGCAGCACCCTCAAACCTTCAGAAGTATGAGATGAACCCCAACAACTTGGAAAGGTGGATCTCTCTCACACGTACCAACACAGACTATCCCCCAATTTAACTGATCCCCAAAGGTTTTTGATTAAATAGCGGAATAGAAAATATGATCCAAAAAAAGTGTATGTATATCACACGTACACAACCACACTAGGCCCCAATTACTATTGTTTGTACCCCTAAAAGGCTAGATGAGGAGTAGGGGGAGTATGGAACAGGCAGCACCCTCAAACCTTCAGAAGTATGAGATGAACCCCAACAACTTGGAAAGGTGGATCTCTCTCACACGTACCGACACAGACTATCCCCCAATTTAACTGATCCCCAAAGGTTTTTGATTAAATAGCGGAATAGAAAATATGATCCAAAAAAAGTGTATGTATATCACACGTACACAACCACACTAGGCCCCAATTACTATTGTTTGTACCCCTAAAAGGCTAGATGAGGAGTAGGGGGGGTATGGAACAGGCAGCACCCTCAAACCTTCAGAAGTATGAGATGAACCCCAACAACTTGGAAAGGTGGATCTCTCTCACACGTACCGACACAGACTATCCCCCAATTTAACTGATCCCCAAAGGTTTTTGATTAAATAGCGGAATAGAAAATATGATCCAAAAAAAGTGTATGTATATCACACGTACACAACCACACTAGGCCCCAATTACTATTGTTTGTACCCCTAAAAGGCTAGGAGTAGGGGGAGTATGGAACAGGCAGCACCCTCAAACCTTCAGAAGTATGAGATGAACCCCAACAACTTGGAAAGGTGGATCTCTCTCACACGTACCAACACAGACTATCCCCCAATTTAACTGATCCCCAAAGGTTTTTGATTAAATAGCGGAATAGAAAATATGATCCCAAAAAAGTGTATGTATATCACACGTACACAACCACACTAGGCCCCAATTACTATTGTTTGTACCCCTAAAAGGCTAGGAGTAGGGGGAGTATGGAACAGGCAGCACCCTCAAACCTTCAGAAGTATGAGATGAACCCCAACAACTTGGAAAGGTGGATCTCTCTCACACGTACCAACACAGACTATCCCCCAATTTAACTGATCCCCAGAGGTTTTTGATTAAATAGCGGAATAGAAAATATGATCCCAAAAAAGTGTATGTATATCACACGTACACAACCACACTAGGCCCCAATTACTATTGTTTGTACCCCTAAAAGGCTAGGAGTAGGGGGAGTATGGAACAGGCAGCACCCTCAAACCTTCAGAAGTATGAGATGAACCTCAACAACTTGGAAAGGTGGATCTCTCTCACACGTACCAACACAGACTATCCCCCAATTTAACTGATCCCCAAAGGTTTTTGATTAAATAGCGGAATAGAAAATATGATCCCAAAAAAGTGTATGTATATCACACGTACACAACCACACTAGGCCCCAATTACTATTGTTTGTACCCCTAAAAGGCTAGGAGTAGGGGGAGTATGGAACAGGCAGCACCCTCAAACCTTCAGAAGTATGAGATGAACCCCAACAACTTGGAAAGGTGGATCTCTCTCACACGTACCAACACAGACTATCCCCCAATTTAACTGATCCCCAAAGGTTTTTGATTAAATAGCGGAATAGAAAATATGATCCCAAAAAAGTGTATGTATATCACACGTACACAACCACACTAGGCCCCAATTACTATTGTTTGTACCCCTAAAAGGCTAGATGAGGAGTAGGGGGAGTATGGAACAGGCAGCACCCTCAAACCTTCAGTATGAGATTGTGTTCACTGTACCCCACAAAGATTGAGTTCACTGCACCCCACAATGATTGTGTTCACTGCACCCCACAAAGATTGTGTTCACTGCACCTCACAAAGATTGTGTTCACTGTACCCCCCAAAGATTGTGTTCACTGCACCCCACAAAGATTCTGTTCACTGTACCCCACAAAGATTGTGTTCACTGCACCCCAAAAAGATTGTGTTCACTGCACCCCAAAAAGGATGTTGTTCACTGCACCCCAAAAAGGATGTTGTTCACTCCACCCCAAAAAGATTGTGTTCACTGCACCCCACAAAGATTGTGTTCACTGCACCCCAAAAAGATTGTGTTCACTGCACCCCAAAAATGATTTTGTTCACTGCACCCCAAAAAGGATTTTGTTCACTGCACCCCAAAAAGGATGTTGTTCACTCCACCCCAAAAAGATTGTGTTCACTGCACCCCAAAAAGATTGTGTTCACTGCACCCCACAAAGGATTTTGTTCACTGCACCCCAAAAAGATTGTGTTCACTGCACCCCAAAAAGGATGTTGTTCACTGCACCCCAAAAAGGATTTTGTTCACTGCACCCCAAAAAAGATTGTGTTCACTGCACCCCACAAAGGATTTTGTTCACTGCACCCCACAAAGATTGTGTTCACTGCACACCAAAAAGGATTGTGTTCACTGCACCCCAAAAAGATTTTGTTCACTGCACCCCAAAAAGATTGTGTTCACTGCAGCCCAAAAAGATTGTGTTCACTGCAGCCCAAAAAGATTGTGTTCACTGCAGCCCAAAAAGATTGTGTTCACTGCAGCCCAAAAAGATTGTGTTCACTGCAGCTCACACACAGAAAAATGGATGTGGATCACTGACACCTGCCTATCTCCAATCCCACACCACACAGCAATATCGATTGTAGTTTGTAGAACACAGTTTCCCTAAAATTCAGCAGACTCTGTCCCTAACAGGATTGAGAAGAGATCGTAGATCAGGATTGAGTGCAGACCCCACCCCCCACACAGCAATATCGATTGTAGTTTGTAGAAGACACTGACCCTATATAATTCAGCAGACTCTATCCCTAAAATGCCTACAACTCGCCCTGCCTAAACACTCCAACCTGTCCCTCAATTCTATCCGGACACAAATGGTTTTTTCCTGCCTATCTTTCCCTAATCAGCAGCCAGCACGTTGATGTGTGCTCTGTCCCTGAATCTAAGCAGCATAATGACGCCGCTGCGGCTGCCTCGAACTTATAAAGACTTGGTCACATGCTTCAGACGGCCAATCACAGCTACTGAGACATTTGCAGGCATGGCTGGGATGGCTTAAGGCACACCAGTTAAACGATTGTTGATTGGCTGTTGAAAGCCCGCCATGAAAAGAGCGCCAAAGCATGCAAAACCCGGAAATAAAACGACCGAACACGGATTTTTACCCGAACATACAGTAAAGTGTCCGTGTCCGTGTTCGGGTACAAAAAATCCAATTATTCGGTACGAACACGAATAATACAGTCCGTGTTCGCTCAACACTAATGGTGGAATCAGACACAGGCTGCCCTGTAGTCTGAAAGGAGGAAAACAGGTCTTGGGTTGGAGTGAAGGAGGATGCATCTGGAGCAGCAGCACTAACCTCCATAGCCAGTGTAGATTGCACAGGGAGCCCAGGATCCATCCTGGGTTTGGACTTAGCAGGGCTTTGGAATGATGGTGTGGGCGGTGTAGGTGGCGTGGGCGGCGTGGAGTTTCCTGAGCCTTGTTGTACTTCTCCTTGTCTTCCCGAGGAAGTGTGTGGCGGCGCGGGCGAGTGCAGCCCCTCCTCTCTAAGCTCCGGCGCGCTGGCCGCAAGAGGGTGGCGTGTCCCGCTGTGTGTTCTGTCTCCGCCGCCATTTTGGCGGAGTCCGGCGGGAGCCGCCGGGAAGAAGTCAGACAGTTTCTTTATGCTGACGGAGTTGTTCCTTCTCCTCCGTTGGGCCATCGCTTCGGCTGGGTGATCCGGCGTGCGGTCCGCTGGTGCGGGCGTCTCCTAGGGGTCTCTGGTATGTAGGCGATGTGAAATCAGCCGGGACCTCTCAGGAGCTCTCAAGCTATGCGGCCATATTCCTTGGCGGTCGCCACGCCCCCCAACCAATGTCCAACTGTCTTTCACCTCACCCCCTTGCAAATCAGGCAAGCAGTCTGAGCCCCAAGCCATACAGCAGTCTCTTCTTCTTTTTGAGGACTCTGTCAGCAGGGTTTCCCAGGGCCATCCACCTAGCCCTGCCCCAGAAGTGGAAGAGATTGAGTGCAGCGATGCCCAACCACTAATTTCTCAAGATGAGTACATGCAAGGACCATCGCAGCACGTCTCCGATGATGTTGAAACGCAGGTGCCAACTGCTGCGGCGTTCAGCATTGTGGAGACCGACAAGGAGGGCAGGGGTGAAGACTGGGTGGAAGATGATGTGGAGGACGATGAGGTCCTCGACCCCACATGGAATGAAATGGAATGAACATCATGCAGGTGACCTGAGTAGTTTGGAGGAAGAGGCGGTGGTCGCACAGAGCCACCAGCACAGCAGAAGAGGGAGCAGGGTGCAGAAGCGGAGCGCCCGTGCCCTAGACACTACGCCTGCTACTGCCCAACGCAGCAAGGGAACGAGCGCACCAAAGTCAGCTCAAAGGAGTTCTCTAGCGTGGAAGTTCTTTAGAAAATGTGCTGATGACAGGACACGAGTGGTTTGCACCCTGTGCAATCAGAGCCTGATGCGAGGCATAAACCTTCTCAACCTGAGCACAACCTGCATGATCAGGCATCTAAGTGCAAAGCACGAGCTGCAGTGGAGTAGACACCTTCAAAACCAAGAAACGTCTCTGGCTCATCCTGCTCCCTCTTCTGCTGCAGTCTCGGCATTACAAACATGAGCTCACATGGGTTGAACTGACAGTAAAGAACGTAGTATATGATGGCTAGAGGTACAGTAGGCGTTCACAGTATACACAAGTTGGTGGCGGGCTGTTTAGGCCGCAAACATGAGCTCACATGGGTTGAACGGACATCTTTTTTTTTACGCTCCAACATTTGAGCCACAGAAGCCTGCCTTTTTCCAGAACAACGTGACGACAGCATCATGGAAGGTTGAGTGTTAGACAACTGTGAGGAGAAGTAGAAGGAGGAGGAGAAGGAGAAGAGGCTGGACGGTGAGAGCATGGAGTGTGGCTTTATGGGTTCTGACAGTTTGGCTCCCACTGGGCTTGGTGATGGGATTTCAGGTGCCTTCTTAAGGCGGTTGTCCCTAGGTGAGTGTTGGGCTTACCGCGACTTATGCATTGACTGCAAAGGCTGCAGATGGCAACACTGGTGTCAGCAACGGACACCCCCCCCCCTCCCATACCCACCACTGTGCACAGTGCAGCCATGCATGAACCTCACCCAGCACTCTACCATCCAGCACCATTCTCCATCCATTGCCACTTGCCAGCCCACTAGCCCAGTACAGTACTGTTTGCTTTGAAGGGGGCACGCACGCTGCATTGAAAGGGGGCATGCTGGTCACTACATTGAGGGGCATGTATGCTGGTCACTACATTGAAAGGGGGCATGTACAGTGCGCATGAGCGCGGGCACGAGAACGGACATTTTCTAGTCGCGCTCCGCACATCACCACAGACAATCCAGCTAAATACAGCGGCGGGAGGCTAAGTGGTGGCTGGGCTCTCTCCCGGAAGGTTCGTGAGGTGGTCATGCGGCGGGGATCGGGTGGACTGCCCAGGAAAAGGCCCTACAAGCGCGGCAACCAGAGGGATGGACTGCGGCCTATCTCCTCCGGGAAAACTCCCTCCCCAAAGATGGCGAGGGGCAAGCAGAGCACTCCGTGCGGTCGGGACGCGGCCCTGGAACGGCCTCCCACTCCAGCATCTCCCAACTTGGCAGCCGATTCCCCCTTAGTGGAGGACATGGCTGACCCCTTCTCCTCACAGGCATCGGGGGCATCCGGGAGATCTCCGGGCGCCGGGGTGAGTTACCAGCTACCCTCCCACCGCCCCCGAAAATGTCAGGCTCCCCGGGCTCCTCGATGGACCGGAACATGGCTGAAATGGCGGATTCACTGTCCAGCCAGCCTAGCCCCACGGGAGATAATCTGGCGCCCCCCCCCCCAGGCCCCTTTTCGGGTGATGCAGTGTTATTAGCAAGGTTTTCCACAATGCTCCAGCAGGAACTGTCCAAAGCATGTTCCATCATCACGACTGATATCAAACAGGATCTTCAGAGTTTTGGGGCAAGACTTGACACTATTAAAAGCAAGGTGGATGGCTCTCTGCTCCAGGTCAATCAGAATACTAAATTAGTGCCTGAGCTTCATGAACGGTTGGAGGAGGCCTATTTCAAAATTGAGGATCTGGAAAACGGATCGGGCCGTTATAATGTGCGCATAAGGGGTCTTCCTGAGACGCACCAAGACCTGGAAACGGCAGTCCAGGACCTTATGAGAGACTTGATTCCGGACATTTCTCCACATCAAATGGAAGTGGACAGGGTGCAGAGGGCCCTGACTGCACCGCGGCCGGATGGTCTTCCCCGTGACATCATTTTAAAGCCGCACTACTACAAAGTTAAGGAGAAGATGATGTCAGCGGCCAGGAACCGCCGGGACCTCACTCTGCTTGGCTCCCCAATACAGCTGTTCACGGACCTTGCCCCTTCCACAGTGCAGAAGAGCCGCACTCTTAAGCCTTTGCTTCAATGTTTGATGGACAATCATATCAAATATCGTTGGTCCTTCCCCTTTCGGCTGTCATTTACTTTCAACGGCAAGAACCACTCATTCACCATTTTCCATGCCGGAGAGGATTTGCTTCTGAAACTAGGCATCTTGTCCAGAGAACCGCGTTCTCCACAGTCACCATCGGCTGCCCAGCCTGATCGCCCGCTATCCCCGGTGTGGTCACATCGAGGCACCCCCTCCGCTGGGCAGCAAGGGGGCAGGTAGGGGCGCAAGACCTGAAATGTAGCCAGGATTACTTTTGCTTGTCCAAGCTTTTCTATTTTACCTGACTTATGTTCGTTGAAATGTTGATTCCCTTCCCTGTCAATCCCGGCGGCGCCGCCTTGACTCCCTGCCTTTATATGTTTTTCGGATTGTTGATCAGGATGTTACCGTGTGCCACTCCTGTGAACTTGCCCTCCTCTTGTGATGGGGGCAACCTCACGACACATGCCTCAGGTTTGGGAACTGGGGGAACACAATTCCCAAGTACTTTCTATTGTGTATTGCATTAGTGCCTTATCGGCATGGGGGGTAAATCCTCCTGCCCTCTCCTATTCTTTCTCTAACTTTCTTTTTCCTTCTCTTGGACCCAGGCTCTGTGTGCTAGCCCCGTGCTGCTGCTCCCAGACTCCCCGGACGGAGGGATGTTGAATTTTGCCAAGCTGGGACTTACTACGCTGCGACCAGGTAAGAGTGCACTGCCAAACCACCATGTCACCCCCGGGTTCCTCTAGATTCACACTGATATCACATAATGTGCAGGGCTTTAATTCTCCACTGAAGCGCACCAAGGCCTTCCTACAATACAAACGCCAGAAAGCGGACATTTTGCTGTTGCAGGAAACTCATTTTTCTAAAACTTCTGCGCCTAAATACCTCTCGGCTCATTATCCCCAATTTTATCTATCCTCGGGTCAGGACAAGAAGCGGGGAGTAGCTATCTGTTTTTCTCGTGGGGTCCAATTTACTCCGGTCACGGTGGTTGGGGATAGAGAGGGTCGGTACCTCATGGTGGTGGGCCTTGTTCATGATCAACTGGTCTCTTGTGTCTCTTATTATACCCCTAACACAGGTCAGATAGCATTTTTTCAGGATATTCTGCTCACGTTGCTTCCCAAAGTGCAGGGCAGGGTGATCCTAGGGGGGAATAGCAACCTCCCTCTAGAGAATACACTGGACAAGTCCGTCCGGGGCGTGCCCAGGTATAGACATGCACCGAAGAGCGGTTCCAAATTGGCCCGACTTCTTCACGACTGGGATTTGCTGGACCTGTGGAGGGAATATAAACCGACTCAGAGAGACTACACACATTTTTCTCATGTCCATGGTACCTACTCTCGCATAGATCACGTGTTTGCCAGCTCTGCCCTTGCCTCATGCGTGTGCTCTGCACAGATTCTGGCGACTTCTTGGTCCGATCATTCACCGGTATTAGTGCCGTTTTCGGCTTTGTGGTCCACTCAGGGTCCTTCTCTGTGGCGGCTTAACGCGGCTTTACTTAATGACCCTGGGGTCCTGGGGGAAATTGAACTAGATATTAAACAGTTTTTCCAGGAAAATAGGCCGGGTGATACGTCCCCAACCATTACCTGGGCGGTCCATAAGGCTACTATTCGCGGTAAATTGATTCGGATAGCGGCTAGACTAAAACGTACCCGGGAGAGCACAATAAGAGCGCAAGAGCAAACACTGAGTGCACTACTCCTTGAGCAACGGACACACCCCCACGTAGATATTAGACACAAAATTGATGTGGCCAGGCTGGCGCTGAATTTGATTCTCACGACCCAAGCGGAGAAGTACCTTCGGTGGTCCCGTCATAGATACTATACTATGGGAGATAGGCCTACCACTCTATTGGCGCGGAAGCTGGCCCCTCGCCCCTTTATGGCTGCCCTACCCAGGTTACGGTTGCGGACAGGGGGTCCTCTCTCGCAATCCTACCCTGCTTACATCTGAATTCACAAGGTTCTATTCCAAACTTTACCGGGCTCCAACGACCTACGATCGGAGACTAGCCGACTCATTTTTTGCCGACCTGAATCTGCCCTCGCTGTTACAGTCCCACGTCGATCTCATGAATGAGCAGATCGCGGAATCGGAGGTACTACAGGCGATTAAGGGATTACATCCCACCAAGGCCCCTGGGCCTGACGGTTTTCCGGGGTGTTTGTGTTCCTGGCCAACGAGTTCAACCTGGTTTTTAATGCAGACTTTAGCGTGTTTGTCCTTTGTGTATACTCCTATGTACCACATATATGCAACCCCATTATATACTTTCTCAGAAACAAGGACATCAAACAGACATTTATGAGTTCTGCTATAAGATTTATGAGTTTTAAAGTGAAGAATGATGTCAGAGTTAACACAATAACTAAATAAACAGAATGATTCATTCATAATCAATAAATCTGGGAATTGGGAATTCTTGTAATTTAAAAATAAGTTTAACACTCAAGTGGACTGGAGCTCAAGCACATGGTGATCTTGGTGACAGCTTTCTAGTTTTGCGCATGTATTCTGTTGTTATTTTACATCTTAAGACTGGCTGTTATCATTTGCAGTCCTGACATGAAACTACAAGTGAAGGGCTAACAATGGCAGTACAAGTGAAGGGCTAAAGAAAGTAAGGAAAGGGCCCAAAAGTACACAATGAGGTGTTTCTTAGTTGTGGAGCCTGGCCTCCTATACCATCTGCTGGTTCTAAAAATATTCTTTTATACCCTGCCTGTTGGTCCTGGAATGTAATCGCTTGTGCCATCTATGGGTGCTAGCAGGCTGTTTACACAGACATAGGTGCAACAACTGTACTCAGGTAAACTGTGTTTAGTACTTTCTGCTAGGTGGTAGTGGGTTGTACAATGTGGTGTAATCTAATGTAAAGTCCTTCAGACTTTAGATGGCTAGATTGTGGCCAGTAAGAGTAGAAAATCCTCTGGCAACTCTGAAAATAAACACTGCCTTAGGCTTGATGGTCAATGGGAGTAAATCAAATTACATAGAATCTGTAGTATGTAGGAGGGAGACTATTGCGCCATCACTGGTATCAGAGAGAAGAACAGTACTCCATCATTGGTGTGAGTGGGAGGTTTAGTGCCCCATCATTGGCATCAGTGGGAGGAATAGTGTCCCATCATTAGTATTGACAGTGAGAGAAATAGTGTCCTATCGTTGGTATCAGGGGCAGGAATAGTGTTCCTATCATTGGCATCAGCGAGAGGAATAGCGAACCATCCTTGTTGTTAGTGAGAGGAATAGTGCCACGTTATTGGCATCAGTGGGAGGAATAGTGCCCCATCATTGCTATCATGGGGAGAATCTTGCCCTATCACTGGTATTAGTGGGAGGAACAGTACCCCATCATTGGTATTAGTGGGAGAAATAGTGCCCCATCATTGGTATCAGTGGCAGGAATAGTGCCCCATTATTTTTATCAGTTGGAGGAATAGTGCCCCATCATTGGTGTAGGTGGGAGGAATAGTGTCCCATCATTGTTGTCAGTGGGAGGAATAGAGCCCCATCATTGGTATCAGTGGGAGGAATAGTGTCCCATCATTGGCATCAGTGGGAGGAATAGTGTCCCATCATTGGTATCAGTGGGGGAAATAGTGCCCCATCATTGGTATCAGTGGAGTGGAAGGAAATAGTGCCACATCATTGGTATCAATGAGAGCAATAGTGCCCCATCATTGGTATCAGTGGGAGGAATAGTGTCCTATCATTGGTATCAATGAAAGGAATAGTGCCCCGTCATTGGCATCAGTGGGAGGAATAGTACTCTATTCTTGGTCTCAGCAGGAGGAATAGTGTCCCATCATTGCTATCGGTGGGAGGAATAGTGCCCCATCATTGACATCAGTGGGAGGAATAGTACTCTATTCTTGGTCTCAGCAGGAGGAATAGTGCCCCATCATTGGTATCAGTGTGAGGAATAGTGCCCCATCATTGACATCAATGGGAGGAATAATGCCCCATCATTGGTATCAATGAGAGGAATAGTGTCCGATCATTGGTATCAGTAGGAGGAATAGTGTCCCATCATTGGTATCAATGAAAGGAATAGTGCCTCCCTCCATCACTTGTGTTAGTGAGAGGAATAGTGCTCCATCACTTGTGTTAGTGAAATGAATAGTGCCCCATCTTTGGGGCACATATTGATGTGTCCACTCTGTTCACTCCTCTCCTTCCTGTCTCTATCCTCTTGTAGTATTGTGAGCTTGGTTTCTCCCTGACTAAAGAGTGCCCGTTGAAAATTGGAAGGAGGCAACCGCTGACCCTAAAACATTGTGAGTACTGACCAGAATTCTGTGCCCCAGTGAATACATGCAGATTCTCTTTACTCCAGAAGGCCCTTATATTTGCTGGCTTTGTGGTGTTCTCTTACATGGATTGTTTCAGTTATAATCTTCTGCTCTAGTGTACAGAGACTGCCTAGGAGAAAGAGAAGTGTCCTCTTGTTCTTCATTCTTCCTGGGGTATTCTCTAGTCTACTCTTGTATCTTTTCCAGGTTGTGATTTCATATAAAGTAACAATGTAAGGTGGGTGATTGTGGGATTTAAAATTGTAACAATGTTTCTGAGTGCAGCATAAATGTTCACTCAGTGCTGACACCTAGTGGTCAGTCGGGGTATAACACTTTGGTGTGTTTGCAGTAGAATAGAGGAATATATACAGTCAGAATGTGGAGATGATCTCCACAATCCAGAGAGAATCAGGATGCGACTAGAAGAAAATCTGGAGGCATCCAGAGCCCTGCAGAGGAGAGGACACAGCTGAGGCGTGAAAGAGGCAGAAATCACAAACGTACCATAAAAATAAATGACTTAAATGTCATAAAAAAAAAAAAAAAAAAACTTAATTATTTTTTTTTTTATTCCCCCAAACATACCTCAATTCTAATACTGAGCTCCATATTGTTCTGATCGGACAGTTACAGTATTTAGGGGAAATACTGGCACAAAAGATCAACACAACACTGCCACCGTGCGGCCATTTCATCAAACAGCAACAGGATGATTTATTTTTTTTACGCTGTAATCGTAGAACAAAGACAATAAATGCGGCTCCAAAGGAAATACATAAAAATCATTGGATCAAACCATTTAAAAATTAAAAAAAATCTGATTGTTTCAACCCCCTTTAAGTGTGTGTCTACACATTTGTTCATCATTATTATTTTTTTTTTTCCTAGCAGGAATGTCATTTTCTGATCGTGATGAGTGATTTAATATATTTATTATTACCAAATGTGCATACAATGAAAGTTAGTGAATGTTATAGTGCATGGGGATGGGATGAGAGCTGTGATAGTAGAAATATCGGCTTAGAAGAGTCTTTAGGAGAATGTATTTCCACCCAACCATACAAAGAGCCCCACATATGTGTTTTTTTTTTTTGTCTCATTCTTTTTTTTTTTTTTCAAATATCATTTTATTGAAAAGTTTTCCTTCTCTTTTATAAAAAAACAAAAAAAAATAAACAGTACGACCACAATACATGTTTCTCTCATTCTTTATTAATGTGATAAATTGTATTATTACTGTCAGGAAAAGGGCACTCTAAAGGCAAACACTTTGTCTTCTTATTCACACTCAGACTTGTAATACAGGTGAATAGTAATGAGGGGAAATCTCTCATCTCTTTTCATTACAATATATCAGCATTGTTGTTGGGGGATGGGATTGGATCTTCTTATTGTACAACATTACAGGGACTGATCCTCATTGCTCTCCATCCTTTACTTCTGATGGATGATTACATATTCTATACATTCCAAACAAGAATCCTTCCAACTGAAAAGGAACACAAATCTCATCACCTCCTTCACACTCATCAGAAGACAAAATCCTATCTGAAGGAATCTCCCACAACTGCGATTGGATCAACTTTCCAATTCCTTCCTATAAATGGATCCCAGGAATTCCATAGACCGTTACAGTCATCTCCGATCCACTCAGCCGACCTTACCGGGAACATTGATCAACTCAGGGGGATTCATGAACCGAGAATAAGAAATACGTTGGAAATAATAATTTCAGGATGTTTCATTTCACAATACAGAATCCGCCCTGCTATAGAGATCAATGGAAAGTCTACAGAACAAGTATTTTCTGGGCTGAGAACAGAGAGATCTCACAATACATTTCTTTGGATTCCTCATAAGAAGACATTATTACTGGCTGATGAAGGAGACGCCCACAGCTGTGATTGGCTCAGATTTCCAATAGCAGTTTTCAAATTTGCCCGCCAGAATTGTGTAGATCGTTACATAGAAATATTCAGCCCTTTTATACCGCCAAATCCGACACGGAGGAGATCATCAGATGAGACATTTATCGGCTAAATCCCATTATTACTCCAATGCCATTCGTACAGAAGGATTCTCTGTTACTAAACCATGAGAAAACACTTCAATATGTTCTCAGAATCCAGGATCTCACCACTGCTACACACACAGCATGATAGAGAAATGTATTCTATTATAGATCTCTACTTTTCTATATATGATGGGGAAATCATCACATACAGATCTGATCATCAATTTATGTCTCTTTCAGACATTTATCAGTGAAAGATTGTCCTCATATCACAAGCAGAATATGTATAACAAGAAATGTCTGGTAGTAACCATGACACATAAATATGTACAATGAATGAATAAAGAAACTATTTCATGCCTTAAGAACCAGATCGGTTTCCTCTTTGTATCACACAATCCGCCAAATGTTACAAGGTTCTAAGAACGTAAAATTCTCTACAGAATACGAATATGTTGTGGCCACGCCCCTTTTGATTAGTCTCCTATCAGGTCCGCTCAGGTTTAATCAGGGAAGAGGTGTTATTCGTATATATAATTTCTTTTTTAGAGTAATATTCTATAAATATGACATCGTTTTTGACAATAATATCTGGTGATTCGGAGGATAAACGCCAACACCTACCCACTTCACCCCAACAAAGGTCCTTCTCAGGGCCACCCACCTTCTCATACAAAGGGCTGTCTATGTTGATATTTATACATTGCTACCGGAGTTATGTGAGTTTCTAGCAATTTTAGAACAAATTTGTGGAGAAAGAAGGTTCTTTTTAGCTGAACATACACTAAAAGATCCGATTGTACATTTTTCTTTAGTACAAAACTAAAAGGCACTTTATAGCTAACCAACGATTTTTAAAAAAGATTGCATAGTATGTGGCCAGTGTTTAGAATGGCAGCAGATTTCCGTTGGTTAAGATTTCCTTAACCTGCAAATAAAGGCACACTTATCTTTTCAGAAGCCATTTGCAGTGAGGATCCAGACTGGGCCCTCCATCCAGCACTGTGCAGGAGGACGAGGGAGAGGTGGCAAAGTCCCTTTCTGAGGTATGAAGGTGTCTCCTGGATACTCTTACTCTCCTTTCCTCCCATTGATTGGATGCATTTTCATCAAAATGCAGAAAGAGGAATCTGATCCAATGCTTTCCGACCCTCTCTCACTATTTCCTTCTCACCTGCAATGACAATTATATATATATAAATTAAGATCTGCATGCACAGCGTCTAAAGGGCCATACACACTATAAGATTTTCTGAAGACTTTTTTCCTTCAGACTTACCAAAACCATATAATATGAGGTCATACCTATACACTTTCAATTTGTATGCAATCTGGCAGGCCCTTGCACTACATAGAAAAGGTGAATCTGAAGGAAATCTAACCACAAAAGTTGGATAGTGTGTATCCAGCTTTACTCTGAATCCTGAACCTGGATTTGGGTCCCATATCCTAGCAATGTGTCTAATCCAAAGGATGGAGGACAATGGAAACCAGTCCCTATAAGGAGATCATCTGCTTATCTAAATTCACATCAATTCAATGTGTTATATTAGACAATAAAATCATAGAGACTCATAATTGCTGTTAGGACAGACAGGTGTCATTATAACACATTGCCCCCACCCGGATCACAATCTTCGGTGTCTAATTATACAATCAGATCTCCCAAACATGCATGTCCGGCTCCTTCTTAGATAGAAGTGGGTGGCTCTGAGAAGATCCATTGGGTTTGGTAATAGAAAATAATTGATTGGGTTTACTTGGCGGGCTTGTGGAAGGAATCTTCGAGGATTTTACCGCTTTGGAGGAAATATTTGGAAGCTGAAAACCGACACAAGTGATGTCATTTGGAGGAAGATGAACAGATTTATGAATAGAACTTCTACAATGTCGGATTTAGCGGTATAATGCGGCTGAATCTTCCTAACGGCCAGTAGAATTATGGCGGGAGATTTAAATATAGCAACTAGGAGCCATCATAGACGTGGTCTATTAATAGCCAAGAGGGGAAATAATTTCTGGAAATATGGAGTACAATGTGTTCTGACATTGGAGCTCTATGTAGGTGTGCATGGTTTTGGTTGGATGAGTTTAGCGGGGAGTAGACGATCAGCATAGAAAGATTGGAATGAAAAGAGATGAGAGAATGATGTCCTGTGATCACATTTCCCCTCATTACTATTCACCTGCATTACAAGTCTGAGTGCGATAAGAAGACAAAGTGTTTGCCTTTAGAGTGCACTTCATCTGACAGTAATAATACAATTTATCACATTGATAAAATATATCCTTTTTGAAGAATAGGAATAAAAACTGCATATGTCCGGCTCTTTGTACAGAGATGTGGGTGACACGTTTGTGATGCTTCGATAAATATATCGTATTTGACTATTTTCCTCCTTTCACTGTAAATTTGGAAATTTGTTGAATTATGAGATACATGGACTTTTGATGTGATTAGGATCATGGAAAGCTTTTTTCTTGGCGCTGTATATTTTCCGGATTAGCCGGAATTGATTAACACTAGAAGAGCGGTGCTTGGAATGGAGGGGGGCAGATTACATTTTAATAGAGGCGAGGTCTTCCAGAGTGACTTCTTTACCTCTATATGACATTATACCTGAGTAGCCGCCAGTATAGATTTGCAGCAATATGTGACAATAAACATACTCAGAGTATTTGTATAAAAACATGTTTATCATGGTGAGCAGATAATGATACATTGTATATTAAACATGACATTGTGTAATCAGCTGAGACATTTGTATGTATAACAATCTCTCCCATCACATCACACAAGGATCTCATGTCACCGGCTGATGTTTTTCTTCCAGGCTCCTTCTACTCAGCTATAAATGAGCAGAGTTCTGTATTAGAGGGAAATGTTTCCTGGTGGTCACTCTTTACTCATCTAATGTGAAGATCATTCTAGAGGGAGATGTGAGAAGATTGTTTTCTGTGTAGAATTTGTGTAGAAAAGAAGATAGAAGGAAGAATGGGACACACACTCAGGAGGATGGAGGTGTTTGCAGCCTCTGTGTTCAGCCTCCTCAGCAGCTCCTGGCAGCTGTAAGTGACCCCCGATAAGTGACAGTCCAGTGAGCAGATCGGGTCCCCGATGAAGATCGGACAGCGTTCTATTTCTCATAAAAGTCGGTTTTCTATCTACTGGGGAAACACAACAAGAGAGAGAAGATTCTCCAACTACTCCATGATACTGAGTGGGCGTGTCTGATGTGTAACCAATAGCAGAGCAGGAGGATTGTTGTGTACCGACCAATAGCAGTGCAGGACGTTTAACTATATAATCCCAGAAGAGGTGAGTGGGGAAGTTTATCTGTCCAATAGACTTTCTAGAATCATGTCTGAGACTGAGAGCGCCCCAGCCGCCGCTCCTCCAGCGGAGCCCGCCGCCAAGAAGAAGGCGACTAAGAAGGCGGCAGCCGGAGGAGTGAAGAAAGGCAGCAAGAAGCCGTCCGGTCCCAGTGTGTCCGATCTCATCGTCACAGCCGTGGCCGCTTCCAAAGAGCGCAGCGGGGTCTCCCTGGCCGCCCTCAAGAAGCTCCTGGCCGCCTCAGGATACGATGTGGAGAAGAACAACAACCGCCTCAAGGTCGCCATCAGGGCGCTGGTGACTAAGGGGAGCCTCGTCCAGGTGAAAGGACATGGAGCCTCCGGATCCTTCAAGATCAACAAGAAGCAGCAAGAGGGCGACAAGGCCAAGAAAGCCCCCAAAAAGAAGCCATCAGCTGCGGCCAAAAAGCCAGCCAAGTCCCCTAAGAAACCGGCGGCCAAGTCCCCCAAGAAGGCAGTAAAATCCCCCAAGAAGTCGGCCAAGAGCCCCAAGAAACCGGCAAAGGCTGCAGCTGCCAAGAAGGTGACAAAGAGCCCCAAGAAGCCCAAAGCTGCACCCAAGCCCAAAAAAGCCGCCAAGAGTCCGGCTAAGAAGGCGGCCAAACCCAAGGCAGCAGCCAAGCCCAAGAAGGCCGCTCCGAAGAAGAAATAAATACAAGCAGCCGGAGGCCTCCTTCATCTACACCCCCCAAAGGCTCTTCTCAGAGCCACCCACCTCCTCCTAACAGAGCTACACATACCTACCTACACCCACCTCCTCCTAACTGAGCCACACATACCTACCTACACTCACCTCATCCTAACAGAGCCACACATACCTACCTACACCCACCTCCTCCTAACAGAGCCACACATACCTACCTACACCCATCTCCTCCTAACAGAGCCACACATACCTACCTACACCCACCTCCTCCTAACAGAGCCACACATACCTACCTACACCCACCTCATCCTAACAGAGCCACACATACCTACCTACACCCACCTCCTCCTAACAGAGCCACACATACCTACCTACACCCACCTCCTCCTAACTGAGCCACACATACCTACCTACACCCACCTCCTCCTAACTGAGCCACACATACCTACCTACACCCACCTCCTCCTAACTGAGCCACACATACCTACCTACACCCACCTCCTCCTAACTGAGCCACACATACCTACCTACACTCACCTCATCCTAACTGAGCCACACATACCTACCTACACCCACCTCCTAACTGAGCCACACATACCTACCTACACCCACCTCCTCCTAACTGAGCCACACATACCTACCTACACCCACCTCCTCCTAACTGAGCCACACATACCTACCTACACCCACCTCCTCCTAACTGAGCCACACATACCTACCTACACTCACCTCATCCTAACAGAGCCACACATACCTACCTACACCCACCTCCTCCTAACAGAGCCACACATACCTACCTACACCCACCTCCTCCTAACTGAGCCACACATACCTACCTACACCCACGGCACACAGTGCTCCGCATCTCTTCTACACATCTAATAGCACACAGACATCAGAGATGGGCGCTGATCAATATTTCCTCTTCTAGATCATTCACTTGTTTTAGTATGTAAAAGTTTAAAGGAGAATCATTCTAATGATCGGGAGATCTCATCCTCCGCTCATCTTACAATGATTAGGAAGTCTCCTGTGTTGAGAATGTTATAACTTTTTGAGAAGATAAATCTGTATGATTACCTAAAAGCTCCTATTGGCTGATATATATATAATTTATATTCAATTGCCTGCCAATATTTTAATGGTTTAAAATATTTGCAGTAACAGTGGAACCCCCAACATGGGCGTCGTGCGATAATAAGTAAAGAGAAACTACTGCTCGTAACCCCCCCCCCCCCCCCCCTATCCTCATATCCGTACACAATAGTGCTGAGTGAGGGATGGGCAGGAAAATGAATCTCCATACAGATGAATTGTTTTCCTCTCCAATCCCGGATGTATTCTTCCCTGTAATGTGTCCGTGTGTGATCTCCTGTGATGACACAGTTCTAGTATGGGGGGAGGGGAGATAGAGGAAAATCCCTCCTGATCCCCATAGTGACATCTCCATGTGGACTGTGTAAGGTTTACCCCCCTCCCCCACAAATTAAATGGGCTGATTGGTCATCAGCTCTCTAAGCACGATTCCTAATGACTCGAAATCGATTCCATTGTTTGAAATAAGAAATAATTACGTTTCTAGAAAATGCAACTATGTGTCTCCTGAGAGAATGGGAACCAAAGAGACAAAGATTGTTTAATCTGTTCCTAGGAAAGTGTGTTTTACCGTTAAATATTGTAACATTGTATCTATTAGGGAAGATATAGAGGAAGTGTGAATTGTGTTACAGATGAGTTCCATTGTATTTATTACAATAAATCGGCAAGAGAAAGGATGTCCCTTCTAGATGAGAAATGGGAATGTTTTCTGTGTAATTATATTAGAGGTGAGCTTTACTTCCACACTGAGCTTCGGAGCGCAGAGAAGGGAGAGAAAAGAAAGATGTGGTGAAGGTGATCCCGGGGAATGTATAGGAATGTAGTAGCCGGTATTTTCCAGCATGTAGTCGGTGTGATGAGGTAGTATATATATATAGAGCTCTGTATATAGGAGGATGTGGTGGCTCTGAAAAGAGCCTTTGTGTTGGGATGATGGGAGTAGTAGTAGGAGTGGTGGTGCCCTCCCCTTCTATGCCCTCTCTCCGCGGATGCGGCGTGCCAGCTGTATGTCTTTGGGCATGATGGTGACTCTCTTGGCGTGGATGGCGCAGAGGTTGGTGTCCTCGAAGAGTCCGACGAGATAAGCCTCTGAAGCCTCTTGCAGAGCCATGACGGCGGAGCTCTGGAAGCGCAGGTCGGTCTTGAAGTCCTGGGCGATCTCTCGGACGAGGCGCTGGAAGGGCAGCTTGCGGATGAGCAGCTCGGTGGATTTCTGGTAGCGGCGGATCTCTCGGAGAGCCACGGTGCCGGGCCTGTAGCGGTGAGGCTTCTTGACTCCGCCGGTGGCCGGGGCGCTCTTGCGGGCGGCTTTGGTGGCCAGCTGCTTGCGGGGAGCTTTCCCTCCGGTGGACTTCCGGGCGGTCTGCTTGGTTCTCGCCATCTTTACTCAACTCTCTGCTGGAACAGTGAATGTGAGGCATTGCCGCTCTGCGGAGCCATTTATACACAGCACTGCCTTCCGATTGGACAAGTAACTCACACGCCTTTCAATGATTGGTTTTCTTAAAAAAAGCGGCATTTTTAAAATGCCCGCCAAAATCTGCACGTTATCTTTGTAAGTAGAGTCACCATCTTTGTGTGGGATGGGGGAGGGGAGTTACTTTACATCATACAAGCGATCTCTATTCTCAAAAAGAGAAAACATTCATCATACATATCTTTATAGATTTAGGAATTATAGACTGTGAGAATGGACTGGCGGTAGATCTCTACCTTTCTATATGATGGGAAATAAAGGATTCCATGTTTCATTATCAGATCTGTGTAGGATCATGGAACTGACCTCTATCAGACATGTAGCAGTTATAGATTTCCTCATATTAAAACTAGAATAAGAAAAAAGTGAAATGACTGGTAGAAATCATGGCACTGCCAGATATGTACAATGAATCAATAACACAAATATTTCATGTCTGAAGAAGCAGATCTGTCCCCTCTTAGAAACATTGTAAACATGTTGCTGGTTTCTAGTTACAAAGTAAATGAAATTCTCTTCGGAGTATTGAATGGCTGAGGATCCTTTCTATCAGTTTTCCTTCCTGCCAAATGAGAAAATATTCATCAGAAATATGATATAAAATAAAAAAGATCGGAGATTCCTAATCGGTGTAAGAATTAGAAGATCTGAGATTGGACAGTTTTTCTCCATAATACAGTAAATGAGATGACAGAAAATCCTCCTCCGATCTCACTGATCTGATTATTCCGTTCTTAGTGAATAACAAGTAGAAAGTTGACTTGCACAGCTTATTCCATCCAGCACAATTCTGTACTAACATGGAGGGACAGATCTCTGAGCAGACAATGAATCGTCCCCCCAGCATTGCCCTCCCTGCTCCGGGCAGATCTGGGATCAGTCGGTGTCATTGTTTCCAGATGGATCAGCGCTCAGGAAGTTTTCTATCAGATCCATTTGAATGAAATTGAACTAAACTGCTCCAATGTATTCTCTATGGAGGAGAAACACTGACACCTGCTGGTAAAAAGAGGAATGACTTCCGTGCGGGGATCTGTGAAGAGATACAATGTAATTTCATGGCTTCCTTTCCGAATCCATAGGAACAGAATAAAACGGATTAGTGTGTGCAGTTTGATAACAGAATTACAATTCATAGCTGAAGATCTGAGGAAATGGCATCCAGACTGCAAAATTTATCGGATTATTTTGCATGTTTTTTTTTGTGTCAGATAAAACCTTTAGAAGTCGGCAGATGAGGGATCGCTCGGTGCGATCATTATTTCTAGATGTCCCATGTGGATCAGTATTAAATCCTAACACCTATTGCTGAATTCCCCTTTCAATCAAATCCCTGTGTAATAATTATAATAGGTGTGCCGCTACTGCACCTTTCACACATAGATAGATAGATTTTCGGTCTATCTATCTATCTATCTATCTATCTATCTATCTATCTATCTATCTATCTATCTATCTATCTATCTATCTATCTATCTATCTATCTATCTATCTATCTATCTATCTATCTGTCATCTTATGTGGATCTAAGATCGATCTGTAATGAATGATCAATTTGTCTATACAGTGGTACACCTCTAATTAAAAAAGTAGGCTAAAAGATCTGATTGCTGAGAATGGGGCATGTTTGATCCAGGGTGTATTGCTGCAGAATAACACATTAACTGATACAGTGCAATGATGTGGTGAGATTGGTTGGTGTATGAGCACTGAGGGATGGAATTGGTTTGTACCCCTCTGGTTATGTGCAGCAGCTGTGCAGGGTCCTATCCCATTCTAATAGAAGATGATGAGAGATCCGGGATTCTGGAGACATAATACATTGTGTGACATCTCATCTGTTCCAGGACTCTGGGGGAACATGACTTGTGAGAGATCAGCAAAGGGTTCTAGATGTCACAATCTATCCGTGCAGTGTATGACCTGAAGGAACCCAGAGCCGAGCGTTCATTGTGGGGACTTTATATAGTAATCTGGATAGGAAGGTCACCAGTGGAAGGTGTTAGAACATCTGTTATAAACAGGAGGATGGATTGAGGGGAGAACTTTATATGCAGGAAGCGTTAATGGTCTATGAAGTCTTCTCTGGTCAAAATATGTAATAAAAAGTCGGCTAAACGTTTGTGATAATTATTGGGAAGGAAATGGATTTCTAGAAAATATTGGAAAACTGATAATTCTTCATAAGACAATTGGCTAAATGTTGGGGTGGCTAGAAGAATTTTAGTTTCCATATTGATAGAAAAAAAAGGGGGAGGGCAGTTGTATGGACATTTGAGTGCGCTCACATCTCTGGTATTCTTCTTTCTTTTTTCCGGTTGGGGTCATTTATCTAGGAGATCTGCACTCTACTAAAAGCTGGGAGGTATTATGTCTCGTTTTGGGTGGGGTGGGGGTGTTACAAATGCTGCATTTTATGGTATTTTTGCGATTTCTATGTACTTCATAATATATTATTTTATATATTCTTTTTTTATATTAGGATACTATTATATTTTATTCACTGAATGTGAATATTCCGATGTCTGAGTATGTAGTGAGGACATTTATTTGGAGGATCCTGGGTGACGTCAGAGACATGACCTCACCAGTAATGATGATCAGGTAACATCCAATGGTCACCCAAAAGGAGTGAAATGTTGTTCTTTCTATTGAACAAAGAGCATCATCGAGCGGGAAATTCAAATCACGGAACTGCTGAGGATTGGATGATTGAGAGCACAGAGAGGCGGACTTATTGTGACGTCTGGACGCGCCCTCCTCCAACCCCTCCCCCTTATTCTCCATCAGGTCCGCATATGCTGCATATAAAGCGAGGCTGGGTGCTTTTACTTCACATTCGTCTGATACACGAAGAGCTTGGAGATGTCTGGTCGCGGTAAAGGAGGAAAGGGTCTGGGGAAAGGAGGCGCTAAGCGCCACAGGAAGGTGCTCCGGGACAACATCCAGGGCATCACCAAACCCGCCATCCGACGTTTGGCCCGCAGAGGGGGTGTCAAGCGCATCTCCGGACTCATCTATGAGGAGACCCGCGGAGTGCTCAAAGTCTTCCTAGAGAATGTCATCCGCGATGCCGTCACCTACACCGAGCACGCCAAGAGGAAGACCGTCACCGCCATGGATGTCGTCTATGCGCTCAAACGCCAGGGCCGCACTCTCTACGGATTCGGAGGCTAAACCCCAACATCCACCGACCCACTTCACCCCAACAAAGGTCCTTCTCAGGGCCACCCACCTTCTCCTACAAAGAGCTGTAACCATTTATTTCTCTTAGATCAACTTTTATCACGTCGGAATGAAAGCTTTTTAGCTAAACACATATTAATCCGATTGTACAACTTTATTTTACTTGGAATACAACAGATCGAAGCGATCTAGTGTTTATATTCTCTCCGTTTACAATATCGTTAGATCACTTTATTATTTTTCAGCTAGCTTGTTGAGACACCGATAAACCCCTTTCTTAGGCATTATTTCCAGTCACCTCACATTTCTTTATAGAAAAATTCGGGGTGGGATAAGGGGACAATAAATATCGCTCAGTGACATTTCTAGATGATCATTACTCTATTTTCTCATCATAAAGAAAGGTAGAAGTCATGTGACTGTCGTGTTCTGTGTATAGCGGTGGATTCCGAGCAATTGCAATAAAGGACATTTTTTGGTCAGTAATAATCCGGTCACCCCTCTCTAATCTGATTGAAATTAAAGTGTTGATGTTTTTCCAATCAAAGTTCTCCTCTGCTGATCTCAGTATTCAGGGTCGGATTTGGCGGTATAAAAGAAATGGATTTTTGTGTAACGATTTACACAATTCAGGCGGGTGAAATTTGAAATATTGGCCAATCAGAGTTGTGGGAGATCCCACAGCCAGCCACTAATGTCTTTCCTATGAGTACAAAGAAAGTGTGCGCTCCCTCTCCTTTCTCAGAGTAGAGGTCACGTGTTCAGTGACTTTCTAATCATCTCTACAGCAGGGCGGACTCTGAAGTATCAAACAAAACGGACGTTTATCAATGTATGGATTATCGTTGTGAAATAAAGGGACCGTTGATGAATGTTCCACAATAGAAGCTGCTGTTTCATCGTGATGGTAGATGGGAAGTGTAAAGAGAATTGTGGCGGGAAACATGAAGATTGCAGCAATCAGAACTGTGAGATTCCATGAGAGATGACATGACAATGTATATTTGTGTTGCGGTGAGAGTGAAGGAGGGGGGGGGGGGGGATTGTTATTTCTAGAATGATTTGAAGTAAAGGATGGAGGAGAATGAAGAGGAGTCCCTGTAATGAGAGGACATTGCTCTATAAAAAGGGACACTGAAAGCGTTCCAATATAAACATCTATCATCATTTCTTATTACTGCCACGTGTCATCCTAAGACATTGTTCCCCCCCATGGGGAATCACACCTTCTAGTCATAGTAAGTATTTTATTTCCTACCTGGAAAATAAATGCAATCTTTCATTGTTACAATTAGATCTCCGAACAACAATGTAGATGTATGCAGCTCTATGTATGGATGGGTGGGTGGCTCTGAAAAGAGCCGTTGTGTTGGGTGACGTGGATGAACCGGTGGGGATTACTTGGTCTTGGCGGCCTTGTGGCTCTCGGTCTTCTTGGGCAGCAGCACGGCCTGGATGTTGGGTAGGACTCCTCCCTGGGCGATGGTGACGCCCCCGAGCAGCTTGTTGAGCTCCTCGTCGTTGCGGACTGCCAGCTGGAGGTGTCGGGGGATGATGCGGGTCTTCTTGTTGTCGCGGGCGGCGTTACCGGCCAGCTCGAGGATCTCAGCGGTGAGATACTCGAGGACGGCGGCCAGATAAACGGGAGCTCCGGCCCCAACCCGCTCGGCATAGTTACCCTTCCTGAGCAGACGGTGAACACGACCGACTGGGAACTGCAGACCAGCCCGGGATGATCGGGTCTTGGCCTTAGCCCGAACCTTTCCTCCTTGTTTGCCGCGGCCAGACATGTCTCTGTGATATTGGAGTTCTCAAAGAGATATGAATGGCTGCAGCCGCTCCCTTTCCTGTTATACTTTGAATGATATGACGTCTCGCTCTATGATTGGCCACGTTTGAAGCCAGCCAATGCTCTCTAGGTTTGCATCTAGACCAATCGGTAAACGAGGAAGGAAAGCATGACGTCACTCCCCATCACATGACCATGTCTTCCAATAGAAGAGTGAGGAGGAAGGAAGCTCATTTGCATAGGACAGCCTATATAAGCAGCACATGAGGGCGGCGCCAGTACACTTTATCTTCTCAGAGCGGAGAAAACATTCTTATCCCTTATCATGCCTGAACCAGCCAAGTCCGCCCCGGCGCCCAAGAAGGGCTCCAAGAAAGCCGTGACCAAGAGCCAGAAGAAGGACGGCAAGAAGCGGAGGAAGAGCAGGAAGGAGAGTTATGCCATCTACGTCTACAAGGTGCTCAAGCAGGTCCACCCCGACACCGGCATCTCCTCCAAGGCCATGAGCATCATGAACTCCTTCGTCAATGACATCTTCGAGCGCATCGCCGGCGAAGCTTCCCGCCTGGCTCATTACAACAAGCGCTCCACCATCACCTCCCGGGAGATACAGACCGCTGTCCGCCTCCTCCTGCCCGGAGAGCTGGCCAAGCACGCCGTCTCCGAGGGCACCAAGGCTGTCACCAAGTACACCAGCGCCAAGTAATACCCCTCCCCCATCCATCACCCCAACAACACACAAAGGCTCTTCTAAGAGCCACCCACATACTACACAACCGAGCTGTCATACAATTTTTATGTATCGTACAATTTATTACTTTTACAAGTTTTAGCTCTTCGGATAATTTAAAATGAACTCAAAATAGCATCATTAATAATCTTGAGATGAGAAGTAGGTCGGTCAGACTGGAAGGGGAATGAATAAAACCTTCTAATCTCATCCTTCTTTATTGCAGAGATCGTCTCCCCTTTCTGGCTGTATACATTTCCTATTCCTCGCCTTGTACTGCACACACCCAACTGCTCTAATCACCTCTGCTGCATTGTTACAATGAGAGATTCTCCGCAATCTCCCGCCTTACATTGTTCCTTTATCTGGGAAGATCCTGGAGCTTTTATTCCGCAACACAATGGGGGATAGAAGCAAGAAAAGTGAAACATTATATCTGCTCAGTCATCTCAGATCGGCTAATCCGACACTGACAATTATTCATAGAAAATATCACTCTTTCCCGGACAGTCCCTTCAATTCCAGGAAATATATATGTAGAAATATTATTGTTCTGTTTTAAGGTTTGATTTTGCACATCAGAATACAGAAGTTGCTCTGTTATTGGATGTTTGTTATAGAGAACTATGAGAAGTCTACGGAACAAATCTTTTCTAGGCTGAAAACGGAGATAAATCTCCTAATAAAATTCTTTGGATTCCTCATAAAGACATCGCTGCCTAAATAAGACTGATAATGAAACCGCTCACAGTTCTGATTGGCTCAGATCTGAAATAGCTATTTTCAAATTTCCCGCCTGAATTGTGAAAACGTTACAGAGAAATAATCAACCCCATTATAACACCAAATCCCACACTGAGATCATCAGAGGAGATATTTATCCGATAAATATCTTTAACACTTTATTTTCAGGCAGATTCGATTAATATGGAATAAACAGAAATAGAAATGAAAGATTATTGAATAATGTAAAACATTTCCATATGTTCAAAATGCAGAATCCCTACCCCCCCCCCCCCCCCCCCACACACACACACACACACACACACACACACACACACACACACACACACACACACACACACACTGCTACATACAGAACATGATAGTGAGATTACTTCTCTCATAGATCTCTACCTTTCTATGTGATTGGAAATAAAGTATTACATGTTTCATTATCAGATCTGTATATGATCGGGGAACTGGCCGATAATTAATGTTTCATTTTTCAGACATGACATGTAGCCGTTACGGATTTCCCCCCTACATCCTAAAATAAAGGAAAAGTGAAAGGGCTGGTAAAAATCTGTAGTAATCACAACACTGCCAGATAAATATATACAAATAATCAATAAACACAGTTTTTGTAACTAGATATCAGAAAAATGTTAACAATGTGTCTAAGTAAGTGAAATTCTCTGCAGAGTATTGAATGGCTGTGACCCCGCCCCTTCCATCAGTCTTCCATCAGGTCAGCTTTTTCTTATAAGCAAGAATGCAGGCCTTTTTTTTTTTTTTTTTACAGTAATATTGTATAAATATGAAATTGTTATGATGTGTGACAGATGAATGTTTTCTGTGTAATCTCCAAGGAAGAACGAGGAAACCGCAGTAAAGGAAGAATAGCGCCAAATATGAACAGGGAATGGATGAAGAGAGGATTTCTGTACAATTCACTGTTTCCTTCATTTCTATTACTTGTGCAAGTAAAGTCTTCTATTTATTGTTGTAGTCCCACCCCCTCCCCCATATAATGTGAAAAATAGAATTAGGGTAATGCAAATTTTCCTGACCCTACAACAGCTCCAGAATAGGTGGAAGGAAAATCAATCAATGTTGTCTCTATCAGATCATCACAAATATGTTTAAAAACAGCAAAATGTATTGCAGTTAGTGCTGAGCTCCGACTATGTCACCCCGGAGTCATCTACTGATCCATCAAACGGTTCTCTGCACCTTATCATTGGATTATGGGTCCCATATCCCAACAATGTGTCTAATCTAAAGGATGGAGGGCAATGGACACCAAGGAGATCACCTGCTTATCTAAACTCACATCAATTCAATGTGTTATATTAGACTTTAAAATCATATAAAAAAAAAAAAACTTAATTGCTGTTAGGACTGACAGGTGTCATTATAGCACATTGTCCCCCCACCCGGATCACAATTTTCGGTGTCTAATTATACAATCAGATCTCCCACACATGTATGTCCGGCTCCTTCTTAGATAGAAGTGGGTGACTCTGAGAAGATCCGTTGGGTTTGGTAATTAAAAAAAAAAAAAAAAAAAAAAAAAGATTGGGTTTACTTGGCGGGCTTGTGGCAGTAATATTCGATGATTTTACCGCTTTGGAGAAAATATTTGAAAGCTGAAAACCGACACAAGTGACGTCATTTTGGAGGAAGATGAACAGATCTATGAATAGAACTTCTACAATGTCGGCTTTAGCGGTATAATGCGGCTGAATCTTCCTAACGGCCAGTAGAATTATGGCGGGAGATTTAAATATAGCAACTCGGAGCCATCATAGGCGTGGTCTATTAATAGCAAATTGGGGAAATAATTTCTGGAAATATGGAGTACAATGTGTTCTGACATTGGAGCTCTATGTAGGTGTGCATGGTTTTGGTTGGAGGAGTTTAGCGGTGAGTAGACGATCAGCATAGAAAAGATTGGAAGCAAAAGAGATGAGAGAATGATGTCCTGTGATCACATTTCCCCTCATTACTATTCACCTGTATTACAAGTCTGAGTGCGATAAGAAGACAAAGTGTTTGCCTTTAGAGTGCACTTCATCTGACAGTAATAATACAATTTATCACATTAATAAAATATATCCTTATTTAAGAATAGGAATAAATGCTGCGTATGTCCGGCTCTTTGTACAGAGATGTGGGTGACATGTTTGTGAGGCTTCAATAAATATATAATAGTCATAATAATTTATTTCTATATATTCTATATTTTTTTGCGGAGATCATCTCCACTTTCTAGCCATTTCCTATTCATCTCCTTGTACTGCACACACCGAGGTGTTGTACCTGGAATGACCACAAGGTGGCAGAGGTTACTAAACTTTTATGCCTCACTCAAACATTGTTACAATAACAGATTCTCAACAATCTACCGCCATAAATTTGTTACTTTGTATTTAGGAAGATCGTGGAGCTTTTAACTCGCAACACAATGGGGAATAGAAGCAAGAAAAACGAAACATTGTATCTACTCGGTCAGCCCAGTCAAATCTTTGTCTATCTGTATCTATTTAATGAATAAGCAACAGATCATTGTACATAGCTAAATCAATGAGCTGCCTGATATGTAAATGACAAAAATATGTACAAAGTATCTGCTACATACAAATCTGATTACAATAATATCACCTCGGATAACAGTCCTTTATATAAGTTAGAAGTAGAAAATTGTTTCACTGAAATGTTTAGCTCATTTATTGGTGAAGTTACATATAATCTCCAATCCTGGACCCCCCCATCGTTCCATAACTTCCGAACATCACATAACTTCGGAGCTGAAAAACGAACGTCATTAAAGTCTCTGGGAACAAGGCTGGGAAAATAAAAAAAATAAAAAGTGCTCTTTTTTAAATGTATTATAATTTATGTTTTTTTGTTTTTTTGTTTTTGTTTTTTTTTTAGTTAGGGTTTTAAGTGTTACAGAGTAAATATGGAAATTTGAATTTAGTCAACTAGAGCAATAAAACCCCCGAAAAGCACAAGAAAAGAGATTAATGACCTGAAAATTATACAAAAATCACCCCCCCCCCCCCCACACACACACACACACACACACAAATGTGTCCAAAGATCAAGTTTGCCCCTTTCGAGAAGGTTCACCCACCAAGCAATGAAATCTTCAACAAGTGGTGTTTGCTGCTCAAATATTGTCTATAAACTAACACATTATTGGTTCAAACAGTATATTGCTGCTAACATTAACCACTTAATAGAGATGGCCTTGCGGTTCGCCCGGCGGTCGGTTCACGGCAAATTTTGCTTGTTCGCTACCCGACAAATTTGCAAACACATGGCGTAGTTTGCGACGGCCATATTAGTTTACATTGGGGAGAACTTTGACCCATGACACAGCCGTCAGGTGGAACAGGACAGCCAATTGAAACATTTCAGCACATGGACAGTCCCCCTACCCTATAAATAGACCTGACCTGGCGGCCATTTCACGTTCCTCTTTTTGCCAGTGTAGGGAGAGGTCTGCTGTGCTCATCAGTGAGAGTTTGCTAGACACATATAGCACTGTGAAGATCCACAAAAGTCCTTTTCAGGGCTGGTATTTCCGTATAGGCCTTCTACAGTCTCTTTTCAGGTTAGGGACAGGTATCCAGGGGTTGCTTTAGGGGTAGTTAGAGATTGGCTGCAGTCACACAAATTGCTATGTTAATGTCCACAATAGTGCTTTTCAGGGCTGGTATATCGGTATAGGTCCAGTCTTTCTTCAGTATAGGGACATGTTATCCAGTCTGTGCTGTAGGGGCAGTTAGAGATCGTCATCTGCAGTGACACAAATCGCTCTGTTAATGTCCACAAAAGTCATTTAAAGTGCTGCAATGTCGGTATAGGGTCTATTACAGTCTCTTTAGTATTGGGGGCAGGTATCCAGTCTGTGCTGTAGGGGCAGTTAGAGATCGTCAGCAGTGACACAAATTGCTCTGTTAATGTCCACAACAGTCATTTAAAGGGCTGCAATTTTTTTGGTATTGCTGTGCAGTGCACTAAAAAGGGGGTGGGGGAGGGGGGTTAATCTACAGTATAATATACTTTGTAGAAAGCATATTATAGTGGATTAGTAGTAGTATTGTGCACTGTGCAGCATTGTGACAGGTGTGCTGACTGAGCATTGCTGCAGCAATACTACACACAGTGACAAACTCCCTAGCCAATTATTTGTAGAACTGGTGTGATAGACCAGTGGCCCCCCAATACCACATATTGAAGTGGGGTGTTATCTGAGTATACTTTTACAAGTGCATTTGTGTCCTGCAACAATATTGCCTCTTTTGCTGAGTTAAGTCTGATACACACAGCGATAAACTCCCTGACCATTTTTTTCAACAACTGGTGTGATAGACCAGTGGCCCCACAATACCACATATTGAAGTGGGGTGTTTTTTAACAGTATACTTTTCTAAGAGTGTACTTTAGTCCTGCAAAAAATTGTCCTCTCTTGCTGTGTTGACTGTGCTACACAAAGTGACAACAGTTACTGGCCAATTATTTGTAGAACTGGTGTGATAGATACCCCAATACCACATATTGAAGTGGGGTGTTATCTACCTTTTTCCAGATATAATGCAATTCTCTAGAGACTTTTGTCACAGGGTAATTAAAAAACATGACAGGCAGAGGAAGAGACAGAGATGTATGCAGGGGTGGTAGTGGTAGGGCAGGAGCAATAGGCCGGAGCCTAACTGTGAAGTTTCAAAAGGCGCGTGCAATTACGGCAAAGGACGCACCAGACTTGGTTGAGTGGGTCACTCAGCCTTCCTCTTCTGCACCCTCCTCATCCTCTCTATCTGCACCCTCTTCACGCTCTGCTGTGTGCACCCCCAAAGACACCACCACCACATACCCTCCACTTGAGTCACTGGAATTATTTTCCAATCCATCACAAGACGTTTGCGATGCACAGCCATTGTTGGCATTGGATCAGGAAGAGGAGGTAGCAACAGCCGCCACTCAGCAGTCTGACGACAGTACCCAGATCAGCCCAAGGAGGTTGGTCCCCGCTGTTGCTGCCTACTCAGAGATCTTGAATGTTAGTAGTGGGGAAGGTGACGTGGATGATGACGAGCCTATGGACATCACGTGGGAGTCCACAAGAGAGAAAGAGGAAGGGAGTTCAGAGGGGGAGACGGGCCGGCAGATAGGGAGGAGAGGCAGGCAGAATTTGCATTGCACAAGAGGTAGAAAGCAGACTGCAAATGTATCAGGAGTGAGCCATCAACCATGTACAGTCACATCTGGCATTAGCAGGACGCCGGCACATGGCTCCGCAGTGTGGGTTTTTTTTAATGTGTCCGTTGCTGACAACAGTGTTGTCATCTGCAGCCTTTGCAGTCCATGCATAAGTCGCGGTAAGCCCAACACTCACCTAGGGACCACCGCCTTAAGAAGGCACCTGAACTCCCATAACCGAGCCCAGTGGGAGCAACACCATCAGAACCCACAAAGCAACACTCCAGGCTCTCATCGTCCAGCCCCTTCTCCTTCTCATCTCTCCTCACATTTGCCCTCCACTCCCCCTTCCATGATGCCGTCATCACGTTGTTCTGGAAAAAGGCAGGCTTCTGTGGTCCAAATGTTGGAGCGGAAATAAATAATGATGCCGGATAACCCTCTTGCCCAACGTTTGACTGCTGGCTTGTCGGAACTGATAGCCCGCAAACTACTGCCATATCAACTGTGGGACTCGGAGGCCTTTTGTAAATTTGTGGCCATTGGAACAACACAATGGGAGGTCCCAAGCAGGAAATATTTCTCGCAAAAGGGCATTCCAGAGCTGTATGGCCATGTTCAGCGGCAAGTGAATATATCTCTGGCACACAGTGTTGGTGCCAAGATACATCTGACCACAGACACATGGTCTAACAATGGTCTGTCAGTTAAACCCATGTGAGCTAATTTTTGGAGCCTATACAGGCCAACACTTACTTCTGTATACTGTGCATGCCTACTGTACCTCTAGCCATCAAATACTAAGTTATTTGCTGTCAGTTCAAACCATGTGAGCTAATTTTTTTGGAGCCTATACAGGCCGACACTTACTTCTGTATACTGTGAATGCCTACTGTACCTCTAGCCATCAAATACTAAGTTCTTTGCTGTCAGTTAAACCCATGTGGGCTAATTTTTGGGGCCTTTTATGGCCGACACTTACTTCTTTTTTTTTTCCAAACAGATTTTTATTGGTTTTAAACAGCAGATACAAGAAATGCATTCAAGGTGTCAAAAGACACAACAGAAAAAATAAATTTACATAAACAACAAGTAATACAAGGTATTGTTATTCGAGAGATATAGTCAGAAACAATTAACACTCATTTATCATTCCAAGTGATCCATGGTTCCCAGTGTTTGGTATGTGTCCTAAGAGAATGGGACTGTAATGCTAGTGATTTCTTAAATTCAAACGTGAGTGTCACTGAGGCTACAACCTCCAATAGGTTTGGTGCTTCTTTTTTTTTTTCCATCTCCTAGTAATGGTGGCCCTAGCGGCCAGCAAAATGTGTGAAACAACCCATCTGACCTTACTAGGAAGCAGATCGATGGCCAGGGTATTGAGTGCCAAAGCCGGATTTAGCTTAATGGGCGATTGTGTTACAGAGGAGATGAGGCCAAAGACCTGGTTCCAGAAGCTTGTAAGGTTTTTACATGTCCACAAGATGTGGTATAAGTTGCCAACCTGGCCACACCCTCGCCAGCAGAGCGGGGAGTGTGCTGGGTAGAATTGAGACAGCCTATATGGTGTAAGGTACCAGCGGGAGAGAATTTTCTACGACAGTTCCCAGTGGTTGGTGCATTTCGACACCCCGTACGAGTGCCGGAAGGTGTGGGTCCACTGTTGTGGTGAGAAAGGTCGTTGGAGGTCGCCCTCCCACTTAATCATGGGATTTCATTTTTGAAAAGTTTTTTTTGGCATGGAATATGTTATAGAAGAAGGTGATGCCTTTTATCGACCCAGGAGGGGTTGTGAGGAACTGGTATACTGGGTATGGAATAGTGATGGGTGCTGGTGGGTTTTTAGTCAGGAACGTGGAGATACGAGTGTAAGTCTATAGTTCCGAACGAGGGATTTGGTATTGTTGAGTGAGGGAAGTAAATGGTTTCAGTCGATGTCGCTAAAGAGGTCGTCAATCCAGTGGATGTCACTGTCCTTCCATTTTAGGGTAGATAGACATGGGATCAAGATGTCTAGTAGTCGGATAGGTAGTCTTTGTTTACAATGGGCATCTCCTACATTTGTGTGTTTATGTAGTTCCCTCCAGGCTGCGATGGCGATTCTCATTGTAATCAACAAGTCTGGCATGTTTTGAGGTTTCCAATTGTCTGCTAGTAGTAAATGGTGCTCACCATTTGCTTCGTAATGGGCTCACCACACGCTGGCGGCCTGGACCCCGGAGTGAGGGGGCGGGTAGTGGAAGCCCGCTTTGTCCAGTAAGCGACGCTGGGGACTACCTGTTCACAGTGTGTTCCCATTGGGGGGGACAGGTACTCCTCTTTTCATCTTCCCACTCCGTTCGGGTTCTAGGTCCGCCCTCGCCCATGGTTTATTGAGGTACTACTCTTACTGGTATGCCTATAATGCAATTATGGTTGGGGGTTCCCTATGTTAGGGGCTCTCAACATGCCTTTTTTTGCTCATTGACAATTTTTCCTGTATTTGCACATTTGAAGCTGATGTTAATGCTTCTGTTTATGTAATCACGGCCTTACCCAATACTTTGTTATTACTGTATTATCTGAAAAACTTTCAATAAAAATTGATGTTTAAAAAAAAAAGAAGGCCCTTGAGCACCAGTGCAAATGAAACGCCCACAAAATTACCCCATTTAGCAAAGTAAACACCCAAACGTATATTCTGTTAAGCATAATGAGTCTTTTGAACATGTAATTTCTTTTCAAGTTTTTGGAAAATATGAAAAGAAAATTAAAGTGCATTTTTTTTACACAAAGTTGTTCATTTATAACAGGGATCCTCAAACGATGGCCCTCCAGCTGTTGCGGAACTACATGTCCCATGAAGCATTGTAAAACTCTGATATTCACAGACATGACTAGGCATGATGGGAATTGTAGTTCCTAAACAACTGGATGGCCATAGTTTGAAGACCCCTGATTTATAAGATATTTCAAACACATAGTATGCACATAGCAAAAATGACACCCCAAAATACATTGTGCTAATCCTCCTGAGTCTCGGCTCTCCCTCTATCTGTCTATTATATATTTTTTCCCCTAAATTGGGGGATAGTCTGTGTTGGTACGTGTGAGATCCACCTTTCCAAGTTTTTGGGGTTCATCTCATACTTCTGAAGATTTGAGGGTGCTGCCTGTTCCATACTCCCCCTACTCCTCATCCAGCGTTTTAGGGGTACAAACAATAGTAATTGGGGCCTAGTGTGGTTGTGTACGTGTGAGATACATACACTTTTTTGGATCATATTTTCTATTCCGCTATTTAATCAAAAACCTTTGGAGATCAGTTAAATTGGGGGATAGTCTGTTTTGGTACGTGTGAGATCCACCTTTCCAAGTTTTTGGGGTTCATCTCATACTTCTGAAGATTTGAGGGTGCTGCCTGTTCCATACTCCCCCTACTCCTCATCCAGCCTTTTAGGGGTACAAACAATAGTAATTGGGGCCTAGTGTGGTTGTGTACGTGTGAGATACATACACTTTTTTGGATCATATTTTCTATTCCGCTATTTAATCAAAAACCTTTTGGGATCAGTTAAATTGGGGGATAGTCTGTGTTGGTACGTGTGAGATCCACCTTTCCAAGTTTTTGGGGTTCATCTCATACTTCTGAAGATTTGAGGGTGCTGCCTGTTCCATACTCCCCCTACTCCTCATCCAGCCTTTTAGGGGTACAAACAATAGTAATTGGGGCCTAGTGTGGTTGTGTACGTGTGAGATACATACACTTTTTTGGATTATATTTTCTATTCCGCTATTTAATCAAAAACCTTTGGGGATCAGTTAAATTGGGGGATAGTCTGTGTTGGTACGTGTGAGATCCACCTTTCCAAGTTTTTGGGGTTCATCTCATACTTCTGAAGATTTGAGGGTGCTGCCTGTTCCATACTCCCCCTACTCCTCATCCAGCCTTTTAGGGGTACAAACAATAGTAATTGGGGCCTAGTGTGGTTGTGTACGTGTGAGATACATACACTTTTTTGGATTATATTTTCTATTCCGCTATTTAATCAAAAACCTTTGGGGATCAGTTAAATTGGGGGATAGTCTGTGTTGGTACGTGTGAGATCCACCTTTCCAAGTTTTTGGGGTTCATCTCATACTTCTGAAGATTTGAGGGTGCTGCCCAGGACTGGGAGGTGAGTTGAATGCCCAAATATGTCATGGAAGAACTGGGTGCCCAGGAGAAGGGGGGCATGTTTTTGCTGAAAAAAAACTTTTTTGAAAAGGAGCTTTTATTCCACAACACAATGGAGGATAGAAGCAAGAAAAGTGAAACATTGTATCTGCTCAATCATCTCAGATCGGCTAATCCGACACTGAAAATTATTCATAGAAAATATCACTCTTTCCGGGACTGTCCCTTCACTTCCAGGAAATATATATGTAGAAATATTATTGTTCTGTTTTAAGGTTTGATTTTGCACATCAGAATACAGAATTTGCTCTGTTATAGAGATAGTTTGTTATAGAGATCTATAAAAAGTCTATGGAACAAATCTTTTCTGGGCTGAAAACCGAGAAAAATCTCTGAATACAATTCTTTGGATTCCTCATAAAGACATCGCTGACCAATGAAGGCTGATAATGAAACCGCTCACAGTTCTGATTGGCTCAGATCTGAATTAGCCATTTTCAAATCTTCCCGCTTGAATTGTGAAAAACGTTACAGACAAATAACCAGTCCCATTATAACACCAAATCCCACACTGAGAACTGAGATAATCAGATGAGATATGTATCCAATAAATATCTGTAACACTTTATTTTCAGGCAGATTAATTGATTAGTACGGAATAAACAGAAATAAAATTGGAAGATTATTGAATAGTGTAAAGCATTTCCATATGATCTCAGAATGCAGAACCCCCCCCCCCCCCCCCTTCCACTGCTACATACAGAACATGATAGTGAGATGACTCCTCTCATAGATCTCTACCTTTCTATATGATGGGAAATAAAGTATTACATGTTTCATTATCAGATCTGTATATGATCGGGGAACTGACCGATAATTAATGTTTCATCTTTCAGACATGACATGTAGCCGTTACGGATTCCCCCCTACATCCTAAAATAAACAAAAAGTGAAAGGGCTGGTAGAAATCTGTAGTAATCATGACACTGCCAGATAAATATATATACAACGAATCAATAAACACAGTTGTTTCATTTCAGTCTCTTATTTGTAAATAGAAATCGGAAACATTTTAACAATGTGTCTAAGTAAATTAAATTCTCTGCAGATCATTGAATGGCTGTGACCCCGCCCCTTCCATCAGTCTTCCATCAGGTCAGTTTTTTCTTATAAGCAAGAATGCAGGCCTTTTTTTTCTCCTCAATATATTTTATTGTGAATAAAAAGGTAATTCAAAATAACAAGAACAGAGAAAAATAAAGCAGTAGTGAGACCGCAAGACTATCTCACTGCAGGAGAAGTGACATTTTATCCAAAACAAGAAATGCATGTAGATGCAGATATGTAGATGTTAGTAAACATGTCAAATGACTTTATTGGACAATTTCCTACTTCTAACTTCTATAAAGGACTGTGTGCTGTCCGAGGTGATATTGTGATCAGATTTGTATGTAGCTGATACTTTGTACATATTTTGTGTCATTTACCTATCAGGCAGCTTATGCCTTTATCTATGGACATCGATCTGCTGTTGATGATGGAAATAGATACCAATAGACAAAGATACAATGTTTAGTTTTTCTTGCTTCTCTCCCCCATTGTGTTGTGGGATAAAAGCTCCGTGATCTTCCCAACGTGTGATTTGAGATAAAGTAACAATGTAAGGCGGGAGATTGTGGAGGATGTTTTATTGTAAGAATGTGTGAGTGCGGCATATAGATGTTTAGGAGATCTGATTGTAGGTTTCCTATTGTGATCCGGGTGAGGGAACAACGTGCTATATATTTATTTATTTATATTTGTTTATATCGTATTTATGTGTGAAGGAAGGATGTGGTCTCCTTACAGGGACTGGCTGTCATTTTCCTCCATCCTTTGATCTCCAGAAGATATTCAACAGCATTAGAGATCATTGAATATTAAATACCAAACAAACATCCCCCATCTGAAAAGGAACACAGATCTCAGATCCCCCTTCACACTCCTTGGAAGGAAAAATACATTTTATTATCGGAAGAAAACGCCCAGAACTGTGATTGGTGCAATGTTCGCATTGTATAACTCATATTTCCCGCCGGAATTCTATGGAACGTTCCAATTATCTCAGATAGAATAATCCCACACTAAAATCTCATATCTCTTCCTCCGGGAACATCGATCAACCGTCCTCTGAATTGTCGGGCAGTTTATCTAACCATGAATAATAAATACGTTAGAAATATAAATGTCACATTTCTTTCAGTCTTTTTTTTTTTACTTCACAATACAGAATCCGCCCGGCTAGAGAATGTTTCCTATAGAGATCAAAGAAAAGTCTACTGAACAAGTATTTTCTGGGGGGGAAACGGAGAAAGATCTCAGAATACATTTCTTTGAAATCCTTATAAGAAAGACATTACTGGCTAAAGAAGGAAACGCCCACATCTCTGATTGGCTCAGATTTTATATTGCTCTGTTTTGAATTTGCCGCCTGAATTGTGAAGAACGTTACAGAGAAATAATCAGCTCTATTGTACCGCCAAATCCGACACTGAGATCATCAGATGAGACATATATCCGAGAAAATTAACATATACACTTCTGTATATGATCGTGGAACTGGTCGATAATTAGTGTTCTGTCTTTCAGAGATGAAGTAGTTACAGATTTCCCTCATATTAAAACCAGAATAAAAAAGTGAAAGTGTTGGTAGAAATATGTAGTAATAATGACACTGCCAGATACATATGTACAATGAATTAATAAAACAAATGTTTCTATTTTATCGGTCCCGTTTTGTAAATAGAAATAGCAAAATATTGACAATGTTTCTAAGTAAGGGAAATAAATAAATAAATATACATACATATATATATATATATATATATATATATATATATATATATATCATCATGATATGTCAGAAAAAAATGTACAGTGGATCAATAAAGGAAACATTGCGCTTCTGATAAATTACACCCGTTTCTATTCAGTAAAACATTTAAAAGCTTCTAAATAAATTAACTTCTCTGCAGTGTAATAAATGACTGAACCCCGCCCCCTTCTCAGCATGTCTCCCATCAGGTCCGCTCAGCCTGTGAAATGTCTGAAGATGTGTGTCTTTGTTTCCTTTTCACAATATTTATAAATTTAAATTATATGAAATTACTATGAACAATTTCATGAAACTGGTTACTTTGTTTCTGGTAATAAAGTGTTAAGTTTCCTGTTCGTGTAATCTCCAGGAATAAATCGAAAATAAATGAGAAGAAGGAATACATGAATCTTCTGGAAATGTATTGCTGTGTATGTAATGCAACATTAATGTATCTGAATATAATATAATGATTAGGAGCCTTATAAATGAATAAGATTATCTTTATTTTGTATGAATGGTGTGACTCCGCCTCTTTCGCAGGAAGGTTTCCATCTGGTCCGCTCAGGCTGTATATAAGGAGGGCGGGCAGACAGCTGATCTCAGTCTGTCTTTGTAGCAGAGAATCATCATGTCTGGGCGCGGTAAAGGAGGAAAGGGTCTGGGGAAAGGAGGCGCTAAGCGCCACAGGAAGGTGCTCCGGGACAACATCCAGGGCATCACCAAACCCGCCATCCGACGTTTGGCCCGCAGAGGGGGTGTCAAGCGCATCTCCGGACTCATCTATGAGGAGACCCGCGGAGTGCTCAAAGTCTTCCTGGAGAATGTCATCCGCGATGCCGTCACCTACACCGAGCACGCCAAGAGGAAGACCGTCACCGCCATGGATGTCGTCTATGCCCTAAAACGCCAGGGCCGCACTCTCTACGGATTCGGAGGCTAAACCCTGACACCCACCGCTTACCCCACTTCACCCCAACAAAGGTCCTTCTCAGGGCCACCCACCTTCTCACACAAAGGGCTGATGATGATTCATAACTCAGAAATGTAATTTCTATATATTTATCGTGTAACAATAAGAACTTCCGCTAATTGTTTCAGTAAGAAATTGAATGGAGCGATGTCTGGCTGCCCATACACTCTGCTAAACATAAAGCAGATTGAACAATAGATGTTAGAACAGGACAATATTATATGTGGAATCTTATTGGGCGGTCAGTAGATCTATAGGAGATTGTACAGTCAGCACTCAGGGTGGTGGAGCCGATTGCTGAGTCAGGAGAATAGATCATAGTTTATCCTGGAACTGAACCTACAAATGTATATTTCATTATGAAAAGAATGGAGATCACTAATACTGAGATGATTCTAGAAATAGAATGTTTCAAAGATGGAATTTTTGTGAACATTCCGATTGTAATACAGGAAGAAGAAATCTGTGCATCTGCTATATGTACAAATTGTATATCAGGCAGAGGGGAGATATAGTTCTACACAGATCTGATAATGAAACATGCAATCCTTTATTTCCCATCATATAGAAAGGTAGAGATCTATGAGAGAAGTCCTCTCATGTTGTGTGTGGGGGAGGGGGATTCTGAGGACTTTAAATAATGTAAAACATTTTCATATGTTCTCTTTTCTTTCATCTTCAGATTCCATTTGTAGTCATTCCTCACTAAGCGGTGAAAATAAAACTATGAAGTGTTGATATTTCTCGGATAAATGTCGGATTTGGCGGTATAATAGGGCTGATTATTTCTCTGTAACGTTCTCCACAATTCAGGCGGGCAAATTTAAAATCTGAGCCAATCAGAGCTGTGGGCGTTCCTTTCATCCGCCAGTAATGGCTGAGGATTCTGTAGTAAAATCAAACCCTAAAACAATGTAACATTTCAATGCTTATAAAACTGCCTGGAAGCAGAGGGTGACCGTTGATGAATTTTCCCCGGAAGGGAGATTTTATGTCAGATCAGCCAATCAGAGAGGATTGTAACTTTCCATGCTATTCCTGCGGGAAATTTGAGCCAATCACAGTTCTGAACGTTTTTTCTTCCTTTACAGGAGAATCCTGACTTGGATGATATTGGAGATCCTTGGGAAGATGTTTTGTTTGGTAATTGCTGATTTGTAGAATCCATTCAGCAGGAATAAAGGATGGGGAATGACGAGGAGTTCCTGGAGGGAGATGAGAACTTTAGAAAGGAGATTCTCCAATAATGAGTGGAAGGCTCTCTTTAGATGTAGGAAATGTTCTCACTACAAGTCCCCGGTATTAGAAGGGTTAATAAGCAAGTTGTTTGCTTTTTAGAGGTATTTGTAGGAATGAAAAACTTTTCCTACTGAGTGATAGATGTGATTTGTTGTAAGACACAGAATGAGGTATGAGGCTCTTTGTATGTAGTTGTGGGTGGCTCTGAGAAGAGCCTTTGTGTTTGGTGAGGAAGAGGATTACTTGGTCTTGGCAGCCTTGTGGCTCTCGGTCTTCTTGGGCAGCAGCACGGCCTGGATGTTGGGCAGGACTCCTCCCTGGGCGATGGTGACGCCCCCGAGCAGCTTGTTGAGCTCCTCGTCGTTGCGGACGGCGAGCTGGAGGTGTCGGGGGATGATGCGGGTCTTCTTGTTGTCGCGGGCGGCGTTGCCGGCCAGCTCGAGGATTTCAGCGGTGAGATACTCGAGAACAGCGGCGAGATAGACGGGAGCTCCGGCCCCGACCCGCTCGGCATAGTTACCCTTCCTGAGCAGGCGGTGAACACGACCGACTGGGAACTGCAGACCAGCCCGGGATGATCGGGTCTTGGCCTTAGCCCGAACCTTTCCTCCTTGTTTACCGCGGCCAGACATGATTCTGTGATAATGGAGTTCTCAAAGAGATGTGAATGGCTGGAGCCGCTCCCTTTCCTGTTATACTCTGAATGATATGACGTCTCGCCCTGTGATTGGCCACGTTTGAAGCCAGCCAATAACCTCTAGGTTTGTATCTAGACCAATCGGTAAAAGAGGTAGGAAAGCATGACGTCACTCCCCATCACATGGCTGAGTCCTCCAATAGAAGAGTGAGGAGGGAGGAGGCTCATTTGCATAGGACCGCCTATATAAGCAGCACATGAGGGCGGCGCCAGTACACTTTCTCTTCTCAGAGCGGAGAAAACATTCTTATCCTTGATCATGCCTGAACCAGCCAAGTCCGCCCCGGCGCCCAAGAAGGGCTCCAAGAAAGCCGTGACCAAGAGCCAGAAGAAGGACGGCAAGAAGCGGAGGAAGAGCAGGAAGGAGAGTTATGCCATCTACGTCTACAAGGTGCTCAAGCAGGTCCACCCCGACACCGGCATCTCCTCCAAGGCCATGAGCATCATGAACTCCTTCGTCAATGACATCTTCGAGCGCATCGCCGGCGAAGCTTCCCGCCTGGCTCATTACAACAAGCGCTCCACCATCACCTCCCGGGAGATACAGACCGCTGTCCGCCTCCTCCTGCCCGGAGAGCTGGCCAAGCACGCCGTCTCCGAGGGCACCAAGGCTGTCACCAAGTACACCAGCGCCAAGTAATACCCCTCCCCCACCCATCACCCCAACAACACACAAAGGCTCTTCTAAGAGCCACCCACAGACATCACAGCAGAGCTCTACTCCGATCTTTATGTGTTTTGTCATTTAGGAAGTTAATTAATTTTTAGAAAATAGAAAACTTTTCTCTTTAAATTATCTTTAGATAAGTACTGTAGATCGCCTAGACTGGGAGGGGAGTGGATCGAACCTTCCTTCTATTCCCATCCTGATTCTAGATTTATTGCGGAGATCTATCTCCACTCTATACTATATACTCGCCTCTATACATTCCCTATTCATCGCCTCGTAATGCACACACACCCGACTGTTCTACCAGGAATCACCACAAGGCGGCAGAGCTGAATAAACATGTATATGCCGAACTCACACATTCTTACAATAAAACATCCTCCGCCTTACATTGTTACTTTATCTCAAATCACACGTTGGGAAGATCGCGGAGCTTTTATCCCACAACACAATGGGGGAGAGAAACAAGAAAAATGAAACATTTATCTATTCAATCAGCCCAGCCAAATCTTTGTCTATTTGTATATATTTCCATCACCAACAGCAAATCGATGTCCATAGATAAAGCCATAAGCTACCTGATAGGTAAATGACACAAAATATGTACAAAGTATCAGCTACACAAAAATCTGATCACAATATCACCTCGGACAGCACACAGTCCTTTATAGAAGAAGACAATTCTCCAATGAAGTCATTGGACAGCCTGCCATTACAAGGAGGGGGAGGGGACTTCCCCACATTCTGCGCAAAATTCTAATAAATTACAGCATATAAAACAGCCAAACGTGGCGTTTTGAATGTTTCCAAGCGCAGAGGAGGGGTTTGGGGTCTTTTAGACCCCCAGATCCCTCCACAAGAGTACCTGTAAAAAAAATAATAATAAAACATATATGTATATATATATATTATTTTTTTTTAATTTATTTTAATTTTAGAAAATATCGGTTGATATTTACCGATATGCGATGACCAAACTATCGGTATCGGCAATAAAAAAAAAAAAAAAAAAACTATAACGGTCGATCACTAGTTTTAAGAACAAAATGTAACAACAGGTATAATTTTTAAAACATTTTGTGTAGTTTGGTGCCTAAAAAGTCCATAAGAGTTCACTGATCAATTTACTATTATATTTGGGATGTGGCACCTTTTTATGCTCGCATTCACAGCACCACCCTGTGAGGAGGCCTTTATTCCCTAGCTCCTTTATTACTAACACTTTAAGTTTTTAATCTGCTAATGATGATTCATCTATAAATGTGTAGATATTAGTAATTGTGTTAAACATGTGGAATGACGTAGGAACATTTTTCTATTTCTAACTTTTATAAAGGACTGTGTGCTGTCTGAGGTGATATTGTGATCAGATTTGTATGTAGCTGATACTTTGTACATATTTTGTGTCATTTACCTATCAGGCAGCTTATGGCTTTATCTATGGACATCGATCTGCTGTTGGTGATGGAAATAGATACAAATAGACAAAGATTTGGCTGGGCTGATTGAATAGATACAATGTATCGTTTCTCTTGCTTCTCTCCTCCATTGTGTTGTGGGATAAAAGCTCCGCGATCTTCCCAACGTGTGATTTGAGATAAAGTAACAATGTAAGGCGGGAGATTGTGGAGGATGTTTTATTGTAAGAATGTGTGAGTGCGGCATATAGATGTTTAGGAGATCTGATTGTAGATTTCCTCACCTAAGATTGTGACCCCGCTGAGGGAACAACGTGCTATATATTTATTTAGTTATTATATTTGTTTATATCGTATTTAATGTGAAGGAAGGATGTGATCTCCTTACAGGGACTGGCTGACATTTCCCTCCATCCTTTGATCTCCAGAAGATATTCAGCAGAATTAGAGACAGAGAACTGTGATTGGTGAAATTTTTACATTATATAATTCAAATTTCCCGCCGTAATTCTATGGAACGTTGCAATTATCTCAAATAGAATAATCCGACACTAAAATTTGACATCTCTTCCTTCGGGAACATCGATCAACCGTCCTCTGAATTGTCGGGCAGTTTATCTAACCAAGAATAATAAATACGTTAGAAATATAAATGTTCATTTCTTCCAGTCTTTTCTTTTACTTCACAATCCAGAATTCGCCCTGCTAGAGAAGGTTTCCTATAGAAATTAATGAAAAGTCTACTGAACAAGTATTTTTTGGGGGGGGGGGGGGGGGGGGGGGAAACGATTAAAGATTTCAGAATGCATTTCTTTAAAATCCTTATAAGAAAGATATTATTGACTGAAGAAGGAAACGCCCACAGCTGTGATTGGCTCAGATTTCAAATTGCTCCTTTTTAAATTTGCCGCCTGAATTGTAAAGAACGTTACAGAGAAATAATCAGCCCTATTATACCGCCAAATCCGACACTGAAACCTGAGATCATCAGATGAGACATTTAACCGAGAAATCTCATCAATTCTTTATTATCAAGAAGATGAATAGAAATGGAATGTGAAGATGATTGAATAATGTAAAACATTTCCATATCTTCTCTTTTATTCCAAGTCCTCAGAATGCAGAATCCCCTCCCCCATTGCTACATACAGAATATGATAGTGAGATGACTTTTCTCATAGATCTCTACCTTTCTATATGATAGGATAGGAAGTATTACACGTTTCATAGAAACCTTCATTAGAGATTTTACCTGAAAATCAAATCTAAACTCTGACACCTTACTGATCACTAAGAAAAAAACGACTTTATAAAGCCAGAAATTATTTCCGATTCAATAAAACATTTCCCGATGATCCTTCCTGGGCAGTTTATAGTAAAATTGTCCTTTAGTGGATTTCACAAAGCATTTCATCTTCACAATATTTCTAATGTCTCCTATTTCAGGAATGGCGCGCACAGCTTTCCGGGCAGGTTCGGGTTAATCTGTCCCATGTGACCTCTAGCTGGGAAAGCCCCGCCCTACTGAAGGCTGAATCACACAACTCAGTCATTGGCTGATTAGAGCTCTAAGAAATAGTCCAATTAAACCTAAGAAGGCGTGGTCAGCACTAACCAATAAACGCGGAGCGCGGTCTGTATAAATAGACGCCGCACAGCCCGTGTTCTCACACTTCTGTTCCGTCTGGAGATTAGAAGAGTTTCTCCGCCATGGCAAGAACCAAGCAGACCGCTCGTAAGTCCACCGGAGGGAAAGCTCCCCGCAAGCAGCTGGCCACCAAAGCCGCCCGCAAGAGCGCCCCGGCTACCGGCGGAGTCAAGAAGCCTCACCGCTACAGGCCCGGCACCGTGGCTCTCCGGGAGATCCGCCGCTACCAGAAATCCACCGAGCTGCTCATCCGCAAGCTGCCCTTCCAGCGCCTAGTCCGAGAGATCGCCCAGGACTTCAAGACCGACCTGCGCTTCCAGAGCTCCGCCGTCATGGCTCTGCAGGAAGCCTCCGAGGCTTATCTCGTAGGACTCTTCGAGGACACCAACCCAGACGGCCTTCCTTCAGAGTACTTTAAAACATATCTCCCCGTTCTGTCCCCCCAACTCCTTGCTGTTTTCCTATCCTCGGCTGCCAAGGGTTCCTTTCCAGAGGAGATGCTGCTGGCCCATGTGGTGACCATCCCGAAACCGGGGAAAACACCAGATACCCCCTCAAATTTCCGCCCAATATCCCTTCTTAATGTGGATGTAAAGATCTACGCCAAACTCCTGGCAAATAGACTCCATCATGTCCTCCCCTCCCTCATTGCCCTAGATCAGTCCGGCTTTATGTTAGGACGCCAACCCTCGGATGCCACACGTCGGATGATCAATCTTTTTTTTTTTTTTCCAAACGTTTTATTGAATAATAAAGATACAATACAGCAAAAATGACAACCATATGCAAGTAAATATACATATACAGTATATATCAAAACAATTGAGTTCCCCACCCACAGTTGCAGACATAAAAAGGCCAATAAGACCCAGGACCAACGTAAGGCGTCGCAAGCTCAAAGCTATGCGCATCGGTCCAGGAGCATCTGTCAAATCTGGCATAGAATGTGTAACCTGTAATGATATACCAAACCCCGAGAGGGGAAGGTTCAGATCCAGAATCCCCATATCCAACAATGTGAGGGGGTACAGAAAACCAGTAACAAACCCGTACAGCTTAGGAACACAAAAGAAAAGGAGAACCACTGTGAGGCACTCTAAGCCAAAAGGGTCATGACCTTGCACATGAGCGCGCTCCGGGCCCAACCGGCCCAGGCACAGCAACGGTAGGGAGGGGGGAATCAAAAAGAGGGAGAAAATAAAAGAAAGAACAAAAAATGGTCATCAGGAAGGGCTGAGGAAAGGTGCGAGCCGTGTGGACCAGCCAGACAGGTCAGAGCACCTAAAGGAGGTCGGGGCAGGGAGGAAGAAGGAGGGAGGCAGGGCAAGGAGGGGGAAGGGGAAGGCGGGGAAAGGAAGGGGGAGACAGGAGAAAGAGAGGAGAGAGAGAGAGAGAAAAAAAAAAAAAAAAAAAAAGGGGGGGGGGAGCTAATGCCAATTCGTATGTAATGATAGCCAACAATAATAGAAACATTGGGAAAGAGGGTGTCGATTCGGAAAACCAATGTACCATCTAAGTAGCCCCAAAATATGATACCAAACCAAGGTGTATCACCAAAGAAATAAGCGTAGCTTAAGCGTTAAGTGTAGCAAATTCCGGTGTGGTTGTGAAGTGAGCCCAGCATGCCCATTTCTTGTGATGTTTAGTGGGGGTGTCATTGGCAACATGGATGAGCTCCTCCATCTCCGCGATAACAGCAATTCTACGCAGCCACTGTTTAATCGTAGGTGCCTGCATTGAATTCCACAGAACAGGAACGCATTGGCGCGCCGCGTTGATCATCTGGACAGTAAGCGATTTTGTGTAGGAAGCATGTGAGGAGGGGGAGTGGTGCAGTAGGAATTGAGCCGGTGAGAAGTCCAGATCATCCGTAGTCACCTGTTTGATGATTCGGTGGACCTCCGCCAGAAAGGCCGTCAATCGAGGGCAAGACCACAGAATATGGAGGAGAGAGCCAGTGTCCGCCAGACACCTCCAGCAAGTGGAGGGTATGGAAGGTGTAATCTTGTGAAGGAGCGTCGGGGTGCGGTACCACCGAGAAACAATTTTATAACCGTTTTCTTGGGTCGTAACGTTCCGCGAACATTTATGGTTTTTCAAGAAGATCTGCTCCCATTCGTCTTCAGAGAACGAACAGGCCAGTTCCCTCTCCCAGGCAGCACAGCGGGTCCGAACAAGCTGACCCGTGTCCTCAAACAGGAGAGAGTGCGTGACGGAGATAAGCCTACGGAGGGGGCCTTCCTGCTGACAGAGCCCGTCAAACGTGGTCGGGGAATCCCGACAGGGGAACTTTCTAATGAATGTTCGCACATAGTGGGCCAGCAAAAGATAGGACCAAGGTGGAACAAGGGGTTTCTTTGCTTTCTGAGCAATAGAAGAGGCCGAAAAGACCTCCTCTCCGTCGCTGACATGGTGAATGCGCAGTCGTGCCTGCGGCCAGTGGTCAAGTAAGTAATGTTGGTGCATGCCGGGGGGAAAGTCAGGATTGAGTTTGAGCGGGGTCATCGGACCCTGAGCCCTCGAAACACCATGCGTTTTGCACGTTGTGCGGAAAGATAGGAGAGTAGGGCCGATCAAAGGGTGAAGCCGAAGAGAGGGCGGCAAGTGAGTGGGACTCAACCACGGGGACGTAGCCAAATCAAGTGTAGTGAAGCCACCTTCCAGGGACACCCAGTCCTTATACGGCTCATGAACGTTCCAATCAATGATTCTAGTTAAGTGACACGCCATGTGATAATTCCGAGCGTCAGGAAGACCAATACCTCCTTTGTGTTTGGGCAAGCAGAGGAGGTTGTAATGTATACAGGGATGTTTATTATTCCATAAGAACGCGGACACAAGACGTTTATAGTCCCCAAAGAAGGACCGCGGAATTGCCACGGGAACTGTTTGGAGAACATATAGCAGCCTGGGTAGAACATTCATTTTTAAGACCGCAGCTCGCCCAAACCAAGATAGAGGCAAACGAGTCCAAGCGAGGAGATCCTGTTTAATTTTGGAGAGAATCGGGGGAAAGTTCCGAAGGAACAAATTACGCAGATCAGCCGGAATCTGTATGCCCAAATATGTCAAGGAGTCTTGCTTCCAAACAAAGCGGAAGTTGGTCTTGCACATTTGCACCTCTTGAGGGGATAAGGAGACATTCAGTGCAAAAGATTTGGCAAAATTGATTTTCATGTTAGACAAAGAGGAAAATTGACGAAACTCCCGCATGACCGAAGGCAGAGTAGTAACAGGTTCAGTCAAAAACAGCAAGAGATCGTCTGCGTAAGCGGCCACCTTGTATTCCTTGGAAGCAGACTTGACCCCGCGAATAGATGGATTACTTCTAATACTGTTCAAGAAAGGTTCCAATGTCATAACAAAAAGTAGGGGGGACAAAGGGCACCCCTGTCTAGTTCCATTGCGGACAGGGAAGGCATTTGACAGGGTGTCGTTTACCCGGACCCGGGCACTCGGATTAGCGTAGAGAGACATAAGGAAGCACAACATGCGCGGGCCCAACCCCCAAGCGCGAAGGGCAGCCTCCATATAGTCCCACGACACCCCGTCAAACGCCTTCTCGGCATCCAGGGAAAGGAGGAACCCCCTCTGCCGAGACATTGAAAGGACGTGGTGAAGGTTAATAGCTTTAATGGTGTTATCCCTGGCCTCCCGGCCAGGGATAAAGCCAACTTGATCAAGATGTATCCCTTTAGAGAGGAGAGGAAGCAACCTGTTAGCCATGATTCGAGCAAAGATTTTTATATCCACGTTCAACAACGAAATCGGTCTATAATTGGACGGAGCAGTCGAGTCCTTCCCCTCCTTCGGGATAACAACTATGTGCGCTTCAAGCATACATGGGGATAGGGGCTGATCAGCCGAAAGAGAATTAAACGCCGCCAGAAATGGGGTGGATAGAACATCGGCAAAAGATTTATAGTAAGCCGCAGACAGGCCATCCGGGCCCGGACTCCTGTTTGGCTTAAGCTGCTTGAGTGCCGACGTCCATTCAAGAAGGGTGATGGGGGTGTCAAGAGAAGCCCTGGAATCCGACGAAATCCCCTGAGTCAGATTCCTGGAGAGGAAGTCGTCGAGAGCACGCACTCTCGATTCAGGGGTAGAGGAGGGAGATTTCTCACGTGGTAAGTTATATAGCTGACAATAGAACCTCTCAAATGCGCCAGCTATATCCCTATTGTTAGAGATACGCGAGCCAGAATCCGAGCGAAGGTGGTGGACGACCGTTTTGGCTTTCCGGGCATGCAAGGCTCTCGCAAGGAGGCGGCCACTCTTATTGCCATGCTCATAAAAAAAGCTTCTGGGAAAGCAAAAAGCTCCTGCGTGTCCTCCTGTCTAACTCCAACTGAAGCTTTTCTCTAGTGTCCATGAGAGTGTCATGCGTGGCCTGAGCCAGCGTCTTCTTGTGAGCCCTCTCCAGGGCAGAGATTTGAGACAAGTACTCAGAGATGGTCGCCTCCCTCTGCTTCCGCAGCGCAGAGGCTAGCGCCAAGAGTTTACCTCGGACCACACACTTGTGTGCAGCCCACTGAGTGACCAGAGACGTATCGGGAGTCGAATTACAGCGAAAGTAATCCACTAGGCAGGAGCGGATTTCGGACAGTCGGGTAGGGTCCGTCAGCAGGGAGGCGTCCAGCCTCCAGATTCTGTCCCGTGGGACAGAGATAGGCAGAGACAGTGTCATCGTAATCGGGTTATGATCGGAGATAATAGATGGTTCAATTGTAGCATCCACAAGATAAATCAAATCCTTTTGGGATAGAAAGATATAATCTATCCTGGAATACTTCCGGTGCAGCGGGGAGAAAAAAGTAAAATCTTTATCACGTGCATGCATAGTGCGCCAAGAATCGTGCAGGGACAATTCCTGAAGGCCCAATTTAATTTGTTTCAGAGCCTTGTAGGGAAGGCAAGAGGAACCCGTGGAAGTGTCCAACAGAGGGTCCAAAGGGACATTGAAATCACCCCCAAAAATGAGAGTGCCCTTCTGGAAGGGAATCAGTTCAGCAACCACAGCACGGAAAAAAGAAACTTGGGAGCAATTCGGACTATAAACATTCACCAGAGTGAGAGGCTGGTCACGAATAGATCCAGTCAAAAAGAGGTAGCGACCCAAGGGGTCCGCTAAAGAGGCCGAGATGGTGAAAGGAACAGACTTGGCAATCAGAATCAAAACCCCCTTAGTCTTAGAGTCTGCCGACGTAGCATGAAAAACGGTAGGATAATACTTGTTGTGGCAGTGGGGAATAGCATCAGAGCGAAAGTGCGTCTCCTGAAGAAAGACCACGTCCGCTCTGAGTCTGCGCATGTATGTTAGAACCGTTGACCGCTTCTGTGGGGTGTTACGACCCTTAGCGTTAAAGGAAACTATTTTCAGTGTTTGGGCGTCGGGGCCCAACGAAGGGGCACGTGTCATGTTAGCAACTGGTAGGAGCCAAAACCCTAGGAAAAAAAAAAAAAAAGAGGGGGGGGGAGAAGAGAGTGGAAAGAGAAAGGGCTAAGAGGTAAGGGAGGGGAACAAGCAGGGAGGGGGGGGGAGCAGATAGGGGACAAAAACCGAGGGTGTAAGTAGACCTGCTACCTTACCCAACTAGGGAAGGGAGGGGAGAAAAAATATCGGATCAAGTTCGGGAGAGGTAAATCACCTCAGCCGTTGGCGAGTGTGGAAGGTAGAGTATCCAAAAATGGGAGTCAGCACCAGGCACCTGGAAGGCCCTGAAAGCTGAAAAAAGAGCCCTATAAACGCAAGGAAACCAGGGGAGCAGTTCTGGCATACAAGCCTAAATACAGGGGCATACAGCCCAGTCCCATAAGGAAAGGGCGAGGGGGCAGCCCGAAATATAGGAGTACAGAGGTAGAGAACGGAGGAGGGGGTAGAACACAGCAAAATATGCAACAGTCTGGACAAATTTGGCCAAAAAAACAACATAACCCAACCCAAAGTAACCGTGAGCCGTGTATCAGGGTCTAGACAAAAGGGGATGGGGGAAGGGAAGGAGAAACCCATGGAGTACCTAATGTCACCCTAAAACAAGGGAGAGAGAAGCCTGTGCCCCAACCTTAAAGCATAACACCTGTAGAGATAAGACCATTAGTGTGCATGAAAATCACAACATCACAAAATTGTTTCCCACCAAGGAGCCAGTAAGGCACTTCCACAGAGCTAGTCTGCACTCAGGCAATTCCCAGGCGGTGGAAACATCAACACCGCCAAGGGAACGGCAGGAGGACAGAGGGTTAAGAGACATAGTGGATCATGAAAAGGTAACAACAGAATAGGCCCAGTTCGAGACCCCCAGCCCCCCCCCCCCCTCCCCACCAACATCCCCCACCCCACCCCTCCAACCCCACCAGAAGATCTCGATCACTACAGAACAGTGCCACCCAAAAGACTGTCAAATAGGGGTCATACACCGAGGGAGCCAGCCGGCATGGCAATGCAAGACACAGCCCGCAGCCCTCAGTGCACGACACCGCAATGACAGTGAAAAAGCAAATCCTTCCGGAGCAAACATGACCAGCATCACACCCAGGGAAAGTCAGCGATATCAGCAGCCAGTATCATCCGAGAGGGCCGCTGTATGAGCAGAGGCATGCTGAAAGATGTGGTGCTAGTGGCCCAGGGCGAAACTCCAAGTCCAAAAAAGCAGGAGGCTGCGGGGCAAGCAAAGTCAGAAGGCAAGTACAAATCCCAGGAGGTGACTGCATAGGGTATCGTGCAAAACAGTATATACCTAATCCCTCTAAGCACAGCACAGGGAACGGTGACAGAGTCTGGCAGAGGAGGGGGGGGGAGGGCCACCGCCACAGTACCGACATGTAACGTCTGTCGAAGATAAAGCAGGGCGGGGGGGGGGGACGAACGCCCCAGGGAGCAATGAATCCATGGAAGAGACCAACAGGGGTACAGCTCAGCATAGCGTTCAGGAGGGGGGGGGGGGGATTAAGTGGACGGGGGGCCCCGTCGATCAAAGCGGCTTCTCAGTGTCCAGGCTATGTAAAGGGCAGTCACAGTGCGTGGGTGATGGAAACATACATTAGGCAGCCAGGCTACAGCCAGAGAAACGTAGGAGAATCCAGGGCAACGGACACAGGGGACATCAGGTACTCACACCAAGACGCCGCACAGATCACGGCGTGTATCGTGCTCGGCGGTGGTCAGGGGAAGCCATCGGACTGCCATTGCGGGGTGGGCCAGCTCCCTCAGCCGGAGGAGAAGAAGGCGGGTGAGCTCTGCGTCTGCCGACGCCGAAGTGGAAGTTGCCTGCAGGATGCACTCCCTCCATCGGAGCATCACGGTGAAGTGGCGAGAGACGAAATTCACTGTACCAATCCGGTAAGTGGACGTAGGGGATGTCCAGCATGGAGCAAAAGTGTTCCAGGTCCTCCGGGACCCGAAGCAGAGCGGTGCGACCCTGAGAGGTGGCCGAGAGCCCGAAGGGAAACTTCCAGCGGTAGACGATGGCTCTAGAGCGGAGCTCCTCCAGCAGGGGGCGCAGTTCTCTCCGTCGCTGCAAAGTGATGTTAGAGAGGTCTTGGAACATCTTAATTTCGGCGCCATTATATGTAAGATGTTGTCGGACTCTGGCATTCCTTAGAACGTCTTCCTTCACCTGGAAGTTCGCCAGGCAGCAGACCACGTCTCTAGGTGGATCATTGTCCCTGCCCCGAGGGCGTAAGGCACGGTGGATCCGCTCCAGGACGACCGGCATTTCAGGGGGTCTCCCCAGCAGATCGTTGCATATGGCCGCCACAGCTTGTGGAAGGTTCTGGTGTTCTACACTCTCCGGGACACCCCGAACCCGCAAGTTCTTTCGCCGACCCCTATTATCCAGGTCCTCCACGTGGCGATTCAAATCCCTCAAGAGTACTGCGTGGGATTCCGTGACCTGCTGAACATGACACAGTGAGGCATCATGGCGGACAGTTGTAGATTCCACCTCATCCACACGCATGGCCATGGCCTGAAAGTCACTCCGGAGGTCCGCAATGGCCGCAGAGAAGGTGGCTTTAATGTCCATTTTGATATCCGTGGCCACCAGCTGCAGGTCAGCAAACGACAGGGAAGCCACTGGTCTGGGAGCGCTCGCTTCAGGCGGTGAGGCATCAACACTCGGGGGGGCCCTACTCGGCGAGCGGGAACGAGGTAGGCTGGAGGGAGAGGTAGTAGGCCGCTGAGGATCCCTGTTCTGGGTGCGGAAGATTTCGGGTATATTCCGGCTGGGCTGGGACTCCGGTTCCCGCGAGGACCGGGATCGGGTAGCCGAAGAGCTCCGTGACGTACTCCCCATGGTTAGGTAGCGGGTAAGGGGTGATTTTGGGCAGCAAAGAGAGAAGATCGGGCCGTGAGGTGCAGGAGCTCGGAGCTAAGCAGCCATCTTGGATCGGGACCAAGCCACACCCCCCGGATGATCAATCTTATCCACCACGCCAAGTCCTGTCGGACGCCTTCTCTCCTTCTCTCTATTGATGCGGAGAAGGCGTTCGACAGGGTTCACTGGGGCTATCTAAAAGCAACCCTTCACAAATTTGGTTTCCAAGGCCTCATCCTCTCCTCTATATTAGCGTTGTACTCGTGCCCCTCGGCCAAAGTACTTACTAATGGTATGCTCTCCAAATTGTTCAGGATTACAAACGGTACCCGTCAGGGCTGCCCCCTATCCCCTTCTATATTCAATTTGGCCATAGAACCACTTGCCGAAGCTGTTCGGTCGCATCCACACATCACAGGTTTTAAATTAAACCAACGTTCCCACACCATTAACCTCTTTGCGGATGATATCATCCTCTCCCTCACTCGCCCAACGGTGTCCCTCCCCTTCGCCCATGACCTTCTCCAACAGTTCAGTGCTGTGTCCTTTTACAAGGTGAACTTTTCTAAATCGATCATTCTGAATTTGGGTGTCAACCCTCATGCCAAGTCACACCTCTCCTCCTCCCTCCCCTACATTTGGACTGACCACAGCATATCATATTTAGGAATCTCCCTAGCCCCTTCCATCCCCAAAATGTCCTCCTTAAATTTGTATCGCCTGCTGCTCCAGCTCAACAAGGATCTGGCGGCCCTGGCCAGACATGAACTTTCGTGGGTGGGCAGGGTCGCCACCTTTAAAATGCTCCTATTACCCAAAGTCCTGTACCTGTTCAGGACCCTTCCCATCCCTATTTCCGCTCACCGACTCAACAAATTGACTGCTTGCATGAAACGCTTCTTGTGGCAGAGTAAAAAGGCCAGATGTGCCCTTAAATATCTCACACTACATAGACGTGCAGGAGGTCTCGGCCTGCCTGACATTGGGGACTACTACACAGCCTCGATTCTAGCACAACTGCCCCACTGGTTTGCAGACCCAGACCTCTCATGCTGGACCTCCCTGGAAGCGTCCTGTTCCTATACGTCCGACCTCTCACTGTTGCTCCTAGCGGATGCTTGGAAGCCACTTAACCTCACTAATCTTTCTCCCCCTACACATGCCTCCATCCTGGCATGGCGTTCCCTGCTCTTCCACTCGACTCCGAATACTAACAGCACCAAAGTTAGGCTTCCTCTACGGACGTTAGAGATCCTCATCCCTCATTTGTCCCTTACCCTCTTTAGGTCAGCAGACATCTTGTGGATCGACCAGCTTTATGCTGGCAGAGGTCTAATACCCTACAAAACTCTCTCCCTGAATCATCACCTTCCAGCTAAGGCCCTCTTCTCCTACACCCAAATCTCGTCCTTCCTGCTCAAATACCCTCCCCCTGACATAAAACTAGACTCTCAAGCTTGGAACCACATGACCAACCCAAACTCACGTAATAAAGGCATTACCCTCTTCTACTCTCTCCTACACCAAAAAACCCAGTTGTCCAAGACCCCCCTGATGACTGCTTGGGAGTCGGACCTCGCCAAGGAATTCTCTTTACACCAGTGGGCCTGTGCACTTAAGTCGGCATACGCCTCATCCCACTGTATTAACCACTGGGAAACCTACCAGAAACTACTGACCAGATGGTACAGGACCCCCCAATTACTGGCCCGGTTCTATTCGTCTCTATCGCCCTGCTGCTGGAGGGACTGTGGACAACTGGGTTCTATTTTCCACATCTTTTGGACTTGTAAGTCACTCACCAGTTACTGGCACAAAATTTTTTCCATTGTATCACAAATCACGGGTACTAACACAAACCCGGACTCTGCTCTTGCCCTGCTGCTCTTGGGGATTGACGCTTTTCCACCAGCACAACGCGCGTTAGTCTCCCACATTCTACTAGCCTCCACGCTGGCCATTGCTAGACACTGGCGCACCTCCTCACCCCCCAACCCGTCCGAAGTGATCTCACAGGTACAGCTCAACTACCAATATGAAAGGCTCCTGGCTCTGAGAACTCCATCCTACGAAACCTTTGAAGGGAGTTGGGACCCGTGGCGTAGGTGGTACAAGGGCCGCGGCCCTCTTGTTGCCTCCGCCGCGGGCCTCCCTACTCTATCTCACTCCCTCCCCTCCCTACCCATGCCCCCTCCCCCTTCCCAGAGCGGATAATTCCTGTCTTGACTCCTGTTGATAGGGAGGAAAAGGAGAAGAGGCTGGATGGTGAGAGCATGGAGTGTGGCTTTGTGGGTTCTGACAGTTTTGCACCCACTGGGCTTGGTGATGGGATTTCAGGTGCCTTCTTAAGGCGGTTGTCCCTAGGTGGGTGTTGGGCTTACCGCGACTTATGCGTTGACTGCAAAGGCTGCAGATGGCAACACTGGTGTCCGCAACGGACACATTAATAAAAGCCCACACTGCAGAGCCATGTTCCGGCGTCCTGGGAGTGCCAGATGTGACTGTAAATGGTTGATGGCTCGCTCCTGATACATTTCCAGTCTTCTTTCTACCTCTTCTGCAATGCAAGTTCTGCCTGCCTCTCCTCCCTATCTGCCGGTCCGTCAGTCCGCCAGTTCTACAAATAATTGGCCAGTAACTGTTGTCACTTTGTGTAGCAGAGTGAACACAGCAAAAGAGGCCAAATGTTTGCAGTTCTAAAATACAATCTTAGAAAAGTATACTGTTGCATAACACCTCAATTCAATATGTGGCATTGGGAGGGGGGGAGGGGGGCACAGGTTTATTACACCAGTTCTACAAATAATTGGCCAGTAACTGTTGTCACTGTGTGTAGCACTGTTTACACAGCGAGAGGCCGCATTTTTGCAGGACTAAAATACACTCTTAGGAAATTATACTGTTAAATAACACCCCACTTCAGTATGTGGCATTGGTGTAGCACACCAGTTTAAAAAATTGGCCAGTGAGTTAGGCGCTGTGTGTACCAGACTTCACTCAGCAAACTAGGCAATATTGTTGCATGACACAAATACACTTGAAAAAGTTTACTCAGATAACACCACTTTGGAGTCAGGCCTACAGCTTCTGAAAAAAATGGGGCATCATACCGGAACCTCCTAGGAGCACGGATGCGGGCAACACCTAAGCGTCCACCTGAGTGTATCCATTACCTGTAGTGTGCGCACTCTAACCACCGCCATTAAAGGTGCCTTGATCTTCCAACGTTACCGATCTTGGAACCCAGGCTTAGTGCCTTACATTTATGCCGCTGTTCAGTGAACTGTTACCCCCCTCCACTGATGCTGAGACTCATGATTCTGCTTCTGGATGTCATATCCATTCTTCTGTTTAGTCTTACCTGACGTTTACCCTCCCCCTTGATCACTTGTTTCAGTTTGTCGATTCTGGAGGTTTAACCATTCACATGCTGATGCCTACAAAGACCACCAAATTGTTATTGTTATGCCGTTCACCCACAACTCTGCCTCAAGCGGATTACATGCTGTGTAACACATTCTTGTGCAAGCTGAGCTACACCATGCTTCACTCCCGTACTTACCATGGCCGTTAACGTCCTGTCCTACAATGCGAAGGGGCTGAATCACCCAGCCAAACGCCGCTCTCTTTGGCGTGATGCTATACAGTTTAAATTGGATGTGGTTTGCGTGCAGGAGACCCACTTTGCAGATCTACAAGCTCCGCAGTGTTCCCATCCTAAATTCCCACATATCTTTACAGCATCATTTACCAAAAAGAAGCGTGGAGTTATGGTGGTCATCAGGGACACTTTGGCATTCCAACTCATCCAGGAAATTAAAGACCCTGTGGGCAGGTTTCTCATCCTTGTCTGCGACATCAACTCTACTAGATACACACTGGTTAATGTGTATGCACCGAACCATCATCAAATTTCTTTCCTCCACAAACTTGCCAGGAGACTGGAATCCCTTAAACAGGGGCTGCTTGTAATGTGTGGGGACTTCAATCTACTCCCGGACCCTGATATTGACTCTATGTCTACCCATCGCAAATCGACACCGTCCTTGCAACCTTTCTTACACACCAACCATCTGTATGATTCATGGAGGTGCCTGCACCCTACGGAGAGGGACTATACTTTCTTTTCTGCCCCCCATGGATCGTATACCAGGATTGACCTGTTTCTTTCTGACCAGTGGCTACTACAAAAGATTCAGGACGTGACCATCAAAGGCATCACCTGGTCAGATCATGCCCCTGTGTTATTGTCACTTGCAGACTCCTTAGCCCCCCAGACCACCTATGTTTGGAAAACCAATGCAGCCCTACTCCAAAACCCTGAAACTAGGCCTATTCTGGAACAGCACCTAAAGGACTTCTTCCAATTGAATTCAGGCTCAGTGTCTGATCCTCACACTCTCTGGAATGCACACAAGTTTTTTTTTTATAAGGGGTATTTTTATACAGCAGGGAGCCAGGGTTAAGAGGAGGAGGCAGCGGCACATCGACGCATTGCTCTCTGAGATCCATACACTTGAGGCTGTAAACAAGTCAGACCCTTCCCCATCCCTGGGCTCCAAATTACTATCTCTAAGGTCAGACTTACGAGCCTTGCTCTTGGAGATACATGAAAGGGCCCTTAGGAAAACTAGAATGCATTACTACACAAGTGGTAATAAAGCAGGAAAGCTCCTCGCCAGTAGGCTACGGGGCCATAGGACCAAATTCAAGATACCCCCATATCATGCACCCGGTTACGGGCGCTAAGCTCTTTAATCCATAGGAAATAGCAGATGCTTTTAGCTCCTACTATGGTGCACTATATAACTTAAGGGATGACCCATCCACTCAGCAACCTTCCCCTAGAGCCATAGCAGAGTTTTTAGATGCAGTTTCCTTGCCTAAGCTGTCCACAAAGCAACTTTATCTTCTCAACTCCCCATTTTCTATTCCTGAAATTCAATCGGTTATTAGATCTCTCCCTCACAACAAGGTGCCAGGGCCCGATGGTTTTTGTGGGGAATATTATAGGCAATTTAGCGATATCCTGGCTCCCTTCCTATTAGATGTGTTCGGTGCTGCGGCTGCCTCCTCTTCTTTTCCCCAGGAAATGTTGAATGCTCTGGTTATCACTCTCCCGAAAACCGGGGAAGCCTCCGGATTTGTCCCGCAAAACTTTAGGCCAATATCCCTGCTCAATATCCATTTGAAGATCTATGCCAAATTAATTGCTATGCGATTAGTGGATATCCTGCCTACACTGCTGCACCCGGATCACTCCGGATTTACAAAAGGCAGACAGACCTCTGATGCAACTAGGCGGGTGCTGAACGTCATCCACCATGCCACCCGGTCAAACCAACCTTCTCTGCTCCTAGCTTTTGGAGGCGTTTGACCTGGGTGCACTGAGGATATCTGTACGAGGTGCTTTGGAGGTTTGGCTTCCAGGGTAGCATACTTTCTGCAATCATGGCCCTATACTCCGGCCCTTCGGCTAGGGTGTATGTGGATGGTTTGCTCTCGCAACCATTCAAGATTTCCAATGGCACCAGACAGGGGTGTCCTTTATCCCCGCTAATATTTAACCTGGCAGTGGAACCGCTGGCGGCATCCATCCGCACGCACCCAGCCATCTCAGGGGTGGAGGTGGATCGTTCTCAGCACGTTATCAGTCTTTTTGCTGATGACATTCTATTGATGTTGTCCAATGTGGCCTCCTCCTTGCCGGCTGTCTCCGAGTCGTTATCCACATTTCAAGTTGTGTCATACTACAAGGTGAATTCCGCTAAGTCCTATATTTTGGATTTAGGTGTTGCGATTCCCACTAGAAGATCACTATCGAGCAGGTTCCCCTTCAGCTGGCAGAATGATGGTATTAAATATCTAGGCATTACACTTACAAGTAATGCACATGGCCTCTATAGATCAAATTTGCCCCTTTTCTACAGTCTCTCCCTTCCGCCCTAGCGGCAATATCTAAATCTGAGTTCTTGTGGCTGGGTAGACTGGCAGCCTTCAAGATGGTAGTCCTTCCTAAGCTATTATATTTGTTTAGAACCCTCCCTATTCCTATCCCAATCCACTTTTTCCGCAAAACACAATCTATGGTAAACGCATTCCTGTGGAACAACAGAAGATCCCGGTGTGCTTTTGCCAAACTAATTAAACACAGGAAAGCAGGAGGCTTGGGACACGTAGTTATCCAGGATTATTATATTGCTTCCTTGCTAGCACAAATCAGATACTGGTTTCTCCCAATCCAACCTAACCGATGGCCATCTTTGGAGACGGGGGCGACTCCTGGGAAAGACCTATTGGCTCTCCTGGTATCGCAGGCTATGCCCTCCACTACATTGGGGAACATCCCCTTCACAGTCATGGCAACCCTGAACGTGTGGAAACACGTCCTTCAACACCGACAAATGGGCCCTCTGAGTGATGTTCCCATACCACTAGCAGTGTGTAATGTTCTTACACCAGATCTCTCCCTGCTTAACTGGCATGCACGAGGCATTCACTGGCTTCGGCAATTGTTCTCCACTAGTCGAGTTAAATCCTTTGCCTCACTCCAAAATGAATTGAACCTGCCAGACGGCGAATTGTTTGCATATATGCGAATAACTTCCCTCATGCGCCCTTCCACGCCCACAACCTACAAAATTCCCTCCAAACTCTTACAATATCTCCAACGAGTGGGGGAGGTGAGGGGTGGTATTTCCCTTGCCGACTCAATACTAGGTAGCAAACTAGACTTTGTCAAGTCCAACACCATGCATGCATGGGAGGAAGACTTGAGGGTGACTTATTCTATAGACCAGTGGAGGGAGGCCGCTTCCTCCATTTACAAATACACGAGAAATGCCAACCACTGGGAAATGTACAAAATAACCCATAGATGGTACCTGACCCCCTTTAGGATATCTACATTTTATCCCCACACATCTAACTTATGTTGGAGAGGTTGTGCACAGGTGGGAACTCTACACCACCTATTATGGGCATGCAGACAGATGATTCAATTCTGGCGCACTTTATTTCATCTCCTAAGTCAAATTATGAAAATCCCCATGATCCCTGACCCAGGCTTGGCATTGCTAAACCTGGAGATAAACAAAGTACCCCACCCTCTAAGGAATGTAGTCACCAATTTCCTTCTTGCAGCTAGACTGACCGTGCTGCGGAGATGGAGATCCCCCCTCATCCCAACTGTGGATGAAGCGAATCCTACTGAATAGATTGTTAGAATCAGGGCTGTCTTTAACACAGGGCAAAAGGGGAAGCTGCCCCAGGTCTAGTCATTGTTGTGGGGCCCAAAGCAGCTGCCCCTTGAGTCCCCAAATAGTTGATAAGTGGATTCAAGAGGGCCCAAGAAAATTTTTGCCCAGGGTCCAATTAAGAATAAAGACGGCCCTGGTTAGAATTTGTATTATAGCAAGAAAAAAGCAACTAAGTACAGGAAAACGAGTGGCAGAAGAGACTTGTTTGGGCTAAAGAACACAAGGAATGGACATTAGACCAGTGGAAATCTGTTCTTTGGTCTGATGAGTCCAAATTTGAGATCTTTGGTTCCAACCACTATGTCTTTGTGCGACGCAGAAAAGGTGAACGGATGGACTCTACATGCCTGGTTCCTACTGTGAAGCATGGAGGAGGTGTGATGGTGTGGGGGTGCTTTGCTGGTGACACTGTTGGGGATTTATTCAAAATTGAAGGCATACTGAACCAGCATGGCTACCACAGCATCTTGCAGCGGCATGCTATTCCATCAGGTTTGCGTTTAGTTGGACCATCATTTATTTTTCAACAGGACAATGACCCCAAACACACCTCCAGGCTTTGTAAGGGCTGTTTGACCAAGAAGGAGAGTGATGGGGTGCTGCGCCAGATGACCTGGCCTCCACAGTCACCGGACCTGAAGCCAATTTAGATGGTTTGGGGTGAGCTGGATCGTAGAGTGAAGGCAAAAGGGCCAACAAGTGCTAAGCATCTCTGGGAACTCCTTCAAGACAGTTGGAAGACCATTTCAGGTGACTACCTCTTGAAGCTCATCAAGAGAATGCCAAGAGTGTGCAAAGCAGTATTCAAAGCAAAAGGTGGCTACTTTGAAGAACCTAGAAAATGACATATTTTCAGAGAGAGAGAGATGTAGGTCCCATATCTAGGGTTGAGCGAACACGGACTGTATTATTCGTGTTCGTACCGAATAATTGGATTTTTGTTACCCGAACACGGACCCAAAAACTTTACTGTATATTCGGGAAAAAATCCGTGTTCGGTCGTTTTATTTCCGGGTTTTGCATTCTTTGGCGCGCTTTTTCATGGCGGGCTTTCAACAGCCAATCAACAAGCGTTTAACTGGTGTGCCTAAGCCATCCCAGCCATGCCTACAAATGTATCAGTAGCTGTGATTGGCCGTCTGAAGCATGTGACCAAGTCTTTATAAGTTTGAGGCAGCGCCGCTGCGGCGTCATTCTGCTGTTTAGTTCAGGGAGAGAGCACACATCAACGTGCTGCCTGCTGATTAGGGACAGACAGGAAAAAAAAAAAAAAAACATTTGTGTCCGGATAGAATTGAGGGACAGGTCGGAGTGTGTTAGGCAGGGCGAGTTGTAGGCATTTTAGGGAGAGAGTCTGCTGATTTTTAGGGTCAGTGTGTTCTACAAACTACAATCAATATTGTTGTGTGGGGTGGGGTTTGCAGTGACCGATCTACGATCTTAGCAATCCTTTTAGGGACAGAGTCTGCTGATTTTTAGGGCCAGACAGTGCGTTCTACAAACTACAATCGATATTGCTGTGTGGGGTGGGGTTTGCAGTGACCGATCTACGATCTTAGCAATCCTTTTAGGGACAGAGTCTGCTGATTTTTAGGGTCAGACAGTGTGTTCTACAAACTACAATCGATATTGCTGTGTGGGGTGGGGTTTGCAGTGACCGATCTACGATCTTAGCAATCCTTTTAGAGACAGAGTCTGCTGATTTTTAGGGTCAGACAGTGTGTTCTACAAACTACAATCGATATTGCTGTGTGGGTTGGGATAGGAGATAGGCAGGTGTCAGTGGTCCATATCCATTTTGCTGTGTGTGGGCTGCAGTGAACACAATCTTTTTGGGGTTCATCTCATACTTCTGAAGATTTGAGGGTGCTGCCTGTTCCATACTCCTCCTACTCCTCATTCAGCCTTTTAGGGGTACAAACAATAGTAATTGGGGCCTAGTGTGCTTCTGTACGTGTGAGATACATACACTTTTTTTGATCATATTTCCTATTCCGCTATTCAATAAAAACCTTTGGGGATCAATTAAATTGCGGGATAGTCTGTGTTGGTACGTGTGAGATCCACCTTTCCAAGTTTTTGGGGTTCATCTCATACTTCTTAAGATTTCAGGGTGCTGCCTGTTCCATACTCCTCCTACTCCTCATTCAGCCTTTTAGGGGTACAAACAATAGTAATTGGGGCCTAGTGTGCTTCTGTACGTGTGAGATACATACACTTTTTTTGATCATATTTCCTATTCCGCTATTCAATAAAAACCTTTGGGGATCAATTAAATTGCGGGATAGTTTGTGTTGGTACGTGTGAGATCCACCTTTCCAAGTTTTTAATTTCAATACATTTTTATTAGAGAGTAACAAAGACAAATAACAATGGAAGTGATACAATAGTGAAGGCTATTTTACAACAAATAATGGTTGAAAAATGGAGGTCAACTGTAGCAGGTGGATACCCAGCCCTCAATGCTATGAAAACATCTAGGGTTAAGTCATGAGAAAAGTAGACAAACCTACATGCTATAAGAGAACAAAAAGTGGTCACCATCTAGTAAGTGCAGGGGATAGCCCCCAAAACCGTAGGGAGCCCCCACCCAAGACACCCCTAAAGGGAGCAAACTGTGTCTCGGAGGAGGCACACCACGTGTGAACTGCAAAATCGTATAGTGACCCAAAAAAAAAAATAAACTGCAAGGGAGAACAACCTACAAGAATGCCATCTACCAACCCTAGATGAAAGAGGCACGGGGCCCCAACTTCAGGTGTGTAAAGGTACGATGAAAGCTCCACCGAAATAAAAAAACATAGTCTCCAAATCACTTAGAGTCCTAAACAATTCGGATTGTCAACAGTTGGCTATAAGTACAGTAAAACCAAGAGTTGAACAGGCAAAGAATAGGAAAAAGAAAAAGAGAGAAGAAAGAAGGCAGACAGCATACGAAGAAAGAAGAAAGAAAAGAGAAGGGAATGCAAAAAGGGGGGACGGAGGTTCCTGCGGACCAGTTCCTGAAGACACTGTGAGACATATTGGTAAAAGGGTAATGGGAGGGAAAAGGAAATAATTGTTACCCCACAGTCCAGTGCAAAGAAAACATCAAATACTAACATTCATGTATGCTGCCCAGGGTTCCCAGATACTTTCAAACTTCTCTCTGGAGTCGTCCAGGATACTATACATCTTCTCCTGTGCCATTATCCACGAAATCTTACACTTAGCCAAGTGGAGTGGACCAAAAGGCATCTTCCACTGCCTGGCTATCGCCATCTTGGCACCGAGGAAGATGTAGAATATGAGGGATTGGGTGTGTTTAGGGAGCTTAGGGATGCGTTGGCTCAACAGGGCTTGAGCAGGGGATGGATGCACCGTGAGACCAGAAATCCGACGAACAATACCGTAAATGCGCTGCCAAAACGACCTTAGTTTGGGGCATTCCCAAAAGATGTGGAGAATGGTGGCAGCCAGGTCACATCCCCGGAAGCAGGTAGGGAAAGATGGTGGCCAATCTGGCCGGCACCATGTACCACCTCAAGAGAACTTTAAGATTAGCTTCCATGAGACCAATATTATGAATACCCCGGAAAGAGCGCCCAACATTAGCGTGCCAGTTAGAGAGGTCCCAGTCTAATTTGAGGTCCTGCTCCCATTTAAACATATAGGCAGATTTGGTTTGTGCATCGTTCAGTAGAGCGTAAATGAGGGAGATTCCCCCCTTGACATCAGAAATTTGAGCACACCACTGTTCATAAGGCGTTACCCGTAGGGGTTCAGAGAATTTGGACCTAAGAGAGTTAATAAAGTGTGAAATTTGGGTAAGACGGAATTTCTCTACAGGCGGCATCTTCAACTTTGTGGTACAATGAGAAAGAGTGATAGGACCCGAGCTATCCAAAAAGTGGCCAATTCTGTACATGCCTTTGTCAGTCCACCATTTAAATGCCCCTATGTCTTCACCTGGAGGAAAGGCCGGATTATGGAATAGGTGAGTGAGGGGAGCCCAAGGCGAAGTGACTTTATGTGTTTTGTGTATGCGATCACAGATGGATAAAGAATGTGAAAGGGTAGGGGCCAGCACTGGGGGGCGGGCTTGAGCAGGTCTCCAAAGCAGGTAGTCAATGGTGTGTCGAGGGACTGCTTGGCGTTCCATAAAGTACCAGTCAGGCTTCCCCCCTCTGGAATAAATGACGGAAAACTGAGTCAACTGTGCTGCCAGATAATATTTCCAAAGGTCCGGAACTCCTAAGCCCCCCTGTTTCCGGGAGCGTAGAAGCGTAAGTCTATTAATTCTATATCCCTTCGCTCCCCAGATACATTTAAAGATGTGTCCTTGTAAGTTTTGGATGTGGGATTTCCGCACCGGGATTGGGAGCGACCGGAAAAAATAAAGAATACGTGGCAAGAGGGTCATCTTAACTGCATTGATTCTCCCTAACCAGGAAATGTGACAGCGAGACCAGTCAGAGAGATCCCGTTTTAGTCGTTGTATCAGGGGCGGATAGTTGGTCGAATAGATTTTATCTATGGTGGGAGTCAAGGAGACTCCAAGGTAAGGAATATAGGGGGCGTGGCTTGGCGCGGAACGTGGATGGCCGCTTGATCTCTCAGCTCCCGGCCGGCGTGTGAGATTGAAGCTGATTTTTAGCCTTTCCCCTCCATCGACAGCCTAGCAAAGATGACGGGGAGAGCTAGTACCCACTCATCACCCTCCAGATCGCGCTCACCCCGCGGTAAGCACTCCGGTAGCACCCGCAGCATTCCGGAACTCTTCCGGCAGCCTCAGCAGGTACGCGAGGCCCCGGCTCAGACCAAGGCCTACTCGGAAGTGCTCCGAGGTACCTCCGCCCCGCAGTCTGTAATTGACCATCCTAGCTCCATGCAGCAAGGTGACCCAAACTCAGCTATGGATACGCTTGCCCCACCACAAAATCCCTCACATTTGAGGCCAGTCACCTTCCCTGAAATGCGCTCCATAGCAGATGAGCTAAAGGCCTCTTGGGCTATGGCTATAGCTGATCTTAGGAGGGACTTTAACTCTATCAACACCAGAGTTACTGAAGTAGAAGACAAAGTACTCTCCCAGGAAGATTCTATCCAAACCTTATCCCACTCAGTACAGTCCCATGACTCGCAATTCAGGGATATGCAAAGGCAACTCGAGGATTTGGATAATAGAGGCCGTCGCCATAACCTGCGCGTGAGAGGCATCCCAGAGTCAGTGGAACAAGCTCAGGTGACAAAAGCTACCATTGCCATTTTTAATGATGCATTAGGCAGGCCACCTGAAGCACCAATCGAGGTTGAACGCCTTCATAGGGCCCTCAGGCCTAAACCGAGAGACACTGATCCCCCTAGGGATATTGTCTGTTGTTTAGTCAACTTTAAATTGAAGGAAGATATATTAAGGAGGACAAGAGACCGTCACACCCTCTTGTATCAGGGATCTGATATTAAGATCTTCCAAGACCTGTCCCCAATAACTCTGCAACGTAGACGGGACATGAGACCCCTACTTGATCTATTACGAGCAAGAAACATCCAGTATCGGTGGAAATTCCCGTTCTGCCTGTCTGCCTCGGCGAACGGACGCACAGCCAATCTGAAGATCCCAGAAGAATTGCACAACTTCTGCAATACACTTAACATACCTTATATAGAGCTTCCAGATTGGTACAGGCCGCTCAACTCTCGGTCCCTCCGTAGATCCAACTCCACCGACGCAATTCCGGAGAGAGATGAGTTCCATATAAGACGTCCAAGATCCGCATCTCCTGGACCTGCAATACCCACCCGAAGCACGATGCAAGATAGACAAAGTCCAACCGCTTCCCCGGTTCACCGGCGTCCGAGACAAGATTGATATCTCAAGTCCTACACTCCTCAAGTGCTGAATATACTTCTGCATCCCCTCTCCCCCTTTTCTCTTACTTTTTCGCTGTCTCACTGTATCCCCCCCACAAGACATTCCTCCACCTGCCCCCTTATGTTTTTTTTTTCCCACAGACTCTGATCTACATTGATGTCTTCCCATATGCTAGAATACATCACCCTTTCCAAGCTCACAGATTTCCGGACTTCTACATCCCTGGTCACAGGTGAAGATCTTGCTGATGAACCGAACTGAACCTCTCCACTGGTCGTCCCCCCGAGGACAGGACTCGTTTCTCACCTGGTTGGGTAATGTATCTAGCACCACATATGCAACCCTCCCTCAGAGTAGTTTCGCACCAACTACTTTGACTGAGCAACCAGAGACACTTGGACTTTTCTTTTTTTTATTTTTTTTTTTCCTCCCCCTTGATACCAACGTAAAAAGTATTGGATATACCCTCTAACGCCTTTACAAATTCTGGCGGGCTGCCCGGATCTATCTATACCTTCTTCCCCCATGGTTGCAATCAATCTTGTTATGGGAGGAAACGGGGGGGGGGGGGGGAGAGGGAGGACAGGGAAGAATGATTTTAAGATTGAGATCTTCTATACACAACATTCCAATTAAGAAACAAGCGAAATTACTACCCCAATCCAGATTGATACAATGTGATGTCTCTCCAAAATATAGCTTGGATTTACTCTGGGATCTCTAGACCCCTTTCAACTCTTATGGGGAAGATCCGGTCAGCCCGACCAAAGCATTATCTACGTATACGTAATGTTTAACATGTATCCTCCGACCCTGCTTTTCACCACTCCAATATCAATCTATCCCTAAACAACGTACCTTCTTACATTTAACTTTATGTTGTATGTTCAATATTCACCGTCCTATTCTCATACCTGATTTACCTCATTCCCCGGAAACCTCTGTTGCTCTTCGCTTCTAAACCATAGCCCGAACATCCCATTAAGGTAGGATATACTCTTCCCATATTCCTTAGCTGTAGATCATTATCCCTAGCCTATCTCACAACCACATACATCAGCTATGCTCCCTAACTATCTCCTCAATCATCCAATCCTCTCACACTAATTGTCACGATTGGAGGGGCACTTAACCCCACCACAATCACCCTCCACATGCCGGCCGGCAGTACCTTTTAATATATTTGTTATCTCGTTCTGATACTTACCACTTACCCCACAGGATAGGTTGAGTGTATTCAACACTCTTCCTGTCAACTCTTCCGACTATTGTAAATCCAGTTAGGGTGTGAATCGTTTTCATACCCTATTTTTCGGTTTTTAACTCCTCTTACTTACCCTTACCTTACCCTTCCTTTTTCTTACTGCCCCCTCCTACATTCCCCCAACCTTCTCGTACCCCTTAATCCTCTCCATTCCCGGCGGTCTCTGCCTCCTGTGCTAACTTGGTTATATTCTCAAAACCACCACATTTACGTCCCCCGTTTTGAGGGACCAGCAACTTTTCTTGTGATGACGTCCTCTTCAGACTCCCCCAAATCTTCTCCACTCAAGATCGTATCTTTGAATGTCAAGGGTTTAAATAAACCAGCGAAGCGCAGCCAAGTACTAGACATAATGCACAAGCTAAAAGCTGATATCATATTCCTCCAAGAGACGCACTTCCACGCACAAAACACTCCTAAACTTGGCAACCTTCGTTATCCCACATCCTACCTGGCCACCAACCCACTAGGTAAGACTAAAGGAGTAGCAGTTCTCCTGTCCAAACACCTAGACTGGAAATGCATTGATTCTATTGTTGACCCTGACGGTAGATATATCCTCCTAAAGGGTACCATTTCGCAAAAACCGTTCACATTAGCAAACATTTACAGTCCCAACTCGGCACAAGTTCCGTTTTTCAGGAAAATATCATCCTTACTAGCAGGCTTCCAGCAAGGAATCACGATACTTGGTGGAGACTTTAATGTGGCACTAGATCCAATCTTAGACTCGTCTTCCGGAACAACATCTCTCCCATACAAGGCTCTTAAACAGATTAGACAGTCCCTCCATGATCTACTTCTCCATGACACCTGGAGAACGCTGAATCCCTCGGCCAAAGATTTCACTTTCTTCTCCCCGCCCCACCAAAAATATTCTAGACTAGATTATATTTTCCTCTCTCAAAAAGATCTACCCCTGATCAGGAAGCCAACAATTGAGCCAATGTTGATCTCAGACCACCACCCCGTATCCTTGACAATATCAATCCCCAAAGATTTTTCACATAACAAATTCTGGAGATTGGATTCCTCACTTCTTACCCACGAACCAGACATCCAATACATAAGGCACAAACTTACTGAATATTTCTCGGTTAACAATGACGATGAAGTATCCCCCATAACTATCTGGGAGGCGCACAAATGTGTCATGAGAGGCTCACTTATCTCTCTTAAATCGTCTAAGAAGAAAGCCCTCGAAGCCCACACCCGATCCCTAATCGACAAAATCCGAGATTTAGAAAAAGCACATAAAAGCACTAAAGCCCAGCACACGTATCTAGAACTAGTCCACAATAGACAGCTACTACTTGATGAGTTACATATTAAAGTTAAACGCAAATTCATTCTTCAACAGAAACTATTTTATGAATTCGGGAATAAAAGTAGCAAATTCCTGGCCAAAGCCCTTCAAGAGAAAAAAGCCAAGACCTCTATTCATTCAATTAGAGACAAACATGGAAATACCTACGTTAAAACTCCTGACATTGCTTACCAGTTTGAGAAGTATTACGCCCAATTATACAACCTAGACCGCGCAATCCCCGAGCAGACACAAAATTCCCTCATTCATGACTTCCTCCAGAATGCGTGCCCTAAAACCCTTAATTCCTCACAAACTAGTGATTTAGAAAACCCCTTATCGGAAGAAGAACTCAAGCTAGCAATCTCCCAACTTAAAGCGGGCAAGAGCCCAGGCCCGGATGGATTCACAGCCCCTTATTATAAGACTTTCGCAACCTTACTTTCCACACCACTGCTGAAAGCGTTCAACGCACTGGCTTCTCCCCCTTATCCTCACAATAGACTATTAGACGCTCACATCTCCGTGATACCCAAAGAAAACAAAGACCCATCCTGTGTGTCCAATTACAGGCCTATCTCTTTATTAAATGTCGACATAAAACTCTTTGCCAAAATCATAGCAAACAGACTTCTCCCCCTGATCCCCCAGTTGATAGATAAAGACCAGGTGGGCTTTGTCCCTGGACGTGAGGCTCGTGATAACACGATTAAAGCCATCAATATCCACCATTGGATAACTTCAAACAAGTTAAAGGGTTTCATGCTCTCTCTCGATGCCGAGAAGGCGTTCGACAGGCTCGACTGGAACTATATGGCAGGTGTTTTAAAACATGTAGGCATTCCTGACCGCTTGCTCACCCTCATTCTTGCCTTGTACTCTACACCCTCGGCCTGTGTGAGGGTCAACGGGAGCCTGTCGGGCGCCTTCTCCATTGGAAATGGGACGAGACAGGGGTGCCCCTTGTCCCCGATCCTATTTGTTTTAACCCTGGAACCCTTTTTACGATCCCTTGCGTTAAACCCAAACATATCAGGAATAACTGTTTCACATCGCACATATAAAATAGCGGCTTTCGCCGATGACATTCTCTTATTTCTTAGTAATCCTCTTATATCCATCCCTTCCCTCCTGCAGGAATTCAAACTCTTCCAAAAAATTTCTAATTTTAAAATCAACTTCTCGAAATCGAATGCCCTCAACATATCCTTACCCAAAACCCTGGTAGACCAATGTAAATCCAACTTCCCCTTCCAATGGACACATTCTTCAATTAAATATCTTGGTATCCATCTTACTAACAATTTGACTGACCTCTTCCCCACAAATTTTCTCCCAGTACTGCAAACGATTAGAGATGATATTAAGAGATGGTCCAAACCGCATTTTTCTTGGTTTGGCCGTGCTGCCATCATTAAGATGAATATTCTCCCACGTTTACTCTTCCTTCTCCAGGCCATCCCAATTAAAATTCCCAAAACTTTTTTTAATTCATTCAAATCCCTCTGCACTAAATTCCTGTGGTTTCAGAAAAATCCCAGGCTTTCTTTCTCGCCCTTCTGTCTAAATCGAAAGCAGAGGGTGGTATAGGTCTTCCGGACCTCCAGAAGTATCATTGGGCCTGTCATATGACAAGAGTTCTAGACTGGATCCTACACGAACCCAACAAGGACTGGGTAGTTCTGGAAAAATCCTTTTGTACTCTACCCCTTCGTACTATTCTCTGGTCTGCAAAAGATCACGCCCCCCTATCACTAAAAAAACACCCCCTCATACATGCAACTCTATCTTCCTTCAGGGACGCTTGTAAGCTAACAACGATCTCTTCGGCTCCTGGTCCTTTAACCCCGATTAAACTAAACCCGGACTTCCTCCCAGGGATGTCTCCTTCATTTTTGAATAATATATGGCATGATGAACACATTGCTGCTTTTCACTTCTTCGAGAAGGGAACATTTTTGGACCGCGCTCAAATTAAATCTAATGCATTATCCGCCCCCATCCCCAGTTGGTCTTATTTTCAGATCAGACATTTCCTCAACTCACATAACCAATCTGGTGAACTGTCGAGAGACCTTTCTACATTTGAAAAGTTATGTCTACACAATTCACCCAAGCGCCATCTCATCTCTATCACATATAATCTCCTGATTACAGATCCACAAGGTAATATCAACAAAGCAAAACCAAGATGGGAAACAGAACTCAACATCTCCTTCTCTGATAAAGAATGGGAAAACATGTCTCAGATCACACATAAAGCCTCACTTAATGTTTCCACACAGGAGAACTGCTACAAACTATTAACTAGGTGGTACCGAACCCCAGCGCTCCTCCACAAATTTAATCCTAACATCCCAGACACATGCTGGAGGTGTCGTTCCGACACGGGAACCCTCCTCCATATCTTTTGGACCTGTCCAAAGATCCGTCCTTTCTGGAACTCAATCCGTGACACAATCACTAAAGATCTGAATATAGATATCACCTTCTCACCCGCCCAGTTTCTACTACACTGTACTGAAACCCCTCCTCATAGATACTGCAAATCCCTCATACCTCATCTGCTTAATGCAGCCAAGGCATGTATCCCGCCCCATTGGAAATCAACCAATCTGCCTACAAAACAGGAATGGCTAAATAGAATGGATAAAATTGCTAAATTAGAAGAGTTGATAGCTATTGCCCGTGATAGAACAGATTTATATGCTAAAATATGGGCTCCCTGGACCTTGTTCCGTGGGTCTTATTCTCAAGCTTCTTCTTCCAACATACATGGAATACCGACCCAGCCTATGAATAATAACTAATGATACTCCTGCTGTTAACCCTTCAAGATTGCTCCACATCTCATAGGGATCCTTAGGAAAACATGTGGCTAACCCTTTTTGTCCGACTGGACTCGGGCCCGTGGATCCCTCCCGCCCCTACACAAGGGAAGTAGTGGGAGTGGATCTCGGATCCGTCTTCAGTTGATAATTTACTAACCTTGATATTCACCAGTTGCTTGATTTGGTCATCCTCAGATTTATCAACCGCTTTGGTTCGGAGGCAGGGACCGCCGATGCCTTCCCTCCCTCCCCCTTTACCCTACCCAACTACTCCCTCATCCTCTTCTACCTACCCCTCCTCCCTCCCCCCCACTCTTCTTCCCCCTCTCCTCATCAATTCACACAACACTTCCCATTTCTGGTAGGAAGTTGGACCCTGATCATAGGAGACTCCAACTCCCTATGGGAACATACTTTCTCTCATGTGATCATATTAATGATTTCTTTTTTTTTTTCTTTACGATTCTAACCTTTCCAAACCCCACACACCCAATTCCATCAGGAATCTCTGTTTAAAATAAGTACGTTACTTTTATACGCCTATTGGATGAATCACCCCCGCAACAATTTCGCTTAGACGTGACACCGAATGCCTATACTCACCCTTTTTGTTTTGTTCTGTTTAAAAACTGAACGGGAAATCAGCCCTTGAAAGAATGGTTTCATGATCCTCCGTTTTGTAGGCTTAAAGAGTTATGGAGGGCAGAATATTATTGTTACCTACTTTGTTTCAGCTCGTTAAGCAATATTCATGATATACTGCTTTTCTTTGTATGACATGTTGTCTTTCTCATGGAAACCATGCTAGTTAAAGTTAAAGTTGTTGACAAATTCTTGTTTCTTATAAGAAGAGATTGTATGTTCTGTATACTTTCTGACAATTTCTAAATAAAAATTTTTTGGAAAAAAAAAAAAAAAAAGGAATATAATTTGATTGCCAGGAGAAGGGGAAATGGTCTTTCAGACGATCCACCAGTGGCCCAGGGAGAGTGATATTAAGGGCCAGTGACTTAGTTATGTTTACTCGCAAGCCAGAAGCCGCCCCAAAGGTGTCCAAGAGGGAAACAATATTGGGAAGAGAGATCAATAGGGGCCGTAACAAAGAGCATTATATCATCCACGAACAACGCGCATTTGTGGAACTTGGACCCGCACTGTATGCCATGTATATCAGGGTGAAGACGGATCGCCGAAGCAAGAGATTCAAGGGCTACAGCGAAAAGGAGCGGGGAGAGGGGGCATCCCTGTCTCGTTCCCCTCTGGATCTGAATGTCTGCAGAGTAGTATCCCTGCATTCTGACCTGAGCTGCCGGCTGGGAGTAAAGGGCTCGTAGTGTAGTAATGAAAGAGGGACCAAAACCCCATTGTTCGAGGGTACGGAAGAGGAACGGCCATGAAAAGGAGTCAAAGGCTTTTTGTAGGTCCAATGACAGGAGAAAACCAGGTTGGGAAGGGCCGCCGTCCCACCCTGAATTTAGCAGAGAGATGACATCAACTACCCTCCTTATCTGGTCAGGTCCCTGCCTACCCGGAATGAACCCCACCTGATCCTTATGAATGTATTTGGCAATAAAGCTGGATAAGCGATTAGCATAAATTTTGGTCAATATCTTGAGATCATTATTAATGAGAGATATAGGTCTGTAATTGCCCACATCGGAGGGATCCTTCCCCGGCTTGGGGATAACTGAAATGTAAGCTTTATTAGAGGCTTCATCCAGGCGAGCTCCGCCCCTGTGGGCATTGAAGAACCTGACCAGATAAGGAGACAGGAACGACGCAAATGTCTTATAATAGGAATTGGAAAAACCGTCAGGACCTGGGGTGGAATTGGGTCGAAGAGACTTGATCACTTCCAGCACCTCCCGTTCGTCAACAGGGGATTCCAAAAGGGATATATGCGTATCCGTGAGGCGGGGGAGAGGCACGTTATCTAGGAACGAGTCAGGATCGTCCCCCTTATGGGGGGTGGGGGCCGCATAAAGTCGGGAATAGAAGGAGTGGAAGGAATCCATGATGGATGTAGGGTTGCTCGAAAGAACACCAGAGGGGGATTTTATTTTGGGCATGGAAATCGCCCGAAACTGAGGGGAGAGCTTCGATGCCAATTTCGTACCCATTTTATCTCTAAAAGCATAAGCGCGAGCCCCTTTCCAGCGCAAGGCCTTTTCGGCCCTGGAAGTTAGGGCCAGGTTAAGTGACAATTTAATCGCATCCAGTTTGGCAAGAGGAAGGATTAGGGGAGCGCTTGTGGGCTCTACGGAGGCGAGTATATTCTGACTCCAAGTGGGTGACATCAACTAGTCTTTCCTTTTTAATTTTCGCCCCCAGCTGGATGAGGTAGCCTCGCAGGACAGCCTTGTGGGCCCCCCATAAGGTAGTAGGGGACGTGTCTGGGAGATCATTAAGCGTGAAGTATTCGCGAAGTGCAGTGTCTATCATGGAGCATCTAGCCGGATCGCTCAGAATAGATTCATTAATTCTCCATGGAGAGGGGCCTCAGGGAAATAGAGAGCAGGAGAGCTGAAGTGTGACCATGGAATGGTCCGACCAAGGGACGTCTCTAATTTTAGACTTCTAGGCAGAAGGGATATCAGTCGTGGGGATGAAAATGTGGTCAATCCGCGCAAACGTTTCATGAGGGGCCGAGAAATGTGTGTAATCTCGAGTAGATGGGTTCAACTCCTGCCAAATATCTATCAGACCCAATGCATGGAGCGATCTAGCCACCCGAAGGCTTTGCTTCGATGGTCGGCGAAGCTTACCACCGGAGGATTGGGATTTATCAAGGGAGCAGTCGAGGGCTAAGTTAGAATCCCCTCCAATGAGAACGCGGCCCTCGAAGTGGGGAGAGAGAAGGAGAAACATCTCAGAGAGGAATTTCGCCTGACCTTTGTTAGGGGCATAGTAAGAAATAAATGTGTATAACACTCCTTGTATGTGGCCAGAATAAATCGACCCTGAGGGTCCCTTACGGTGTGCAGGTGCGAGAAGGGAAGGGATTTAGCAAAAAATATGGCCACCCCTCTCTGTTTGGAGGGGGCATTGGCTAGGTAAAACAAGGGGTATCTATGGTGGACATATGTCGGTTGGTAGGATTCCGGGAAGTGAGTCTCCTGAAGCAGGAGGACCCCCAATCCTTGAGAATGGTAATGTTGAAATGCCTTTCTATGCTTAACAGGTGAATTTAAGCCCTGGGTGTTGTGTGATGCCACCTGTAGAGAAGAGACCGTACTCACATTAGGCTGCATGTTGCGCGGGGAGGAGGCACGCTGGTGTAGGTGATCCGGCGGGATCCCGAGAGCATCCTCGGAGGAGACTATTCACAGCGTCAGCAGGCTTGTCAGGAGCAACAGGGAACCAGAAGGACCGCAGGAACCTAAGGGGAAGAAAAAGACACCAGTAAAGGGAGAAAAAGAGAAAAAAGAAGACACCAGAGGAAGAAGAAAGTAGCAAGTCCATAGACTTGCCAAGGGATGAGAAAGCCGCATCACGTGTAAGGATGCGTCCTGAACTAGTCAGGACACATTCCCTGAGGGAGGCCAGATGAAATCATCTAACGTCTGACAGGAGGAGGCACATTAAAGCCTCTCCGGCCATAGGGCACCAGCCCGGCACCCTCATAACAAAAAACAAAAGATAGCAAAATTTGAGCACGAAAATCACCCCTAAGTGTAGAATATGGGGAGTTGCCCCAAAAGCACTAATATGAGGTTAGGTCTAGGGGGGACGGGGGGGAAAGGACAACATGGGGAGGGGAAGGAAGGCAGGGAAAAACATTTTATTGAAATCTCAGTAAAGCAAATGTACAAAACATCAGATAATCGGACAGTCGGAAAGCACACATTAAATGAAGGAACAATAACATGAGTTAGAAGAACATGGTGCTAGACGAGACGGGGTGAAACAGACCCGAACTCGGTCGCTTACAAAACCACAGAAACATACATGACGGTTATGAGTTTGCAATGGTACGACCACAATCGTACTGAAGTCATGTGGGTGACTGTAGTACTGATTGGGGCTAAGGGTTTGTCCCCTGGGCCACAGCAGCGACAACCTCCGCAGGAACATGGAGGCAGTGGGTATTAGAGCAAATGCGGGCGGCGGCGGTGCCACCTGTGTACCGACACCCCCAACGGGGAACTTGCTGTGTCAGAGCACAGGGGGCAGTCACCATTCAGGTATAGTACCCAAGCTAGTGCTGATCGGCAAGAACCGGCCGGTAGGGACCATCAGTGAGGGTAAAGCTTGGCGGCCCATAAGCGATACGGGTCTGTCAGTGAGGGGCGGGGAGAGGGAGGAGGGGGAGGAAAGGAGAGAGGGGAGATGGGAGGGGGGAACTGAGGGAGGGAGAACTGGGTGGGGGGAGGTTGAAAAGGGGTGTGAAGGAATAAAGGGTTACAGAGGAGCTGACAGTGAAATATAGAAAATTGTAGCAGCTAACCCTGAGGGGAGAATACCAAATACCGATTTAGGGAAGCAAGCAGCAGGCGGTGGTGTCGGGTTATGGGGCAGCACTAAGACTCTGAAATTCTGGTAGGGTCGTAAAATGTATCCAAGGTGCCCACGATTTGTAGTATTTGTCAGTGGTGTCTTTGGCCTGGGCAACAATGTCTTCCATCTCTGCAACCCTTTTCACTCGATTCAGCCATTGGGCGACTGTGGGAGGGGCGGTGGATAACCAGCGGCAGGGTACACACATCCTGGCTGCGTTTATGAGGTGTAAAGTAAGGGATTTTTTGTAGCTGGAGAAGGATAAAGAGGTGTGGTGAAGCAAATATTGCGCCGGGGTAAAGTCAGGTGTGTAGGTAGTAATGCGGGGAATTATGGAGTGTACCTCCGCGCAGAATGGCTGGATGAGGGGACACTCCCACCATACATGCAGAAGGGAGCCTCTATGCAAGCCACATCTCCAACAATTGGGAGAGTTGGTTGTCGAAAACCTGTGTAGTAGTTCAGGTGTTCTGTACCATTTGGTGTAAAGTTTGAACCCCGTTTCTTGGGCAAGTACGTTCAAGGATCCCTTGTGCATGTGATAATATATGTTATCCCAGTCCTCCGAGGAGAGGGTCAGCCCCAGGTCCCCCTCCCAACGAGAGCGGAGTAAATCAGTGTGGGCGTGGGCAGTCGGGAAGAGCATGGTGTAAAGTATCGACACTAAATGGCGATGCGGACCCGGAACATCACAAAGTCGTTCAAAAGCTGTGAGGGATCGGGTCCAATCCCCTACGGGCTGCGTGTTGTGAAGGAAGTGTCTTATTTGTAAGAAGCTATAGAAAGGAATATTGGCTGAAGGGTACTTAAGGCGGAGGTCCTGGTAAGAAAGGGGTCGGGAATCCGTGAAAAAGTGGCGTGCTTGAAAGGGTATCTCAGAGGAAGGACCAGTGGAGGGGACGTACGGAAGATCCGGACGGAAATCAGGGGAAGAGCATAATGATAAGAGCGGGCTAAACTTCGGTGAGAGGTCTAGTTTTTTACGAATCACTTGGAAGAGGCGTAGAGTTGCTCCGGTAACAGGATGAAGTAGGATCGGGCCTGGCGTGTTAGAGGGAGTCACCCAAGGGAGGTTACGTGCAGGTAGAGTGGCAATCGCAGACTCTAAGTTTACCCAATCTTTGGATTTCGCATGGGCGTGCCAGTCGATTATGCGAGAAAGGTGGCATGCCCAGTAATATTTGAGCAGGTGAGGTAGTCCCGCTCCTCCCTCTAATTTGGGGCGGGTAAGCGTGTCCCATCGAAGCCTCGATTTCTGGGAACCCCAGACAAAGTCAGAGCAGAGACGTTGGTAGGATTTAAAGAAGGCTGGGGGGACATGTATAGGGAGAGCTTGCAGGATGTAGAGTAGACGGGGGAGGATGTTCATTTTCACGATTGCGACCCTGCCAAACCAAGAGAAAGAGCCCGGCGACCAAGACAAGAGGTCACTTTTGACCGATTGTAGAATTGCTAGGTGGTTCTGAGCGTACAAGTCTGCAAGGTTACTGGGTAGTCTGACACCTAGGTATGTGATGGCACGGGGGTCCCATTGAAAGGGGAAGTTGGTTTGGCAGAGTCGCAAGAGCGATGGGGGCAAGGAAATATTAAGGGCACGGGATTTGGAGTAATTAATTTTTAAGTTGGAAAGAGTGCGAAATCATGTAAGGGCCAAGAGGAGATTGGGGATGGACACTAAGGGCTCAGTGATGAACAAAAGGACATCATTCACGTATGCTGCTAGTTTGTAGTTTTTCCCATGGAGAGAAACTCCCTTGATGTTTGGGTCCTCCTGGATTTGGCGTAGCAAAGGTTCCAGGGTGAGAATATAAATCAAGGGGGACAGGGGACAGCCCTGTCTTGTCCCATTCGACACGGAGAAGGCGTCCGAGAGGGTGCCATTCACTCGAACTCTGGCCGTAGGATTAGAATAAAGGATCGAGACATATTGTAAAAATCGGCCTGTCAAGCCCAGAGCCTTGAGAGTTTCCGTCATATAATCCCAGGCAACCCTGTCGAACGCTTTCTCCGCGTCGAACGAGAGGAAAAAGCCAGGGGTGTTGGTAGTGGTGAGCCAGTGATGGAGATGAAGGGCTTTGGTGGTGTTATCTCTTGCTTCTCGACCGGGGACGAACCCAACTTGGTTAAGAGAGATAACACCAGGGACAGAAGGGAGGAGGCGATTGGCTAGGACTTTAGCATACAATTTGACGTCCACGTTAAGGAGGGATATAGGTCGATAATTGGGGACTAGGGAGGCATCCCTGTCCGGTTTAGGGATAACTGCAATGTGTGCCTCCAGGAAATCCGGACCAAGGGAATCCATGTCAGGGAAAGCGTTGAACGCGTTCACCATGTGTGGCACCAGGAGATCCTGGAAGGTCTTGTAATAGCCTACTGGGAGGCCATCCGGGCTCGGGGATTTGCCCGGCTTAGATTGCTTCAGTGCCAGGAGGACCTCCTGCGATTTAATGGGAGCATCCAGAGCCACAAGCACATCGTCCGCAAGGGGAGAAGGGGAATGTTGACTTAAGAACTGCCGAATAGCGAGAAGTCTGGACTGCTGGGATCCCGGGGAGTCCGTCCCCGGCAAATTGTACAGTTTGGAGTAGTAGTCAACAAATTGGGCGGCAATATCCGGGTTTGAGACCAAAGATTTGCCGGAGGGGTCGGTGATAGAATGAATTGTATTAGCAGCCCTTTTTTTCTGAAGGGCTCTCGCCAAGAGCCTGCCCGATTTATTAGCATGCTCGTAGAAAAAAACCCGAGAAAGGGCAAATTTGCGGCGGACCGACCGCCCTAGGATCTCCAGCAGCTCAGTTCGGGCTAGGGTGAGGTCTGCGAGGGTAGATGATGCCAGGGAACGCTTGTGGGCTCGCTCGAGAGAGTTAATTCTAAGAAGGAGGGACTCAGTTTGCGCCGTTCGTTCCTTTCTACGTTTAGATGCCAATGCTATGAGTTCCCCCCGAATGACGCACTTGTGTGCAGCCTAGAGTGTGGTAACGGAAGTGTCCGAGGACCTATTTTCAGCAAAGTAATGGGTAAGGCGATCTGTAAGTGCCGAGACGCAGGCAGCATCCGAAAGAAGGGAACTATCTAAACGCCACGCCCGCGAGGTGTGTGAATGGGTGGGGAATGCCAGGGTAACACAAAGTGGATTGTGATCCGAAAGATACATCGGCTCTATGGAGGCAGAGTGGAGGGATGATAGGAGGTCCTGGGAAACGAAGAGGTAGTCAATGTGGGAGTAGCGGTTATGAGGGGACGAGTAAAAGGTAAAGTCTTTGGTGTCCGGGTGTAAAGTGCGCCAGGAGTCATGGAGAAGAAGGTTCAGAAGTAGGGATTTGATGGAGCGCAGGGCAGCGTACGGCATAGAAGAGGAACCCGCCGACGTGTCAACAAGCGGGGACAAGGCGACATTAAAGTCCCCACCCAGAATTATCTGTCCGGAACAGAAATCCGAAAGTTGCTGGAGGGTAGATCTGAAGAAGGGGACTATATTTTTATTAGGGGCATAAATATTGGCCAGTGTAAGAGGGCGTCCGTGCAGCGTTCCTTTGATGAAGAGGAAACAACCTTGGTCGTCAGCCAAGGAATCAGAGACCCTGAACTGGCAATGTTTGGAGAGGAGTATAGAGACCCCCTTTGATTTGGAGTCGGCAGAGGCAGCGTGAAAAGTTTCAAGATAGATTGAGGACGGAAGTTTTTGGATACTATCTGACCTGTAGTGTGTTTCCTGAAGGAGCACGATGTCTGCTTTCGCCTTACGCAAGGCGATGGCGAGTTTAGAGCGCTTTTCAGGAATGTTAAGGCCCCGTACATTAAGGTAGTAGAGTTTCAGTGTGGTATGCATAAGGTCGGGTGTCTGGAAGGCTGTGGGTAGGGAAGAGGGGAAGAGGGAAAGTGGACACAAAGGGAAAGAGGAAGTGTACAGCACAGGGAGGGTGAGATAGGGGGGACAGCGGGAGGGGAGGAAGGAGTCAGGAGCGGGTGGGGTGACCACTACCTAGTCCGGCCGGCCGGGACTGAACGGAGTGGAGTGGGATGTAATCACGGGGGTAGTGGCAGATTAAGAGGGGGTGGAATAGAACCAGAAAAAGGAGGTTCACTTGGGCCACTAGCGGGGGTTGGCGAGGGCCTAGCGGGAAGAGGAGGCTACGGTAGGCACTCAGATAGGGGGAGCCCAGCCACGAGCCAGAGATCAGCGGATGAGAAGCGTGGAGGACAGGGTGAAGGTGCAGCACATAAGTACGGAAAGGTGAGGGGGAAGGCACCACAGGGTATCCATAAATACCAGGCGTAAAATCAATTGTATGAGCAGCCTACGGGAGGGTAGTCGTGGGTGCAAGTGACCCCTGATCCATGGAAGGGCAGGTGGCTCTAAACGTTCTGGGTGTAGCTCCGTGACGGATGAGGGGTCTATGCTGCGGACATAGCCGGTGGGGTAGTGGAGCAAAAAGGCCAGGTTAGTAGAACCGTGATAGGAACGGGAGGTGGTGAGGGAAAAATTAACCGTCAGCTTAACCATGCAACAGAGAATAATAATAGACAATATCAAAACTTGAAAGAGAAAAAAAAAAAAAAAAACCCTGAAAAAACTGTAGAGCTAATACCAAACCCAATAAATTCCCATGCATTGTCCTGTCACACCGTGAAGATGGAGTAGCTCAATCATGTTCCCGGTGACGTCAATGTAGACCGTAGCAATTCGGCAGGAGGGTAACAATGGGAACCCCAAGGGTACAGAGAGTGAAAGGGAGGCTCGCAGAGACCCTGCCGGGGGCCCATATAAACCGGCGCAGGAGGGGTACGAGACAGCAAAAACGTGGAGGAAACGTCCAAACACAAGAAAGAAGGGTCCCGTTGAAAGAAAAGAAAAAAAAAAGAGTGTCGAGGTTACCCGGGGGCCTGAGCAGAGTCCACTTCGATTAACCAGTGTGAGAGGAGTATGCCGTGTCTCTGCGAAGGGAGAAACAAGATAAAGCATTGTTTGTGCATCACCTGGCTGTATGTACAGGCATAGTCAGGCAAGGATGGAATTGATGCCCCCGGCCCCAAGTCCGCCACCGTCCCTAAAGCAACGGAGGGGCGATCAGCGTCAGACAGCGGTCAGTCCCACCAGGTGAGCAGTAAGTTAACACGGTGCAAACCAGCATACATTGCCCACAGAGCTTGTTAATATTGTAAGGTCTCCCAAAGGGGGCAAGAGCACACACCCCACCATGGTGGAGATGATCGTGTCCGACCCCCGTGGAAGGCACCACGCATTGCAGACAAAATGGTAAAGTTTAAGGAAAACATATAGGAATACTGCAACTTTTTCCAGAAAAAAAAAAAAATCATGTAGGACAGTACAATGCATAAAGGCAGATCGGGGGGCTACATGGAGGAGAGGCCCCGATGCAAGTATTTGCGTACAATCAGGAGAAACGTGGGTCCCACAGTCAGAGGGAAGTAGAGTCCTGGGCATTGAGGATCACAGGGGGAGAGTGGTGACGGGCACAAAAAAAAAAGGAAAGGCATGGGAACAGGGAGTCGATGATACGTTACTGATCCAGAAGCCGGAAAGTGAGAGGTTGGTGGACATAGTTCAACGGTTGTAAGGTGTCGGCACGACACGACGGCACAGAGTCAGGCTTTTGCTGTAGTAGTCCTCCAAGCTGTGGAAAAAACGACACTTAATGGAGAAAGTTCATCAGACAGTTAGGGAAGGAGAAAAAAAAAAAAAAAGAAAAACAGCATCGGAGTTTGAGAAACACAGAAACCAGGGGAAGTAATGGGAGTGAACGAGGCCTGTCGGTATCAAGGTCTGTATGCCATAGGCGGCAAAGAGCCTGAGTTAGGCCTCCAGCCTAGCTCGGCGGTCCTTCGGAGGTTTGGTAGGGCTGTTGGTGTGAGCTGAAGATGTGGGAGCCTTAGCTGGACGGGACTCAGATGGGGAGCGATGTCGTCTGAAGCGAACATCCTGGGCGTCCATGGGTTCCATAGCAGAGGCGACCAGTGAGGAAGAGACAGGGCGGAACTCAGCGTACCAGTTAGGCAGGGGCATGTAGGGGATGCCCAGGGTAGAACAAAAGTGTGGTAAATCCTCGGGGACTCGGAGAAGTGCTGTGCGACCCTTAGCGGAGGCCGAAAGACAAAATGGAAATTTCCAGCGATATACAATGTTTTTGGCTTGCAGGGTTTCCAGCAGTGGTCTCAGCTCCCTGCGGTGCTGTAATGTGATGCCGGAGAGGTCCTGGTAAATCTGGACAGTGGCCCCTTCCAACTCAATACGCGGCCTGTTCCTGGCCTTCCTCAGGATATCCTCCTTCAGGCGATAGTCAACCAAGCAGCACACTATGTCTCTCGGGGGGTCACCCTCCCTACCTTTTGGACGTAGGGCCCTATGTATACGTTCCATATCGATGGGGGATTGGGGAGGCCTGTCCAGGAGTGAGTTGAACAGCGATGTAATGGTGGGGGTCAAGAGGTCCCCCTCTATCGATTCAGGCACCCCTCTAAGCCGGAGGTTGTGGCGTCTGCCACGATTATCCAGGTCCTCCATATGGCGTTGCATGTCCCTCATTTGGGCAGTGTGCGCGTCAGCTCTGTAATACAAGTCATTTATGGCTGAGTCCTGCAGAGCATTCACCCGCTCCGTCTCCTGCACCCTGCCAGTGAGGGAGTGAATGTCTGCCTTCAGGTCCAATATGGCGGCCCCCAGCGTGTCCTTTATGTCTGCTGCAATGGCGCGGAGGTCGTCCATGCAGAGTTGTCTGGGCGGTGGTGGTATAGCTGGGCCGGGATCAGGGTCCCCTGAGGTGACAGCGGCATAGGATCGAGCGGATGGAGCCGTGGCGGTGGCGGTAGGAGAGGTGCGGCCCGTCGGCGCCATGTTTGCTGTCTGGGAGCGGAACAGCTCCGGTATGCTGGGGCTGAGCCTGGTGCCCGAATCTCTCGGGGAGCGGGAGCGAGTGACAGAAGAGGACCGGGGTGTGGAGGACATCCTTACCGGCACGATCGGAGGTGAGCTGACCCTGCTAAGAAGCGTAGTAGGCTCGTGGCGGCGGGAGCTCTCCTAACAAGCAGCCATCAACCCGCGCGGTCAGACCATGCCCCACATACACTTTTTTTGATCATATTTTCTATTCCGCTATTTAATCAAAACCTTTGGGTATAAACAATTAAATTGCGGGATAGTCTGTGTCGGTACGTGTGAGATACACCTTTCCAATTTTTGGGATGCATCTCATACTGCCGAGGATTTGAGGGTGCTTCAGTCTGCCTCCTGCCTGTTCCGAACTCCTCCTACTCCTCATCCTGCCTTTAGGGTACAAAAAATTGTAATTGGGGCCTAGTTGGTGTTTGTACGTGTGAGATACACCGTTTTGTAAAATTTGTCCTATTCCACTATTCAATATACACCCTGTTTGAGTGTAAAAAATGAAATTGCGGGATAGTCTGTATCGGTACATGTGAGATACACCTTTTTAAATTTTTTTGGCGCATCTCCTTCTACCACCGAGGATTGCAGGACGCTTCAGTTTGCCTCCTGTTCCCAACTCCTCCTACTCCTCTTCCTCATCCTGCCTTTAGGGTACAAAAAATTGTAATCGGGGCCTAGTCTGTGTTTGTACGTGTGAGATACACCGTATTATAACATTTTTCCTATTCCGCTATTCAATATACACCCTTTTGGAGTGTAAGAAAATTAAATTACGGCATAGTCTGTATCAGTACGTGTGAGATACACCTTTTAAATTTGTTTTTTGCATCTCCTTCCACCGCCAAGGATTGCAGGGCGCTTCAGTTTGCCTCCTGTCCCCAACTCCTCCTACTCCTCTTCCTCATCCTCCCTTTAGGGTACAAAAAATTTTAATCGGGGCCTAGTCTGTGTTTGTACGTGTGAGATACACCGTTTTTTTATCCTTTTTTCTATTCCGCTATTCAATATACACCCTTTTGGGGTAAAAAAACATTAAATTGCGGCATAGTTTGCATATTTGACATATACACCCGTGCAATACTGTTGTTGTTTTGTTCCGCTATTCAATAAACACCTTTCTAGGGCAAGATCATAAATTACAAAAATATGAGGAGACCGTCAAATAGGGGCCGTGGCCTGGGTCGTGGTGCTGCTGGTAGAGCTCCTGTTGCAAGGAGAGGATGTGGTCGATCTGTGCCAGCTACACGCACAAGTGAAACACCTTCCTCAAGTGTTAGTAGGCGACAAAACCTGCATCAGTATTTGGTAGGGCATCATACGCCTCTAGAAGTGATGAGGCCAGAACACAGAGAGGCGATAGTAGATTGGTTTGCTGCTGACAGTGCCTCCAGTTCCTTCACATTGTCTCCCACCCAGTCTACTGCAGAAAGGTCAGAGTTGGCACCTGCAGCCAATGTCCAACTGTCTTTCACCTCACCCCCTTGCAAATCAGGCAAGCAGTCTGAGCCCCAAGCCATACAGCAGTCTCTTCTTCTTTTTGAGGACTCTGTCAGCAGGGTTTCCCAGGGCCATCCACCTAGCCCTGCCCCAGAAGTGGAAGAGATTGAGTGCAGCGATGCCCAACCACTCATTTCTCAAGATGAGTACATGCAAGGACCATCGCAGCACGTCTCCGATGATGTCGAAACACAGGTGCCAACTGCTGCGGCGTTCAGCATTGTGGAGACCGACAAGGAGGGCAGGGGTGAAGACTGGGTGGAAGATGATGTGGAGGACGATGAGGTCCTCGACCCCACATGGAATGAAATGGAATGAACATCATGCAGGTGACCTGAGTAGTTTGGAGGAAGAGGCGGTGGTCGCACAGAGCCACCAGCACAGCAGAAGAGGGAGCAGGGTGCAGAAGCGGAGCGCCCGTGCCCTAGACACTACGCCTGCTACTGCCCAACGCAGCAAGGGAACGAGCGCACCAAAGTCAGCTCAAAGGAGTTCTCTAGCGTGGAAGTTCTTTAGAAAATGTGCTGATGACAGGACACGAGTGGTTTGCACCCTGTGCAATCAGAGCCTGAAGTGAGGCATAAACCTTCTCAACCTGAGCACAACCTGCATGATCAGGCATCTAAGTGCAAAGCACGAGCTGCAGTGGAGTAGACACCTTCAAAACCAAGAAACGTCTCTGGCTCATCCTGCTCCCTCTTCTGCTGCAGTCTCGGCATTACAAACATGAGCTCACATGGGTTGAACTGACAGTAAAGAACGTAGTATATGATGGCTAGAGGTACAGTAGGCGTTCACAGTATACACAAGTTGGTGGCGGGCTGTTTAGGCCGCAAACATGAGCTCACATGGGTTGAACGGACATCTTTTTTTTTACGCTCCAACATTTGAGCCACAGAAGCCTGCCTTTTTCCAGAACAACGTGACGACAGCATCATGGAAGGTTGAGTGTTAGACAACTGTGAGGAGAAGTAGAAGGAGGAGGAGAAGGAGAAGAGGCTGGACGGTGAGAGCATGGAGTGTGGCTTTATGGGTTCTGACAGTTTTGCTCCCACTGGGCTTGGTGATGGGATTTCAGGTGCCTTCTTAAGGCGGTTGTCCCTAGGTGAGTGTTGGGCTTACCACGACTTATGCATTGACTGCAAAGGCTGCAGATGGCAACACTGGTGTCAGCAACGGACACCCCCCCCCCTCCCATACCCACCACTGTGCACAGTGCAGCCATGCATGAACCTCACCCAGCACTCTACCATCCAGCACCATTCTCCATCCATTGCCACTTGCCAGCCCACTAGCCCAGTACAGTACTGTCTGCTTTGAAGGGGGCACGCACGCTGCATTGAAAGGGGGCATGCTGGTCACTACATTGAGGGGCATGTATGCTGGTCACTACATTGAAAGGGGGCATGTACAGTGCGCATGAGCGCGGGCACGAGAACGGACATTTTCTAGTCGCGCTCCGCACATCACCACAGACAATCCAGCTAAATACAGCGGCGGGAGGCTAAGTGGTGGCTGGGCTCTCTCCCGGAAGGTTCGTGAGGTGGTCATGCGGCGGGGATCGGGTGGACTGCCCAGGAAAAGGCCCTACAAGCGCGGCAACCAGAGGGATGGACTGCGGCCTATCTCCTCCGGGAAAACTCCCTCCCCAAAGATGGCGAGGGGCAAGCAGAGCACTCCGTGCGGTCGGGACGCGGCCCTGGAACGGCCTCCCACTCCAGCATCTCCCAACTTGGCAGCCGATTCCCCCTCAGTGGAGGACATGGGTGACCCCTTCTCCTCACAGGCATCGGGGGCATCCGGGAGATCTCCGGGCGCCGGGGTGAGTTACCAGCTACCCTCCCACCGCCCCCGAAAATGTCAGGCTCCCCGGGCTCCTCGATGGACCGGAACATGGCTGAAATGGCGGATTCACTGTCCAGCCAGCCTAGCCCCACGGGAGATAATCTGGCGCCCCCCCCCCCCCAGGCCCCTTTTCGGGTGATGCAGTGTTATTAGCAAGGTTTTCCACAATGCTCCAGCAGGAACTGTCCAAAGCATGTTCCATCATCACGACTGATATCAAACAGGATCTTCAGAGTTTTGGGGCAAGACTTGACACTATTAAAAGCAAGGTGGATGGCTCTCTGCTCCAGGTCAATCAGAATACTAAATTAGTGCCTGAGCTTCATGAACGGTTGGAGGAGGCCTATTTCAAAATTGAGGATCTGGAAAACGGATCGGGCCGTTATAATGTGCGCATAAGGGGTCTTCCTGAGACGCACCAAGACCTGGAAACGGCAGTCCAGGACCTTATGAGAGACTTGATTCCGGACATTTCTCCACATCAAATGGAAGTGGACAGGGTGCAGAGGGCCCTGACTGCACCGCGGCCGGATGGTCTTCCCCGTGACATCATTTTAAAGCCGCACTACTACAAAGTTAAGGAGAAGATGATGTCAGCGGCCAGGAACCGCCGGGACCTCACTCTGCTTGGCTCCCCAATACAGCTGTTCACGGACCTTGCCCCTTCCACAGTGCAGAAGAGCCGCACTCTTAAGCCTTTGCTTCAATGTTTGATGGACAATCATATCAAATATCGTTGGTCCTTCCCCTTTCGGCTGTCATTTACTTTCAACGGCAAGAACCACTCATTCACCATTTTCCATGCCGGAGAGGATTTGCTTCTGAAACTAGGCATCTTGTCCAGAGAACCGCGTTCTCCACAGTCACCATCGGCTGCCCAGCCTGATCGCCCGCTATCCCCGGTGTGGTCACATCGAGGCACCCCCTCCGCTGGGCAGCAAGGGGGCAGGTAGGGGCGCAAGACCTGAAATGTAGCCAGGATTACTTTTGCTTGTCCAAGCTTTTCTATTTTACCTGACTTATGTTAGTTGAAATGTTGATTCCCTTCCCTGTCAATCCCGGCGGCGCCGCCTTGACTCCCTGCCTTTATATGTTTTTCGGATTGTTGATCGGGATGTTACCGTGTGCCACTCCTGTGAACTTGCCCTCCTCTTGTGATGGGGGCAACCTCACGACACATGCCTCAGGTTTGGGAACTGGGGGAACACAATTCCCAAGTACTTTCTATTGTGTATTGCATTAGTGCCTTATCGGCATGGGGGGTAAATCCTCCTGCCCTCTCCTATTCTTTCTCTAACTTTCTTTTTCCTTCTCTTGGACCCAGGCTCTGTGTGCTAGCCCCGTGCTGCTGCTCCCAGACTCCCCGGACGGAGGGATGTTGAATTTTGCCAAGCTGGGACTTATTACGCTGCGACCAGGTAAGAGTGCACTGCCAAACCACCATGTCACCCCCGGGTTCCTCTAGATTCACACTGATATCACATAATGTGCAGGGCTTTAATTCTCCACTGAAGCGCACCAAGGCCTTCCTACAATACCAACGCCAGAAAGCGGACATTTTGCTGTTGCAGGAAACTCATTTTTCTAAAACTTCTGCGCCTAAATACCTCTCGGCTCATTATCCCCAATTTTATCTATCCTCGGGTCAGGACAAGAAGCGGGGAGTAGCTATCTGTTTTTCTCGTGGGGTCCAATTTACTCCGGTCACGGTGGTTGGGAATAGAGAGGGTCGGTACCTCATGGTGGTGGGCCTTGTTCATGATCAACTGGTCTCTTGTGTCTCTTATTATACCCCTAACACAGGTCAGATAGCATTTTTTCAGGATATTCTGCTCACGTTGCTTCCCAAAGTGCAGGGCAGGGTGATCCTAAGGGGGAATAGCAACCTCCCTCTAGAGAATACACTGGACAAGTCCGTCCGGGGCGTGCCCAGGTATAGACATGCACCGAAGAGCGGTTCCAAATTGGCCCGACTTCTTCACGACTGGGATTTGCTGGACCTGTGGAGGGAATATAAACCGACTCAGAGAGACTACACACATTTTTCTCATGTCCATGGTACCTACTCTCGCATAGATCACGTGTTTGCCAGCTCTGCCCTTGCCTCATGCGTGTGCTCTGCACAGATTCTGGCGACTTCTTGGTCCGATCATTCACCGGTATTAGTGCCGTTTTCGGCTTTGTGGTCCACTCAGGGTCCTTCTCCGTGGCGGCTTAACGCGGCTTTACTTAATGACCCTGGGGTCCTGGGGGAAATTGAACTAGATATTAAACAGTTTTTCCAGGAAAATAGGCCGGGTGATACGTCCCCAACCATTACCTGGGCGGTCCATAAGGCTACTATTCGCGGTAAATTGATTCGGATAGCGGCTAGACTAAAACGTACCCGGGAGAGCACAATAAGAGTGCAAGAGCAAACACTGAGTGCACTACTCCTTGAGCAACGGACACACCCCCACGTAGATATTAGACACAAAATTGATGTGGCCAGGCTGGCGCTGAATTTGATTCTCACGACCCAAGCGGAGAAGTACCTTCGGTGGTCCCGTCATAGATACTATACTATGGGAGATAGGCCTACCACTCTATTGGCGCGGAAGCTGGCCCCTCGCCCCTTTACGGCTGCCCTACCCAGGTTACGGTTGCGGACAGGGGGTCCTCTCTCGCAATCCTACCCTGCTTACATCTGAATTCACAAGGTTCTATTCCAAACTTTACCGGGCTCCAACGACCTACGATCGGAGACTAGCCGACTCATTTTTTGCCGACCTGAATCTGCCCTCGCTGTTACAGTCCCACGTCGATCTCATGAATGAGCAGATCGCGGAATCGGAGGTACTACAGGCGATTAAGGGATTACATCCCACCAAGGCCCCTGGGCCTGACGGTTTTCCGGGGTGTTTGTGTTCCTGGCCAACGAGTTCAACCTGGTTTTTAATGCAGACTTTAGCGTGTTTGTCCTTTGTGTATACTCCTATGTACCACATATATGCAACCCCATTATATACTTTCTCAGAAACAAGGACATCAAACAGACATTTATGAGTTCTGCTATAAGATTTATGAGTTTTAAAGTGAAGAATGATGTCAGAGTTAACACAATAACTAAATAAACAGAATGATTCATTCATAATCAATAAATCTGGGAATTGGGAATTCTTGTAATTTAAAAATAAGTTTAACACTCAAGTGGACTGGAGCTCAAACACATGGTGATCTTGGTGACAGCTTTCTAGTTTTGCGCATGTATTCTGTTGTTATTTTACATCTTAAGACTGGCTGTTATCATTTGCAGTCCTGACATGAAACTACAAGTGAAGGGCTAACAATGGCAGTACAAGTGAAGGGCTAAAGAAAGTAAGGAAAGGGCCCAAAAGTACACAATGAGGTGTTTCTTAGTTGTGGAGCCTGGCCTCCTATACTATCTGCTGGTTCTAAAAATATTCTTTTATACCCTGCCTGTTGGTCCTGGAATGTAATCGCTTGTGCCATCTATGGGTGCTAGCAGGCTGTTTACACAGACATAGGTGCAACAACTGTACTCAGGTAAACTGTGTTTAGTACTTTCTGCTAGGTGGTAGTGGGTTGTACAATGTGGTGTAATCTAATGTAAAGTCCTTCAGACTTTAGATGGCTAGATTGTGGCCAGTAAGAGTAGAAAATCCTCTGGCAACTCTGAAAATAAACACTGCCTTAGGCTTGATGGTCAATGGGAGTAAATCAAATTACATAGAATCTGTAGTATGTAGGAGGGAGACTATTGCGCCATCACTGGTATCAGAGAGAAGAACAGTACTCCATCATTGGTGTGAGTGGGAGGTTTAGTGCCCCATCATTGGCATCAGTGGGAGGAATAGTGTCCCATCATTAGTATTGACAGTGAGAGAAATAGTGTCCTATCGTTGGTATCAGGGGCAGGAATAGTGTTCCTATCATTGGCATCAGCGAGAGGAATAGCGAACCATCCTTGTTGTTAGTGAGAGGAATAGTGCCACGTTATTGGCATCAGTGGGAGGAATAGTGCCCCATCATTGCTATCATGGGGGGAATCTTGCCCTATCACTGGTATTAGTGGGAGGAACAGTACCCCATCATTGGTATTAGTGGGAGAAATAGTGCCCCATCATTGGTATCAGTGGCAGGAATAGTGCCCCATCATTGGTTTCAGTGGGAGGAATAGTGCTCCATCATTTGTGTCAGTGGGAGGAATAGTGCCCCATCATTCAGCTTCGGGTGTGGCTGCAGGAAGGTTCTCTGGCTGTGTGTCTGGAGCTGCTCCAGGTGATTTCTGTGAGAGGGGAGTTCGGTAAAATCTCTCCCAGCCCTGCTGGCCCCTATCTGGGGAGGCCATGCAGGCCAGCAGGGCCTCTCCTGCTGGAAGCTCTGAACCATCCCCTGGGCTGATGGATGACATACCTGCTCCTGGACAAGCCATGGCTGGAGATCTCTCTGCCCCTGGTGAGGATGAGGATACCGAGTCCATTCGGGAGCGAGTGGTGGCCGGGATCAAGGTCCTGAATAGGGAGAGAGACCAGCTCTACAAACTGAGAGCAGAGTTGAAACGCCTGCGAAAGCAACGTGAAGGTTTGCACAGCCGCAGCCGTGGATCTATGGATTCGGAAATCCAGTTGGCAAAGGTCCGGGTTCAACACCAGGAAACCATTGTGGCCATGATGGAAGGTAAAGAGGGGCCCTTTAAAGAAAAGTTCTGCAATGACCGCAGATTTGCAAGGATGGCAAAGATGGAGGTGGAGGAGACCCCCAGTTCTGACCCCCTGCCCCCCCAAGGTGAGGTGAGCAGCCTGTTGCCTTCTCAGGGCTCAGGAGGCATGCTTAAAGTGATCCAGGCAGTGGAGTCTCCAGTACGGGCGGATCAGCTGGTGTTTGGTGAGGAGAACATACCTGATAATGTGCCTGATAAGGTAAAACCTAGCAAGTCACAAGTGACTGATAAAACTATTTTTGTGCCATTTAACACCTTGGCTAATACTGATGTTTTGCCCAATGACACCCAGGCTGGTAATTTTGTATCCAGCAATATTTCAGCTGCTGATGTTTCCTTGCAGGAAAAACTGCGTTTAAAAAATGACATTGCAGCAAAGGAACTACAAGAGCCTGAACAACCCATTAACCCCCCTTTTGCTGAGCCCAAGGCTGTTTGTCCAGTCACAGCTGTTGTTCAGGACTCTACACTGCAGCATCAGGCCACCTGTGGTACTACAGCAGACACTGTGATAATGAATGGTGATTGTAACGATTCTTCTAACGATTCTTCTATTTCAGGTGTTCTGAATAGTGCTGCCAATATGTGTGCAATAGACAATCCTGCTGGCTCAGTACAAGCAGTTAATAATAAGGATAATAATAATAATGTACCGGCTAAAGTCACATCAGTGTGGGGTCTTGGCCCTGATAAGCCCTCTTTTGCTCAGGTGGTACGCTCTGCACCTGGTAATATTATTAAGCCAGGGCTGCAGCCAATGAGGAACCCTGCTTCCAGGCAGAGATTTACACCACAGACTGCCATTTTGAGCACCCCTGGTTCCGGTCTTGGGTCTCTGGCTTCTGCTGGGGGTCCAAGGCGTAATGTAGTCATTCTTAAATGGGAAGGTGGTGCAGTCTCTCCAGCACGGCGTGTGGTGGTGGATATGATTTTGGAGATGGGCTTTGGGGCGAATGACCTTTATGCCCTAATACATGTAGCTGGGAGCCGGGAGTACACAATCAGCTTCACCAGGCCAGAGGGTCTTGACTTGTTCTGGGAACGATATGAGGCTCGGTGCAGGTCAAGACCCGAATGGGAAGATCTGGCACCAGTTGCTGTTTCACAAAGATCAACGGTTAAAAAAATAACCATCATCCTCACTAACGAGAGTGTTCCTGCTCGGGACTTGGAGGTCTGGTTAAGGAATTATGGTGAGGTTTTGACAACGCCAAATAAAATCCTTGATGAGCGTGGCATCTGGACTGGGGGTTGGTCAGTAACGGTCAGGTTGGCCAGGGATGGGAATGTTGTCCGTCACCTGCCCTCCTCGGCTTTCATAGGGAGGGATAGGATGACTGTTTTTTATCCTGGTCAGCCAAAGCTGTGTCACCGCTGTGGAGAAAAGGGGCATTTTAGCTCCTCCTGTTCAGCCTTAATATGTTCGGTATGTCGGGGACAGGGTCATGTGGCCAGGGACTGCACCCAGGCGATAAGGTGCAACCTGTGCTTGCGCCTTGGCCACCCCTACAGCCGATGTCCGGAGGCCTGGCACAATATGGAGAAGGAGGTAGTAGATGAGCTGTTGAGGCTGGACAGGATGGAGGATGAGGCCCCTGGTGTACCATCCTCCTCTGCGGTGACTGACCCCCCAGGTCCTGTTCAGGATCCCTCCCCAGTTTCTGTGGCCAACCCTCCTGTGTCTGTAGGTATTCCTTCTGTGGCTGTCTCTGTGTCCCCCCAGCCTACTGTACCCGCTCCTCTTGTGTCAGAACCTTCTAAGTCTGTGCCCCCCGAGTCAGTCTTGCCCCATGAGTCTCCTAGGTCTGACTTAAGGGAAGGTCCCCCCCCACCTGGAGCGGTGGCATGTGCCAAAAAGGGTGCTGCTGCTTCTTCTGTAAAGAAGTCTTCTGCGAAGACTTTGAAGAAAAAAACAAGAGATGAAAACATCTCGGAGTCTGACCTGCAGTACCTGGAGGAGAGAAGGAGGGTTGTGAGGCGGAAGAGACAGGCGGTGAGGACGGAACAGGGACAGGAAGAACCAGTGTCTGTCCCCAACCGTTCTAGGGCTTCCGCTTGGGATATTTCCTCATCTGGAGCTTCCTCTGAACAAAATTCAGATTCAGAAATGGAGTTGGAGGAGGCCTCAAGAAAAAGAGAGGCTTCTGGTGATGAGCAGCAGAGGGGAGCTAAGAAGCAATCCACCCAATAACCCAAATGGCGGTTCCCCCTCCGTTAAAAGTGGTGACAATAAATGTCGCCAGTATTAAGTCGGTAAGAGCTCGTTCTATGGCCTTCTTTTTGTTCAGCCAATTAGATGCTGAAATTTTATTTTTGCAGGAGACTAGGCTCACCTCCTTGGCAGATATTCATATGGCCAAGAGAGAGTGGAGGTATGGTCCATCTTACTGGTCTCTTGCGGCCGAGCCTTACAGCGGGGTGGCGGTGTTGTTTAAAACCGGCATGGTAACTGTCCGGCGGGTTATTGAGGTGGAGATTGGGAGATGTATGGTCTTAGACGTCCTTGTGGGAGGGCAGGACCTGCGCCTAATTAATATTTATGGGCCGCACACAAAGTGGGACAGGAAATGCCTTTTTACAAGGATCAAGCCATTTCTTTTTACATCCCGGCAAGTGGTTTTTGGAGGTGACTTTAATACTGTGACTAGGCCCAAGGACAGGAAGGACTTCAATGACAGGCTGGGATATGATAGCGTTTTTTTAAATAGTATGGTTAGGGATGCTGGTCTTGTGGATGTGCACATTAAGCACCTTCCGGATGACACAGGGTTCACCTTTCATCGAGGTAATAGTCAGAGTAGGATAGATAGGTTTTTTTTGAAGGAGGCCTCTGCTTTCTCACCCCCAGTGGTGCAGGCAGTGGAGTTCTCTGATCACTGTATGCTATCTGTGGTCTTGAATGCTTCAGACTTCCCTCAGAGGGGCAAAGGCATCTGGAGATTGAATTCGACTCTCCTTGAGGAAGAACATATTAGACAATCCTTTGAGGAATTCTTTCAGGCACAGGTGACCATCCTGGACTTTTGTAGCAGCAAGGCTGAGTGGTGGGAGCTGACCAAAAAGAGGATTGCTGGATTCTTCAGGGGCCTAGCCAATAAAAAACAGTTTAATAGATACATGACCTACCAACGTTTGCGGAGGAAGCTGGATATTCTTGTCTCGAGAGGAGGAGATCCTGGGGCAATCTCTGAAGTGAAAATCCTCCTCAGGAAGTGTCAATATGATCGGCATACCTCTTTGGTTCTGGAGCGGGACTATGGGAAATACCACTCGCCTGACCCTTACCAGAACTGCAAACAGGGTGTAGCTGTTAAGATGGTCGTTGGCCTTAAGGATAGTACAGGTTCCTTGACAAAGTCCAGGTCAGGGATCCTGGAGGTCGTGAGGTCTTTTTATGCTGAACTTCTTGGGAGGAAAGAGCTTGACCGAGACAAGATGGAAAGCTTTTTGGACTCTACTCCAGGTCTAAATGGTGGAGATGTCCCTTTGATGAATTTGACAGAAGAGATCACAGTTGAAGAGGTGACGAGGGCAATTGAACAGCTTGCCATCAAGAAGTCACCTGGACCGGATGGTCTGACGGCTGAGTTTTACAAAGCCTTTAAGTCTATTCTGGCCCCACATTTGGTAGAGATTTTTAACAGTTGTCTTGCTGAGGGGGTGCTTCCCCCTTCCATGAGACACTCAGCTGTGATTCTTCTTTCAAAAGGTAAAGATCCTTCGATGATTGAGAATTGGCGCCCCATCAGCCTTCTCAATGTCGATAGAAAGGTGCTGGCGAAGATACTTTTCTGGCGCCTATCGGCAGTAGCAGAGTCTTTGCTTTCTCGCCATCAGCACTGTTCGATCCAGGGTAGGAGCACCTTCACAGCGGTTTTAGCTGTCCGGGAGGCCTTGGAGCAGTGCAGGGCTGCAGGCTGGGGAAAGTATTTACTGGCATTGGATCAGGCAAAGGCTTTCGATCGTGTCAACCATGAGTACCTGTGGTTGCTCTTTAGTAAGTACGGTCTGCCGGGTGGTTTTGTCGATTGGTTAAAAGTCTTGTATAAGGGGGCAGAAAGCTTCCCTCTTGTTAATGGTTGGGTTGGACAGTCCTTTGAGGTTGGTTCTGGGGTGCGCCAGGGTTGTCCCCTGAGTCCCCTGCTCTATGTGTTTGCAATCGACCCCTTCATCAGGAGGCTAGAGAGCAGCATGTTGTGTGGGGTACCAGTGGGAATCCCGGGTGAGCCGCCTTTGAGGGTTGTTGCCTATGCGGATGATGTGTCAGTGATTGTCACTGGGACAGATGAAGCAGAGGAGGTGGTCTCTCTGACATCACGGTACTCTGAAGCATCAGGCTCCAAGATCAATCAGGAAAAGAGTGAAGTTTTTTGGATGGGAAAGGAAGGTGAGGGGTTTGATCTTCCGGACACCTTTCCAGTGCCCCAGGAAAAAATTAAGATATTAGGCATTGAATTCGGACCTGGCGATTATGGCCTTAAAAACTGGGAAGGCAGGCTGGAAGTTGCCAATACTAAGGTGGTCAGCTGGAAGAGATGGAAGTTATCTCTGAGGGAAAGGGTTGATCTGATTAAGACTTACCTGATACCGATCTTCTTGTATGTCAGCCCTGTCTGCATCTTGCCAGTGTCTCTCTATGCTAGGATCTATAGTGTGTTCTTCCAGATGCTATGGGGGAACAGACTGAACCCCATCAAGAGGAATGTCACCTATCTATCCAGGAGGGAGGGTGGCTTAGGTATGGTCAACCCCGTTCTTTTCTTTTCACTGCTATTTCTTAAGTTTAACATTGGTAGTATGCTTGCAGTGGAACCTCCTGGATGGGCAGGCATGTTTAGATCTTGGTTTAGGCCTTTTCTGCTACTTTGGGAAGAAGGTGGCCAAGTGAAGAATCTCAGGGGTCATCGTGGTCAGCTCCCAGCCTATGTCGCTCCGTGTCTGAAGTTGCTGCGGCAGTGGCGACTGTCGGCTGAAGATCTCAGATCTGCTCCGAGGAAAGTCCTTATGAGCCGAGTCTTGAGCGAAGTCTTTCATGACCCACTGGCCTTAAGGGATTGCCCAGGCCCAATTTTGAGGGAAGGGTTAAGATTGATTAATTTGGCTAGAGTCCCCCTTAAATTCAGGGATCTGGCCTGGTTGTGCTTCCATGGGAGGCTCTATGTTCGGGGCAATTTGAAATTCCGCAGTGGGATGGATCGTGGTTGTCCTCGGGAGGAATGTTCAGGTGAGGAGGAGACTATGGACCATTTTCTGCTTCGTTGCCCTTTTAACATAGAGGTATACAAACAGGTTGGGCGGGCCCTCGGTGTTCCTTTCCTCTCCAGGCTGGGTTATGCTGAGTGGGTGTATGGAGCATTCAATACTGGTGGGGGCTTTTTTTTGGATACACTTTTTTTAGTTAGCTTAGTAGTCCGTTATTACACCTGGAACGCACGGTGTCAGGTCACCCTTCGGCGTAAAATCCTTCCTGTTCAGGTGGTGGTGTGTGACATTCTGCATGAGGTGGGGAAGATTCGGGCGCTTGAGAGAGACAAGTGGGGTCAGAGGGCTTGGTTGAAGGCGTGGAGGGGTTTCAAGCCTCCCTGACTGCCAGGAGTCTCTGTCCTGGGTGTGGCTTTCTGTCTCTTATCACCCTAGATTTTTTCTTAATGCTCAGTTTTTGATAAATGGCTGCATACATAGGTGATGGGTTGTGCCTCTTAGGCCCTCTCTGCTGCTTTATGTAAATAGTTTTCTAAAAATGTTGGAAGTGGATTATGTATATATTGTATATATTCTGCACATGGATGTGTATTCCTTTGTTTTCTGTTGGAATATTGTACTATAGTTATGTTTTTTACTTTTGTATAAAATATGTTGCTTGATTCTTTTCAATAAAAGATCAATAGTGCCCCATTATTTTTATCAGTTGGAGGAATAGTGCCCCATCATTGGTGTAGGTGGGAGGAATAGTGTCCCATCATTGTTGTCAGTGGGAGGAATAGAGCCCCATCATTGGTATCAGTGGGAGGAATAGTGTCCCATCATTGGCATCAGTGGGAGGAATAGTGTCCCATCATTGGTATCAGTGGGGGAAATAGTGCCCCATCATTGGTATCAGTGGAGTGGAAGGAAATAGTGCCACATCATTGGTATCAATGAGAGCAATAGTGCCCCATCATTGGTATCAGTGGGAGGAATAGTGTCCTATCATTGGTATCAATGAAAGGAATAGTGCCCCGTCATTGGCATCAGTGGGAGGAATAGTACTCTATTCTTGGTCTCAGCAGGAGGAATAGTGTCCCATCATTGCTATCGGTGGGAGGAATAGTGCCCCATCATTGACATCAGTGGGAGGAATAGTACTCTATTCTTGGTCTCAGCAGGAGGAATAGTGCCCCATCATTGGTATCAGTGTGAGGAATAGTGCCCCATCATTGACATCAATGGGAGGAATAATGCCCCATCATTGGTATCAATGAGAGGAATAGTGTCCGATCATTGGTATCAGTAGGAGGAATAGTGTCCCATCATTGGTATCAATGAAAGGAATAGTGCCTCCAATCCATCACTTGTGTTAGTGAGAGGAATAGTGCTCCATCACTTGTGTTAGTGAAATGAATAGTGCCCCATCTTTGGGGCACATATTGATGTGTCCACTCTGTTCACTCCTCTCCTTCCTGTCTCTATCCTCTTGTAGTATTGTGAGCTTGGTTTCTCCCTGACTAAAGAGTGCCCGTTGAAAATTGGAAGGAGGCAACCGCTGACCCTAAAACATTGTGAGTACTGACCAGAATTCTGTGCCCCAGTGAATACATGCAGATTCTCTTTACTCCAGAAGGCCCTTATATTTGCTGGCTTTGTGGTGTTCTCGTACATGGATTGTTTCAGTTATAATCTTCTGCTCTAGTGTACAGAGACTGCCTAGGAGAAAGAGAAGTGTCCTCTTGTTCTTCATTCTTCCTGGGGTATTCTCTAGTCTACTCTTGTATCTTTTCCAGGTTGTGATTTCATATAAAGTAACAATGTAAGGTGGGTGATTGTGGGATTTAAAATTGTAACAATGTTTCTGAGTGCATCATAAATGTTCACTCAGTGCTGACACCTAGTGGTCAGTCGGGGTATAACACTTTGGTGTGTTTGCAGTAGAATAGAGGAATATATACAGTCAGAATGTGGAGATGATCTCCACAATCCAGAGAGAATCAGGATGCGACTAGAAGAAAATCTGGAGGCATCCAGAGCCCTGCAGAGGAGAGGACACAGCTGAGGCGTGAAAGAGGCAGAAATCACAAACGTACCATAAAAATAAATGACTTAAATGTCATAAAAAAAAAAACTTAATTATTTTTTTTTTTTTTTATTCCCCCAAACATACCTCAATTCTAATACTGAGCTCCATATTGTTCTGATCGGACAGTTACAGTATTTAGGGGAAATACTGGCACAAAAGATCAACACAACACTGCCACCGTGCGGCCATTTCATCAAACAGCAACAGGATGATTTATTTTTTTACGCTGTAATCGTAGAACAAAGACAATAAATGCGGCTCCAAAGGAAATACATAAAAATCATTGGATCAAACCATTTAAAAATTAAAAAAAATCTGATTGTTTCAACCCCCTTTAAGTGTGTGTCTACACATTTGTTCATCATTATTATTTTTTTTTTTTTTTCCTAGCAGGAATGTCATTTTCTGATCGTGATGAGTGATTTAATATATTTATTATTACCAAATGTGCATACAATGAAAGTTAGTGAATGTTATAGTGCATGGGGATGGGATGAGAGCTGTGATAGTAGAAATATCGGCTTAGAAGAGTCTTTAGGAGAATGTATTTCCACCCAACCATACAAAGAGCCCCACATATGTGTTTTTTTTTTTGTCTCATTCTTTTTTTTTTTTTTTTCAAATATCATTTTATTGAAAAGTTTTCCTTCTCTTTTATAAAAAAACAAAAAAAATAAACAGTACGACCACAATACATGTTTCTCTCATTCTTTATTAATGTGATAAATTGTATTATTACTGTCAGGAAAAGGGCACTCTAAAGGCAAACACTTTGTCTTCTTATTCACAGTCAGACTTGTAATACAGGTGAATAGTAATGAGGGAAAATCTCTCATCTCTTTTCATTACAATATATCAGCATTGTTGTTGGGGGATGGGATTGGATCTTCTTATTGTACAACATTACAGGGACTGATCCTCATTGCTCTCCATCCTTTACTTCTGATGGATGATTACATATTCTATACATTCCAAACAAGAATCCTTCCAACTGAAAAGGAACACAAATCTCATCACCTCCTTCACACTCATCAGAAGACAAAATCCTATCTGAAGGAATCTCCCACAACTGCGATTGGATCAACTTTCCAATTCCTTCCTATAAATGGATCCCAGGAATTCCATAGACCGTTACAGTCATCTCCGATCCACTCAGCCGACCTTACCGGGAACATTGATCAACTCAGGGGGATTCATGAACCGAGAATAAGAAATACGTTGGAAATAATAATTTCAGGATGTTTCATTTCACAATACAGAATCCGCCCTGCTATAGAGATCAATAGAAAGTCTACAGAACAAGTATTTTCTGGGCTGAGAACAGAGAGATCTCACAATACATTTCTTTGGATTCCTCATAAGAAGACATTATTACTGGCTGATGAAGGAGACGCCCACAGCTGTGATTGGCTCAGATTTCCAATAGCAGTTTTCAAATTTGCCCGCCAGAATTGTGTAGATCGTTACATAGAAATATTCAGCCCTTTTATACCGCCAAATCCGACACGGAGGAGATCATCAGATGAGACATTTATCGGCTAAATCCCATTATTACTCCAATGCCATTCGTACAGAAGGATTCTCTGTTACTAAACCATGAGAAAACACTTCAATATGTTCTCAGAATCCAGGATCTCACCACTGCTACACACACAGCATGATAGAGAAATGTATTCTATTATAGATCTCTACTTTTCTATATATGATGGGGAAATCATCACATACAGATCTGATCATCAATTTATGTCTCTTTCAGACATTTATCAGTGAAAGATTGTCCTCATATCACAAGCAGAATATGTATAACAAGAAATGTCTGGTAGTAACCATGACACATAAATATGTACAATGAATGAATAAAGAAACTATTTCATGCCTTAAGAACCAGATCGGTTTCCTCTTTGTATCACACAATCCGCCAAAGTTACAAGGTTCTAAGAACGTAAAATTCTCTACAGAATACGAATATGTTGTGGCCACGCCCCTTTCGATTAGTCTCCTATCAGGTCCGCTCAGGTTTAATCAGGGAAGAGGTGTTATTCGTATATATAATTTCTTTTTTAGAGTAATATTCTATAAATATGACATCGTTTTTGACAATAATATCTGGTGATTCGGAGGATAAACGCCAACACCTACCCACTTCACCCCAACAAAGGTCCTTCTCAGGGCCACCCACCTTCTCATACAAAGGGCTGTCTATGTTGATATTTATACATTGCTACCGGAGTTATGTGAGTTTCTAGCAATTTTAGAACAAATTTGTGGAGAAAGAAGGTTCTTTTTAGCTGAACATACACTAAAAGATCCGATTGTACATTTTTCTTTAGTACAAAACTAAAAGGCACTTTATAGCTAACCGACGATTTTTAAAAAAGATTGCATAGTATGTGGCCAGTGTTTAGAATGGCAGCAGATTTCCGTTGGTTAAGATTTCCTTAACCTGCAAATAAAGGCACACTTATCTTTTCAGAAGCCATTTGCAGTGAGGATCCAGACTGGGCCCTCCATCCAGCACTGTGCAGGAGGACGAGGGAGAGGTGGCAAAGTCCCTTTCTGAGGTATGAAGGTGTCTCCTGGATACTCTTACTCTCCTTTCCTCCCATTGATTGGATGCATTTTCATCAAAATGCAGAAAGAGGAATCTGATCCAATGCTTTCCGACCCTCTCTCACTATTTCCTTCTCACCTGCAATGACAATTATATATATATAAATTAAGATCTGCATGCACAGCGTCTAAAGGGCCATACACACTATAAGATTTTCTGAAGACTTTTTTCCTTCAGACTTACCAAAACCATATAATATGAGGTCATACCTATACACTTTCAATTTGTATGCAATCTGGCAGGCCCTTGCACTACATAGAAAAGGTGAATCTGAAGGAAATCTAACCACAAAAGTTGGATAGTGTGTATCCAGCTTTACTCTGAATCCTGAACCTGGATTTGGGTCCCATATCCTAGCAATGTGTCTAATCCAAAGGATGGAGGACAATGGAAACCAGTCCCTATAAGGAGATCATCTGCTTATCTAAATTCACATCAATTCAATGTGTTATATTAGACAATAAAATCATAGAGACTCATAATTGCTGTTAGGACAGACAGGTGTCATTATAACACATTGCCCCCACCCGGATCACAATCTTCGGTGTCTAATTATACAATCAGATCTCCCAAACATGCATGTCCGGCTCCTTCTTAGATAGAAGTGGGTGGCTCTGAGAAGATCCATTGGGTTTGGTAATAGAAAATAATTGATTGGGTTTACTTGGCGGGCTTGTGGAAGGAATCTTCGAGGATTTTACCGCTTTGGAGGAAATATTTGGAAGCTGAAAACCGACACAAGTGATGTCATTTGGAGGAAGATGAACAGATTTATGAATAGAACTTCTACAATGTCGGATTTAGCGGTATAATGCGGCTGAATCTTCCTAACGGCCAGTAGAATTATGGCGGGAGATTTAAATATAGCAACTAGGAGCCATCATAGACGTGGTCTATTAATAGCCAAGAGGGAAAATAATTTCTGGAAATATGGAGTACAATGTGTTCTGACATTGGAGCTCTATGTAGGTGTGCATGGTTTTGGTTGGATGAGTTTAGCGGGGAGTAGACGATCAGCATAGAAAGATTGGAATGAAAAGAGATGAGAGAATGATGTCCTGTGATCACATTTCCCCTCATTACTATTCACCTGCATTACAAGTCTGAGTGCGATAAGAAGACAAAGTGTTTGCCTTTAGAGTGCACTTCATCTGACAGTAATAATACAATTTATCACATTGATAAAATATATCCTTTTTGAAGAATAGGAATAAAAACTGCGTATGTCCGGCTCTTTGTACAGAGATGTGGGTGACACGTTTGTGATGCTTCGATAAATATATCGTATTTGACTATTTTCCTCCTTTCACTGTAAATTTGGAAATTTGTTGAATTATGAGATACATGGACTTTTGATGTGATTAGGATCATGGAAAGCTTTTTTCTTGGCGCTGTATATTTTCCGGATTAGCCGGAATTGATTAACACTAGAAGAGCGGTGCTTGGAATGGAGGGGGGCAGATGACATTTTAATAGAGGCGAGGTCTTCCAGAGTGACTTCTTTACCTCTATATGACATTATACCTGAGTAGCCGCCAGTATAGATTTGCAGCAATATGTGACAATAAACATACTCAGAGTATTTGTATAAAAACATGTTTATCATGGTGAGCAGATAATGATACATTGTATATTAAACATGACATTGTGTAATCAGCTGAGACATTTGTATGTATAACAATCTCTCCCATCACATCACACAAGGATCTCATGTCACCGGCTGATGTTTTTCTTCCAGGCTCCTTCTACTCAGCTATAAATGAGCAGAGTTCTGTATTAGAGGGAAATGTTTCCTGGTGGTCACTCTTTACTCATCTAATGTGAAGATCATTCTAGAGGGAGATGTGAGAAGATTGTTTTCTGTGTAGAATTTGTGTAGAAAAGAAGATAGAAGGAAGAATGGGACACACACTCAGGAGGATGGAGGTGTTTGCAGCCTCTGTGTTCAGCCTCCTCAGCAGCTCCTGACAGCTGTAAGTGACCCCCGATAAGTGACAGTCCAGTGAGCAGATCGGGTCCCCGATGAAGATCGGACAGCGTTCTATTTCACATAAAAGTCGGTTTTCTATCTACTGGGGAAACACAACAAGAGAGAGAAGATTCTCCAACTACTCCATGATACTGAGTGGGCGTGTCTGATGTGTAACCAATAGCAGAGCAGGAGGATTGTTGTGTACCGACCAATAGCAGTGCAGGACGTTTAACTATATAATCCCAGAAGAGGTGAGTGGGGAAGTTTATCTGTCCAATAGACTTTCTAGAATCATGTCTGAGACTGAGAGCGCCCCAGCCGCCGCTCCTCCAGCGGAGCCCGCCGCCAAGAAGAAGGCGACTAAGAAGGCGGCAGCCGGAGGAGGGAAGAAAGGCAGCAAGAAGCCGTCCGGTCCCAGCGTGTCCGATCTCATCGTCACAGCCGTGGCCGCTTCCAAGGAGCGCAGCGGGGTCTCCCTGGCCGCCCTCAAGAAGCTCCTGGCCGCCTCAGGATACGATGTGGAGAAGAACAACAACCGCCTCAAGGTCGCCATCAGGGCGCTGGTGACTAAGGGGAGCCTCGTCCAGGTGAAAGGACATGGAGCCTCTGGATCCTTCAAGATCAACAAGAAGCAGCAAGAGGGCGACAAGGCCAAGAAAGCCCCCAAAAAGAAGCCATCAGCTGCGGCCAAAAAGCCAGCCAAGTCCCCTAAGAAACCGGCGGCCAAGTCCCCCAAGAAGGCAGTAAAATCCCCCAAGAAGTCGGCCAAGAGCCCCAAGAAACCGGCAAAGGCTGCAGCTGCCAAGAAGGTGACAAAGAGCCCCAAGAAGCCCAAAGCTGCACCCAAGCCCAAAAAAGCCGCCAAGAGTCCGGCTAAGAAGGCGGCCAAACCCAAGGCAGCAGCCAAGCCCAAGAAGGCCGCTCCGAAGAAGAAATAAATCCAAGCAGCCGGAGGCCTCCTTCATCTACACCCCCCAAAGGCTCTTCTCAGAGCCACCCACCTCCTCCTAACAGAGCTACACATACCTACCTACACCCACCTCCTCCTAACTGAGCCACACATACCTACCTACACCCACCTCCTCCTAACTGAGCCACACATACCTACCTACACCCACCTCCTCCTAACTGAGCCACACATACCTACCTACACCCACCTCCTCCTAACAGAGCTACACATACCTACCTACACCCACCTCCTCCTAACAGAGCCACACATACCTACCTACACCCACCTCCTCCTAACAGAGCTACACATACCTACCTACACCCACCTCCTCCTAACTGAGCCACACATACCTACCTACACCCACCTCCTCCTAACTGAGCCACACATACCTACCTACACCCACCTCCTCCTAACTGAGCCACACATACCTACCTACACCCACCTCCTCCTAACTGAGCCACACATACCTACCTACACCCACCTCCTCCTAACTGAGCCACACATACCTACCTACACCCACCTCCTCCTAACTGAGCCACACATACCTACCTACACCCACCTCCTCCTAACTGAGCCACACATACCTACCTACACCCACCTCCTCCTAACTGAGCCACACATACCTACCTACACCCACCTCCTCCTAACTGAGCCACACATACCTACCTACACCCACCTCCTCCTAACAGAGCCACACATACCTACCTACACCCACCTCCTCCTAACAGAGCTACACATACCTGCCTACACCCACCTCCTCCTAACAGAGCCACACATACCTACCTACACCCACATCATCCTAACAGAGCCACACATACCTACCTACACCCACCTCCTCCTAACAGAGCCACACATACCTACCTACACCCACCTCCTCCTAACAGAGCTACACATACCTACCTACACTCACCTCCTCCTAACAGAGCCACACATACCTACACCCACCTCCTCCTAACAGAGCCACACATACCTACCTACACCCACCTCCTCCTAACTGAGCCACACATACCTACCTACACCCACCTCCTCCTAACTGAGCCACACATACCTACCTACACCCACCTCCTCCTAACTGAGCCACACATACCTACCTACACCCACCTCCTCCTAACAGAGCTACACATACCTACCTACACCCACCTCCTCCTAACAGAGCCACACATACCTACCTACACCCACCTCCTCCTAACAGAGCTACACATACCTGCCTACACCCACCTCCTCCTAACAGAGCCACACATACCTACCTACACCCACCTCCTCCTAACAGAGCTACACATACCTACCTACACCCACCTCCTCCTAACTGAGCCACACATACCTACCTACACCCACCTCCTCCTAACTGAGCCACACATACCTACCTACACCCACCTCCTCCTAACTGAGCCACACATACCTACCTACACCCACCTCCTCCTAACTGAGCCACACATACCTACCTACACCCACCTCCTCCTAACTGAGCCACACATACCTACCTACACCCACCTCCTCCTAACTGAGCCACACATACCTACCTACACCCACCTCCTCCTAACAGAGCCACACATACCTACCTACACCCACCTCCTCCTAACAGAGCTACACATACCTGCCTACACCCACCTCCTCCTAACAGAGCCACACATACCTACCTACACCCACCTCCTCCTAACTGAGCCACACATACCTACCTACACCCACCTCCTCCTAACAGAGCCACACCTACCTACCTACACCCACCTCCTCCTAACAGAGCCACACATACCTACCTACACCCACCTCCTCCTAACAGAGCCACACATACCTACCTACACCCACCTCCTCCTAACAGAGCCACACCTACCTACCTACACCCACCTCCTCCTAACTGAGCCACACATACCTACCTACACCCACCTCCTCCTAACAGAGCCACACCTACCTACCTACACCCACCTCCTCCTAACAGAGCCACACATACCTACCTACACCCACCTCCTCCTAACAGAGCCACACATACCTACCTACACCCACCTCCTCCTAACAGAGCTACACATACCTGCCTACACCCACCTCCTCCTAACAGAGCCACACATACCTACCTACACCCACCTCCTCCTAACTGAGCCACACATACCTACCTACACCCACCTCCTCCTAACAGAGCCACACATACCTACCTACACCCACCTCCTCCTAACAGAGCTACACATACCTGCCTACACCCACCTCCTCCTAACAGAGCCACACATACCTACCTACACCCACCTCCTCCTAACAGAGCCACACATACCTACCTACACCCACCTCCTCCTAACAGAGCTACACATACCTACCTACACTCACCTCCTCCTAACAGAGCCACACATACCTACACCCACCTCCTCCTAACAGAGCCACACATACCTACCTACACCCACCTCCTCCTAACAGAGCCACACATACCTACCTACACCCACCTCCTCCTAACAGAGCCACACATACCTACCTACACTCACCTCCTCCTAACAGAGCCACACATACCTACCTACACCCACCTCCTCCTAACAGAGCCACACATACCTACCTACACCCACCTCCTCCTAACAGAGCCACACATACCTACCTACACCCACCTCCTCCTAACAGAGCCACACATACCTACCTACACTCACCTCCTCCTAACAGAGCCACACATACCTACCTACACCCACATCATCCTAACAGAGCCACACATACCTACCTACACCCACGGCACACAGTGCTCCGCATCTCTTCTACACATCTAATAGCACACAGACATCAGAGATGGGCGCTGATCAATATTTCCTCTTCTAGATCATTCACTTGTTTTAGTATGTAAAAGTTTAAAGGAGAATCATTCTAATGATCGGGAGATCTCATCCTCCGCTCATCTTACAATGATTAGGAAGTCTCCTGTGTTGAGAATGTTATAACTTTTTGAGAAGATAAATCTGTATGATTACCTAAAAGCTCCTATTGGCTGATATATATATAATTTATATTCAATTGCCTGCCAATATTTTAATGGTTTAAAATATTTGCAGTAACAGTGGAACCCCCAACATGGGCGTCGTGCGATAATAAGTAAAGAGAAACTACTGCTCGTAATCCCCCCCCCCCCCCCCCCCTATCCTCATATCCGTACACAATAGTGCTGAGTGAGGGATGGGCAGGAAAATGAATCTCCATACAGATGAATTGTTTTCCTCTCCAATCCCGGATGTATTCTTCCCTGTAATGTGTCCGTGTGTGATCTCCTGTGATGACACAGTTCTAGTATGGGGGGAGGGGAGATAGAGGAAAATCCCTCCTGATCCCCATAGTGACATCTCCATGTGGACTGTGTAAGGTTTACCCCCCTCCCCCCACAAATTAAATGGGCTGATTGGTCATCAGCTCTCTAAGCACGATTCCTAATGACTCGAAATCGATTCCATTGTTTGAAATAAGAAATTATTACGTTTCTAGAAAATGCAACTATGTGTCTCCTGAGAGAATGGGAACCAAAGAGACAAAGATTGTTTAATCTGTTCCTAGGAAAGTGTGTTTTACCGTTAAATATTGTAACATTGTATCTATTAGGGAAGATATAGAGGAAGTGTGAATTGTGTTACAGATGAGTTCAATTGTATTTATTACAATAAATCGGCAAGAGAAAGGATGTCCCTTCTAGATGAGAAATGGGAATGTTTTCTGTGTAATTATATTAGAGGTGAGCTTTACTTCCACACTGAGCTTCGGAGCGCAGAGAAGGGAGAGAAAAGAAAGATGTGGTGAAGGTGATCCCGGGGAATGTATAGGAATGTAGTAGCCGGTATTTTCCAGCATGTAGTCGGTGTGATGAGGTAGTATATATATATAGAGCTCTGTATATAGGAGGATGTGGTGGCTCTGAAAAGAGCCTTTGTGTTGGGATGATGGGAGTAGTAGTAGGAGTGGTGGTGCCCTCCCCTTCTATGCCCTCTCTCCGCGGATGCGGCGTGCCAGCTGTATGTCTTTGGGCATGATGGTGACTCTCTTGGCGTGGATGGCGCAGAGGTTGGTGTCCTCGAAGAGTCCGACGAGATAAGCCTCTGAAGCCTCTTGCAGAGCCATGACGGCGGAGCTCTGGAAGCGCAGGTCGGTCTTGAAGTCCTGGGCGATCTCTCGGACGAGGCGCTGGAAGGGCAGCTTGCGGATGAGCAGCTCGGTGGATTTCTGGTAGCGGCGGATCTCTCGGAGAGCCACGGTGCCGGGCCTGTAGCGGTGAGGCTTCTTGACTCCGCCGGTGGCCGGGGCGCTCTTGCGGGCGGCTTTGGTGGCCAGCTGCTTGCGGGGAGCTTTCCCTCCGGTGGACTTCCGGGCGGTCTGCTTGGTTCTCGCCATCTTTACTCAACTCTCTGCTGGAACAGTGAATGTGAGGCATTGCCGCTCTGCGGAGCCATTTATACACAGCACTGCCTTCCGATTGGACAAGTAACTCACACGCCTTTCAATGATTGGTTTTCTTAAAAAAAGCGGCATTTTTAAAATGCCCGCCAAAATCTGCACGTTATCTTTGTAAGTAGAGTCACCATCTTTGTGTGGGATGGGGGAGGGGAGTTACTTTACATCATACAAGCGATCTCTATTCTCAAAAAGAGAAAACATTCATCAGACATATCTTTATAGATTTAGGAATTATAGACTGTGAGAATGGACTGGCGGTAGATCTCTACCTTTCTATATGATGGGAAATAAAGGATTCCATGTTTCATTATCAGATCTGTGTAGGATCATGGAACTGACCTCTATCAGACATGTAGCAGTTATAGATTTCCTCATATTAAAACTAGAATAAGAAAAAAGTGAAATGACTGGTAGAAATCATGGCACTGCCAGATATGTACAATGAATCAATAACACAAATATTTCATGTCTGAAGAAGCAGATCTGTCCCCTCTTAGAAACATTGTAAACATGTTGCTGGTTTCTAGTTACAAAGTAAATGAAATTCTCTTCGGAGTATTGAATGGCTGAGGGTCCTTTCTATCAGTTTCCTTCCTGCCAAATGAGAAAATATTCATCAGAAATATGATATAAAATAAAAAAGATCGGAGATTCCTAATCGGTGTAAGAATTAGAAGATCTGAGATTGGACAGTTTTTCTCCATAATACAGTAAATGAGATGACAGAAAATCCTCCTCCGATCTCACTGATCTGATTATTCCGTTCTTAGTGAATAACAAGTAGAAAGTTGACTTGCACAGCTTATTCCATCCAGCACAATTCTGTACTAACATGGAGGGACAGATCTCTGAGCAGACAATGAATCGTCCCCCCAGCATTGCCCTCCCTGCTCCGGGCAGATCTGGGATCAGTCGGTGTCATTGTTTCCAGATGGATCAGCGCTCAGGAAGTTTTCTATCAGATCCATTTGAATGAAATTGAACTAAACTGCTCCAATGTATTCTCTATGGAGGAGAAACACTGACACCTGCTGGTAAAAAGAGGAATGACTTCCGTGCGGGGATCTGTGAAGAGATACAATGTAATTTCATGGCTTCCTTTCCGAATCCATAGGAACAGAATAAAACGGATTAGTGTGTGCAGTTTGATAACAGAATTACAATTCATAGCTGAAGATCTGAGGAAATGGCATCCAGACTGCAAAATTTATCGGATTATTTTGCATGTTTTTTTTGTGTCAGATAAAACCTTTAGAAGTCGGCAGATGAGGGATCGCTCGGTGCGATCATTATTTCTAGATGTCCCATGTGGATCAGTATTAAATCCTAACACCTATTGCTGAATTCCCCTTTCAATCAAATCCCTGTGTAATAATTATAATAGGTGTGCCGCTACTGCACCTTTCACACATAGATAGATAGATTTTCTATCTATCTATCTATCTATCTATCTATCTATCTATCTATCTATCTATCTATCTATCTATCTATCTATCTGTCTATCATCTTATGTGGATCTAAGATCGATCTGTAATGAATGATCAATTTGTCTATACAGTGGTACACCTCTAATTAAACAAGTAGGCTAAAAGATCTGATTGCTGAGAATGGGGCATGTTTGATCCAGGGTGTATTGCTGCAGAATAACACATTAACTGATACAGTGCAATGATGTGGTGAGATTGGTTGGTGTATGAGCACTGAGGGATGGAATTGGTTTGTACCCCTCTGGTTATGTGCAGCAGCTGTGCAGGGTCCTATCCCATTCTAATAGAAGATGATGAGAGATCCGGGATTCTGGAGACATAATACATTGTGTGACATCTCATCTGTTCCAGGACTCTGGGGGAACATGACTTGTGAGAGATCAGCAAAGGGTTCTAGATGTCACAATCTATCCGTGCAGTGTATGACCTGAAGGAACCCAGAGCCGAGCGTTCATTGTGGGGACTTTATATAGTAATCTGGATAGGAAGGTCACCAGTGGAAGGTGTTAGAACATCTGTTATAAACAGGAGGATGGATTGAGGGGAGAACTTTATATGCAGGAAGCGTTAATGGTCTATGAAGTCTTCTCTGGTCAAAATATGTAATAAAAAGTCGGCTAAACGATTGTGATACTTATTGGGAAGGAAATGGATTTCTAGAAAATATTGGAAAACTGATAATTCTTCATAAGACAATTGGCTAAATGTTGGGGTGGTTGGAAGAATTTTAGTTTCCATATTGATGGAAAAAAAAGGGGGAGGGCAGTTGTATGGACATTTGAGTGCGCTCACATCTCTGGTATTCTTCTTTCTTTTTTCCGGTTGGGGTCATTTATCTAGGAGATCTGCACTCTACTAAAAGCTGGGAGGTATTATGTCTCGTTTTGGGTGGGGTGGGGGTGTTACAAATGCTGCATTTTATGGTATTTTTGCGATTTCTATGTACTTCATAATATATTATTTTATATATTCTTTTTTTATATTAGGATACTATTATATTTTATTCACTGAATGTGAATATTCCGATGTCTGAGTATGTAGTGAGGACATTTATTTGGAGGATCCTGGGTGACGTCAGAGACATGACCTCACCAGTAATGATGATCAGGTAACATCCAATGGTCACCCAAAAGGAGTGAAATGTTGTTCTTTCTATTGAACAAAGAGCATCATCGAGCGGGAAATTCAAATCACGGAACTGCTGAGGATTGGATGATTGAGAGCACAGAGAGGCGGACTTATTGTGACGTCTGGACGCGCCCTCCTCCAACCCCTCCCCCTTATTCTCCATCAGGTCCGCATATGCTGCATATAAAGCGAGGCTGGGTGCTTTTACTTCACATTCGTCTGATACAGGAAGAGCTTGGAGATGTCTGGTCGCGGTAAAGGAGGAAAGGGTCTGGGGAAAGGAGGCGCTAAGCGCCACAGGAAGGTGCTCCGGGACAACATCCAGGGCATCACCAAACCCGCCATCCGACGTTTGGCCCGCAGAGGGGGTGTCAAGCGCATCTCCGGTCTCATCTATGAGGAGACCCGTGGAGTGCTCAAAGTCTTCCTAGAGAATGTCATCCGCGATGCCGTCACCTACACCGAGCACGCCAAGAGGAAGACCGTCACCGCCATGGATGTCGTCTATGCGCTCAAACGCCAGGGCCGCACTCTCTACGGATTCGGAGGCTAAACCCCAACATCCACCGACCCACTTCACCCCAACAAAGGTCCTTCTCAGGGCCACCCACCTTCTCCTACAAAGAGCTGTAACCATTTATTTCTCTTAGATCAACTTTTATCACGTCGGAATGAAAGCTTTTTAGCTAAACACATATTAATCCGATTGTACAACTTTATTTTACTTGGAATACAACAGATCGAAGCGATCTAGTGTTTATATTCTCTCCGCTTACAATATCGTTAGATCACTTTATTATTTTTCAGCTAGCTTGTTGAGACACCGATAAACCCCTTTCTTAGGCATTATTTCCAGTCACCTCACATTTCTTTATAGAAAAATTCGGGGTGGGATAAGGGGACAATAAATATCGCTCAGTGACATTTCTAGATGATCATTACTCTATTTTCTCATCATAAAGAAAGGTAGAAGTCATGTGACTGTCGTGTTCTGTGTATAGCGGTGGATTCCGAGCACTTGCAATAAAGGACATTTTTTGGTCAGTAATAATCCGGTCACCCCTCTCTAATCTGATTGAAATTAAAGTGTTGATGTTTTTCCAATCAAAGTTCTCCTCTGCTGATCTCAGTATTCAGGGTCGGATTTGGCGGTATAAAAGAAATGGATTTTTGTGTAACGATTTACACAATTCAGGCGGGTGAAATTTGAAATATTGGCCAATCAGAGTTGTGGGAGATCCCACAGCCAGCCACTAATGTCTTTCCTATGAGTACAAAGAAAGTGTGCGCTCCCTCTCCTTTCTCAGAGTAGAGGTCACGTGTTCAGTGACTTTCTAATCATCTCTACAGCAGGGCGGACTCTGAAGTATCAAACAACAAAACGGACGTTTATCAATGTATGGATTATCGTTGTGAAATAAAGGGACCGTTGATGAATGTTCCACAATAGAAGCTGCTGTATTATCGTGATGGTAGATGGGAAGTGTAAAGAGAATTGTGGCGGGAAACATGAAGATTGCAGCAATCAGAACTGTGAGATTCCATGAGAGATGACATGACAATGTATATTTGTGTTGCGGTGAGAGTGAAGGAGGGGGGGGGGGGGGATTGTTATTTCTAGAATGATTTGAAGTAAAGGATGGAGGAGAATGAAGAGGAGTCCCTGTAATGAGAGGACATTGCTCTATAAAAAGGGACACTGAAAGCGTTCCAATATAAACATCTATCATCATTTCTTATTACTGCCACGTGTCATCCTAAGACATTGTTCCCCCCCATGGGGAATCACACCTTCTAGTCATAGTAAGTATTTTATTTCCTACCTGGAAAATAAATGCAATCTTTCATTGTTACAATTAGATCTCCGAATAACAATGTAGATGTATGCAGCTCTATGTATGGATGGGTGGGTGGCTCTGAAAAGAGCCGTTGTGTTGGGTGACGTGGATGAACCGGTGGGGATTACTTGGTCTTGGCGGCCTTGTGGCTCTCGGTCTTCTTGGGCAGCAGCACGGCCTGGATGTTGGGTAGGACTCCTCCCTGGGCGATGGTGACGCCCCCGAGCAGCTTGTTGAGCTCCTCGTCGTTGCGGACTGCCAGCTGGAGGTGTCGGGGGATGATGCGGGTTTTCTTGTTGTCGCGGGCGGCGTTACCGGCCAGCTCGAGGATCTCAGCGGTGAGATACTCGAGGACGGCGGCCAGATAAACGGGAGCTCCGGCCCCAACCCGCTCGGCATAGTTACCCTTCCTGAGCAGACGGTGAACACGACCGACTGGGAACTGCAGACCAGCCCGGGATGATCGGGTCTTGGCCTTAGCCCGAACCTTTCCTCCTTGTTTGCCGCGGCCAGACATGTCTCTGTGATATTGGAGTTCTCAAAGAGATATGAATGGCTGCAGCCGCTCCCTTTCCTGTTATACTTTGAATGATATGACGTCTCGCTCTATGATTGGCCACGTTTGAAGCCAGCCAATGCTCTCTAGGTTTGCATCTAGACCAATCGGTAAACGAGGAAGGAAAGCATGACGTCACTCCCCATCACATGACCATGTCTTCCAATAGAAGAGTGAGGAGGAAGGAAGCTCATTTGCATAGGACAGCCTATATAAGCAGCACATGAGGGCGGCGCCAGTACACTTTCTCTTCTCAGAGCGGAGAAAACATTCTTATCCCTTATCATGCCTGAACCAGCCAAGTCCGCCCCGGCGCCCAAGAAGGGCTCCAAGAAAGCCGTGACCAAGAGCCAGAAGAAGGACGGCAAGAAGCGGAGGAAGAGCAGGAAGGAGAGTTATGCCATCTACGTCTACAAGGTGCTCAAGCAGGTCCACCCCGACACCGGCATCTCCTCCAAGGCCATGAGCATCATGAACTCCTTCGTCAATGACATCTTCGAGCGCATCGCCGGCGAAGCTTCCCGCCTGGCTCATTACAACAAGCGCTCCACCATCACCTCCCGGGAGATACAGACCGCTGTCCGCCTCCTCCTGCCCGGAGAGCTGGCCAAGCACGCCGTCTCCGAGGGCACCAAGGCTGTCACCAAGTACACCAGCGCCAAGTAATACCCCTCCCCCATCCATCACCCCAACAACACACAAAGGCTCTTCTAAGAGCCACCCACATACTACACAACCGAGCTGTCATACAATTTTTATGTATCGTACAATTTATTACTTTTACAAGTTTTAGCTCTTCGGATAATTTAAAATGAACTCAAAATAGCATCATTAATAATCTTGAGATGAGAAGTAGGTCGGTCAGACTGGAAGGGGAATGAATAAAACCTTCCTTCTAATCTCATCCTTCTTTATTGCGGAGATCGTCTCCCCTTTCTGGCTCTATACATTTCCTATTCCTCGCCTTGTACTGCACACACCCAACTGCTCTAATCACCTCTGCTGCATTGTTACAATGAGAGATTCTCCGCAATCTCCCGCCTTACATTGTTCCTTTATCTGGGAAGATCGTGAAGCTTTTATTCCGCAACACAATGGGGGATAGAAGCAAGAAAAGTGAAACATTATATCTGCTCAGTCATCTCAGATCGGCTAATCCGACACTGACAATTATTCATAGAAAATATCACTCTTTCCCGGACAGTCCCTTCAATTCCAGGAAATATATATGTAGAAATATTATTGTTCTGTTTTAAGGTTTGATTTTGCACATCAGAATACAGAAGTTGCTCTGTTATTGGATGTTTGTTATAGAGAACTATGAGAAGTCTACGGAACAAATATTTTCTAGGCTGAAAACGGAGATAAATCTCCTAATAAAATTCTTTGGATTCCTCATAAAGACATCGCTGCCTAAATAAGACTGATAATGAAACCGCTCACAGTTCTGATTGGCTCAGATCTGAAATAGCTATTTTCAAATTTCCCGCCTGAATTGTGAAAACGTTACAGAGAAATAATCAACCCCATTATAACACCAAATCCCACACTGAGATCATCAGAGGAGATATTTATCCGATAAATATCTTTAACACTTTATTTTCAGGCAGATTCGATTAATATGGAATAAACAGAAATAGAAATGAAAGATTATTAAATAATGTAAAACATTTCCATATGTTCAAAATGCAGAATCCCTACCCCCCCCCCCCACACACACACACTGCTACATACAGAACATGATAGTGAGATTACTTCTCTCATAGATCTCTACCTTTCTATGTGATTGGAAATAAAGTATTACATGTTTCATTATCAGATCTGTATATGATCGGGGAACTGGCCGATAATTAATGTTTCATTTTTCAGACATGACATGTAGCCGTTACGGATTTCCCCCCTACATCCTAAAATAAAGGAAAAGTGAAAGGGCTGGTAAAAATCTGTAGTTATCACAACACTGCCAGATAAATATATACAAATAATCAATAAACACAGTTTTTGTAACTAGATATCAGAAAAATGTTAACAATGTGTCTAAGTAAGTGAAATTCTCTGCAGAGTATTGAATGGCTGTGACCCCGCCCCTTCCATCAGTCTTCCATCAGGTCAGCTTTTTCTTATAAGCAAGAATGCAGGCCTTTTTTTTTTTTTTTTTACAGTAATATTGTATAAATATGAAATTGTTATGATGTGTGACAGATGAATGTTTTCTGTGTAATCTCCAAGGAAGAACGAGGAAACCGCAGTAAAGGAAGAATAGCGCCAAATATGAACAGGGAATGGATGAAGAGAGGATTTCTGTACAATTCACTGTTTCCTTCATTTCTATTACTTGTGCAAGTAAAGTCTTCTATTTATTGTTGTAGTCCCACCCCCTCCCCCATATAATGTGAAAAATAGAATTAGGGTAATGCAAATTTTCCTGACCCTACAACAGCTCCAGAATAGGTGGAAGGAAAATCAATCAATGTTGTCTCTATCAGATCATCACAAATATGTTTAAAAACAGCAAAATGTATTGCAGTTAGTGCTGAGCTCCGACTATGTCACCCCGGAGTCATCTACTGATCCATCAAACGGTTCTCTGCACCTTATCATTGGATTATGGGTCCCATATCCCAACAATGTGTCTAATCTAAAGGATGGAGGGCAATGGACACCAAGGAGATCACCTGCTTATCTAAACTCACATCAATTCAATGTGTTATATTAGACTTTAAAATCATATAAAAAAAAAAAACTTAATTGCTGTTAGGACTGACAGGTGTCATTATAGCACATTGTCCCCCCACCCGGATCACAATTTTCGGTGTCTAATTATACAATCAGATCTCCCACACATGTATGTCCGGCTCCTTCTTAGATAGAAGTGGGTGACTCTGAGAAGATCCGTTGGGTTTGGTAATTAAAAAAAAAAAAAAAAAAAAAAGATTGGGTTTACTTGGCGGGCTTGTGGCAGTAATATTCGATGATTTTACCGCTTTGGAGAAAATATTTGAAAGCTGAAAACCGACACAAGTGACGTCATTTTGGAGGAAGATGAACAGATCTATGAATAGAACTTCTACAATGTCGGCTTTAGCGGTATAATGCGGCTGAATCTTCCTAACGGCCAGTAGAATTATGGCGGGAGATTTAAATATAGCAACTCGGAGCCATCATAGGCGTGGTCTATTAATAGCAAATTGGGGAAATAATTTCTGGAAATATGGAGTACAATGTGTTCTGACATTGGAGCTCTATGTAGGTGTGCATGGTTTTGGTTGGAAGAGTTTAGCGGTGAGTAGACGATCAGCATAGAAAAGATTGGAAGTAAAAGAGATGAGAGAATGATGTCCTGTGATCACATTTCCCCTCATTACTATTCACCTGTATTACAAGTCTGAGTGCGATAAGAAGACAAAGTGTTTGCCTTTAGAGTGCACTTCATCTGACAGTAATAATACAATTTATCACATTAATAAAATATATCCTTATTTAAGAATAGGAATAAATGCTGCGTATGTCCGGCTCTTTGTACAGAGATGTGGGTGACATGTTTGTGAGGCTTCAATAAATATATAATAGTCATAATAATTTATTTCTATATATTCTATATTTTTTTGCGGAGATCATCTCCACTTTCTAGCCATTTCCTATTCATCTCCTTGTACTGCACACACCGAGGTGTTGTACCTGGAATGACCACAAGGTGGCAGAGGTTACTAAACTTTTATGCCTCACTCAAACATTGTTACAATAACAGATTCTCAACAATCTACCGCCATAAATTTGTTACTTTGTATTTAGGAAGATCGTGGAGCTTTTAACTCGCAACACAATGGGGAATAGAAGCAAGAAAAACGAAACATTGTATCTACTCGGTCAGCCCAGTCAAATCTTTGTCTATCTGTATCTATTTAATGAATAAGCAACAGATCATTGTACATAGCTAAATCAATGAGCTGCCTGATATGTAAATGACAAAAATATGTACAAAGTATCTGCTACATACAAATCTGATTACAATAATATCACCTCGGATAACAGTCCTTTATATAAGTTAGAAGTAGAAAATTGTTTCACTGAAATGTTTAGCTCATTTATTGGTGAAGTTACATATAATCTCCAATCCTGGACCCCCCCATCGTTCCATAACTTCCGAACATCACATAACTTCGGAGCTGAAAAACGAACGTCATTAAAGTCTCTGGGAACAAGGCTGGGAAAATAAAAAAAATAAAAAGTGCTCTTTTTTAAATGTATTATAATTTATGTTTTTTTGTTTTTTTGTTTTTGTTTTTTTTTTAGTTAGGGTTTTAAGTGTTACAGAGTAAATATGGAAATTTGAATTTAGTCAACTAGAGCAATAAAACCCCCGAAAAGCACAAGAAAAGAGATTAATGACCTGAAAATTATACAAAAATCACCCCCCCCCCCCCCCCCCACACACACACACACACACACAAATGTGTCCAAAGATCAAGTTTGCCCCTTTCGAGAAGGTTCACCCACCAAGCAATGAAATCTTCAACAAGTGGTGTTTGCTGCTCAAATATTGTCTATAAACTAACACATTATTGGTTCAAACAGTATATTGCTGCTAACATTAACCACTTAATAGAGATGGCCTTGCGGTTCGCCCGGCGGTCGGTTCACGGCAAATTTTGCTTGTTCGCTACCCGACAAATTTGCAAACACATGGCGTAGTTTGCGACGGCCATATTAGTTTACATTGGGGAGAACTTTGACCCATGACACAGCCGTCAGGTGGAACAGGACAGCCAATTGAAACATTTCAGCACATGGACAGTCCCCCTACCCTATAAATAGACCTGACCTGGCGGCCATTTCACGTTCCTCTTTTTGCCAGTGTAGGGAGAGGTCTGCTGTGCTCATCAGTGAGAGTTTGCTAGACACATATAGCACTGTGAAGATCCACAAAAGTCCTTTTCAGGGCTGGTATTTCCGTATAGGCCTTCTACAGTCTCTTTTCAGGTTAGGGACAGGTATCCAGGGGTTGCTTTAGGGGTAGTTAGAGATTGGCTGCAGTCACACAAATTGCTATGTTAATGTCCACAATAGTGCTTTTCAGGGCTGGTATATCGGTATAGGTCCAGTCTTTCTTCAGTATAGGGACATGTTATCCAGTCTGTGCTGTAGGGGCAGTTAGAGATCGTCATCTGCAGTGACACAAATCGCTCTGTTAATGTCCACAAAAGTCATTTAAAGTGCTGCAATGTCGGTATAGGGTCTATTACAGTCTCTTTAGTATTGGGGGCAGGTATCCAGTCTGTGCTGTAGGGGCAGTTAGAGATCGTCAGCAGTGACACAAATTGCTCTGTTAATGTCCACAACAGTCATTTAAAGGGCTGCAATTTTTTTGGTATTGCTGTGCAGTGCACTAAAAAGGGGGTGGGGGAGGGGGGTTAATCTACAGTATAATATACTTTGTAGAAAGCATATTATAGTGGATTAGTAGTAGTATTGTGCACTGTGCAGCATTGTGACAGGTGTGCTGACTGAGCATTGCTGCAGCAATACTACACACAGTGACAAACTCCCTAGCCAATTATTTGTAGAACTGGTGTGATAGACCAGTGGCCCCCCAATACCACATATTGAAGTGGGGTGTTATCTGAGTATACTTTTACAAGTGCATTTGTGTCCTGCAACAATATTGCCTCTTTTGCTGAGTTAAGTCTGATACACACAGCGATAAACTCCCTGACCATTTTTTTCAACAACTGGTGTGATAGACCAGTGGCCCCACAATACCACATATTGAAGTGGGGTGTTTTTTAACAGTATACTTTTCTAAGAGTGTACTTTAGTCCTGCAAAAAATTGTCCTCTCTTGCTGTGTTGACTGTGCTACACAAAGTGACAACAGTTACTGGCCAATTATTTGTAGAACTGGTGTGATAGATACCCCAATACCACATATTGAAGTGGGGTGTTATCTACCTTTTTCCAGATATAATGCAATTCTCTAGAGACTTTTGTCACAGGGTAATTAAAAAACATGACAGGCAGAGGAAGAGACAGAGATGTATGCAGGGGTGGTAGTGGTAGGGCAGGAGCAATAGGCCGGAGCCTAACTGTGAAGTTTCAAAAGGCGCGTGCAATTACGGCAAAGGACGCACCAGACTTGGTTGAGTGGGTCACTCAGCCTTCCTCTTCTGCACCCTCCTCATCCTCTCTATCTGCACCCTCTTCACGCTCTGCTGTGTGCACCCCCAAAGACACCACCACCACATACCCTCCACTTGAGTCACTGGAATTATTTTCCAATCCATCACAAGACGTTTGCGATGCACAGCCATTGTTGGCATTGGATCAGGAAGAGGAGGTAGCAACAGCCGCCACTCAGCAGTCTGACGACAGTACCCAGATCAGCCCAAGGAGGTTGGTCCCCGCTGTTGCTGCCTACTCAGAGATCTTGAATGTTAGTAGTGGGGAAGGTGACGTGGATGATGACGAGCCTATGGACATCACGTGGGAGTCCACAAGAGAGAAAGAGGAAGGGAGTTCAGAGGGGGAGACGGGCCGGCAGATAGGGAGGAGAGGCAGGCAGAATTTGCATTGCACAAGAGGTAGAAAGCAGACTGCAAATGTATCAGGAGTGAGCCATCAACCATGTACAGTCACATCTGGCATTAGCAGGACGCCGGCACATGGCTCCGCAGTGTGGGTTTTTTTTAATGTGTCCGTTGCTGACAACAGTGTTGTCATCTGCAGCCTTTGCAGTCCATGCATAAGTCGCGGTAAGCCCAACACTCACCTAGGGACCACCGCCTTAAGAAGGCACCTGAACTCCCATAACCGAGCCCAGTGGGAGCAACACCATCAGAACCCACAAAGCAACACTCCAGGCTCTCATCGTCCAGCCCCTTCTCCTTCTCATCTCTCCTCACATTTGCCCTCCACTCCCCCTTCCATGATGCCGTCATCACGTTGTTCTGGAAAAAGGCAGGCTTCTGTGGTCCAAATGTTGGAGCGGAAATAAATAATGATGCCGGATAACCCTCTTGCCCAACGTTTGACTGCTGGCTTGTCGGAACTGATAGCCCGCAAACTACTGCCATATCAACTGTGGGACTCGGAGGCCTTTTGTAAATTTGTGGCCATTGGAACAACACAATGGGAGGTCCCAAGCAGGAAATATTTCTCGCAAAAGGGCATTCCAGAGCTGTATGGCCATGTTCAGCGGCAAGTGAATATATCTCTGGCACACAGTGTTGGTGCCAAGATACATCTGACCACAGACACATGGTCTAACAATGGTCTGTCAGTTAAACCCATGTGAGCTAATTTTTGGAGCCTATACAGGCCAACACTTACTTCTGTATACTGTGCATGCCTACTGTACCTCTAGCCATCAAATACTAAGTTATTTGCTGTCAGTTCAAACCATGTGAGCTAATTTTTTTGGAGCCTATACAGGCCGACACTTACTTCTGTATACTGTGAATGCCTACTGTACCTCTAGCCATCAAATACTAAGTTCTTTGCTGTCAGTTAAACCCATGTGGGCTAATTTTTGGGGCCTTTTATGGCCGACACTTACTTCTTTTTTTTTTTCCAAACAGATTTTTATTGGTTTTAAACAGCAGATACAAGAAATGCATTCAAGGTGTCAAAAGACACAACAGAAAAAATAAATTTACATAAACAACAAGTAATACAAGGTATTGTTATTCGAGAGATATAGTCAGAAACAATTAACACTCATTTATCATTCCAAGTGATCCATGGTTCCCAGTGTTTGGTATGTGTCCTAAGAGAATGGGACTGTAATGCTAGTGATTTCTTAAATTCAAACGTGAGTGTCACTGAGGCTACAACCTCCAATAGGTTTGGTGCTTCTTTTTTTTTTTCCATCTCCTAGTAATGGTGGCCCTAGCGGCCAGCAAAATGTGTGAAACAACCCATCTGACCTTACTAGGAAGCAGATCGATGGCCAGGGTATTGAGTGCCAAAGCCGGATTTAGCTTAATGGGCGATTGTGTTACAGAGGAGATGAGGCCAAAGACCTGGTTCCAGAAGCTTGTAAGGTTTTTACATGTCCACAAGATGTGGTATAAGTTGCCAACCTGGCCACACCCTCGCCAGCAGAGCGGGGAGTGTGCTGGGTAGAATTGAGACAGCCTATATGGTGTAAGGTACCAGCGGGAGAGAATTTTCTACGACAGTTCCCAGTGGTTGGTGCATTTCGACACCCCGTACGAGTGCCGGAAGGTGTGGGTCCACTGTTGTGGTGAGAAAGGTCGTTGGAGGTCGCCCTCCCACTTAATCATGGGATTTCATTTTTGAAAAGTTTTTTTTGTCATGGAATATGTTATAGAAGAAGGTGATGCCTTTTATCGACCCAGGAGGGGTTGTGAGGAACTGGTATACTGGGTATGGAATAGTGATGGGTGCTGGTGGGTTTTTAGTCAGGAACGTGGAGATACGAGTGTAAGTCTATAGTTCCGAACGAGGGATTTGGTATTGTTGAGTGAGGGAAGTAAATGGTTTCAGTCGATGTCGCTAAAGAGGTCGTCAATCCAGTGGATGTCACTGTCCTTCCATTTTAGGGTAGATAGACATGGGATCAAGATGTCTAGTAGTCGGATAGGTAGTCTTTGTTTACAATGGGCATCTCCTACATTTGTGTGTTTATGTAGTTCCCTCCAGGCTGCGATGGCGATTCTCATTGTAATCAACAAGTCTGGCATGTTTTGAGGTTTCCAATTGTCTGCTAGTAGTAAATGGTGCTCACCATTTGCTTCGTAATGGGCTCACCACACGCTGGCGGCCTGGACCCCGGAGTGAGGGGGCGGGTAGTGGAAGCCCGCTTTGTCCAGTAAGCGACGCTGGGGACTACCTGTTCACAGTGTGTTCCCATTGGGGGGGACAGGTACTCCTCTTTTCATCTTCCCACTCCGTTCGGGTTCTAGGTCCGCCCTCGCCCATGGTTTATTGAGGTACTACTCTTACTGGTATGCCTATAATGCAATTATGGTTGGGGGTTCCCTATGTTAGGGGCTCTCAACATGCCTTTTTTTGCTCATTGACAATTTTTCCTGTATTTGCACATTTGAAGCTGATGTTAATGCTTCTGTTTATGTAATCACGGCCTTACCCAATACTTTGTTATTACTGTATTATCTGAAAAACTTTCAATAAAAATTGATGTTTAAAAAAAAAAGAAGGCCCTTGAGCACCAGTGCAAATGAAACGCCCACAAAATTACCCCATTTAGCAAAGTAAACACCCAAACGTATATTCTGTTAAGCATAATGAGTCTTTTGAACATGTAATTTCTTTTCAAGTTTTTGGAAAATATGAAAAGAAAATTAAAGTGCATTTTTTTTACACAAAGTTGTTCATTTATAACAGGGATCCTCAAACGATGGCCCTCCAGCTGTTGCGGAACTACATGTCCCATGAAGCATTGTAAAACTCTGATATTCACAGACATGACTAGGCATGATGGGAATTGTAGTTCCTAAACAACTGGATGGCCATAGTTTGAAGACCCCTGATTTATAAGATATTTCAAACACATAGTATGCACATAGCAAAAATGACACCCCAAAATACATTGTGCTAATCCTCCTGAGTCTCGGCTCTCCCTCTATCTGTCTATTATATATTTTTTCCCCTAAATTGGGGGATAGTCTGTGTTGGTACGTGTGAGATCCACCTTTCCAAGTTTTTGGGGTTCATCTCATACTTCTGAAGATTTGAGGGTGCTGCCTGTTCCATACTCCCCCTACTCCTCATCCAGCGTTTTAGGGGTACAAACAATAGTAATTGGGGCCTAGTGTGGTTGTGTACGTGTGAGATACATACACTTTTTTGGATCATATTTTCTATTCCGCTATTTAATCAAAAACCTTTGGAGATCAGTTAAATTGGGGGATAGTCTGTTTTGGTACGTGTGAGATCCACCTTTCCAAGTTTTTGGGGTTCATCTCATACTTCTGAAGATTTGAGGGTGCTGCCTGTTCCATACTCCCCCTACTCCTCATCCAGCCTTTTAGGGGTACAAACAATAGTAATTGGGGCCTAGTGTGGTTGTGTACGTGTGAGATACATACACTTTTTTGGATCATATTTTCTATTCCGCTATTTAATCAAAAACCTTTTGGGATCAGTTAAATTGGGGGATAGTCTGTGTTGGTACGTGTGAGATCCACCTTTCCAAGTTTTTGGGGTTCATCTCATACTTCTGAAGATTTGAGGGTGCTGCCTGTTCCATACTCCCCCTACTCCTCATCCAGCCTTTTAGGGGTACAAACAATAGTAATTGGGGCCTAGTGTGGTTGTGTACGTGTGAGATACATACACTTTTTTGGATTATATTTTCTATTCCGCTATTTAATCAAAAACCTTTGGGGATCAGTTAAATTGGGGGATAGTCTGTGTTGGTACGTGTGAGATCCACCTTTCCAAGTTTTTGGGGTTCATCTCATACTTCTGAAGATTTGAGGGTGCTGCCTGTTCCATACTCCCCCTACTCCTCATCCAGCCTTTTAGGGGTACAAACAATAGTAATTGGGGCCTAGTGTGGTTGTGTACGTGTGAGATACATACACTTTTTTGGATTATATTTTCTATTCCGCTATTTAATCAAAAACCTTTGGGGATCAGATAAATTGGGGGATAGTCTGTGTTGGTACGTGTGAGATCCACCTTTCCAAGTTTTTGGGGTTCATCTCATACTTCTGAAGATTTGAGGGTGCTGCCCAGGACTGGGAGGTGAGTTGAATGCCCAAATATGTCATGGAAGAACTGGGTGCCCAGGAGAAGGGGGGCATGTTTTTGCTGAAAAAAAACTTTTTTGAAAAGGAGCTTTTATTCCACAACACAATGGAGGATAGAAGCAAGAAAAGTGAAACATTGTATCTGCTCAATCATCTCAGATCGGCTAATCCGACACTGAAAATTATTCATAGAAAATATCACTCTTTCCGGGACTGTCCCTTCACTTCCAGGAAATATATATGTAGAAATATTATTGTTCTGTTTTAAGGTTTGATTTTGCACATCAGAATACAGAATTTGCTCTGTTATAGAGATAGTTTGTTATAGAGATCTATAAAAAGTCTATGGAACAAATCTTTTCTGGGCTGAAAACCGAGAAAAATCTCTGAATACAATTCTTTGGATTCCTCATAAAGACATCGCTGACCAATGAAGGCTGATAATGAAACCGCTCACAGTTCTGATTGGCTCAGATCTGAATTAGCCATTTTCAAATCTTCCCGCTTGAATTGTGAAAAACGTTACAGACAAATAACCAGTCCCATTATAACACCAAATCCCACACTGAGAACTGAGATAATCAGATGAGATATGTATCCAATAAATATCTGTAACACTTTATTTTCAGGCAGATTAATTGATTAGTACGGAATAAACAGAAATAAAATTGGAAGATTATTGAATAGTGTAAAGCATTTCCATATGATCTCAGAATGCAGAACCCCCCCCCCCCCCCTTCCACTGCTACATACAGAACATGATAGTGAGATGACTCCTCTCATAGATCTCTACCTTTCTATATGATGGGAAATAAAGTATTACATGTTTCATTATCAGATCTGTATATGATCGGGGAACTGACCGATAATTAATGTTTCATCTTTCAGACATGACATGTAGCCGTTACGGATTCCCCCCTACATCCTAAAATAAACAAAAAGTGAAAGGGCTGGTAGAAATCTGTAGTAATCATGACACTGCCAGATAAATATATATACAACGAATCAATAAACACAGTTGTTTCATTTCAGTCTCTTATTTGTAAATAGAAATCGGAAACATTTTAACAATGTGTCTAAGTAAATTAAATTCTCTGCAGATCATTGAATGGCTGTGACCCCGCCCCTTCCATCAGTCTTCCATCAGGTCAGTTTTTTCTTATAAGCAAGAATGCAGGCCTTTTTTTCTCCTCAATATATTTTATTGTGAATAAAAAGGTAATTCAAAATAACAAGAACAGAGAAAAATAAAGCAGTAGTGAGACCGCAAGACTATCTCACTGCAGGAGAAGTGACATTTTATCCAAAACAAGAAATGCATGTAGATGCAGATATGTAGATGTTAGTAAACATGTCAAATGACTTTATTGGACAATTTCCTACTTCTAACTTCTATAAAGGACTGTGTGCTGTCCGAGGTGATATTGTGATCAGATTTGTATGTAGCTGATACTTTGTACATATTTTGTGTCATTTACCTATCAGGCAGCTTATGCCTTTATCTATGGACATCGATCTGCTGTTGATGATGGAAATAGATACCAATAGACAAAGATACAATGTTTAGTTTTTCTTGCTTCTCTCCCCCATTGTGTTGTGGGATAAAAGCTCCGTGATCTTCCCAACGTGTGATTTGAGATAAAGTAACAATGTAAGGCGGGAGATTGTGGAGGATGTTTTATTGTAAGAATGTGTGAGTGCGGCATATAGATGTTTAGGAGATCTGATTGTAGGTTTCCTATTGTGATCCGGGTGAGGGAACAACGTGCTATATATTTATTTATTTATATTTGTTTATATCGTATTTATGTGTGAAGGAAGGATGTGGTCTCCTTACAGGGACTGGCTGTCATTTTCCTCCATCCTTTGATCTCCAGAAGATATTCAACAGCATTAGAGATCATTGAATATTAAATACCAAACAAACATCCCCCATCTGAAAAGGAACACAGATCTCAGATCCCCCTTCACACTCCTTGGAAGGAAAAATACATTTTATTATCGGAAGAAAACGCCCAGAACTGTGATTGGTGCAATGTTCGCATTGTATAACTCATATTTCCCGCCGGAATTCTATGGAACGTTCCAATTATCTCAGATAGAATAATCCCACACTAAAATCTCATATCTCTTCCTCCGGGAACATCGATCAACCGTCCTCTGAATTGTCGGGCAGTTTATCTAACCATGAATAATAAATACGTTAGAAATATAAATGTCACATTTCTTTCAGTCTTTTTTCTTTTACTTCACAATACAGAATCCGCCCGGCTAGAGAATGTTTCCTATAGAGATCAAAGAAAAGTCTACTGAACAAGTATTTTCTGGGGGGGAAACGGAGAAAGATCTCAGAATACATTTCTTTGAAATCCTTATAAGAAAGACATTACTGGCTAAAGAAGGAAACGCCCACATCTCTGATTGGCTCAGATTTTATATTGCTCTGTTTTGAATTTGCCGCCTGAATTGTGAAGAACGTTACAGAGAAATAATCAGCTCTATTGTACCGCCAAATCCGACACTGAGATCATCAGATGAGACATATATCCGAGAAAATTAACATATACACTTCTGTATATGATCGTGGAACTGGTCGATAATTAGTGTTCTGTCTTTCAGAGATGAAGTAGTTACAGATTTCCCTCATATTAAAACCAGAATAAAAAAGTGAAAGTGTTGGTAGAAATATGTAGTAATAATGACACTGCCAGATACATATGTACAATGAATTAATAAAACAAATGTTTCTATTTTATCGGTCCCGTTTTGTAAATAGAAATAGCAAAATATTGACAATGTTTCTAAGTAAGGGAAATAAATATATATATATATATATATATATATATATATATATATCATCATGATATGTCAGAAAAAAATGTACAGTGGATCAATAAAGGAAACATTGCGCTTCTGATAAATTACACCCGTTTCTATTCAGTAAAACATTTAAAAGCTTCTAAATAAATTAACTTCTCTGCAGTGTAATAAATGACTGAACCCCGCCCCCTTCTCAGCATGTCTCCCATCAGGTCCGCTCAGCCTGTGAAATGTCTGAAGATGTGTGTCTTTGTTTCCTTTTCACAATATTTATAAATTTAAATTATATGAAATTACTATGAACAATTTCATGAAACTGGTTACTTTGTTTCTGGTAATAAAGTGTTAAGTTTCCTGTTCGTGTAATCTCCAGGAATAAATCGAAAATAAATGAGAAGAAGGAATACATGAATCTTCTGGAAATGTATTGCTGTGTATGTAATGCAACATTAATGTATCTGAATATAATATAATGATTAGGAGCCTTATAAATGAATAAGATTATCTTTATTTTGTATGAATGGTGTGACTCCGCCTCTTTCGCAGGAAGGTTTCCATCTGGTCCGCTCAGGCTGTATATAAGGAGGGCGGGCAGACAGCTGATCTCAGTCTGTCTTTGTAGCAGAGAATCATCATGTCTGGGCGCGGTAAAGGAGGAAAGGGTCTGGGGAAAGGAGGCGCTAAGCGCCACAGGAAGGTGCTCCGGGACAACATCCAGGGCATCACCAAACCCGCCATCCGACGTTTGGCCCGCAGAGGGGGTGTCAAGCGCATCTCCGGACTCATCTATGAGGAGACCCGCGGAGTGCTCAAAGTCTTCCTGGAGAATGTCATCCGCGATGCCGTCACCTACACCGAGCACGCCAAGAGGAAGACCGTCACCGCCATGGATGTCGTCTATGCCCTAAAACGCCAGGGCCGCACTCTCTACGGATTCGGAGGCTAAACCCTGACACCCACCGCTTACCCCACTTCACCCCAACAAAGGTCCTTCTCAGGGCCACCCACCTTCTCACACAAAGGGCTGATGATGATTCATAACTCAGAAATGTAATTTCTATATATTTATCGTGTAACAATAAGAACTTCCGCTAATTGTTTCAGTAAGAAATTGAATGGAGCGATGTCTGGCTGCCCATACACTCTGCTAAACATAAAGCAGATTGAACAATAGATGTTAGAACAGGACAATATTATATGTGGAATCTTATTGGGCGGTCAGTAGATCTATAGGAGATTGTACAGTCAGCACTCAGGGTGGTGGAGCCGATTGCTGAGTCAGGAGAATAGATCATAGTTTATCCTGGAACTGAACCTAAAAATGTATATTTCATTATGAAAAGAATGGAGATCACTAATACTGAGATGATTCTAGAAATAGAATGTTTCAAAGATGGAATTTTTGTGAACATTCCGATTGTAATACAGGAAGAAGAAATCTGTGCATCTGCTATATGTACAAATTGTATATCAGGCAGAGGGGAGATATAGTTCTACACAGATCTGATAATGAAACATGCAATCCTTTATTTCCCATCATATAGAAAGGTAGAGATCTATGAGAGAAGTCCTCTCATGTTGTGTGTGGGGGAGGGGGATTCTGAGGACTTTAAATAATGTAAAACATTTTCATATGTTCTCTTTTCTTTCATCTTCAGATTCCATTTGTAGTCATTCCTCACTAAGCGGTGAAAATAAAACTATGAAGTGTTGATATTTCTCGGATAAATGTCGGATTTGGCGGTATAATAGGGCTGATTATTTCTCTGTAACGTTCTCCACAATTCAGGCGGGCAAATTTAAAATCTGAGCCAATCAGAGCTGTGGGCGTTCCTTTCATCCGCCAGTAATGGCTGAGGATTCTGTAGTAAAATCAAACCCTAAAACAATGTAACATTTCAATGCTTATAAAACTGCCTGGAAGCAGAGGGTGACCGTTGATGAATTTTCCCCGGAAGGGAGATTTTATGTCAGATCAGCCAATCAGGGAGGATTGTAACTTTCCATGCTATTCCTGCGGGAAATTTGAGCCAATCACAGTTCTGAACGTTTTTTCTTCCTTTACAGGAGAATCCTGACTTGGATGATATTGGAGATCCTTGGGAAGATGTTTTGTTTGGTAATTGCTGATTTGTAGAATCCATTCAGCAGGAATAAAGGATGGGGAATGACGAGGAGTTCCTGGAGGGAGATGAGAACTTTAGAAAGGAGATTCTCCAATAATGAGTGGAAGGCTCTCTTTAGATGTAGGAAATGTTCTCACTACAAGTCCCCGGTATTAGAAGGGTTAATAAGCAAGTTGTTTGCTTTTTAGAGGTATTTGTAGGAATGAAAAACTTTTCCTACTGAGTGATAGATGTGATTTGTTGTAAGACACAGAATGAGGTATGAGGCTCTTTGTATGTAGTTGTGGGTGGCTCTGAGAAGAGCCTTTGTGTTTGGTGAGGAAGAGGAGTTGGGGATTACTTGGTCTTGGCGGCCTTGTGGCTCTCGGTCTTCTTGGGCAGCAGCACGGCCTGGATGTTGGGCAGGACTCCTCCCTGGGCGATGGTGACGCCCCCGAGCAGCTTGTTGAGCTCCTCGTCGTTGCGGACGGCGAGCTGGAGGTGTCGGGGGATGATGCGGGTCTTCTTGTTGTCGCGGGCGGCGTTGCCGGCCAGCTCGAGGATTTCAGCGGTGAGATACTCGAGAACAGCGGCCAGATAGACGGGAGCTCCGGCCCCGACCCGCTCGGCATAGTTACCCTTCCTGAGCAGGCGGTGAACACGACCGACTGGGAACTGCAGACCAGCCCGGGACGATCGGGTCTTGGCCTTAGCCCGAACCTTTCCTCCTTGTTTACCGCGGCCAGACATGATTCTGTGATAATGGAGTTCTCAAAGAGATGTGAATGGCTGGAGCCGCTCCCTTTCCTGTTATACTCTGAATGATATGACGTCTCGCCCTGTGATTGGCCACGTTTGAAGCCAGCCAATAACCTCTAGGTTTGTATCTAGACCAATCGGTAAAAGAGGTAGGAAAGCATGACGTCACTCCCCATCACATGGCTGAGTCCTCCAATAGAAGAGTGAGGAGGGAGGAGGCTCATTTGCATAGGACCGCCTATATAAGCAGCACATGAGGGCGGCGCCAGTACACTTTCTCTTCTCAGAGCGGAGAAAACATTCTTATCCTTGATCATGCCTGAACCAGCCAAGTCCGCCCCGGCGCCCAAGAAGGGCTCCAAGAAAGCCGTGACCAAGAGCCAGAAGAAGGACGGCAAGAAGCGGAGGAAGAGCAGGAAGGAGAGTTATGCCATCTACGTCTACAAGGTGCTCAAGCAGGTCCACCCCGACACCGGCATCTCCTCCAAGGCCATGAGCATCATGAACTCCTTCGTCAATGACATCTTCGAGCGCATCGCCGGCGAAGCTTCCCGCCTGGCTCATTACAACAAGCGCTCCACCATCACCTCCCGGGAGATACAGACGGCTGTCCGCCTCCTCCTGCCCGGAGAGCTGGCCAAGCACGCCGTCTCCGAGGGCACCAAGGCCGTCACCAAGTACACCAGCGCCAAGTAATACCCTTCCCCCATCCATCACCCCAACAACACACAAAGGCTCTTCTAAGAGCCACCCACAGACATCACAGCAGAGCTCTACTCCGATCTTTATGTGTTTTGTCATTAAGGAAGTTAATTAATTTTTAGAAAATAGAAAACTTTTCTCTTTAAATTATCTTTAGATAAGTACTGTAGATCGCCTAGACTGGGAGGGGAGTGGATCGAACCTTCCTTCTATTCCCATCCTGATTCTAGATTTATTGTGGAGATCTATCTCCACTTTCTGCCTCTATACATTCCCTATTCATCGCCTCGTAATGCACACACACCCGACTGTTCTACCAGGAATCACCACAAGGCGGCAGAGCTGAATAAACATGTATATGCCGAACTCACACATTCTTACAATAAAACATCCTCCGCCTTACATTGTTACTTTATCTCAAATCACACGTTGGGAAGATCGCGGAGCTTTTATCCCACAACACAATGGGGGAGAGAAACAAGAAAAATGAAACATTTATCTATTCAATCAGCCCAGCCAAATCTTTGTCTATTTGTATATATTTCCATCACCAACAGCAAATCGATGTCCATAGATAAAGCCATAAGCTACCTGATAGGTAAATGACACAAAATATGTACAAAGTATCAGCTACACAAAAATCTGATCACAATATCACCTCGGACAGCACACAGTCCTTTATAGAAGAAGACAATTCTCCAATGAAGTCATTGGACAGCCTGCCATTACAAGGAGGGGGAGGGGACTTCCCCACATTCTGCGCAAAATTCTAATAAATTACAGCATATAAAACAGCCAAACGTGGCGTTTTGAATGTTTCCAAGCGCAGAGGAGGGGTTTGGGGTCTTTTAGACCCCCAGATCCCTCCACAAGAGTACCTGTAAAAAAAATAATAATAAAACATATGTATATATATATATATATATATATATATTTTTTTTTTTTATTTATTTTAATGTACGAAAATATCGGTTGATATTTACCGATATGCGATGACCAAACTATCGGTATCGGCAATAAAAAAAAAAAAAAAAAAAAAAAAAAAAAAAACTATAACGGTCGATCACTAGTTTTAAGAACAAAATGTAACAACAGGTATAATTTTTAAAACATTTTGTGTAGTTTGGTGCCTAAAAAGTCCATAAGAGTTCACTGATCAATTTACTATTATATTTGGGATGTGGCACCTTTTTATGCTCGCATTCACAGCACCACCCTGTGAGGAGGCCTTTATTCCCTAGCTCCTTTATTACTAACACTTTAAGTTTTTAATCTGCTAATGATGATTCATCTATAAATGTGTAGATATTAGTAATTGTGTTAAACATGTGGAATGACGTAGGAACATTTTTCTATTTCTAACTTTTATAAAGGACTGTGTGCTGTCTGAGGTGATATTGTGATCAGATTTGTATGTAGCTGATACTTTGTACATATTTTGTGTCATTTACCTATCAGGCAGCTTATGGCTTTATCTATGGACATCGATCTGCTGTTGGTGATGGAAATAGATACAAATAGACAAAGATTTGGCTGGGCTGATTGAATAGATACAATGTATCGTTTCTCTTGCTTCTCTCCTCCATTGTGTTGTGGGATAAAAGCTCCGCGATCTTCCCAACGTGTGATTTGAGATAAAGTAACAATGTAAGGCGGGAGATTGTGGAGGATGTTTTATTGTAAGAATGTGTGAGTGCGGCATATAGATGTTTAGGAGATCTGATTGTAGATTTCCTCACCTAAGATTGTGACCCGGCTGAGGGAACAACGTGCTATATATTTATTTAGTTATTATATTTGTTTATATCGTATTTAATGTGAAGGAAGGATGTGATCTCCTTACAGGGACTGGCTGACATTTCCCTCCATCCTTTCATCTCCAGAAGATATTCAGCAGAATTAGAGACAGAGAACTGTGATTGGTGAAATTTTCACATTATATAATTCAAATTTCCCGCCGTAATTCTATGGAACGTTGCAATTATCTCAAATAGAATAATCCGACACTAAAATTTGACATCTCTTCCTTCGGGAACATCGATCAACCGTCCTCTGAATTGTCGGGCAGTTTATCTAACCAAGAATAATAAATACGTTAGAAATATAAATGTTCATTTCTTCCAGTCTTTTCTTTTACTTCACAATCCAGAATTCGCCCTGCTAGAGAAGGTTTCCTATAGAAATTAATGAAAAGTCTACTGAACAAGTATTTTTTTTTTTTTTTTGGGGGGGGGGGGACGATTAACGATTTCAGAATGCATTTCTTTAAAATCCTTATAAGAAAGACATTATTGACTGAAGAAGGAAACGCCCACAGCTGTGATTGGCTCAGATTTCAAATTGCTCCTTTTTAAATTTGCCGCCTGAATTGTAAAGAACGTTACAGAGAAATAATCAGCCCTATTATACCGCCAAATCCGACACTGAAACCTGAGATCATCAGATGAGACATTTAACCGAGAAATCTCATCAATTCTTTATTATCAAGAAGATGAATAGAAATGGAATGTGAAGATGATTGAATAATGTAAAACATTTCCATATCTTCTCTTTTATTCCAAGTCCTCAGAATGCAGAATCCCCTCCCCCATTGCTACATACAGAACATGATAGTGAGATGACTTTTCTCATAGAACTCTACCTTTCTATATGATGGGATAGGAAGTATTACACGTTTCATAGAAACCTTCATTAGAGATTTTACCTGAAAATCAAATCTAAACTCTGACACCTTACTGATCACTAAGAAAAAAACGACTTTATAAAGCCAGAAATTATTTCCGATTCAATAAAACATTTCCCGATGATCCTTCCTGGGCAGTTTATAGTAAAATTGTCCTTTAGTGGATTTCACAAAGCATTTCATCTTCACAATATTTCTAATGTCTCCTATTTCAGGAATGGCGCGCACAGCTTTCCGGGCAGGTTCGGGTTAATCTGCCCCATGTGACCTCTTGCTGGGAAAGCCCCGCCCTACTGAAAGCTGAATCACACAACTCAGTCATTGGCTGATTAGAGCTCTAAGAAATAGTCCAATTAAACCTAAGAAGGCGTGGTCAGCACTAACCAATAAACGCGGAGCGCGGTCTGTATAAATAGACGCCGCACAGCCCGTATTCTCACACTTCTGTTCCGTCTGGAGATTAGAAGAGTTTTTCCGCCATGGCAAGAACCAAGCAGACCGCTCGTAAGTCCACCGGAGGGAAGGCTCCCCGCAAGCAGCTGGCCACCAAAGCCGCCCGCAAGAGCGCCCCGGCTACCGGCGGAGTCAAGAAGCCTCACCGCTACAGGCCCGGCACCGTGGCTCTCCGGGAGATCCGCCGCTACCAGAAATCCACCGAGCTGCTCATCCGCAAGTTGCCCTTCCAGCGCCTCGTCCGAGAGATCGCCCAGGACTTCAAGACCGACCTGCGCTTCCAGAGCTCCGCCGTCATGGCTCTGCAGGAAGCCTCCGAGGCTTATCTCGTAGGACTCTTCGAGGACACCAACCTCTGCGCCATCCACGCCAAGAGGGTCACCATCATGCCCAAAGACATACAGCTGGCACGCCGCATCCGCGGAGAGAGGGCCTAAATACATTCTTATCTCCCTCCATACTATCTCTACAAAGCACAAAGGCTCTTTTCAGAGCCACCACATCCGCCTCACAAAGAGCTCCATACTACCTCATCACCCCTACTACATGCTGCCAATCCCCGCTACTACATTTCTACACCCCTACTACATGCTGCCAATCCCCGCTACTACATTTCTACACTTTCCCGGCCATCAGCTTCACTGCATTTCTCTTTTCTCTCCGCTCCGATCCTCAGTGTGGAAGTAAATCTCATCTGTAACATTTCTAAACCGATCCCAGAGAAATTCACATTTCTCATCTATAAAGGAGATCCTTTTACCGATTTATTGTCCCCTAAATACAATGGAACTCATCTGTAACATTACTAACAATTACAGAGTAACAATTCACACTTCCTCAATATCTTCCCTAAGAGATACATTGGGACAATATTTAACGGTAAAACAAATCACTTCCTAGGAACAGATTGAACAATGTTTGGATTCTCTCAGGAGACACATTCTTGTATTTTCTAGAAACGTCATTTCTTATTCCAAACAGAATCGCTAGGAATAGTGCTTAGAGATCTGAGGATCGATCAGCCCATAGAGGAGGATGAGATCTCACGATCATTACAATGATTCTTCTTAGAACGTTCATAATGGCCGCATTACATACTGAAATATCATGTGTGGCTCTGTTAGGAGGAGGTAAGTGTAGCTCTGTTAGGAGGAGATGGGTGTAGGTAGGTGTAGCTCTGATAGGAGGAGATGGGTGTAGGTAGGTGTAGCTCTGATAGGAGGAGATGGGTGTAGGTAGGTGTAGCTGTTAGGAGGTGGGGTGTAGGCAGGTATGTGTAGCTCTGTTAGGAGGAGGTGGGTGTAGGTAGGTATGTGTAGCTCTGTTAGGAGGAGGTGGGTGGCTCTGAGAAGAGCCTTTGGGGGGTGTAGATGGAGATCTCCGGCTGCTGGGATTTATTTCTTCTTCGGAGCGGCCTTCTTGGGCTTGGCTGCTGTCTTGGCTTTGGCCGCCTTCTTAGCCGGACTCTTGGCGGCTTTTTTCGGTTTGGCTGCAGCTTTGGGCTTCTTGGGGCTCTTTGTCGCCTTCTTGGCAGCTGCAGCCTTTGCCGGTTTTTTGGGGCTCTTGGCCGCTTTGCTGGCCGCCTTCTTCTTAGGGGACTTCGCCGGCTTCTTGGGTGATTTGGCCGCCGGTTTCTTGGGGGACTTGGCCGGCTTCTTAGCAGCAGCCAATGGCTTCTTGGCGGTTTTCTTGGCCTTGTCGCCCTCTTGCTGCTTCTTGTTGATCTTGAAGGATCCGGAGGCTCCATGTCCTTTCACCTGGACGAGGTTCCCCTTGGTCACCAGCGCCCTGACGGCGATCTTCAGACGGCTGTTGTTCTTCTCCACATCGTATCCTCCGGCGGCCAGGAGCTTCTTGAGGGCGGCCAGGGAGACCCCGCTGCGCTCCTTGGAAGCGGCCACGGCTGTGACGATGAGATCGGACACGCTGGGACCGGACGGCTTCTTGCTGCCTTTCTTCCCTCCTCCGGCTGTCGCCTTCTTAGTCGCCTTCTTCTTGGCGGCGGGCTCCGCTGGAGGAGCGGCGGCTGGGGCGCTCTCAGTCTCCGTCATGATTCTCAGGGAGTTTTTAAAACAGATAATAGAAACATCATTCTGGGATGGCGCTCTGCCTTATATACAGACGTTCTGCGCCGCTATTGGTTGATATAGAATTTGTCTTCTGCGCTGCTATTGGTTACACCTTAAACACGCCCACTAATTCTTATTTCAGTGTTGGAGAATCTTCTCTCTCTTCTTGTGTTTCCCCGTCAGAGAGATAAACGATTTTAATATGAAATGGAAGGATGGCCGATCTTTATCGGGGACCCGATCTGCTCACTGGACTGTCACTTATCGATCTCTCACTTACCGCTCTCATCATCTGCTCAGGAGGCTGAACACAGAGGCTGCAAACACCTCCAACCTCCTGAGTGTGTGTCTCATTCTTCCTTCTACCTGCTTTTCTACACACATTCCTATCAGAAATCAATCTTCTCACATCTCCAACTACAATCATCTTCACATTACATGAGTGAAGAGAGAAGATCAGGAAACATTTCCCTCCAACACACAAATCTGCTCGTCTATAGCTGAGTAGAAGGAGCCTGGAACAAAAACATCAGCCGGGGACATCAGATCCCTGTGTGATGTGATGGGAGAGATTGTTAGAGATTTCGAAGGTGTCAGTACATTAAACATTACATGTTCTCATCATCTTTGTATCATTTTCTGCTCATCATTACAAATATATTGTCACTGGATATTCTGAGTAACTTTATTAGCACATATTACTACACAGCTATATAGACTACTCAGGTAGAATGTTTCCTTGTATCTAGAATCAGAGGTAACATCTACACATTCCTTCACACGGGGCAAAAAGAGGATGTAAGTAAGGCAGAGGTTGGTGTTAATCGTCTTTATTATTATTATTATTATTAATAATAATAATCATTTTTTATTTATTTTTCCATTTTATTTCAATATATAAAATAAGGGAGGGTTATAATAAACCCCATGAAAAATGTATTTTTACCATCTTTGGTCCCATAGCTAAACGGGGAGTGAGAAGAAATCCTTGCAAAGTGAGGGGATCCCTGATTCACACCAGAACTAGTGTCCAGTGTGAAAGAATTCCACTCTACTACTGTTCCGGTGATAACCCAACATTTGAGATTTTCTTTTACTTTCAAGCTCAGTGAAAATGGTAAACAGGACAGATAGAGAGGGTAAATACCCCCCTCAATGGGGACACAAGCAGAATTAAAAACCTGTCAGGGGGTCCTATCCCTTTCCACTCCAACTAAAATAAAGAAAAAAGTATGTGTCTTAAGTGATCTTTTTTTTTTTTTTTTTTTTTTAAATTATTATTATTACTTTAATTTTGTATTTGATTTTTTTTTTTTTTTTTTTAAAGATGTAAAGGAAACAAAAAATGAAATGAGAAGATACATTCTCAAAGTATAGCATGTATACAAATTGGATTGCTCAGAGAGCAAACAAATATACAATTCAAGAAGTACGGGCATGTAAGCTATTGGTCTGTATATATAAGGTCATGTGGCTATGAATATTTGGGTTGTATCATACCGCAAGTATTTTATTTGCTCTTTCTATTTCAAGAACAAAATGCAATAAAATGTATCATTTGTAAGACATTTTGTGTAGTTTGGTGCCTAAACAGGCCATAAGAGTTCACTGATCAATTTTGCTATTCAATTTGGGATGTGGCACCTTTTTATGCTCGCATTTACAGTACCACCCTACGAGGATGCCTTTATTCCTTAGCTCCTTTATTACTAACACTTTAAGTTTTTAATCTGCTAATGTTGATTCATCTATAAATGTGTATATATTAGTAAAGGTGCTCCTTCTGGACGATAGGAAGATTCAGATGCATTATCCCGCTAAACTCGACATTGTAGAAGTTCTATTCATAGATCTGCTCATCTTCTTCAAAATCACATCACTTGTGTCGCTTTTCAGGTTCCAAATATTTCTTCCAAACCGGTTAAATTCTCGATGATTACTGACACAAGTCTGGCGCCAAGTAATCCGAATCAATTATTTTCTATTTCCAAATCCAACAGATCTTCCCAGAGCCTAAGAAGGAGCCGGACATACATGTTTAGGAGATCTGATCGTATATTTATACACCTAAGATTGTGATCCGGGTGGGGGGACAATGTGCTATAATGACACCTGTCTGTTCAAATTAGAATAAATATATATATATATATATATATATATATATATATATATATATATATATATATATATATCATCTAATTGTTTATATCGTATAAGGAACGATGTGATCTCCTTATAGGGGTTAGTTTTCATTTTCCGTCATCCTTTAATTCTGCTGAATATCCTCTGGAGATCAGAGATCTTTCAGTATTAAATACCAAACAAACATCCCTCATCTGAAAAGCAACAAAAATTTCAGATCCTCCTTTACACTGCTTGGACGAAAAATACATTTTATTATCAGAAGAAAACGTCCAGAACTGTGATTGGTGCAATTTTTACATTCTAAAATTCAGATTTCCCGCCGGAATTCTATGGAACGTTCCAATTATCTCACAAAGAATAATCAGACACTAAAATCTGATATCTCTTCCTCCGGGAACATCGATCATCGGTCCTCTGAATTGTCGGACAGTTTATCTAACCAAGAATAATAAATACGTTAGAAATATAAATGTCACATTTCTTCCAAGCTTTTCTTTTACTTTACAATACAGAATCCGCCCTGCTAGAGAATGTTTCCTATAGAGATCAATGAAAAGTCTACTGAACAAGTATTTTCTCGGGGGGAAACGGAGAAAGATCTCAGAATAGATTTCTATGAAGTAGAGGCTTAAGAGGGAAACGCCCACGGCTCTAATTGGCCCAGATTTCACATAGCTCTTTTTTAAATTTGCCGCCTGAATTGTGAAGAACGTTACAGAGAAATACTCAGCCCTATTATACCGCCAAATCCGACACTGAGACCTGAGATCATCAGATGAGACATTTATCCGAGAAATCTCATCAATGCTTTATTATCAAGAAGATGAATAGAAATGGAATGTGAAGATGATTGAATAATGTAAAACATTTCCATATGTTCTCTTTTATTCCAAGTCCTCAGAATGCAGAATCCAACCCCCCCCCCCCCCCCACACACACACACACACACATACACACTGCTACACAGAGAACATGATAGTGAGATGACTTCTCTCATAGATCTCTACCTTTCTATATGATGGGATAAAAAGTATTACACGTTTCATCATCACATCTGTATATGATCGTGGAACTGGCCGATAATTAATGTTCCCTTTTTCAGAGATGTAACAGTTACAGATTTCCCCCATATTAAAACTAGAGTAAAAAAGTGAAAGTGCTGGTAGAGATATGTAGCAATGATGACACTGCCAAATACATATGTACAATGAAACAAATGTTTCATGTCTGATCGGCTCCCTCTTTGTAACTTTAAAATCAGCAAACTGTTAACAATGTTTCCAACTAGTAAATGAAGAAAGAAAAAACTTATATAAATATATCAAATTATGACATGTCAGAAAAAATGTACAATGAATCAATAAAGAAAATATCTCGCTTCTGATAAATTACATCCGTTTCCATTCATTACAATATTCTAAATAAATGCAATTATCTGCAGTGTAATAAATGACTGACAGCGCCCCCTTCTCAGCATGTCTCCCATCAGGTCCGCCCAGCCTTACACCCAGGAAGGTGAGATGTCGGGAAAACGTGTCCTTGTTTCCTTTTCAAAACAATATTTTATAAATATTAAATTACTTTGAACAATTAAAACTGGTGATTGTGTTTCTGTTATGAAGTGTTAAAGATTCCTTTTCTCCGTGTAATCTCCAGCTATAAATAGAAATACATGATAAGAAGGAATAAATGCATCTTCCGGAAATGTATTGCTGTTGCATTAATGTATCGGCATATAATATAATAATTAGGTGCCTTATAAATGAATTAAATTGTCTTATTTTTTTAATGAATGGTGTGACTCCGCCTCTTTCCCAGGAAGGTTTCCATCTGGTCCGCTCAGGCTGTATATAAGGCGGGCGGGCAGACAGCTGAGCTCAGTCTGTCTTTGTAGCAGAGAATCATCATGTCTGGTCGCGGTAAAGGAGGGAAGGGTCTGGGGGAAAGGAGGCGCTAAGCGGCACAGGAAGGTGCTCCGGGACAACATCCAAGGCATCACCAAACCCGCTATCCGACGTTTGGCCCGCAGAGGGGGTGTCAAGCGCATCTCCGGACTCATCTATGAGGAGACCCGCGGAGTGCTGAAGGTTTTCCTGGAGAATGTCATCCGCGATGCCGTCACCTACACCGAGCACGCCAAGAGGAAGACCGTCACCGCCATGGATGTCGTCTATGCTCTCAAACGCCAGGGGCGCACTCTCTACGGATTCGGAGGTTAAAAAACCCCAACATCCACCGCTTACCCCACTTCATCACAACAAAGGTCCTTCTCAGGGCCACCCACCTTCTCACACAAAGGGCTGATCATTCACAACTCCCAACACTCATTTCTACACATTTATTGTGTAACCATAGGAACTGCCGCTCATTTCTTTTCACTAAGAAATGGAGTGCTGCGATGTCTAGCTGCCCATACACTCTGCGATCTGATTGTTCGATCTGTTTTACGTTTAACAAAGCTATGGAAGAACAGAACAATATTACAAATTACATTGGTTGGGCAGTTGATGCATTGTTATAGTTGATTGTAGAGTCCGCACTCCGGGTGATGGAGCCGATTTTCCGAGCTGGCTGCTGGGTGAGGAGAATATATCGTTTATGTTGAAACTGAACCTAATATTTCTAACGTATTTATTATTCTTGGTTAGATAAACTGCCCGACAATTCAGAGGACGGATGATCGATGTTCCCGGAGGAAAAGATATCAGATTTTAGTGTCGGATTATTCTATCTGAGATAATTGGAACGTTCCATAGAATTCCGGCGGGAAATTTAAATTTTAAAATGTGAAAATTGCACCAATCACAGTTCTGGGCGGTTTCTTCCCATAATAAAATGTATTTTTCTTCCAAGGAGTGTGAAGGGGGATCTGAGATCTGTGTTCCTTTTCAGATGGGGGATGTTTGTTTGGTATTTAATATTCAATGATCTCTGATCTCCAGAAATTATTCAGCAGAATTAAAGGATGGAGGTGTTTGGGAATAGAAAATAATTGATTGAATATTTGGAACCTGAAAGGCGACACAAGTGATGTGATTTGGAGGAAGATGAGCGAATCTATGAATAGAACTTCTACAATGTCGAGTTTAGCGGGATAATGCGGCTCAATCTTCCTATTGGCCAGTCGAATAACGGCGGGAGATTTAAAAGAAGCAACTCTGATCCATTATAGGCGTGGTCTATTAATAGCCAAGAGAGTAAATAATGTCCTGAACTATGAATTATAATGTGATGTGACGTAGGAGGAATGGATTTGGTTGGAGGAGTTTAGCGGTGAGTAGACGATCAGCATAGATAGATTGGAAGTAAAAGAGATGAGAGAGAATGAAGTTCTGTGATCACATTTCCTCTCATTACTACTCACCTGTATTACAAGTCTGAGTGTGATAAGAAGACAAAGTGTTTGCCTGTAGAGTGCACTTTAATTATACAATTTATCACAATAAAATATTACTTGATAAAGAAAATAAATCCAATTATGTCCGGCTCTTGGGTGGGAAACTAATAATAATGACATTTAGTAGAGAAGTACTGTGGGGAATGGATCAAACCGTCCTGATTCTAGATTTATTGCGGAGATCATCTCCACTTTCTGCCTCTATACATTCCCAATTCATCGCCTCGTACTGCACACATACCCAACTGTTCTACCAGGAATCACCACAAGGTGGCAGAGCTGAATAAACATTTATGCCGCGCTCACACATTCTTACAAGAAAAAAGAAGCAAGATAAAAGAAACATTGTATTTATTCCATCAGCCCAGCCTATTTGTATCTATTTCCATCATCAACAGCAGATTGATGTCCATAGATAAAGCCATAAGCTGCCTGATAGGTAAATGACACAAAATATGTACAAAGTATCAGCTACATACAAATCTGATCACAATATCACCTCGGACAGCACACAGTCCTTTATAGAAGTTTGAAGTAGAAAATGTTTCCTTTATCATTGGACATGTGTAGCACCTTTACTAATATCTACACATTTTTTTTCAAATTTTTTTATATCTGTTTTTTTTTTTTTTTTTACAGAATTCTGAGTTTATTAATACAATAGTCTCTATTAGGATGATTTTAGAACCAATGAGGAACAAAGTAGTACCACCCACAGACCATCTTTCTGCAGACATACATATCTTCTGCTCTGTAAGATTTGTAAATCTACCCTAGTTACAGCATACAGTATAGGGAAGCAGGGCAGTGCTGGGTTCTGTGGTTCCTTGTACAGGTGTCAAACAGGCGGCCCTCCAGCTGTTACAGAACTACAAGTCCCATGAGGAATTGCGAGGCTGACAGTTACAAGCATGACTCCCACAGGCAGAAGCATGATAGAACTTGTAGTTCCGCAACAGCTGCAGGGCCACCAGTTTGACACCCACAGGCCACTGTATTAAAAACTCCTCATTTTGCTGTCATCCTCCTGCTCTGCCATCTGTTCCATCATAAAGAGCCATGCTGAAAACATGTGTGTCTATGGTCATAACAGATCAATCATAACAGTTACTTGTCTGGACTAATACAGCTTTGTTACAGGCACTTAGCTCCATATATGGTCTGGACACTTTTGGTGTGATTTGAGGACTGCTGGCCTGGTGTGAATATGGCACGCTGATGTGATGTGGGCACCTCCAATCAAATATGGTCACTTCTGTTGTCATACAGGTACCTCTGCTGTGACATGGCCCATGTCACAGCAGAGGTACCTGTATGACAACAGAGGTGACCATATCTGATTGGAGGGGTGCCCACTAGAGATGGCCTTGCGGTTCGCCCGGCGGTTGGTTCGCGGCAAATTTTGCTTGTTCGCTACCCGCCAATTTTCGAACACATGGTGTTGTTCGTGGCGGCCATATTAGTTTACATTGGGGAGAATTTTGACCCATGACACAGCCATCAGGTGGAACGGGACAGCCATTGAAACATTTCAGCACATGTACATGCCTCCTATCCTATAAATAGACCAGAGCAGGCGGCCATTTCACATTCTGCTTTTTGTCAGCGTAGGGAGAGGTCTGCTGCATGCATCAGGGAGAGATTGTAAGGGAAAAATAGCTCTGTTAAGATCCAAAAAAGTCCTTTTCAGGGCTGGTATTTCGGTATAGGTCTACTAGTATCTTTTTCAAGTTAGGGGCAGGTATCCAGTCAGTGCTTTAGGGGCAGTTAGAGATCGGCAGCAGTGACACAAAACGCTCTGTTAATGTCCACAAAAGTCCTTTTCAGGGCTGGTATTTCGGTATAGGTCTACTACAGTCTCTTTTGAGTTTAAGGACAGGTATCCAGTCTGTGCTTTAGGGGAAGTTAGAGATCGGCAACAGTCACACAAATCACTCTGTTAATGTCCACAAAAGCCATTTAAAGGGCTGCAATTTTTTTGGTATTGCTGTGCAGTGCACCATGTAAGGGGGGGGGGGGGGAGGGTAATCCACGGTATAATATAGTTCGTAGAAAGCATATTATAGTGGATCAGTGGTATTATTGTCCACTGTGCAGCATTGTGACAAGTGTGGTGACTGAGCGTTGCTGCAGCAATACTAAAAACAGGGCCGGCCTTAGGGGGGGGCTCTGTGTGTGGGGTCTCTGATGTGAGGGGGCTCTGTGTGGGGGTCTCTGATGTGAGGTGGGTCGCTGATGTGAGGGGGGCTCTCTGATGTAGGGGGGCTCTAAATTAAGGGGATTTTGTGTGGGGGGTCTCTGATGTGCGGGGGTTCTCTGATGTAAGGGGGGCTAAGTTATTAGTGATCATAAAAAAGAAAAGTCAAATAAAGTGCAAAAAAGGTGCACAGGATTAGCTCGCACAGGGCGCCTGAACACCTAAGGCTAGCCCTGACTACAAACAGTGACAAAAGCACTTTTAATGTATTATAACTGGTGTGATAGACCAATTGCCCCCCCCCCCCCCCCAATACCACATATTGCAGTGGGGTGTTATCTGAGTATACTTTTACGAGTGTATTTGTGTCCTGCAACAATATTGCCTCTTTTGCTGCATTCAATCTGATATACACAGTGCCAAACTCCCTGGCCAATTTTTTGAACAACTGGTGTGATAGACCAGTGGCCCCCAATACCACATATTGAAGTGGCATGTTATTTAACAGTATACTTTTCTAAGAGTGTATTTTAGTCCTGTAAACTTTTGGCCTCTGTTGCTGTATTAACTGTGCTACACACAGTGACAACAGTTACTAGCCAATTATTTGTAGAACTGGTGTGATAAAACTGTGGCCCCCCAATACCACAGATTGAAGTGAGGTGTTGTATACCTTTTTTCCAGATATACTGCAATTCTCTAGAGACTTTTGTCACAGGGTAATTAAAAAACATGGCTTTCGGTTCCGGCGCCGCATGGAGTAGTCACACTCCACCTCAGCTCCCGCGCCCGGCTTAAAAATCTGCCATTCGCCCGCTATTGTACCCATCGGGGACCCGCAGCCCGGCCGTGCACTCACCCGCCACCACGATGGATCGTTTCCTGGAGAAATCGGGTCCGCGGGCAGCCCAGGAACCGCCCGCTGTCCAAGCCGCGCTTTCCTCACAGCAGCCGGCAGAGGCCTCGGAGCCAGCCATGGAGGTGGGCGGCCCCTCCTCCTCCCATACTCCGCACATCGATCCGGGGTTCATTGAACGGATCGCACAGGCTGTTGCCTCTCTCCTATCCCCTACCATACAAAGCACTGTGGAGAAAGCAGTGCAGTCTGGCATGCTGCAAATAAAGAAGGAGCTGGGGGAACATGTCACCAGGTTAATCGAGGCTGAGCAGCGTATTTCCAGCCTGGAGGATGAACTTTATCACATGCAGGCCCAAGAACAAATGCAGGAAAAGACGAATGTATTCCTGTCACAGAAACTTGAAGACTTGGAAAACCGAGCCAGACGCAGCAACTTGCGTTTTGTGGGAGTCCCAGAATCGCTACTTTCTTCAGAGCTGATTGACTTCTGCTCCCGCCGCATCCCGGAGGCGCTTGGTCTGACCGGTGTTCATGTGGTAGAACGAGCTCACCGCATTGGGGCTCATTCTAAGGACCGCAAGACCCCTAGGCCCATCATTGCTAAATTTCTTAATTATGCTGACAAGAACTTGCTACTGCAGAAATACAGACAATCCAAATCCCTTCAGGTGGATGGGGTCAAAGTTTTAATATTTGCTGATTACTCCATTGAAGTGTCAAAAAACGGAAAGCATTTCAGCAAATCTGCTCCCAGCTTTTCCAACAACACATAAAGTTCACCCTTGCCTACCCCGCCATTCTGCGTCTGAAATCATCTACTGGTGAGCAGCTGTCATTCCAGGATCCCTCTGAGGCGGAAGATTATTTGCGCTCTTTGAATCCAGACAATCAGCAACAGTTTACCCCTAGGCCTCTCTCTTTCCCGCGACCTATGGATCAACGGAGCCCCCGAAAGGACTCGCCAAAGCGCCAGCGCTTCGCTGATCCGTCTTACCGCACTAAACACCGTTGAACTTTCTCCTGCATCTTCAATGTTCAATCTTCAATCGCAGTAATTTTGTGGTATGCTTTACATATGTTTTCCCAGGTCTCGGACTCGGACCTGCCTGTTCTGCAGCTAAAGGTACTGTAGTTGGACTTTGTCCTCCATCTTCATTCTCCTTTCACGCGAGTACTCGCTCACCTGACTGTTGATCAAACCCTCAATTACCTCACTCCCATGCCTTATTCATTTTTTTACAGGACTCCGCTCCCTAGGGAACATGTTTTATTTTTTCTATGTATTCACATGTGATTACATTGCTATGTTTTGCCATGCTTCTTTTCCCCCCTGGGTTGTTGGCCCTGCCGCTCGCTCCATCCCTCCCAGGGCACACATTATTTCTCCCCCTGTGTTTTTTTTTTTTTTTTACAGCAGGAGAAGTCATCCTCTTTGACTCCCTTGGGGCGATTTTGTGTGCATCTGCGTGGGCCGTTGTGAGTGGGAGACCCCCTCGATTGTGACCCCATGTGGAAAAAAGAGAAGTTAGTACTGGTTTTTGTATGTTGTTTTTTTGTATTCCCCTACCCCTTCTCCTTATATCTCACCCTTTACCTCGCTTCCCTCACTAATTGTGGTGAAGGCCCTGGCCCAATTTATTTGCATATCTTTGCTCTTACCCCATCTAGAGTCAGATACTTACTCTCTGAGCTTCCAGCTAAGGCGTGTTCATTCCCACTCCTGCAACCAGTTCTCTCCCCTGATTACCCTCCCTGAAGTTAATATCATGGAATGTTAAGGGCCTCCGGTCCCCTCTCAAGCGCATGAAAATTTTACGTCACTTGCACAGACTGCATGCAGACATTGCCCTACTGCAAGAGACACACCTCGCCCCCTCAGGCTTCCACCGGCTTAGGAAGCTCTGGGTGGGTGAGGTGCTGAGATCAGCAGCTCTAGGTCGCAAGGCTGGGGTCATTATACTGATCCATAAAAATCTATCCTGTAATGTTTTGTCAGTCACATCTGACGACCATGGTCGTTTTTGTACGGCTCACATCCAGATTGGCTCCACGGAGTTGTTAATATCCAATGTTTATGCTCTGAACACACCGGACAAACCATTTTTCGAGAAACTCATCGCACACCTCCTGAATTTCCCTCAACTTCCCCCTAAGCGGATCAGTGAGGCAATGCTGGAATACTATTCCAGGCTTTACTCTAGAGACCCCATTGACCCCCCGACCACCCGCGAGTTCTTGCAACGCACTAAGCTGCCTAAGGTGACCCCTTCACAGCTGGAAACTCTTAATGCTCCAATTTCACCAGATGAACTGAGTTCGGTCATAAAATCCCTGCCCTCTAATAAAGCCCCTGGCCCTGACGGCTTTACCGGCAAATTTTTCAAATCCTTTCGCGAAGTGATCCAACCCACTCTACATCGGGTTTACACCAACATTTGGGAAGGCGGCGAATATCTGCCGACCGGTAATCAAGCCTTAATTAAACTCTTAGCTAAAAAAGGTAAAGACCCTCTTGACCCAGGTGCTTACCGCCCAATTTCCCTACTTAATTTGGATGTAATTTGGATGTAAACATTTTGTCAAAACTAGTGGCGACCAGATTGGCTAACCTTTTACCCTCTTCGGCCATCCATTTAATCCTTTCACAATCAGGTTTTGTGAAAGGTAGAACGGCCATGCTAAATATCTTGTGGTTTTGGAACAGGCCCGGCTCCACCCTGGGGAAGACCTGGCAATCATCACCCTGGATGCCGAGAAAGCCTTCGACAACGTGGGTTTTCACTGGTTGTCGATGGTCCTTTCCGACATGGGCTTCTCTGGGGTCTTCACCCATTTGATTGATTCCATGTATAAGGCACCTACAGCCAGACTGGTGGTGGAGGGTCTCCTCACGGGGGAATTTAGCCTGCATAAAGGTACGAGACAAGGTTGCCCCCTCTCACCCCTACTCTTTAATTTAGCCTTGGAACCTTTATCCCGATACCTAGCAGAACAAGCCCCTTTACATGGCATCAAGGTGGGTGAGCACGACCTCCGTACGGCCCTTTTTGCTGATGACGTGCTTATTTTCACGTCCAATCCGGCTTCTGATCTACCCACTATAAAATCTATCTTTGACACTTTTAAAATATGTGCGGGTCTCTGCATTAATTATCAAAAAAGCGAAATACTACCTCTCACCTGTTGTCCAACCCGTCAATGGCCACAGACTTCTATATTCTCTATAGCCAAAACTCACATAACCTATTTAGGAATAAAAATTGGTAAGACCCCTTCCTCACTTTACACACTAAATTTTCCACCGTTGATAACCAAAATTGTACAGGAATTGGGCAGCTGGATGGAATTGCCTCTCTCTCTCCTTGGCAGATGTCACCTGGTCAAGATGGTCAGCTTCGCTAAACTGCTCTATCCAATGCAAACCCTGCCTCTGTTGCTTAAACATAAAGATGTTCAGCTTTTGAACAAGGCTATCTCTCATTTTATTTGGAGAGGCAGGCGTTCACGGATATCTCTTAAGAAATTGCAGCTGCCCAGGAGAGAGGGGTGAATTGGTCTCCCCAACATAAGAGTTTACAACTTATCATGCTTACTTAGGATATGTATTGATTGGCTAACTCAGTCTACCCACTGCTCTTTGTATACATTGGAGGCCGCTATGGTGTACCCTGTCTCCCTATCTGCCTTGCTACACTGCAAATGGAAAACCTTGGCCCCTGTCCTCCAACATAATGTACTGCTCCGTGATACGGCCATTGCATGGAGGGAACTCAGAAAGCTTCTACATCTTCCTCTCCACATGTCTCGGCACCTCCCGATTCAGGGAAACCCTATGTTCTCACTGGGCATGGACTCTGGTATCTTTTACCTCTGGAAAACCAACGGCCTCACAAAATTTTCGGATCTGTGTGACAGTACCTCTGGCACCCCCTTGGATTTTTCTGCTGTAGCCAAAGCCTTCTCCCTGCCACCTTCTCATCATTTCTACTACAGACAATGCTTGAGCTTTATTCGCAAGTCGTGTAGCTCTGACATTGATCGCTTCCGCCTCTCCATCCTAGACAATTTTATTGCTGACAATATAAACACTATTTCGGGCATATATAAACCGATCCTTTTGAAGTCCACGCCCCCCCCTATCTGACTCAACAGTTCTGAACTGGGGTACAGCCTTTCCACATCCAGATCTTTTCCTCCGACTTCGAACAGGACTTATTGCAACTCTTTGCCTGACACCAAATGAAATTTGGAGGGAAACTCAGTTGCGCATTTTGCACCGTGCCTATATGCCGTTCTCTACGGATCCTCATAACCCACAGGGTGCGACATGCCCACACTGCAAAGTTCCACGCCCCACCCTGGCCCACCACTTTTGGCAATGCACGGCTATATCCAACTTCTGGGACCACGTTCTCTCTTTCATTTTTGGAGTCACGCAAGTCCGCATACCCAAGGATCCCTTCCTTTTGCTCTTCGGATATTGGGACCCGCAAGTTCTTTCCAGACCCCCGGACACCGGTCTCCCCCATAAGGAATGGATCTTACTTTGCATCCTTATAGCCAGGAAATGCATACTGAACAAATGGACCTCCCATTTGTGCCCCAAAATCACACACATAAAACTGTGTCTCTATAATGAAAGATTGTCCATGGACGTTGGGAGTGTTGCCTCTTTTAATCGCTTCTCCGACCGCTGGAATGCTTTTATCCTTACTACGCTCACAAATCAGGAACAACTGGACCTTCACAATCGGCCAGCGTACCATACTGTTCATCTTGCTAAGCTGAAAAGGACGGGCTCAATGTAACATCAGTTATTATTGTCAGTCCATCCATCTGCCAATGTTACCTATGGCACTATTGAATTGATGGTCCCACTTTACTATCTGAATATTTGCATATTTTATCTCTACTCTAGGTGTCCTCAAACTACTTATGGCTGTCCTCCGTAGTCTTTACCCCCCCCCCCCCCCAGGTTCCCTACTTTTCACCCCACCACCCCCCCACCTTCATGCAGTAATACTGCTATTTACCTGTTCTCGGTTTATTATTGGTGCAATAATGCGACTGTCTGTACACAAGCAAAAAATTGGGGGAGCAAACCCTGAACATGTATATCTAAAGCCGGTGCAGCTATGGACCAAGCAACATGTATATTAAAAAAGAATAGCGCAACCATGCAAAAGAAATGACTATCAAATATATATCTGTACACGACTGTACCTTCATTCATTACATGTTGTTTTGATTGTGGTTACTGTACTGTGAAGAAATTTTCAATAAAATTTATAAAAAAAAAAAAAAAAACATGACAGGCAGAGGGGGGGGGGGGGGGCGTGGCGACCGCCAACTAGTATGGCCGCATAGAGCCGGAGCTCCTGATCCCACCCGGCAAATTCCGGATCTACGGCCCGCAACAACTGCTGTTCACAACTCAGCTCTTCGGGAACGAGTGCGTGATCACTCCCCGCACACCCCAGAGATGGCAAGACGGAAGACCGAGGCCCCAACAGTCCGCAAACTCTCGGACTTCTTTCGGCCGGCGTCTCCCAGTCTTAAAAAAAATGGTGCCGGCTCCCAGCCATTGCCACAGCGCGCCAGCCCTCTAGCGGCGGCCGCACCTGCATCAGGCGAGCCCCGGGCAGCACGGCTCACCGACCCAGATGCGATCATCCTGCACAGGGGACTCCTCTCCATCCACTCCCTCCACGCAAAGCCCTGCGAAATCCAGGCCTAGATGGGACAGCAGCCATGCGACATATGAAACACCGGACATGGAGGAGAGCACTCAATCATCCACCAGCCCTCTGCCTTGGGCCTATATACCGCCTCCAGACCCCTTTGCTGCCATTACCACCACAGGGCAGCCAGTGTCAGACACCACGCTCAAGGAGATGATGTCCATGCTTAACAACTCCATGCAGGCTAACATTGCTGCATATATCTCCTACTGCCAGAAAGAGCTGCATGGCTTGGGGGACCGGGTACACAATCTGGAAGACAAGATGGAGGAATTCACATCCTCCTATAATGTATTAGTGGACTCTCACGTCTCCCATCAGGAAGACATCCACAAAATCCAAGCAAAAATTGCAGATCTGGAAGACAGATCCAGACGCAACAATCTTAAGATCCGTGGCGTCCCGGAGTCACTTTTACCTAACCAACTACCGTCTTTCGCGAGGGACCTTTTTCAAAAAGCGGTTCCGGAACTCACTAATGCGGACTTAACAATAGATCGGATTCACTGCATCCCCAAGCCATCCTTCCTCCGACAAGAAGTGCCCAGAGACGTGCTGCTCAGGATCCATTTCTTTCAAGCCAAAGAAAAAAATCTGGAAGCTTTCAGGCGCAGAGATCGCCTACCTGACCAAATTGGATCACTGCAGGTTCTTCCAGACTATTCTCTATACACTCTGCAACTTAGGCGCAATTTGAACACCGTCACCAAGGCCCTCCGCAACCACAAAGTTGTTTATAAATGGAAATATCCTGCGAGACTCTGCGTGACTCACCAAGGTACTACATCCCATATCACTTCCCTGGATCAAGGGATCCGATTGCTCCGCCAATGGGGAATTGTACCAGAACCTCAGGATCCCCAACGCAACACCACCACACTTCCGCCCCGGCATGTTCAACCCGAGTGGAACGTCGTGTCAAGATCCTCTAGATCCAGATCACGCCACAAGTGACAGCAGTTTTCCTTACCCTCGCTGGGTGGATCAGACCCCAATTTGCTGAATGAGCACATACCACCGTGCTTTTCACCCCTGATGCCTTTGCAATGCCTGTTGTACACCTGGTCGTAAAAGGCCAAGTATTTTTTACCCTACCCTACTCTTTTCTTGTTTTTTGTGTGTCGTTTTTGTTTTTGCCAATTTTTTGCAGTTACATCCTGTGATTCCTGGTTTGGAACCTTTCATTGACACTCGCTCGAGTCACCATCTTCGCCTTCCTCCAGGGGTGGACCGGAGTCGTCTCTTTGTGCTCCTGCAATGCACTGCTACTATCCTGTCCGAAGACCCACGTCGACTGGCCCCTCAGGTACTCTCTCTTATCTGCTCCTTCCCACATTCCATCTGTTACTGGAATGACATTCATCCCAGCCGCAACCCATCCCCGGAGGAGCTGCCTCCTGAACTTTTGCACAACACCTCCTGCTTCAATCATACCCTTTACCCAATGCTACCATGACCCTTCAACTTCTCTCTCTGAACGCTAAGGGGCTAAATCACCCCGTGAAGCGCTACTCTATGTGGCGGGAGGCGACTACAGCTAGGGCAGATGTACTAGCGGTACAAGAGACGCACTTTAAACAAGACCACAGTCCTCGTTGCACACACCCGGACTATCCTCACAACTTCCAGGCCTCCTCTACAGAGAAAAAGAGGGGTGTGATGCTGGCGCTTCGTTCTTCTGTATCCTTCTCCTACTCCAAGCTGGTGCAGGACGTAGAGGGCAGATACATAATTCTTGTTTGTGTCATAGATAATTGTCCGTACACCTTAGTTAACGTGTATGCCCCCAATAGACACCAACTACTTCTTACGTAAACTTTGTATGAAGGTATCTAAACTAAAAGTGGGTAGACAGATCATGTGCGGTGATTACAACTTGGTGATGGACCATGTCATGGACTCCTCCTCCAGGGGCGCATCAAAACTGCCTTCTCTAGCTTCTCTGGCACATGCTGAGGGGCTCCATGACGTGTGGCGTTACCAACACGTGGAAGAGCGGGACTATTACTTTTTTTCACCTTGCCATAATACGTACACTAGGATAGACATGTTCCTAGTGGACTCTACATTGTTACCGCTTGTGCTGGACACTTCTATATCCCCTATCACGTGGTCCGACCACGCTGCGGTTCTCATGTCACTATCTAACTAGCCCCACTACCCCTTCTTCCTTTGTATGGCGATGCAATAATTCTCTCCTCTCTGATCCTGAGTCACTCACACACATACAGGCCCAATTGCGAGAATTCTTCGACACTAATACCACTCCCGATTAGTGTTGAGCGAACACGGACTGTATTATTCGTGTTCGTACCGAATAATTGGATTTTTTTACCCGAACACGGACACAAACACTTTACTGTATATTCGGGTAAAAATCCGTGTTCGGTCGTTTTATTTCCGGGTTTTACATGCTTTGGCGCGCTTTTCATGGCGGGCTTTCAACAGCCAATCAACAAGCGTTTAACTGGTGTGCCTAAGCCATCCCAGCCATGCCTGCAAATGTATCAGTAGCTGTGATTGGCCGTCTGAAGCATGTGACCAAGTCTTTATAAGTTCGAGGCAGCACCGCTGCGGCGTCATTCTGCTGTTTAGATCAGGGAGAGAGCACACATCAACGTGCTGGCTGCTGATTAGGGACAGAAAGGCAGGCAAAACTCATTTGTGTCCGCATAGAATTGAGGGACAGGTCGGAGTGTGTTAGGCAGGGCAAGTTGTAGGCAATTTAGGGAGAGAGTCTGCTGATTTTAGGGACAGTGTGTTCTACAAACTACAATCGACATTGCTGTGTGGGGGGGGGTTTGCAGTCACCCGATCTACGATCTTATAAATCCTGTTAGGGAGAGAGTCTGCTGATTTTTAGGGAAAGTGTGTTCTACAAACTACAATCGATATTGCTGTGTGGGGTGGGGTTTGCAGTCACCTGATCTACGATCTTATCAATCCTGTTAGGGATAGAGTCTGCTGATTTTTAGGGAAAGTGTGTTCTACAAACTACAATTGATATTGCTGTGTGGTGTGGGATAGGAGGTAGGCAGGTGTCAGTGGTCCACATCCATTTTGCTGTGTGTTGGCTGCAGTGAACACAATCTTTTTGGGGTGCAGTGAACACAATCTTTTTGGGGTGCAGTGAACGCAATCTTTTTGGGGTACAGTGAACACAATCTTTTTGGGGTGCAGTGAACACAATCTTTTTTGCCCACTGAGGAGGAGGGAGAAAAGTATTTTTCTATCAGGCACTGTGTGCAGCCTTTTTCCTTCAGCTGTGCTGTGCTGAGTGACTGATCATACACTGCTGTGTTCAGTTCACATGTGCTAATATTGAGTGGTTTCAAAAATCATACACTTTTTTTCTATTCCACTATTCAATATACAGCCTTGGGTTAAAAAAAATTAAGTTGTGGCCTGCAGCAGAGCTGAATGATATTTGGGGTTTTTGGGGTTCATCTCATACTTCTGAAGATTTGAGGGTGCTGCCTGTTCCATACTCCCCCTACTCCTCATCCAGCCTTTTAGGGGTACAAACAATAGTAATTGGGGCCTAGTGTGGTTGTGTACGTGTGATAAACATACACTTTTTTTGATCATATTCTCTATTCCGCTATTTAATCAAAAACCTTTGGGGATCAGTTAAATTGGGGGATAGTCTGTGTTGGTACGTGTGAGAGAGATCCACCTTTCCAAGTTTTTGGGGTTCATCTCATACTTCTGAAGATTTGAGAGTGCTGCCTGTTCCATACTCCTCCTACTCCTCATCCTGCCTTTAGGGGTACAAACAATAGTAATTGGGGCCTAGTGTGGTTGTGTACGTGTGATATACATACACTTTTTTTTTGATCATATTTTCTATTCCTCTATGTAATCAAAACCTTTGGGTATAAACAATTAAATTGCGTGATAGTCTGTGTCGGTACGTGTGAGATACACCTTTCCAATTTTTGGGGCGCATCTCATACTGCCGAGGATTTGAGGGTGCTTCAGTCTGCCTCCTGCCTGTTCCGAACTCCTCCTACTCCTCATCCTGCCTTTAGGGTACAAAAAATTGTAATTGGGGCCTAGTTGGTGTTTGTACGTGTGAGATACACCGTTTTGTAAAATTTGTCCTATTCCGCTATTCAATATACACCCTTTTGGAGTGTAAAAAATGAAATTGCGGGATAGTCTGTATCGGTACATGTGAGATACACCTTTTTAAATTTTTTTGGCGCATCTCCTTCTACCACCGAGGATTGCAGGACGCTTCAGTTTGCCTCCTGTTCCCAACTCCTCCTACTCCTCTTCCTCATCCTGCCTTTAGGGTACAAAAAATTGTAATCGGGGCCTAGTCTGTGTTTGTACGTGTGAGATACACCGTATTATAACATTTTTCCTATTCCGCTATTCAATATACACCCTTTTGGAGTGTAAGAAAATTAAATTACGGCATAGTCTGTATCAGTACGTGTGAGATACACCTTTTAAATTTGTTTTTCGCATCTCCTTCCACCGCCAAGGATTGCAGGGCGCTTCAGTTTGCCTCCTGTCTCCAACTCCTCCTACTCCTCTTCCTCATCCTCCCTTTAGGGTACAAAAAATTTTAATCGGGGCCTAGTCTGTGTTTGTACGTGTGAGATACACCGTTTTTTTATCCTTTTTTCTATTCCGCTATTCAATATACACCCTTTTGGGGTAAAAAAACATTAAATTGCGGCATAGTTTGCATATTTGACATATACACCCGTGCAATACTGTTGTTGTTTTGTTCCGCTATTCAATAAACACCTTTCTAGGGCAAGATCATAAATTACAGAAATATGAGGAGACCGTCAAATAGGGGCCGTGGCCTGGGTCGTGGTGCTGCTGGTAGAGCTCCTGTTGCAAGGAGAGGAGGTGGTCGATCTGTGCCAGCTACACGCACAAGTGAAACACCTTCCTCAAGTGTTAGTAGGCGACAAAACCTGCATCAGTATTTGGTAGGGCATCATACGCCTCTAGAAGTGATGAGGCCAGAACACAGAGAGGCGATAGTAGATTGGTTTGCTGCTGACAGTGCCTCCAGTTCCTTCACATTGTCTCCCACCCAGTCTACTGCAGAAAGGTCAGAGTTGGCACCTGCAGCCAATGTCCAACTGTCTTTTTTTTTTTTTTTTTTTTTTTATTTTTTTTTTTTTTAAACAGAAAAAAAGTTTTTTATTGCTACAAAAGTATAGGTAAAAACATGAGCTCTGGTATGCAAAACCTCAACAACAAACAGCATTTTTTTTTTTTTTTTCTTTTCAATGATTTTTATTAAGTTTTGCAAAAAACAAACATATTGTGCAATATGACAGAATATGGAACAGCTGGAACAGGGAAACAGATCGGTTTCATGGCAGAAGAAGCTGTATAGAACATTAGAAAGTTATCATATAATGCTACATTCTCGGTGTGAGGAATTAACCTTGTAAAAAATAACATAAGTGGGAAGAGAGAGATAGATGGAGGAGACTTGCATCCACACCATGTGTGGTGAATGCAAACACTAACATATATGCTTAAAGGACTGATATATAATATTTGCTATGTGTCCAAGGGGACCAGTTGTGAGTAAACCTAGGCCCCTGGGACACAGAGAAAGCGTGTGCCTTTTCCATAGAGTAGTGAGAATTAATCAAACGGATAACCTCTAAGTGTGAAGGGGGGGTCTGGATTTTTCCAATTTCTCGCAATAGTGGACCTGGCCGCAATCAAGACATGAGTGTATACTATGCGCAAGTCGACAGGGAGGCCATCCAAACCTAGAGATAAGAGAGCCATGGCAGGGGTGATAGGTTTAAGAATGCCTGTGACTGTTGCGAGGATCTCCGACACCCTCCTCCAGAAGCTCAGAAGGCTTTTGCAGGACCAAAAAATGTGGTATATGTTGCCAACCTGACCACAGCCCCTCCAACATAGAGGGTCAGATTGTGGGTAAAATTTAGACAGGCGATATGGTGTCAGGTACCACCTGGTTAGGATTTTTTGAGATTGCTCCCAATGTGTTACACATCCAGAGGCCCTGTAGGTGCTACGAATGGCTGTTTGCCATTGAGTGGCAGAGAAGGAAGTGCGGAGATCCCCTTCCCATTTAGTCATATGAGAAGTTTTTTGGAACGTCATTTTGCCCTGGAGGTGGTTGTAGAATAGGGATATACCCTTAATTTTGGTGAGAGGTGAAAACAGATATTGCCATATAGGGGACGGAAGGGAGGTTAGGGGAGGTGGGTGTCTCAAGAGGAAGCTAGTAATGGAATTGTATTGAAACCTAGCCGAGTCTGGGAGATCATATTCAGTCTTGAGTTGCTGAAAGCTTTTCAAGGTGTTATGTGAGTAGAGTTGGGACACTGTTTGGACCCCAGCTGTGATAAATTTGGAGATGGATGTGAAAGGCATAAGAACCTGGAGAACGTGCAAAGGGTAAGTGATTGGAATAGTCGGGAGATCTGATTTGGGCTCGGCGCACAGAGATCGCCATGCCTTCAGTGTTGTTTGGGTGGTAATGGAGAGCGATAAGAGGGGTATAGGTTTCCAGAGGTCTGCTATCAGGAGGAGGTGAAGGTCGCTAGATTTGGAGGTTACGGACTCGATTTTCACCCATGGTGAGGAGGGTGAGTGAGGAGCCCACTGTCTAATGGGAGCAAGTTGAGCTGCCCTGTAGTAATCCTGTAGGTCCGGAAGACCCAGTCCACCCACAGATTTGTGGCGTATCATATGGGAGTAGTTGCATCTGGCCCTTTTTTTCTGCCAGATCAATGTGCGAAGTAACTTAGTCAGTGTGTTGATATATGTCACAGGAATATGGATTGGGAGGGTGCGAAAGACATATAGGATCTTAGGCAAACATACCATTTTGAAGGCTGCTATCCTACCCGCCCACGATATTTCTGTACGGGCTATGGTTTGTGTGTCGGCAGAGATTGATTCTATAAGAGGCTGCATGTTAGACGATACAATTTTGGACAGGGGGTAAACGAGCTTTAGACCTAGGTAGGGGACATTCTCAGACGTCCATGTGTAAGGAAGGGTGGATTTCAAGTGCGTGATAGTCGATGGATGGACTCCCATGCTTAATACTAGGGATTTCGTGAAATTGACCTTGTAATAGGAAATGTTGCTAAAGGTTTGGAGGAGGTAATGAGCTGCGGGAAGGGACGTGATGGGGTCAGTGAGGCTGAGAATTACATCATCTGCGAATAGGGTGATGGAGTGGTGCGAGTGGGAAAATTTAAAGCCATGTATCATGGGGTGTTCTCTTATGGAGATGGCCAGGGGTTCTATCATCAAGTTGAAAATTAGGGGGGATAAAGGACACCCTTGACGGGTGCCATTCGTGATTTTGAACGTTTTCGAAAGCAGTCCGGAGGACAGAACTTTGGCGGACGGGGAGGAGTATAGCGCTAAGATAGCCGATGCAATGGGGCCTGAAAGCCCAAATTTGGTGAGTACTGCTCGCATATATCCCCAATGGACACGGTCAAATGCCTTCTCTGCATCAATGGAAAGAAGCAGAGAAGGCACCCGAGCGCGCTCCGCCCGGTGTATTAAGTTTATTACCCTTCTAGTAGCGTCAGGGGCTTGTCTGCCTTTAATGAAACCCATTTGGTCAGGACCGACCAGGTCGGGTAAAACTACGGCTAGTCTAGTTGCAAGCAGTTTGGCGTATATTTTAACGTCTGTATTTAGCAATGAGATAGGGCGGAAGTTGGCGGGGGTACTGGGAGGTTTGCCCGGCTTAGGGAGAGTCACGATATGGGCCTGCAGCATTTCCGAGGGGAAGGAGCCTGAGTCTATGGTATCTGAAAACAGGGTTAGGATATATGGGGATAAGATGTCAGAAAATGATCGATAATATTCATTTGTAAGTCCGTCTGGACCCGGGGATTTGTTCACAGGGAGTGATTTGATAATTTGAGAGAGTTCATGTCGGGAAATCGGGGCGTCAAGGAGTGCTTTCGCTGTAGGGGTAAGCGCAGGGACATTAATGCGTTTTAAAAAATCACAGATGGCGGAGTCTGTAGGTTGTTGTGTAGACCCATCCGTTTGTAAATTGTAGAGCGAGCCATAGTAGTCTGCAAAGGCATCCGCAATGGCTTGAGGATGGCGCAGGGAATCACCAGTGTGTGGGTGCGTCAGGGATTGGATTATAGATTTCGTCCTACGGGCTTTCAATCTAGAGGCCAGGAATTTCCCCGCTTTATTGTGGGATGTATAATAGGTGGTACGAAGTCGAGCCAGGAATTTGTCATGTTTTTCCCATAAAAGTCTACGAAGGTCAAGTCTCAAAGATGTCAATTTGGAGAGAAGGGAGGGGGAAGAGGATGTTTTGTGCTGCGCATCTAGGGTTTGTATTTCCGTCAGCAGATCATTCAATTTGGATGTGAATCTTTTCTTCAATTTGGACCCCAGTTGGATCAGAAGACCTCTAATGTAAGCCTTGTGAGCCAACCATAGGATGGTCGGGGAGACATCAGGTGTATTATTGATTTCAAAGAATTCCCGCATGAGTTTCTGAATGGCGGAGGTAGACTCGGGGTCGGTGAGGACAGAGTTGTTGCAGCGCCATATAGTGGATGTCGGGGCAGAAGGGCCATTATTAATGGACAAGTGTATAGCTGCATGGTCCGACCAAGTAATCGGGGAAATGCTTGTGTTGGTGACCGCCTGAAGGGTTGGTAGATCCACTAGAAACAAATCTATTCGAGAATATGTGCCATGGCGTGGGGAGAAATAGGTGTAATCCCTTTCCTCAACATGGTGGTAGCGCCACACATCATGAGCCCCCTCTAGGCTAATGAAGGAGGCCAAGTTAGGCTGGCGAGACGTGCGTGGAGAAGATGAGTCTAATGAATGGTCCACCACCATGTTGAAATCCCCGCATACAATCAGCTTTCCTTGTTTAAGTTTGTTAATTTGGACCCATAACTTTTTGACAAAGCGTAATTGGTGTGTGTTAGGGGCATAAAGATTAACAATGGTATAGGGACAATTGTCAATGAGGCAAACCAATATGATATACCTGCCCTCCGTGTCCGACACCACCTTAGTGGCCGTGAAGGACACAGAGTCGGCTATAGCGAGCAAGACACCCCTCTTCTTGGCAGAAGTGGACGACATGAAAACATGAGGGTATTTGGGATGGCGACATGTTGGGGTTTTTTTGATATGAAAGTGTGTTTCTTGGGCGGCTACGATATCTGCCTTGGAGCGTATGGCTTCAGACCATAAGGAAAACCTCTTGGCAGGATGGTTCAGCCCATTAACATTAAGAGACATACACTGTAACGGCATTTGGGCACAATGAAAGAGTACGAGTAAGATGAGGGCAAATAGGCTATTAAGCAGTGACACGGGGAGGATTCAAAATGTCAGTGAGCTACCCGGAGTATCGGGCTCCCTGAGACTTTGAAATGCAAAATGAGTCACTCACACGATCCGGTTAGCGAGGTGGGAAAGAGAGTCAGTCCTTCAGGAGCGTAGTCCAATCAGGTGAAGCAAGTGAGGGAGAGGATCCTTGGAAGATGTACAGAATCGGTGACGTGTCCTTGTGATAGAAGAGCGGTACTGCAAAAGAGGTGTTAGGAAAACCAACAGACAAAGAGAACCAGCAATGAGATAAACAGCAATCAAAAGCACAAAAAAGGAGAGAGAAAAAAAAAAAAAAACTAAAAAAAGGTCAAAAGACCAAGGGGCAACTGAGGCTGCAAAGCCTGTGGGGGTCAGAGTACGATGAGCGGTACTCTGGTACCTGAGAGGGGCCCGGAGATCCCGGTGAAGAGTGGGAACGTCCTCTAGGATTGAGCGTGGGAGGATCCGGACCTTTTAGTGACAACGTTCCAATCTGGTTGAACATGTCTCGGAGGCGGGTGACTGAGATTGCGATGGTTTGGTGGAGGGTCTGGGACCATCCCCCACTGACGGAGGAGATGCAGGCCTTCATCTATGGTAGATATGTAGGAGGTAGAGCCTTGGTAAGTGATGCATAATTTAGCGGGGTACTTCCATTTGTAAACAACACGATTGTTCCTCAGAGCCTTCGTAATGGAATTCAAATTCCTCCGCAGTTGGAGAGTGTGTTGCGAGTAGTCGGGCAAGACCTGAAGTGTAGATGCTTGATCCGGGAGATGTTCCTTGCGGCGAAATGCATCCAGGATGCGTTCCTTGGCTTGAAAGAAGTGGATGCGCATGAGGACATCGCGTGGCACTTCTTGTGGGAGGAAGGACGGCTTGGGGATACGATGGATTCTGTCGATAGTGAGATCAGATGGAGAGAGTTCAGGGACGGCTTTCTTAAAGAGGTCACGGACAAAGTGGGGTAGTTGATTAGGAGTCACCGACTCAGGAATCCCCCTAATTTTCAAATTGTTGCGCCGTGATCTGTCCTCCAAGTCCGCTAGTTTGGCCTGGACTCGGCGCATATCCTCCTGGTATACTGCGTGCGAATCGACCAATGCATTGTAGGAGGTTGTGAATTCACACATCTTGTTCTCCACTGTATCGACCCTGTCTCCTAAGTCGGCTATCTCCCTCTGGCAGCGTGTCATAGCAGAGACAATGTTAGCTTGAAGTGATGTATGCAGCATATTTAACATTGATTTGATGGTGGATAGGGTTGAGCGAACACCTAGATGTCCGTGTTCGACGGGTTCGGCCGAACTTTAAAAAAAAGTCCGGGTCCGTGTCCCGGACTTTTACCGAACTTTTCCCGGACACCGAACCCCATTGAAGTCAATGGGGACCCGAACTTTAAGGCACTAAAATGGCTCTAAAACACCAAAGGAAAGGGCTAGAGTGCTGCAAATGGCAGCAAAACGTAATTAAGAGCATGGCAAGTGCTCTGCAAACAAATGTGGATAGGGAAATAACTTAAAACAACAAAAAAAAACAGAAAAATAAAACAATGTTCTTCTTCATCTCTGAAGGACGAGGCCCATATGGAGTAGGAGGGAGGTTGAGGTGGTGGTGGATGTGGCGGTGACTAGACATATGCCGGTTTTCGGTAATTCGATATATCGCGGTATTGCATAGCCACGGTATTGTTATTGTGGCATTTTTAAAATACCGAGTTTCTCTGTCAAGTCTGCCTGACTTGTGAATTGATACATTTCAGTGAGCTGGATGACTCATTCACTCACTCAGCTAACACCTTTCAGCATTAAGTCTCCTAACTATAAACAAAAATGATTACATTTGTATCTTTTCCTTCCCTCTGCCAGGGAGAAAGGAAGTTTAACCTCTTAAAGACTGGATCTTTTTCTGACACTTGCTGTTTGCAAGTTAAAATCAGTTTTTTTTTTGCTAGAAAAGTACTTAGAACCCCCAAACATTTTATATATTTTTTTAGCAGAGACCCTACAGAATAAAATGGCGATTGTTGTAATATTTTATGTCACACTGTATTTGCGCAGCAGTCTTTCAAACGCAATGATTAGACTTTAATGAATAAAAAAAAAAAAAAAAACGTAACAGTAAAGTTATCCCAATTTTTTTTTTTTTTTGTTACACAGAGAATCGTGAGAGAATCGTGATCTTTATTCCAAGCTAAAAAATCGTGATTCTCATTTTGGCCAGAATCGTGCAGCTCTAATAAATATATATATACACACACACACGCCTAGCAGCCCACATTACATTATTATATAGCCATCAAGCAGTGTCTGGCCTACCTGGTGATGACTGGTCCTGGCGCTCTGATCCGATGGCCTGGTCTTTAAAGGGGCAAATCCTTGCGATCCAGTAGTGGTTAAACCTGCAGGAGGACCGGTGTTTTTATCTATTAATGACTTTACTATTGCTTTAGGCCTGGTTCACATGTATGCGGGTTGGTGGTTCACATGTATGCGGGTTGGCGGTTCACATGTATGCGGGTTGGCGGCCCACATTTGCACAGGCATAGCAGCCCATTGATTTGAACGGGCTGCTATGCCCTCATTTTCCGCAGAAAAAAGGTGCATGCAGCATTTTTTTTAAATTCAGTGGCCTTGAAATCCATCCTGCTTTTGCACCATGCGACTAACCTGCAGTTCCTGCTCTGGCAAGCTTTCTGCATTTTTTGTATACGTGGGCACGGCATTTAAAAATAAACAGTTTGCGTGTGCAGCAACGGCAGGTAAGTCGCATGGTGCAAAAGAAGGATGGATTTCATGGCCACTGCATTTTTTTAAATTCTGCATGCACCTTTTTTCAGCTGAAAACGCAGGCATAGCAGCTCAAGCCCATTCACATCAATGGGCTGCTATGCCTGTGCAAATGTGGGCCCCCAACCCGCATACATGTGAACCAGGCCTAAAGCAATAGTAAAGTCATTAATAGATAAAAACACCGGTCCTCCTGCAGGTTTAACCAATTAATGACTTTACTATTGCTTTAGGCCTGGTTCACATGTATGCGGGTTGGGGGCCCACATTTGCACAGGCATAGCAGCCCATTGATGTGAATGGGCTTGAGCTGCTATGCCTGCGTTTTCAGCTGAAAAAAGGTGCATGCAGAATTTAAAAAAATGCAGTGGCCATGAAATCCATCCTTCTTTTGCACCATGCGACTTACCTGCCTTTGCTGCACACGCAAACTGTTTATTTTTAAATGCCGTGCCCACGTATACAAAAAATGCAGAAAGCTTGCCAGAGCAGGAACTGCAGGTTAGTCGCATGGTGCAAAAGCAGGATGGATTTCAAGGCCACTGAATTTTAAAAAAATGCTGCATGCACCTTTTTTCTGCGGAAAATGAGGGCATAGCAGCCCATTCAAATCAATGGGCTGCTATGCCTGTGCAAATGTGAACCACCAACCCGCATACATGTGAACCAGGCCTAAAGCAATAGTAAAGTAATTTATAAACAACACCTCCTTCAGGTTTAACCACTTCTTGACCACAAGGATTTGCCCTCTTAATGACCAGGCCATCGGATCGGAGCCGAGCGCCAGAACCAGTTATCACCAGTTAGGCCAGACACTGCTTGATGACCTATTTTAGGCCTGGTTCACAGAGTCTGTACTGACTGACTATATAATAATGTGCATAAGTGAACCAAAGCCCCTAAATTCAGCAATGAAATTGAAGTGAGGTGGAAATTTAATAATTTAAATTTAATAATAGAATACCGTGATAATACCGTATACCGTGGCAAAACCTTAATCAATTAATCGCAGCATGAAAATCTGATACCGTCACAAGCCTAGCGGTGACATAGGCGTGCGCACAGGGTGTGCTGGGTGTGCCTGGGCACACCCTAATCACCTAGGGCACATAGCATTGCCAGTGAGGAGATGGGAAAGATCTCCCTGGGACCTGCTCTGCTCTATTTCTCCTTGCCTACAGGTACATGGCCCCGATACATTACTCTCCCTGCTGGCAAACACATGCATGTGTATTTCAACTTTGGGGTGCACACCTTAATGCAATAGGCTGCGCACACCTATGGGCGGTGTAGGTGGAAGCGGCGGTGGAGGAGGACCAGGGCCGGATTAACAGCATCATGGGCTTGGTGCTGAGGATTTTGAAGGGCCTTAAGGGCCGTGCCTTGCCATGCACCCAGAGGAGGAAGGGTGCAGCCATGCATGCCTAATTCAACATGGGATGCTGTCTCTGAAGCCCATAAACACATCCATGCATCGCCAACTGTCCCTCCTTGTCCGGCCTTCACGCTGTGTGGGGAGGTTCTGAGGGTGCTGCCTGGGGAAGCGAGCATAGAAGCCAGACTTCTGTGTTTACAAGTGACAGAAGAGCGGTAACAGTGAATATGGCCAACCCGGGGCCTATATAAAAGGTAGGGGCCTGGAGCTGCAGCTCCAATAGCCCCTACATTAATCTGGCCCTGAGGAGGAGGACGAGGTAGCCAACACTGCTTCTTTTCAAAAATTTTAAATGAGGGTACACCCCAAAAGAGTGAGAAAGAGCAAAAATGGAACAATGGGTGGGTAAGGTCGGTATCCATTGCTATTCTGCATAAGGTACGGAAAAGTCCCGTGGGATCCATGCCTGGTTCATTTTAATGAACGTGAGCTTGTCCACATTGTCTCTGGACAGGCGGCTGCGCTTGTCTGTTATAACGCCCCCAGCCGTGCTAAATACCCGTTCAGATAATACACTGGCTGCAGGGCACGCCAGCACCTCCAAGGCGTAAAGGGCAAGCTCAAGCCATGTGCCCAATTTGGAGACCCAGAAGTTGAAGGGGGCAGACCCGTCATTCACTACATGTAGGCGTGTGCACACATACTGCTCCACCATGTTGGTAAAATGCTGCCTCCTGCTAAGACGTTCCATCTGAGCTGCTGGTGCTGCTGTTTGTTGTGGCGTGCTGACAAAGCTTTTCCACATTTCGGCCATGCTAACCCTGCCTTCTGAGGTGCTGGCGGTGCCCTGGTTGCGTTGGCGACCTCCTCCTCCTCCTCCTCTGCCTTGTGCTTCCACTGTGGCCCCGCTGTCAGATGGGAATGCCAGCAGCATGGCGTCTACCAGCGTGCGCTTGTACTCGCGCATCTTGCGATCGCGCTCCAGTGAGTGAATTAAGGACGGTACGTTGTCCTTGTAACGGGGATCCAGCAGCGTGGCCACCCAGTAATCAGCACAAGTTAGAATGTGGGCAACTCGGCGGTCGTTGTGGAGACACTGCAGCATGTAATCGCTCATGTGTGCCAGGCTGCCCAGAGGCAACGAAAGGCTGTCCTCTGTGGGAGGTGTATCGTCCGTGTCCTCTGTATCCCCCCAGCCACGCACCAGTGATGGCCATGAGCTGGCCTGGGTGCCACCCTGCTGTGAACATGGTTCCATCTCCTCCTCCAGCTCCTCCTCCTCCTCATCCTCCTCATCCTCCAGAACTGTGCCCCTGCTGGACAATTGCGTCCCTGGCGTTTGCGTGTGCAGGAACCCACCCTCGGAGCCCCTTGCGAATGACTGCCCTGAAAGCCTTGGAAATGTTACCTCTTCATCCTCCTCCTCCTCCTCATCCTGTGCCACATCCTCTTCCATCATCGCCCGAATTGTTTTTTCAAGGAGGCATGGAAGTGGGATAGTTAAGCTGAGAACGGCGTCATTGCCACTGGCCATGTTGGTGGAGTACTCAAAACAGCGCAACAAGGCACACAGGTCTCGCATGGAGGCCCAGTTAAATTAAATAGCGGAATAGAAAATATGATCCAAAAAAAGTGTATGTATATCACACGTACACAACCACACTGGGCCCCAATTACTATTGTTTGTACCCCTAAAAGGCTAGATGAGGAGTAGGGGGAGTATGGAACAGGCAGCACCCTCAAACCTTCAGAAGTATGAGATGAACCCCAACAACTTGGAAAGGTGGATCTCTCTCACACGTACCGACACAGACTATCCCGCAATTCAATTGATCCTCAAAGGTTTTTATTGAATAGCGGAATAGGAAATATGATCAAAAAAAGTGTATGTATCTCGCACGTACACAACCACACTAGGCCCCAATTACTATTGTTTGTACCCCTAAAAGGCTAGATGAGGAGTAGGGGGGGTATGGAACAGGCAGCACCCTCAAACCTTCAGAAGTATGAGATGAACCCCAACAACTTGGAAAGGTGGATCTCTCTCACACGTACCGACACAGACTATCCCCCAATTTAACTGATCCCCAAAGGTTTTTGATTAAATAGCGGAATAGAAAATATGATCCCAAAAAAGTGTATGTATATCACACGTACACAACCACACTGGGCCCCAATTACTATTGTTTGTACCCCTAAAAGGCTAGATGAGGAGTAGGGGGAGTATGGAACAGGCAGCACCCTCAAACCTTCAGAAGTATGAGATGAACCCCAACAACTTGGAAAGGTGGATCTCTCTCACACGTACCGACACAGACTATCCCGCAATTCAATTGATCCTCAAAGGTTTTTATTGAATAGCGGAGTAGGAAATATGATCAAAAAAAGTGTATGTATCTCGCACGTACACAACCACACTAGGCCCCAATTACTATTGTTTGTACCCCTAAAAGGCTAGATGAGGAGTAGGGGGGGTATGGAACAGGCAGCACCCTCAAACCTTCAGAAGTATGAGATGAACCCCAACAACTTGGAAAGGTGGATCTCTCTCACACGTACCGACACAGACTATCCCCCAATTTAACTGATCCCCAAAGGTTTTTGATTAAATAGCGGAATAGAAAATATGATCCCAAAAAAGTGTATGTATATCACACGTACACAACCACACTGGGCCCCAATTACTATTGTTTGTACCCCTAAAAGGCTAGATGAGGAGTAGGGGGAGTATGGAACAGGCAGCACCCTCAAACCTTCAGAAGTATGAGATGAACCCCAACAACTTGGAAAGGTGGATCTCTCTCACACGTACCAACACAGACTATCCCCCAATTTAACTGATCCCCAAAGGTTTTTGATTAAATAGCGGAATAGAAAATATGATCCAAAAAAAGTGTATGTATATCACACGTACACAACCACACTAGGCCCCAATTACTATTGTTTGTACCCCTAAAAGGCTAGATGAGGAGTAGGGGGAGTATGGAACAGGCAGCACCCTCAAACCTTCAGAAGTATGAGATGAACCCCAACAACTTGGAAAGGTGGATCTCTCTCACACGTACCGACACAGACTATCCCCCAATTTAACTGATCCCCAAAGGTTTTTGATTAAATAGCGGAATAGAAAATATGATCCAAAAAAAGTGTATGTATATCACACGTACACAACCACACTGGGCCCCAATTACTATTGTTTGTACCCCTAAAAGGCTAGATGAGGAGTAGGGGGAGTATGGAACAGGCAGCACCCTCAAACCTTCAGAAGTATGAGATGAACCCCAACAACTTGGAAAGGTGGATCTCTCTCACACGTACCAACACAGACTATCCCCCAATTTAACTGATCCCCAAAGGTTTTTGATTAAATAGCGGAATAGAAAATATGATCCAAAAAAAGTGTATGTATATCACACGTACACAACCACACTAGGCCCCAATTACTATTGTTTGTACCCCTAAAAGGCTAGATGAGGAGTAGGGGGGGTATGGAACAGGCAGCACCCTCAAACCTTCAGAAGTATGAGATGAACCCCAACAACTTGGAAAGGTGGATCTCTCTCACACGTACCGACACAGACTATCCCCCAATTTAACTGATCCCCAAAGGTTTTTGATTAAATAGCGGAATAGAAAATATGATCCAAAAAAAGTGTATGTATATCACACGTACACAACCACACTAGGCCCCAATTACTATTGTTTGTACCCCTAAAAGGCTAGATGAGGAGTAGGGGGGGTATGGAACAGGCAGCACCCTCAAACCTTCAGAAGTATGAGATGAACCCCAACAACTTGGAAAGGTGGATCTCTCTCACACGTACCAACACAGACTATCCCCCAATTTAACTGATCCCCAAAGGTTTTTGATTAAATAGCGGAATAGAAAATATGATCCAAAAAAAGTGTATGTATATCACACGTACACAACCACACTAGGCCCCAATTACTATTGTTTGTACCCCTAAAAGGCTAGGAGTAGGGGGAGTATGGAACAGGCAGCACCCTCAAACCTTCAGAAGTATGAGATGAACCCCAACAACTTGGAAAGGTGGATCTCTCTCACACGTACCAACACAGACTATCCCCCAATTTAACTGATCCCCAAAGGTTTTTGATTAAATAGCGGAATAGAAAATATGATCCCAAAAAAGTGTATGTATATCACACGTACACAACCACACTAGGCCCCAATTACTATTGTTTGTACCCCTAAAAGGCTAGGAGTAGGGGGAGTATGGAACAGGCAGCACCCTCAAACCTTCAGAAGTATGAGATGAACCCCAACAACTTGGAAAGGTGGATCTCTCTCACACGTACCAACACAGACTATCCCCCAATTTAACTGATCCCCAGAGGTTTTTGATTAAATAGCGGAATAGAAAATATGATCCCAAAAAAGTGTATGTATATCACACGTACACAACCACACTAGGCCCCAATTACTATTGTTTGTACCCCTAAAAGGCTAGGAGTAGGGGGAGTATGGAACAGGCAGCACCCTCAAACCTTCAGAAGTATGAGATGAACCTCAACAACTTGGAAAGGTGGATCTCTCTCACACGTACCAACACAGACTATCCCCCAATTTAACTGATCCCCAAAGGTTTTTGATTAAATAGCGGAATAGAAAATATGATCCCAAAAAAGTGTATGTATATCACACGTACACAACCACACTAGGCCCCAATTACTATTGTTTGTACCCCTAAAAGGCTAGGAGTAGGGGGAGTATGGAACAGGCAGCACCCTCAAACCTTCAGAAGTATGAGATGAACCCCAACAACTTGGAAAGGTGGATCTCTCTCACACGTACCAACACAGACTATCCCCCAATTTAACTGATCCCCAAAGGTTTTTGATTAAATAGCGGAATAGAAAATATGATCCTAAAAAAGTGTATGTATATCACACGTACACAACCACACTAGGCCCCAATTACTATTGTTTGTACCCCTAAAAGGCTAGATGAGGAGTAGGGGGAGTATGGAACAGGCAGCACCCTCAAACCTTCAGTATGAGATTGTGTTCACTGTACCCCACAAAGATTGAGTTCACTGCACCCCACAATGATTGTGTTCACTGCACCCCACAAAGATTGTGTTCACTGCACCTCACAAAGATTGTGTTCACTGTACCCCCCAAAGATTGTGTTCACTGCACCCCACAAAGATTCTGTTCACTGTACCCCACAAAGATTGTGTTCACTGCACCCCAAAAAGATTGTGTTCACTGCACCCCAAAAAGGATGTTGTTCACTGCACCCCAAAAAGGATGTTGTTCACTCCACCCCAAAAAGATTGTGTTCACTGCACCCCACAAAGATTGTGTTCACTGCACCCCAAAAAGATTGTGTTCACTGCACCCCAAAAATGATTTTGTTCACTGCACCCCAAAAAGGATTTTGTTCACTGCACCCCAAAAAGGATGTTGTTCACTCCACCCCAAAAAGATTGTGTTCACTGCACCCCAAAAAGATTGTGTTCACTGCACCCCACAAAGGATTTTGTTCACTGCACCCCAAAAAGATTGTGTTCACTGCACCCCAAAAAGGATGTTGTTCACTGCACCCCAAAAAGGATTTTGTTCACTGCACCCCAAAAAGATTGTGTTCACTGCACCCCACAAAGGATTTTGTTCACTGCACCCCACAAAGATTGTGTTCACTGCACACCAAAAAGGATTGTGTTCACTGCACCCCAAAAAGATTTTGTTCACTGCACCCCAAAAAGATTGTGTTCACTGCAGCCCAAAAAGATTGTGTTCACTGCAGCCCAAAAAGATTGTGTTCACTGCAGCCCAAAAAGATTGTGTTCACTGCAGCCCAAAAAGATTGTGTTCACTGCAGCCCAAAAAGATTGTGTTCACTGCAGCTCACACACAGAAAAATGGATGTGGATCACTGACACCTGCCTATCTCCAATCCCACACCACACAGCAATATCGATTGTAGTTTGTAGAACACAGTTTCCCTAAAATTCAGCAGACTCTGTCCCTAACAGGATTGAGAAGAGATCGTAGATCAGGATTGAGTGCAGACCCCACCCCCCACACAGCAATATCGATTGTAGTTTGTAGAAGACACTGACCCTATATAATTCAGCAGACTCTATCCCTAAAATGCCTACAACTCGCCCTGCCTAAACACTCCGACCTGTCCCTCAATTCTATCCGGACACAAATGGTTTTTTCCTGCCTATCTTTCCCTAATCAGCAGCCAGCACGTTGATGTGTGCTCTGTCCCTGAATCTAAGCAGCATAATGACGCCGCTGCGGCTGCCTCGAACTTATAAAGACTTGGTCACATGCTTCAGACGGCCAATCACAGCTACTGAGACATTTGCAGGCATGGCTGGGATGGCTTAAGGCACACCAGTTAAACGATTGTTGATTGGCTGTTGAAAGCCCGCCATGAAAAGAGCGCCAAAGCATGCAAAACCCGGAAATAAAACGACCGAACACGGATTTTTACCCGAACATACAGTAAAGTGTCCGTGTCCGTGTTCGGGTACAAAAAATCCAATTATTCGGTACGAACACGAATAATACAGTCCGTGTTCGCTCAACACTAATGGTGGAATCAGACACAGGCTGCCCTGTAGTCTGAAAGGAGGAAAACAGGTCTTGGGTTGGAGTGAAGGAGGATGCATCTGGAGCAGCAGCACTAACCTCCATAGCCAGTGTAGATTGCACAGGGAGCCCAGGATCCATCCTGGGTTTGGACTTAGCAGGGCTTTGGAATGATGGTGTGGGCGGTGTAGGTGGCGTGGGCGGCGTGGAGTTTCCTGAGCCTTGTTGTACTTCTCCTTGTCTTCCCGAGGAAGTGTGTGGCGGCGCGGGCGAGTGCAGCCCCTCCTCTCTAAGCTCCGGCGCGCTGGCCGCAAGAGGGTGGCGTGTCCCGCTGTGTGTTCTGTCTCCGCCGCCATTTTGGCGGAGTCCGGCGGGAGCCGCCGGGAAGAAGTCAGACAGTTTCTTTATGCTGACGGAGTTGTTCCTTCTCCTCCGTTGGGCCATCGCTTCGGCTGGGTGATCCGGCGTGCGGTCCGCTGGTGCGGGCGTCTCCTAGGGGTCTCTGGTATGTAGGCGATGTGAAATCAGCCGGGACCTCTCAGGAGCTCTCAAGCTATGCGGCCATATTCCTTGGCGGTCGCCACGCCCCCCAACCAATGTCCAACTGTCTTTCACCTCACCCCCTTGCAAATCAGGCAAGCAGTCTGAGCCCCAAGCCATACAGCAGTCTCTTCTTCTTTTTGAGGACTCTGTCAGCAGGGTTTCCCAGGGCCATCCACCTAGCCCTGCCCCAGAAGTGGAAGAGATTGAGTGCAGCGATGCCCAACCACTAATTTCTCAAGATGAGTACATGCAAGGACCATCGCAGCACGTCTCCGATGATGTTGAAACGCAGGTGCCAACTGCTGCGGCGTTCAGCATTGTGGAGACCGACAAGGAGGGCAGGGGTGAAGACTGGGTGGAAGATGATGTGGAGGACGATGAGGTCCTCGACCCCACATGGAATGAAATGGAATGAACATCATGCAGGTGACCTGAGTAGTTTGGAGGAAGAGGCGGTGGTCGCACAGAGCCACCAGCACAGCAGAAGAGGGAGCAGGGTGCAGAAGCGGAGCGCCCGTGCCCTAGACACTACGCCTGCTACTGCCCAACGCAGCAAGGGAACGAGCGCACCAAAGTCAGCTCAAAGGAGTTCTCTAGCGTGGAAGTTCTTTAGAAAATGTGCTGATGACAGGACACGAGTGGTTTGCACCCTGTGCAATCAGAGCCTGATGCGAGGCATAAACCTTCTCAACCTGAGCACAACCTGCATGATCAGGCATCTAAGTGCAAAGCACGAGCTGCAGTGGAGTAGACACCTTCAAAACCAAGAAACGTCTCTGGCTCATCCTGCTCCCTCTTCTGCTGCAGTCTCGGCATTACAAACATGAGCTCACATGGGTTGAACTGACAGTAAAGAACGTAGTATATGATGGCTAGAGGTACAGTAGGCGTTCACAGTATACACAAGTTGGTGGCGGGCTGTTTAGGCCGCAAACATGAGCTCACATGGGTTGAACGGACATCTTTTTTTTTACGCTCCAACATTTGAGCCACAGAAGCCTGCCTTTTTCCAGAACAACGTGACGACAGCATCATGGAAGGTTGAGTGTTAGACAACTGTGAGGAGAAGTAGAAGGAGGAGGAGAAGGAGAAGAGGCTGGACGGTGAGAGCATGGAGTGTGGCTTTATGGGTTCTGACAGTTTGGCTCCCACTGGGCTTGGTGATGGGATTTCAGGTGCCTTCTTAAGGCGGTTGTCCCTAGGTGAGTGTTGGGCTTACCGCGACTTATGCATTGACTGCAAAGGCTGCAGATGGCAACACTGGTGTCAGCAACGGACACCCCCCCCCCCTCCCATACCCACCACTGTGCACAGTGCAGCCATGCATGAACCTCACCCAGCACTCTACCATCCAGCACCATTCTCCATCCATTGCCACTTGCCAGCCCACTAGCCCAGTACAGTACTGTTTGCTTTGAAGGGGGCACGCACGCTGCATTGAAAGGGGGCATGCTGGTCACTACATTGAGGGGCATGTATGCTGGTCACTACATTGAAAGGGGGCATGTACAGTGCGCATGAGCGCGGGCACGAGAACGGACATTTTCTAGTCGCGCTCCGCACATCACCACAGACAATCCAGCTAAATACAGCGGCGGGAGGCTAAGTGGTGGCTGGGCTCTCTCCCGGAAGGTTCGTGAGGTGGTCATGCGGCGGGGATCGGGTGGACTGCCCAGGAAAAGGCCCTACAAGCGCGGCAACCAGAGGGATGGACTGCGGCCTATCTCCTCCGGGAAAACTCCCTCCCCAAAGATGGCGAGGGGCAAGCAGAGCACTCCGTGCGGTCGGGACGCGGCCCTGGAACGGCCTCCCACTCCAGCATCTCCCAACTTGGCAGCCGATTCCCCCTTAGTGGAGGACATGGCTGACCCCTTCTCCTCACAGGCATCGGGGGCATCCGGGAGATCTCCGGGCGCCGGGGTGAGTTACCAGCTACCCTCCCACCGCCCCCGAAAATGTCAGGCTCCCCGGGCTCCTCGATGGACCGGAACATGGCTGAAATGGCGGATTCACTGTCCAGCCAGCCTAGCCCCACGGGAGATAATCTGGCGCCCCCCCCCCCCAGGCCCCTTTTCGGGTGATGCAGTGTTATTAGCAAGGTTTTCCACAATGCTCCAGCAGGAACTGTCCAAAGCATGTTCCATCATCACGACTGATATCAAACAGGATCTTCAGAGTTTTGGGGCAAGACTTGACACTATTAAAAGCAAGGTGGATGGCTCTCTGCTCCAGGTCAATCAGAATACTAAATTAGTGCCTGAGCTTCATGAACGGTTGGAGGAGGCCTATTTCAAAATTGAGGATCTGGAAAACGGATCGGGCCGTTATAATGTGCGCATAAGGGGTCTTCCTGAGACGCACCAAGACCTGGAAACGGCAGTCCAGGACCTTATGAGAGACTTGATTCCGGACATTTCTCCACATCAAATGGAAGTGGACAGGGTGCAGAGGGCCCTGACTGCACCGCGGCCGGATGGTCTTCCCCGTGACATCATTTTAAAGCCGCACTACTACAAAGTTAAGGAGAAGATGATGTCAGCGGCCAGGAACCGCCGGGACCTCACTCTGCTTGGCTCCCCAATACAGCTGTTCACGGACCTTGCCCCTTCCACAGTGCAGAAGAGCCGCACTCTTAAGCCTTTGCTTCAATGTTTGATGGACAATCATATCAAATATCGTTGGTCCTTCCCCTTTCGGCTGTCATTTACTTTCAACGGCAAGAACCACTCATTCACCATTTTCCATGCCGGAGAGGATTTGCTTCTGAAACTAGGCATCTTGTCCAGAGAACCGCGTTCTCCACAGTCACCATCGGCTGCCCAGCCTGATCGCCCGCTATCCCCGGTGTGGTCACATCGAGGCACCCCCTCCGCTGGGCAGCAAGGGGGCAGGTAGGGGCGCAAGACCTGAAATGTAGCCAGGATTACTTTTGCTTGTCCAAGCTTTTCTATTTTACCTGACTTATGTTCGTTGAAATGTTGATTCCCTTCCCTGTCAATCCCGGCGGCGCCGCCTTGACTCCCTGCCTTTATATGTTTTTCGGATTGTTGATCAGGATGTTACCGTGTGCCACTCCTGTGAACTTGCCCTCCTCTTGTGATGGGGGCAACCTCACGACACATGCCTCAGGTTTGGGAACTGGGGGAACACAATTCCCAAGTACTTTCTATTGTGTATTGCATTAGTGCCTTATCGGCATGGGGGGTAAATCCTCCTGCCCTCTCCTATTCTTTCTCTAACTTTCTTTTTCCTTCTCTTGGACCCAGGCTCTGTGTGCTAGCCCCGTGCTGCTGCTCCCAGACTCCCCGGACGGAGGGATGTTGAATTTTGCCAAGCTGGGACTTACTACGCTGCGACCAGGTAAGAGTGCACTGCCAAACCACCATGTCACCCCCGGGTTCCTCTAGATTCACACTGATATCACATAATGTGCAGGGCTTTAATTCTCCACTGAAGCGCACCAAGGCCTTCCTACAATACAAACGCCAGAAAGCGGACATTTTGCTGTTGCAGGAAACTCATTTTTCTAAAACTTCTGCGCCTAAATACCTCTCGGCTCATTATCCCCAATTTTATCTATCCTCGGGTCAGGACAAGAAGCGGGGAGTAGCTATCTGTTTTTCTCGTGGGGTCCAATTTACTCCGGTCACGGTGGTTGGGGATAGAGAGGGTCGGTACCTCATGGTGGTGGGCCTTGTTCATGATCAACTGGTCTCTTGTGTCTCTTATTATACCCCTAACACAGGTCAGATAGCATTTTTTCAGGATATTCTGCTCACGTTGCTTCCCAAAGTGCAGGGCAGGGTGATCCTAGGGGGGAATAGCAACCTCCCTCTAGAGAATACACTGGACAAGTCCGTCCGGGGCGTGCCCAGGTATAGACATGCACCGAAGAGCGGTTCCAAATTGGCCCGACTTCTTCACGACTGGGATTTGCTGGACCTGTGGAGGGAATATAAACCGACTCAGAGAGACTACACACATTTTTCTCATGTCCATGGTACCTACTCTCGCATAGATCACGTGTTTGCCAGCTCTGCCCTTGCCTCATGCGTGTGCTCTGCACAGATTCTGGCGACTTCTTGGTCCGATCATTCACCGGTATTAGTGCCGTTTTCGGCTTTGTGGTCCACTCAGGGTCCTTCTCCGTGGCGGCTTAACGCGGCTTTACTTAATGACCCTGGGGTCCTGGGGGAAATTGAACTAGATATTAAACAGTTTTTCCAGGAAAATAGGCCGGGTGATACGTCCCCAACCATTACCTGGGCGGTCCATAAGGCTACTATTCGCGGTAAATTGATTCGGATAGCGGCTAGACTAAAACGTACCCGGGAGAGCACAATAAGAGCGCAAGAGCAAACACTGAGTGCACTACTCCTTGAGCAACGGACACACCCCCACGTAGATATTAGACACAAAATTGATGTGGCCAGGCTGGCGCTGAATTTGATTCTCACGACCCAAGCGGAGAAGTACCTTCGGTGGTCCCGTCATAGATACTATACTATGGGAGATAGGCCTACCACTCTATTGGCGCGGAAGCTGGCCCCTCGCCCCTTTATGGCTGCCCTACCCAGGTTACGGTTGCGGACAGGGGGTCCTCTCTCGCAATCCTACCCTGCTTACATCTGAATTCACAAGGTTCTATTCCAAACTTTACCGGGCTCCAACGACCTACGATCGGAGACTAGCCGACTCATTTTTTGCCGACCTGAATCTGCCCTCGCTGTTACAGTCCCACGTCGATCTCATGAATGAGCAGATCGCGGAATCGGAGGTACTACAGGCGATTAAGGGATTACATCCCACCAAGGCCCCTGGGCCTGACGGTTTTCCGGGGTGTTTGTGTTCCTGGCCAACGAGTTCAACCTGGTTTTTAATGCAGACTTTAGCGTGTTTGTCCTTTGTGTATACTCCTATGTACCACATATATGCAACCCCATTATATACTTTCTCAGAAACAAGGACATCAAACAGACATTTATGAGTTCTGCTATAAGATTTATGAGTTTTAAAGTGAAGAATGATGTCAGAGTTAACACAATAACTAAATAAACAGAATGATTCATTCATAATCAATAAATCTGGGAATTGGGAATTCTTGTAATTTAAAAATAAGTTTAACACTCAAGTGGACTGGAGCTCAAGCACATGGTGATCTTGGTGACAGCTTTCTAGTTTTGCGCATGTATTCTGTTGTTATTTTACATCTTAAGACTGGCTGTTATCATTTGCAGTCCTGACATGAAACTACAAGTGAAGGGCTAACAATGGCAGTACAAGTGAAGGGCTAAAGAAAGTAAGGAAAGGGCCCAAAAGTACACAATGAGGTGTTTCTTAGTTGTGGAGCCTGGCCTCCTATACCATCTGCTGGTTCTAAAAATATTCTTTTATACCCTGCCTGTTGGTCCTGGAATGTAATCGCTTGTGCCATCTATGGGTGCTAGCAGGCTGTTTACACAGACATAGGTGCAACAACTGTACTCAGGTAAACTGTGTTTAGTACTTTCTGCTAGGTGGTAGTGGGTTGTACAATGTGGTGTAATCTAATGTAAAGTCCTTCAGACTTTAGATGGCTAGATTGTGGCCAGTAAGAGTAGAAAATCCTCTGGCAACTCTGAAAATAAACACTGCCTTAGGCTTGATGGTCAATGGGAGTAAATCAAATTACATAGAATCTGTAGTATGTAGGAGGGAGACTATTGCGCCATCACTGGTATCAGAGAGAAGAACAGTACTCCATCATTGGTGTGAGTGGGAGGTTTAGTGCCCCATCATTGGCATCAGTGGGAGGAATAGTGTCCCATCATTAGTATTGACAGTGAGAGAAATAGTGTCCTATCGTTGGTATCAGGGGCAGGAATAGTGTTCCTATCATTGGCATCAGCGAGAGGAATAGCGAACCATCCTTGTTGTTAGTGAGAGGAATAGTGCCACGTTATTGGCATCAGTGGGAGGAATAGTGCCCCATCATTGCTATCATGGGGAGAATCTTGCCCTATCACTGGTATTAGTGGGAGGAACAGTACCCCATCATTGGTATTAGTGGGAGAAATAGTGCCCCATCATTGGTATCAGTGGCAGGAATAGTGCCCCATTATTTTTATCAGTTGGAGGAATAGTGCCCCATCATTGGTGTAGGTGGGAGGAATAGTGTCCCATCATTGTTGTCAGTGGGAGGAATAGAGCCCCATCATTGGTATCAGTGGGAGGAATAGTGTCCCATCATTGGCATCAGTGGGAGGAATAGTGTCCCATCATTGGTATCAGTGGGGGAAATAGTGCCCCATCATTGGTATCAGTGGAGTGGAAGGAAATAGTGCCACATCATTGGTATCAATGAGAGCAATAGTGCCCCATCATTGGTATCAGTGGGAGGAATAGTGTCCTATCATTGGTATCAATGAAAGGAATAGTGCCCCGTCATTGGCATCAGTGGGAGGAATAGTACTCTATTCTTGGTCTCAGCAGGAGGAATAGTGTCCCATCATTGCTATCGGTGGGAGGAATAGTGCCCCATCATTGACATCAGTGGGAGGAATAGTACTCTATTCTTGGTCTCAGCAGGAGGAATAGTGCCCCATCATTGGTATCAGTGTGAGGAATAGTGCCCCATCATTGACATCAATGGGAGGAATAATGCCCCATCATTGGTATCAATGAGAGGAATAGTGTCCGATCATTGGTATCAGTAGGAGGAATAGTGTCCCATCATTGGTATCAATGAAAGGAATAGTGCCTCCCTCCATCACTTGTGTTAGTGAGAGGAATAGTGCTCCATCACTTGTGTTAGTGAAATGAATAGTGCCCCATCTTTGGGGCACATATTGATGTGTCCACTCTGTTCACTCCTCTCCTTCCTGTCTCTATCCTCTTGTAGTATTGTGAGCTTGGTTTCTCCCTGACTAAAGAGTGCCCGTTGAAAATTGGAAGGAGGCAACCGCTGACCCTAAAACATTGTGAGTACTGACCAGAATTCTGTGCCCCAGTGAATACATGCAGATTCTCTTTACTCCAGAAGGCCCTTATATTTGCTGGCTTTGTGGTGTTCTCTTACATGGATTGTTTCAGTTATAATCTTCTGCTCTAGTGTACAGAGACTGCCTAGGAGAAAGAGAAGTGTCCTCTTGTTCTTCATTCTTCCTGGGGTATTCTCTAGTCTACTCTTGTATCTTTTCCAGGTTGTGATTTCATATAAAGTAACAATGTAAGGTGGGTGATTGTGGGATTTAAAATTGTAACAATGTTTCTGAGTGCAGCATAAATGTTCACTCAGTGCTGACACCTAGTGGTCAGTCGGGGTATAACACTTTGGTGTGTTTGCAGTAGAATAGAGGAATATATACAGTCAGAATGTGGAGATGATCTCCACAATCCAGAGAGAATCAGGATGCGACTAGAAGAAAATCTGGAGGCATCCAGAGCCCTGCAGAGGAGAGGACACAGCTGAGGCGTGAAAGAGGCAGAAATCACAAACGTACCATAAAAATAAATGACTTAAATGTCATAAAAAAAAAAAAAAAAAAAAACTTAATTATTTTTTTTTTTATTCCCCCAAACATACCTCAATTCTAATACTGAGCTCCATATTGTTCTGATCGGACAGTTACAGTATTTAGGGGAAATACTGGCACAAAAGATCAACACAACACTGCCACCGTGCGGCCATTTCATCAAACAGCAACAGGATGATTTATTTTTTTTACGCTGTAATCGTAGAACAAAGACAATAAATGCGGCTCCAAAGGAAATACATAAAAATCATTGGATCAAACCATTTAAAAATTAAAAAAAATCTGATTGTTTCAACCCCCTTTAAGTGTGTGTCTACACATTTGTTCATCATTATTATTTTTTTTTTTCCTAGCAGGAATGTCATTTTCTGATCGTGATGAGTGATTTAATATATTTATTATTACCAAATGTGCATACAATGAAAGTTAGTGAATGTTATAGTGCATGGGGATGGGATGAGAGCTGTGATAGTAGAAATATCGGCTTAGAAGAGTCTTTAGGAGAATGTATTTCCACCCAACCATACAAAGAGCCCCACATATGTGTTTTTTTTTTTTGTCTCATTCTTTTTTTTTCAAATATCATTTTATTGAAAAGTTTTCCTTCTCTTTTATAAAAAAACAAAAAAAAATAAACAGTACGACCACAATACATGTTTCTCTCATTCTTTATTAATGTGATAAATTGTATTATTACTGTCAGGAAAAGGGCACTCTAAAGGCAAACACTTTGTCTTCTTATTCACACTCAGACTTGTAATACAGGTGAATAGTAATGAGGGGAAATCTCTCATCTCTTTTCATTACAATATATCAGCATTGTTGTTGGGGGATGGGATTGGATCTTCTTATTGTACAACATTACAGGGACTGATCCTCATTGCTCTCCATCCTTTACTTCTGATGGATGATTACATATTCTATACATTCCAAACAAGAATCCTTCCAACTGAAAAGGAACACAAATCTCATCACCTCCTTCACACTCATCAGAAGACAAAATCCTATCTGAAGGAATCTCCCACAACTGCGATTGGATCAACTTTCCAATTCCTTCCTATAAATGGATCCCAGGAATTCCATAGACCGTTACAGTCATCTCCGATCCACTCAGCCGACCTTACCGGGAACATTGATCAACTCAGGGGGATTCATGAACCGAGAATAAGAAATACGTTGGAAATAATAATTTCAGGATGTTTCATTTCACAATACAGAATCCGCCCTGCTATAGAGATCAATGGAAAGTCTACAGAACAAGTATTTTCTGGGCTGAGAACAGAGAGATCTCACAATACATTTCTTTGGATTCCTCATAAGAAGACATTATTACTGGCTGATGAAGGAGACGCCCACAGCTGTGATTGGCTCAGATTTCCAATAGCAGTTTTCAAATTTGCCCGCCAGAATTGTGTAGATCGTTACATAGAAATATTCAGCCCTTTTATACCGCCAAATCCGACACGGAGGAGATCATCAGATGAGACATTTATCGGCTAAATCCCATTATTACTCCAATGCCATTCGTACAGAAGGATTCTCTGTTACTAAACCATGAGAAAACACTTCAATATGTTCTCAGAATCCAGGATCTCACCACTGCTACACACACAGCATGATAGAGAAATGTATTCTATTATAGATCTCTACTTTTCTATATATGATGGGGAAATCATCACATACAGATCTGATCATCAATTTATGTCTCTTTCAGACATTTATCAGTGAAAGATTGTCCTCATATCACAAGCAGAATATGTATAACAAGAAATGTCTGGTAGTAACCATGACACATAAATATGTACAATGAATGAATAAAGAAACTATTTCATGCCTTAAGAACCAGATCGGTTTCCTCTTTGTATCACACAATCCGCCAAATGTTACAAGGTTCTAAGAACGTAAAATTCTCTACAGAATACGAATATGTTGTGGCCACGCCCCTTTTGATTAGTCTCCTATCAGGTCCGCTCAGGTTTAATCAGGGAAGAGGTGTTATTCGTATATATAATTTCTTTTTTAGAGTAATATTCTATAAATATGACATCGTTTTTGACAATAATATCTGGTGATTCGGAGGATAAACGCCAACACCTACCCACTTCACCCCAACAAAGGTCCTTCTCAGGGCCACCCACCTTCTCATACAAAGGGCTGTCTATGTTGATATTTATACATTGCTACCGGAGTTATGTGAGTTTCTAGCAATTTTAGAACAAATTTGTGGAGAAAGAAGGTTCTTTTTAGCTGAACATACACTAAAAGATCCGATTGTACATTTTTCTTTAGTACAAAACTAAAAGGCACTTTATAGCTAACCGACGATTTTTAAAAAAGATTGCATAGTATGTGGCCAGTGTTTAGAATGGCAGCAGATTTCCGTTGGTTAAGATTTCCTTAACCTGCAAATAAAGGCACACTTATCTTTTCAGAAGCCATTTGCAGTGAGGATCCAGACTGGGCCCTCCATCCAGCACTGTGCAGGAGGACGAGGGAGAGGTGGCAAAGTCCCTTTCTGAGGTATGAAGGTGTCTCCTGGATACTCTTACTCTCCTTTCCTCCCATTGATTGGATGCATTTTCATCAAAATGCAGAAAGAGGAATCTGATCCAATGCTTTCCGACCCTCTCTCACTATTTCCTTCTCACCTGCAATGACAATTATATATATATAAATTAAGATCTGCATGCACAGCGTCTAAAGGGCCATACACACTATAAGATTTTCTGAAGACTTTTTTCCTTCAGACTTACCAAAACCATATAATATGAGGTCATACCTATACACTTTCAATTTGTATGCAATCTGGCAGGCCCTTGCACTACATAGAAAAGGTGAATCTGAAGGAAATCTAACCACAAAAGTTGGATAGTGTGTATCCAGCTTTACTCTGAATCCTGAACCTGGATTTGGGTCCCATATCCTAGCAATGTGTCTAATCCAAAGGATGGAGGACAATGGAAACCAGTCCCTATAAGGAGATCATCTGCTTATCTAAATTCACATCAATTCAATGTGTTATATTAGACAATAAAATCATAGAGACTCATAATTGCTGTTAGGACAGACAGGTGTCATTATAACACATTGCCCCCACCCGGATCACAATCTTCGGTGTCTAATTATACAATCAGATCTCCCAAACATGCATGTCCGGCTCCTTCTTAGATAGAAGTGGGTGGCTCTGAGAAGATCCATTGGGTTTGGTAATAGAAAATAATTGATTGGGTTTACTTGGCGGGCTTGTGGAAGGAATCTTCGAGGATTTTACCGCTTTGGAGGAAATATTTGGAAGCTGAAAACCGACACAAGTGATGTCATTTGGAGGAAGATGAACAGATTTATGAATAGAACTTCTACAATGTCGGATTTAGCGGTATAATGCGGCTGAATCTTCCTAACGGCCAGTAGAATTATGGCGGGAGATTTAAATATAGCAACTAGGAGCCATCATAGACGTGGTCTATTAATAGCCAAGAGGGGAAATAATTTCTGGAAATATGGAGTACAATGTGTTCTGACATTGGAGCTCTATGTAGGTGTGCATGGTTTTGGTTGGATGAGTTTAGCGGGGAGTAGACGATCAGCATAGAAAGATTGGAATGAAAAGAGATGAGAGAATGATGTCCTGTGATCACATTTCCCCTCATTACTATTCACCTGCATTACAAGTCTGAGTGCGATAAGAAGACAAAGTGTTTGCCTTTAGAGTGCACTTCATCTGACAGTAATAATACAATTTATCACATTGATAAAATATATCCTTTTTGAAGAATAGGAATAAAAACTGCATATGTCCGGCTCTTTGTACAGAGATGTGGGTGACACGTTTGTGATGCTTCGATAAATATATCGTATTTGACTATTTTCCTCCTTTCACTGTAAATTTGGAAATTTGTTGAATTATGAGATACATGGACTTTTGATGTGATTAGGATCATGGAAAGCTTTTTTCTTGGCGCTGTATATTTTCCGGATTAGCCGGAATTGATTAACACTAGAAGAGCGGTGCTTGGAATGGAGGGGGGCAGATTACATTTTAATAGAGGCGAGGTCTTCCAGAGTGACTTCTTTACCTCTATATGACATTATACCTGAGTAGCCGCCAGTATAGATTTGCAGCAATATGTGACAATAAACATACTCAGAGTATTTGTATAAAAACATGTTTATCATGGTGAGCAGATAATGATACATTGTATATTAAACATGACATTGTGTAATCAGCTGAGACATTTGTATGTATAACAATCTCTCCCATCACATCACACAAGGATCTCATGTCACCGGCTGATGTTTTTCTTCCAGGCTCCTTCTACTCAGCTATAAATGAGCAGAGTTCTGTATTAGAGGGAAATGTTTCCTGGTGGTCACTCTTTACTCATCTAATGTGAAGATCATTCTAGAGGGAGATGTGAGAAGATTGTTTTCTGTGTAGAATTTGTGTAGAAAAGAAGATAGAAGGAAGAATGGGACACACACTCAGGAGGATGGAGGTGTTTGCAGCCTCTGTGTTCAGCCTCCTCAGCAGCTCCTGGCAGCTGTAAGTGACCCCCGATAAGTGACAGTCCAGTGAGCAGATCGGGTCCCCGATGAAGATCGGACAGCGTTCTATTTCACATAAAAGTCGGTTTTCTATCTACTGGGGAAACACAACAAGAGAGAGAAGATTCTCCAACTACTCCATGATACTGAGTGGGCGTGTCTGATGTGTAACCAATAGCAGAGCAGGAGGATTGTTGTGTACCGACCAATAGCAGTGCAGGACGTTTAACTATATAATCCCAGAAGAGGTGAGTGGGGAAGTTTATCTGTCCAATAGACTTTCTAGAATCATGTCTGAGACTGAGAGCGCCCCAGCCGCCGCTCCTCCAGCGGAGCCCGCCGCCAAGAAGAAGGCGACTAAGAAGGCGGCAGCCGGAGGAGGGAAGAAAGGCAGCAAGAAGCCGTCCGGTCCCAGTGTGTCCGATCTCATCGTCACAGCCGTGGCCGCTTCCAAAGAGCGCAGCGGGGTCTCCCTGGCCGCCCTCAAGAAGCTCCTGGCCGCCTCAGGATACGATGTGGAGAAGAACAACAACCGCCTCAAGGTCGCCATCAGGGCGCTGGTGACTAAGGGGAGCCTCGTCCAGGTGAAAGGACATGGAGCCTCTGGATCCTTCAAGATCAACAAGAAGCAGCAAGAGGGCGACAAGGCCAAGAAAGCCCCCAAAAAGAAGCCATCAGCTGCGGCCAAAAAGCCAGCCAAGTCCCCTAAGAAACCGGCGGCCAAGTCCCCCAAGAAGGCAGTAAAATCCCCCAAGAAGTCGGCCAAGAGCCCCAAGAAACCGGCAAAGGCTGCAGCTGCCAAGAAGGTGACAAAGAGCCCCAAGAAGCCCAAAGCTGCACCCAAGCCCAAAAAAGCCGCCAAGAGTCCGGCTAAGAAGGCGGCCAAACCCAAGGCAGCAGCCAAGCCCAAGAAGGCCGCTCCGAAGAAGAAATAAATACAAGCAGCCGGAGGCCTCCTTTATCTACACCCCCCAAAGGCTCTTCTCAGAGCCACCCACCTCCTCCTAACAGAGCCACACCTACCTACCTACACCCACCTCCTCCTAACAGAGCCACACATACCTACCTACACCCACCTCCTCCTAACAGAGCCACACATACCTACCTACACCCACCTCCTCCTAACAGAGCCACACATACCTACCTACACCCACCTCCTCCTAACAGAGCCACACATACCTACCTACACCCACCTCCTCCTAACAGAGCCACACATACCTGCCTACACCCACCTCCTCCTAACAGAGCCACACCTACCTACACCCACCTCCTCCTAACAGAGCTACACATACCTACCTACACCCACCTCCTCCTAACAGAGCCACACATACCTACCTACACCCACCTCCTCCTAACAGAGCCACACATACCTACCTACACCCACCTCATCCTAACAGAGCCACACATACCTACCTACACCCACCTCCTCCTAACTGAGCCACACATACCTACCTACACCCACCTCCTCCTAACAGAGCCACACATACCTACCTACACCCACCTCCTCCTAACAGAGCTACACATACCTGCCTACACCCACCTCCTCCTAACAGAGCTACACATACCTACCTACACCCACCTCCTCCTAACTGAGCCACACATACCTACCTACACCCACCTCCTCCTAACTGAGCCACACATACCTACCTACACCCACCTCCTCCTAACAGAGCCACACATACCTACCTACACTCACCTCATCCTAACAGAGCCACACATACCTACCTACACTCACCTCCTCCTAACAGAGCCACACATACCTACCTACACCCACCTCCTCCTAACAGAGCCACACATACCTACCTACACCCACGGCACACAGTGCTCCGCATCTCTTCTACACATCTAATAGCACACAGACATCAGAGATGGGCGCTGATCAATATTTCCTCTTCTAGATCATTCACTTGTTTTAGTATGTAAAAGTTTAAAGGAGAATCATTCTAATGATCGGGAGATCTCATCCTCCGCTCATCTTACAATGATTAGGAAGTCTCCTGTGTTGAGAATGTTATAACTTTTTGAGAAGATAAATCTGTATGATTACCTAAAAGCTCCTATTGGCTGATATATATAATTTATATTCAATTGCCTGCCAATATTTTAATGGTTTAAAATATTTGCAGTAACAGTGGAACCCCCAACATGGGCGTCGTGCGATAATAAGTAAAGAGAAACTACTGCTCGTAACCCCCCCCCCCCCCCTATCCTCATATCCGTACACAATAGTGCTGAGTGAGGGATGGGCAGGAAAATGAATCTCCATACAGATGAATTGTTTTCCTCTCCAATCCCGGATGTATTCTTCCCTGTAATGTGTCCGTGTGTGATCTCCTGTGATGACACAGTTCTAGTATGGGGGGTGGGGAGATAGAGGAAAAATCCCTCCTGATCCCCATAGTGACATCTCCATGTGGACTGTGTAAGGTTTACCCCCCTCCCCCCACAAATTAAATGGGCTGATTGGTCATCAGCTCTCTAAGCACGATTCCTAATGACTCGAAATCGATTCCATTGTTTGAAATAAGAAATAATTACGTTTCTAGAAAATGCAACTATGTGTCTCCTGAGAGAATGGGAACCAAAGAGACAAAGATTGTTTAATCTGTTCCTAGGAAAGTGTGTTTTACCGTTAAATATTGTAACATTGTATCTATTAGGGAAGATATAGAGGAAGTGTGAATTGTGTTACAGATGAGTTCCATTGTATTTATTACAATAAATCGGCAAGAGAAAGGATGTCCCTTCTAGATGAGAAATGGGAATGTTTTCTGTGTAATTATATTAGAGGTGAGCTTTACTTCCACACTGAGCTTCGGAGCGCAGAGAAGGGAGAGAAAAGAAAGATGTGGTGAAGGTGATCCCGGGGAATGTATAGGAATGTAGTAGCCGGTATTTTCCAGCATGTAGTCGGTGTGATGAGGTAGTATATATATATAGAGCTCTGTATATAGGAGGATGTGGTGGCTCTGAAAAGAGCCTTTGTGTTGGGATGATGGGAGTAGTAGTAGGAGTGGTGGTGCCCTCCCCTTCTATGCCCTCTCTCCGCGGATGCGGCGTGCCAGCTGTATGTCTTTGGGCATGATGGTGACTCTCTTGGCGTGGATGGCGCAGAGGTTGGTGTCCTCGAAGAGTCCGACGAGATAAGCCTCTGAAGCCTCTTGCAGAGCCATGACGGCGGAGCTCTGGAAGCGCAGGTCGGTCTTGAAGTCCTGGGCGATCTCTCGGACGAGGCGCTGGAAGGGCAGCTTGCGGATGAGCAGCTCGGTGGATTTCTGGTAGCGGCGGATCTCTCGGAGAGCCACGGTGCCGGGCCTGTAGCGGTGAGGCTTCTTGACTCCGCCGGTGGCCGGGGCGCTCTTGCGGGCGGCTTTGGTGGCCAGCTGCTTGCGGGGAGCTTTCCCTCCGGTGGACTTCCGGGCGGTCTGCTTGGTTCTCGCCATCTTTACTCAACTCTCTGCTGGAACAGTGAATGTGAGGCATTGCCGCTCTGCGGAGCCATTTATACACAGCACTGCCTTCCGATTGGACAAGTAACTCACACGCCTTTCAATGATTGGTTTTCTTAAAAAAAGCGGCATTTTTAAAATGCCCGCCAAAATCTGCACGTTATCTTTGTAAGTAGAGTCACCATCTTTGTGTGGGATGGGGGAGGGGAGTTACTTTACATCATACAAGCGATCTCTATTCTCAAAAAGAGAAAACATTCATCATACATATCTTTATAGATTTAGGAATTATAGACTGTGAGAATGGACTGGCGGTAGATCTCTACCTTTCTATATGATGGGAAATAAAGGATTCCATGTTTCATTATCAGATCTGTGTAGGATCATGGAACTGACCTCTATCAGACATGTAGCAGTTATAGATTTCCTCATATTAAAACTAGAATAAGAAAAAAGTGAAATGACTGGTAGAAATCATGGCACTGCCAGATATGTACAATGAATCAATAACACAAATATTTCATGTCTGAAGAAGCAGATCTGTCCCCTCTTAGAAACATTGTAAACATGTTGCTGGTTTCTAGTTACAAAGTAAATGAAATTCTCTTCGGAGTATTGAATGGCTGAGGATCCTTTCTATCAGTTTTCCTTCCTGCCAAATGAGAAAATATTCATCAGAAATATGATATAAAATAAAAAAGATCGGAGATTCCTAATCGGTGTAAGAATTAGAAGATCTGAGATTGGACAGTTTTTCTCCATAATACAGTAAATGAGATGACAGAAAATCCTCCTCCGATCTCACTGATCTGATTATTCCGTTCTTAGTGAATAACAAGTAGAAAGTTGACTTGCACAGCTTCTTCCATCCAGCACAATTCTGTACTAACATGGAGGGACAGATCTCTGAGCAGACAATGAATCGTCCCCCCAGCATTGCCCTCCCTGCTCCGGGCAGATCTGGGATCAGTCGGTGTCATTGTTTCCAGATGGATCAGCGCTCAGGAAGTTTTCTATCAGATCCATTTGAATGAAATTGAACTAAACTGCTCCAATGTATTCTCTATGGAGGAGAAACACTGACACCTGCTGGTAAAAAGAGGAATGACTTCCGTGCGGGGATCTGTGAAGAGATACAATGTAATTTCATGGCTTCCTTTCCGAATCCATAGGAACAGAATAAAACGGATTAGTGTGTGCAGTTTGATAACAGAATTACAATTCATAGCTGAAGATCTGAGGAAATGGCATCCAGACTGCAAAATTTATCGGATTATTTTGCATGTTTTTTTTTGTGTCAGATAAAACCTTTAGAAGTCGGCAGATGAGGGATCGCTCGGTGCGATCATTATTTCTAGATGTCCCATGTGGATCAGTATTAAATCCTAACACCTATTGCTGAATTCCCCTTTCAATCAAATCCCTGTGTAATAATTATAATAGGTGTGCCGCTACTGCACCTTTCACACATAGATAGATAGATTTTCGGTCTATCTATCTATCTATCTATCTATCTATCTATCTATCTATCTATCTATCTATCTATCTATCTATCTATCTATCTATCTATCTATCTATCTATCTATCTATCTATCTGTCATCTTATGTGGATCTAAGATCGATCTGTAATGAATGATCAATTTGTCTATACAGTGGTACACCTCTAATTAAACAAGTAGGCTAAAAGATCTGATTGCTGAGAATGGGGCATGTTTGATCCAGGGTGTATTGCTGCAGAATAACACATTAACTGATACAGTGCAATGATGTGGTGAGATTGGTTGGTGTATGAGCACTGAGGGATGGAATTGGTTTGTACCCCTCTGGTTATGTGCAGCAGCTGTGCAGGGTCCTATCCCATTCTAATAGAAGATGATGAGAGATCCGGGATTCTGGAGACATAATACATTGTGTGACATCTCATCTGTTCCAGGACTCTGGGGGAACATGACTTGTGAGAGATCAGCAAAGGGTTCTAGATGTCACAATCTATCCGTGCAGTGTATGACCTGAAGGAACCCAGAGCCGAGCGTTCATTGTGGGGACTTTATATAGTAATCTGGATAGGAAGGTCACCAGTGGAAGGTGTTAGAACATCTGTTATAAACAGGAGGATGGATTGAGGGGAGAACTTTATATGCAGGAAGCGTTAATGGTCTATGAAGTCTTCTCTGGTCAAAATATGTAATAAAAAGTCGGCTAAACGTTTGTGATAATTATTGGGAAGGAAATGGATTTCTAGAAAATATTGGAAAACTGATAATTCTTCATAAGACAATTGGCTAAATGTTGGGGTGGCTAGAAGAATTTTAGTTTCCATATTGATAGAAAAAAAAGGGGGAGGGCAGTTGTATGGACATTTGAGTGCGCTCACATCTCTGGTATTCTTCTTTCTTTTTTCCGGTTGGGGTCATTTATCTAGGAGATCTGCACTCTACTAAAAGCTGGGAGGTATTATGTCTCGTTTTGGGTGGGGTGGGGGTGTTACAAATGCTGCATTTTATGGTATTTTTGCGATTTCTATGTACTTCATAATATATTATTTTATATATTCTTTTTTTATATTAGGATACTATTATATTTTATTCACTGAATGTGAATATTCCGATGTCTGAGTATGTAGTGAGGACATTTATTTGGAGGATCCTGGGTGACGTCAGAGACATGACCTCACCAGTAATGATGATCAGGTAACATCCAATGGTCACCCAAAAGGAGTGAAATGTTGTTCTTTCTATTGAACAAAGAGCATCATCGAGCGGGAAATTCAAATCACGGAACTGCTGAGGATTGGATGATTGAGAGCACAGAGAGGCGGACTTATTGTGACGTCTGGACGCGCCCTCCTCCAACCCCTCCCCCTTATTCTCCATCAGGTCCGCATATGCTGCATATAAAGCGAGGCTGGGTGCTTTTACTTCACATTCGTCTGATACACGAAGAGCTTGGAGATGTCTGGTCGCGGTAAAGGAGGAAAGGGTCTGGGGAAAGGAGGCGCTAAGCGCCACAGGAAGGTGCTCCGGGACAACATCCAGGGCATCACCAAACCCGCCATCCGACGTTTGGCCCGCAGAGGGGGTGTCAAGCGCATCTCCGGTCTCATCTATGAGGAGACCCGCGGAGTGCTCAAAGTCTTCCTAGAGAATGTCATCCGCGATGCCGTCACCTACACCGAGCACGCCAAGAGGAAGACCGTCACCGCCATGGATGTCGTCTATGCGCTCAAACGCCAGGGCCGCACTCTCTACGGATTCGGAGGCTAAACCCCAACATCCACCGACCCACTTCACCCCAACAAAGGTCCTTCTCAGGGCCACCCACCTTCTCCTACAAAGAGCTGTAACCATTTATTTCTCTTAGATCAACTTTTATCACGTCGGAATGAAAGCTTTTTAGCTAAACACATATTAATCCGATTGTACAACTTTATTTTACTTGGAATACAACAGATCGAAGCGATCTAGTGTTTATATTCTCTCCGCTTACAATATCGTTAGATCACTTTATTATTTTTCAGCTAGCTTGTTGAGACACCGATAAACCCCTTTCTTAGGCATTATTTCCAGTCACCTCACATTTCTTTATAGAAAAATTCGGGGTGGGATAAGGGGACAATAAATATCGCTCAGTGACATTTCTAGATGATCATTACTCTATTTTCTCATCATAAAGAAAGGTAGAAGTCATGTGACTGTCGTGTTCTGTGTATAGCGGTGGATTCCGAGCAATTGCAATAAAGGACATTTTTTGGTCAGTAATAATCCGGTCACCCCTCTCTAATCTGATTGAAATTAAAGTGTTGATGTTTTTCCAATCAAAGTTCTCCTCTGCTGATCTCAGTATTCAGGGTCGGATTTGGCGGTATAAAAGAAATGGATTTTTGTGTAACGATTTACACAATTCAGGCGGGTGAAATTTGAAATATTGGCCAATCAGAGTTGTGGGAGATCCCACAGCCAGCCACTAATGTCTTTCCTATGAGTACAAAGAAAGTGTGCGCTCCCTCTCCTTTCTCAGAGTAGAGGTCACGTGTTCAGTGACTTTCTAATCATCTCTACAGCAGGGCGGACTCTGAAGTATCAAACAAAACGGACGTTTATCAATGTATGGATTATCGTTGTGAAATAAAGGGACCGTTGATGAATGTTCCACAATAGAAGCTGCTGTTTCATCGTGATGGTAGATGGGAAGTGTAAAGAGAATTGTGGCGGGAAACATGAAGATTGCAGCAATCAGAACTGTGAGATTCCATGAGAGATGACATGACAATGTATATTTGTGTTGCGGTGAGAGTGAAGGAGGGGGGGGGGGGATTGTTATTTCTAGAATGATTTGAAGTAAAGGATGGAGGAGAATGAAGAGGAGTCCCTGTAATGAGAGGACATTGCTCTATAAAAAGGGACACTGAAAGCGTTCCAATATAAACATCTATCATCATTTCTTATTACTGCCACGTGTCATCCTAAGACATTGTTCCCCCCCATGGGGAATCACACCTTCTAGTCATAGTAAGTATTTTATTTCCTACCTGGAAAATAAATGCAATCTTTCATTGTTACAATTAGATCTCCGAATAACAATGTAGATGTATGCAGCTCTATGTATGGATGGGTGGGTGGCTCTTAAAAGAGCCGTTGTGTTGGGTGACGTGGATGAACCGGTGGGGATTACTTGGTCTTGGCGGCCTTGTGGCTCTCGGTCTTCTTGGGCAGCAGCACGGCCTGGATGTTGGGTAGGACTCCTCCCTGGGCGATGGTGACGCCCCCGAGCAGCTTGTTGAGCTCCTCGTCGTTGCGGACTGCCAGCTGGAGGTGTCGGGGGATGATGCGGGTTTTCTTGTTGTCGCGGGCGGCGTTACCGGCCAGCTCGAGGATCTCAGCGGTGAGATACTCGAGGACGGCGGCCAGATAAACGGGAGCTCCGGCCCCAACCCGCTCGGCATAGTTACCCTTCCTGAGCAGACGGTGAACACGACCGACTGGGAACTGCAGACCAGCCCGGGATGATCGGGTCTTGGCCTTAGCCCGAACCTTTCCTCCTTGTTTGCCGCGGCCAGACATGTCTCTGTGATATTGGAGTTCTCAAAGAGATATGAATGGCTGCAGCCGCTCCCTTTCCTGTTATACTTTGAATGATATGACGTCTCGCTCTATGATTGGCCACGTTTGAAGCCAGCCAATGCTCTCTAGGTTTGCATCTAGACCAATCGGTAAACGAGGAAGGAAAGCATGACGTCACTCCCCATCACATGACCATGTCTTCCAATAGAAGAGTGAGGAGGAAGGAAGCTCATTTGCATAGGACAGCCTATATAAGCAGCACATGAGGGCGGCGCCAGTACACTTTCTCTTCTCAGAGCGGAGAAAACATTCTTATCCCTTATCATGCCTGAACCAGCCAAGTCCGCCCCGGCGCCCAAGAAGGGCTCCAAGAAAGCCGTGACCAAGAGCCAGAAGAAGGACGGCAAGAAGCGGAGGAAGAGCAGGAAGGAGAGTTATGCCATCTACGTCTACAAGGTGCTCAAGCAGGTCCACCCCGACACCGGCATCTCCTCCAAGGCCATGAGCATCATGAACTCCTTCGTCAATGACATCTTCGAGCGCATCGCCGGCGAAGCTTCCCGCCTGGCTCATTACAACAAGCGCTCCACCATCACCTCCCGGGAGATACAGACCGCTGTCCGCCTCCTCCTGCCCGGAGAGCTGGCCAAGCACGCCGTCTCCGAGGGCACCAAGGCTGTCACCAAGTACACCAGCGCCAAGTAATACCCCTCCCCCATCCATCACCCCAACAACACACAAAGGCTCTTCTAAGAGCCACCCACATACTACACAACCGAGCTGTCATACAATTTTTATGTATCGTACAATTTATTACTTTTACAAGTTTTAGCTCTTCGGATAATTTAAAATGAACTCAAAATAGCATCATTAATAATCTTGAGATGAGAAGTAGGTCGGTCAGACTGGAAGGGGAATGAATAAAACCTTCCTTCTAATCTCATCCTTCTTTATTGCGGAGATCGTCTCCCCTTTCTGGCTCTATACATTTCCTATTCCTCGCCTTGTACTGCACACACCCAACTGCTCTAATCACCTCTGCTGCATTGTTACAATGAGAGATTCTCCGCAATCTCCCGCCTTACATTGTTCCTTTATCTGGGAAGATCGTGAAGCTTTTATTCCGCAACACAATGGGGGATAGAAGCAAGAAAAGTGAAACATTATATCTGCTCAGTCATCTCAGATCGGCTAATCCGACACTGACAATTATTCATAGAAAATATCACTCTTTCCCGGACAGTCCCTTCAATTCCAGGAAATATATATGTAGAAATATTATTGTTCTGTTTTAAGGTTTGATTTTGCACATCAGAATACAGAAGTTGCTCTGTTATTGGATGTTTGTTATAGAGAACTATGAGAAGTCTACGGAACAAATATTTTCTAGGCTGAAAACGGAGATAAATCTCCTAATAAAATTCTTTGGATTCCTCATAAAGACATCGCTGCCTAAATAAGACTGATAATGAAACCGCTCACAGTTCTGATTGGCTCAGATCTGAAATAGCTATTTTCAAATTTCCCGCCTGAATTGTGAAAACGTTACAGAGAAATAATCAACCCCATTATAACACCAAATCCCACACTGAGATCATCAGAGGAGATATTTATCCGATAAATATCTTTAACACTTTATTTTCAGGCAGATTCGATTAATATGGAATAAACAGAAATAGAAATGAAAGATTATTGAATAATGTAAAACATTTCCATATGTTCAAAATGCAGAATCCCTACCCCCCCCCCCCCCCACACACACACACACACTGCTACATACAGAACATGATAGTGAGATTACTTCTCTCATAGATCTCTACCTTTCTATGTGATTGGAAATAAAGTATTACATGTTTCATTATCAGATCTGTATATGATCGGGGAACTGGCCGATAATTAATGTTTCATTTTTCAGACATGACATGTAGCCGTTACGGATTTCCCCCCTACATCCTAAAATAAAGGAAAAGTGAAAGGGCTGGTAAAAATCTGTAGTAATCACAACACTGCCAGATAAATATATACAAATAATCAATAAACACAGTTTTTGTAACTAGATATCAGAAAAATGTTAACAATGTGTCTAAGTAAGTGAAATTCTCTGCAGAGTATTGAATGGCTGTGACCCCGCCCCTTCCATCAGTCTTCCATCAGGTCAGCTTTTTCTTATAAGCAAGAATGCAGGCCTTTTTTTTTTTTTTTTTTACAGTAATATTGTATAAATATGAAATTGTTATGATGTGTGACAGATGAATGTTTTCTGTGTAATCTCCAAGGAAGAACGAGGAAACCGCAGTAAAGGAAGAATAGCGCCAAATATGAACAGGGAATGGATGAAGAGAGGATTTCTGTACAATTCACTGTTTCCTTCATTTCTATTACTTGTGCAAGTAAAGTCTTCTATTTATTGTTGTAGTCCCACCCCCTCCCCCATATAATGTGAAAAATAGAATTAGGGTAATGCAAATTTTCCTGACCCTACAACAGCTCCAGAATAGGTGGAAGGAAAATCAATCAATGTTGTCTCTATCAGATCATCACAAATATGTTTAAAAACAGCAAAATGTATTGCAGTTAGTGCTGAGCTCCGACTATGTCACCCCGGAGTCATCTACTGATCCATCAAACGGTTCTCTGCACCTTATCATTGGATTATGGGTCCCATATCCCAACAATGTGTCTAATCTAAAGGATGGAGGGCAATGGACACCAAGGAGATCACCTGCTTATCTAAACTCACATCAATTCAATGTGTTATATTAGACTTTAAAATCATATAAAAAAAAAAAACTTAATTGCTGTTAGGACTGACAGGTGTCATTATAGCACATTGTCCCCCCACCCGGATCACAATTTTCGGTGTCTAATTATACAATCAGATCTCCCACACATGTATGTCCGGCTCCTTCTTAGATAGAAGTGGGTGACTCTGAGAAGATCCGTTGGGTTTGGTAATTAAAAAAAAAAAAAAAAAAAAAAGATTGGGTTTACTTGGCGGGCTTGTGGCAGTAATATTCGATGATTTTACCGCTTTGGAGAAAATATTTGAAAGCTGAAAACCGACACAAGTGACGTCATTTTGGAGGAAGATGAACAGATCTATGAATAGAACTTCTACAATGTCGGCTTTAGCGGTATAATGCGGCTGAATCTTCCTAACGGCCAGTAGAATTATGGCGGGAGATTTAAATATAGCAACTCGGAGCCATCATAGGCGTGGTCTATTAATAGCAAATTGGGGAAATAATTTCTGGAAATATGGAGTACAATGTGTTCTGACATTGGAGCTCTATGTAGGTGTGCATGGTTTTGGTTGGAAGAGTTTAGCGGTGAGTAGACGATCAGCATAGAAAAGATTGGAAGTAAAAGAGATGAGAGAATGATGTCCTGTGATCACATTTCCCCTCATTACTATTCACCTGTATTACAAGTCTGAGTGCGATAAGAAGACAAAGTGTTTGCCTTTAGAGTGCACTTCATCTGACAGTAATAATACAATTTATCACATTAATAAAATATATCCTTATTTAAGAATAGGAATAAATGCTGCGTATGTCCGGCTCTTTGTACAGAGATGTGGGTGACATGTTTGTGAGGCTTCAATAAATATATAATAGTCATAATAATTTATTTCTATATATTCTATATTTTTTTGCGGAGATCATCTCCACTTTCTAGCCATTTCCTATTCATCTCCTTGTACTGCACACACCGAGGTGTTGTACCTGGAATGACCACAAGGTGGCAGAGGTTACTAAACTTTTATGCCTCACTCAAACATTGTTACAATAACAGATTCTCAACAATCTACCGCCATAAATTTGTTACTTTGTATTTAGGAAGATCGTGGAGCTTTTAACTCGCAACACAATGGGGAATAGAAGCAAGAAAAACGAAACATTGTATCTACTCGGTCAGCCCAGTCAAATCTTTGTCTATCTGTATCTATTTAATGAATAAGCAACAGATCATTGTACATAGCTAAATCAATGAGCTGCCTGATATGTAAATGACAAAAATATGTACAAAGTATCTGCTACATACAAATCTGATTACAATAATATCACCTCGGATAACAGTCCTTTATATAAGTTAGAAGTAGAAAATTGTTTCACTGAAATGTTTAGCTCATTTATTGGTGAAGTTACATATAATCTCCAATCCTGGACCCCCCCATCGTTCCATAACTTCCGAACATCACATAACTTCGGAGCTGAAAAACGAACGTCATTAAAGTCTCTGGGAACAAGGCTGGGAAAATAAAAAAAATAAAAAGTGCTCTTTTTTAAATGTATTATAATTTATGTTTTTTTGTTTTTTTGTTTTTGTTTTTTTTTTAGTTAGGGTTTTAAGTGTTACAGAGTAAATATGGAAATTTGAATTTAGTCAACTAGAGCAATAAAACCCCCGAAAAGCACAAGAAAAGAGATTAATGACCTGAAAATTATACAAAAATCACCCCCCCCCCCCCCCCACACACACACACACACACACAAATGTGTCCAAAGATCAAGTTTGCCCCTTTCGAGAAGGTTCACCCACCAAGCAATGAAATCTTCAACAAGTGGTGTTTGCTGCTCAAATATTGTCTATAAACTAACACATTATTGGTTCAAACAGTATATTGCTGCTAACATTAACCACTTAATAGAGATGGCCTTGCGGTTCGCCCGGCGGTCGGTTCACGGCAAATTTTGCTTGTTCGCTACCCGACAAATTTGCAAACACATGGCGTAGTTTGCGACGGCCATATTAGTTTACATTGGGGAGAACTTTGACCCATGACACAGCCGTCAGGTGGAACAGGACAGCCAATTGAAACATTTCAGCACATGGACAGTCCCCCTACCCTATAAATAGACCTGACCTGGCGGCCATTTCACGTTCCTCTTTTTGCCAGTGTAGGGAGAGGTCTGCTGTGCTCATCAGTGAGAGTTTGCTAGACACATATAGCACTGTGAAGATCCACAAAAGTCCTTTTCAGGGCTGGTATTTCCGTATAGGCCTTCTACAGTCTCTTTTCAGGTTAGGGACAGGTATCCAGGGGTTGCTTTAGGGGTAGTTAGAGATTGGCTGCAGTCACACAAATTGCTATGTTAATGTCCACAATAGTGCTTTTCAGGGCTGGTATATCGGTATAGGTCCAGTCTTTCTTCAGTATAGGGACATGTTATCCAGTCTGTGCTGTAGGGGCAGTTAGAGATCGTCATCTGCAGTGACACAAATCGCTCTGTTAATGTCCACAAAAGTCATTTAAAGTGCTGCAATGTCGGTATAGGGTCTATTACAGTCTCTTTAGTATTGGGGGCAGGTATCCAGTCTGTGCTGTAGGGGCAGTTAGAGATCGTCAGCAGTGACACAAATTGCTCTGTTAATGTCCACAACAGTCATTTAAAGGGCTGCAATTTTTTTGGTATTGCTGTGCAGTGCACTAAAAAGGGGGTGGGGGAGGGGGGTTAATCTACAGTATAATATACTTTGTAGAAAGCATATTATAGTGGATTAGTAGTAGTATTGTGCACTGTGCAGCATTGTGACAGGTGTGCTGACTGAGCATTGCTGCAGCAATACTACACACAGTGACAAACTCCCTAGCCAATTATTTGTAGAACTGGTGTGATAGACCAGTGGCCCCCCAATACCACATATTGAAGTGGGGTGTTATCTGAGTATACTTTTACAAGTGCATTTGTGTCCTGCAACAATATTGCCTCTTTTGCTGAGTTAAGTCTGATACACACAGCGATAAACTCCCTGACCATTTTTTTCAACAACTGGTGTGATAGACCAGTGGCCCCACAATACCACATATTGAAGTGGGGTGTTTTTTAACAGTATACTTTTCTAAGAGTGTACTTTAGTCCTGCAAAAAATTGTCCTCTCTTGCTGTGTTGACTGTGCTACACAAAGTGACAACAGTTACTGGCCAATTATTTGTAGAACTGGTGTGATAGATACCCCAATACCACATATTGAAGTGGGGTGTTATCTACCTTTTTCCAGATATAATGCAATTCTCTAGAGACTTTTGTCACAGGGTAATTAAAAAACATGACAGGCAGAGGAAGAGACAGAGATGTATGCAGGGGTGGTAGTGGTAGGGCAGGAGCAATAGGCCGGAGCCTAACTGTGAAGTTTCAAAAGGCGCGTGCAATTACGGCAAAGGACGCACCAGACTTGGTTGAGTGGGTCACTCAGCCTTCCTCTTCTGCACCCTCCTCATCCTCTCTATCTGCACCCTCTTCACGCTCTGCTGTGTGCACCCCCAAAGACACCACCACCACATACCCTCCACTTGAGTCACTGGAATTATTTTCCAATCCATCACAAGACGTTTGCGATGCACAGCCATTGTTGGCATTGGATCAGGAAGAGGAGGTAGCAACAGCCGCCACTCAGCAGTCTGACGACAGTACCCAGATCAGCCCAAGGAGGTTGGTCCCCGCTGTTGCTGCCTACTCAGAGATCTTGAATGTTAGTAGTGGGGAAGGTGACGTGGATGATGACGAGCCTATGGACATCACGTGGGAGTCCACAAGAGAGAAAGAGGAAGGGAGTTCAGAGGGGGAGACGGGCCGGCAGATAGGGAGGAGAGGCAGGCAGAATTTGCATTGCACAAGAGGTAGAAAGCAGACTGCAAATGTATCAGGAGTGAGCCATCAACCATGTACAGTCACATCTGGCATTAGCAGGACGCCGGCACATGGCTCCGCAGTGTGGGTTTTTTTTAATGTGTCCGTTGCTGACAACAGTGTTGTCATCTGCAGCCTTTGCAGTCCATGCATAAGTCGCGGTAAGCCCAACACTCACCTAGGGACCACCGCCTTAAGAAGGCACCTGAACTCCCATAACCGAGCCCAGTGGGAGCAACACCATCAGAACCCACAAAGCAACACTCCAGGCTCTCATCGTCCAGCCCCTTCTCCTTCTCATCTCTCCTCACATTTGCCCTCCACTCCCCCTTCCATGATGCCGTCATCACGTTGTTCTGGAAAAAGGCAGGCTTCTGTGGTCCAAATGTTGGAGCGGAAATAAATAATGATGCCGGATAACCCTCTTGCCCAACGTTTGACTGCTGGCTTGTCGGAACTGATAGCCCGCAAACTACTGCCATATCAACTGTGGGACTCGGAGGCCTTTTGTAAATTTGTGGCCATTGGAACAACACAATGGGAGGTCCCAAGCAGGAAATATTTCTCGCAAAAGGGCATTCCAGAGCTGTATGGCCATGTTCAGCGGCAAGTGAATATATCTCTGGCACACAGTGTTGGTGCCAAGATACATCTGACCACAGACACATGGTCTAACAATGGTCTGTCAGTTAAACCCATGTGAGCTAATTTTTGGAGCCTATACAGGCCAACACTTACTTCTGTATACTGTGCATGCCTACTGTACCTCTAGCCATCAAATACTAAGTTATTTGCTGTCAGTTCAAACCATGTGAGCTAATTTTTTTGGAGCCTATACAGGCCGACACTTACTTCTGTATACTGTGAATGCCTACTGTACCTCTAGCCATCAAATACTAAGTTCTTTGCTGTCAGTTAAACCCATGTGGGCTAATTTTTGGGGCCTTTTATGGCCGACACTTACTTCTTTTTTTTTTCCAAACAGATTTTTATTGGTTTTAAACAGCAGATACAAGAAATGCATTCAAGGTGTCAAAAGACACAACAGAAAAAATAAATTTACATAAACAACAAGTAATACAAGGTATTGTTATTCGAGAGATATAGTCAGAAACAATTAACACTCATTTATCATTCCAAGTGATCCATGGTTCCCAGTGTTTGGTATGTGTCCTAAGAGAATGGGACTGTAATGCTAGTGATTTCTTAAATTCAAACGTGAGTGTCACTGAGGCTACAACCTCCAATAGGTTTGGTGCTTCTTTTTTTTTTTCCATCTCCTAGTAATGGTGGCCCTAGCGGCCAGCAAAATGTGTGAAACAACCCATCTGACCTTACTAGGAAGCAGATCGATGGCCAGGGTATTGAGTGCCAAAGCCGGATTTAGCTTAATGGGCGATTGTGTTACAGAGGAGATGAGGCCAAAGACCTGGTTCCAGAAGCTTGTAAGGTTTTTACATGTCCACAAGATGTGGTATAAGTTGCCAACCTGGCCACACCCTCGCCAGCAGAGCGGGGAGTGTGCTGGGTAGAATTGAGACAGCCTATATGGTGTAAGGTACCAGCGGGAGAGAATTTTCTACGACAGTTCCCAGTGGTTGGTGCATTTCGACACCCCGTACGAGTGCCGGAAGGTGTGGGTCCACTGTTGTGGTGAGAAAGGTCGTTGGAGGTCGCCCTCCCACTTAATCATGGGATTTCATTTTTGAAAAGTTTTTTTTGGCATGGAATATGTTATAGAAGAAGGTGATGCCTTTTATCGACCCAGGAGGGGTTGTGAGGAACTGGTATACTGGGTATGGAATAGTGATGGGTGCTGGTGGGTTTTTAGTCAGGAACGTGGAGATACGAGTGTAAGTCTATAGTTCCGAACGAGGGATTTGGTATTGTTGAGTGAGGGAAGTAAATGGTTTCAGTCGATGTCGCTAAAGAGGTCGTCAATCCAGTGGATGTCACTGTCCTTCCATTTTAGGGTAGATAGACATGGGATCAAGATGTCTAGTAGTCGGATAGGTAGTCTTTGTTTACAATGGGCATCTCCTACATTTGTGTGTTTATGTAGTTCCCTCCAGGCTGCGATGGCGATTCTCATTGTAATCAACAAGTCTGGCATGTTTTGAGGTTTCCAATTGTCTGCTAGTAGTAAATGGTGCTCACCATTTGCTTCGTAATGGGCTCACCACACGCTGGCGGCCTGGACCCCGGAGTGAGGGGGCGGGTAGTGGAAGCCCGCTTTGTCCAGTAAGCGACGCTGGGGACTACCTGTTCACAGTGTGTTCCCATTGGGGGGGACAGGTACTCCTCTTTTCATCTTCCCACTCCGTTCGGGTTCTAGGTCCGCCCTCGCCCATGGTTTATTGAGGTACTACTCTTACTGGTATGCCTATAATGCAATTATGGTTGGGGGTTCCCTATGTTAGGGGCTCTCAACATGCCTTTTTTTGCTCATTGACAATTTTTCCTGTATTTGCACATTTGAAGCTGATGTTAATGCTTCTGTTTATGTAATCACGGCCTTACCCAATACTTTGTTATTACTGTATTATCTGAAAAACTTTCAATAAAAATTGATGTTTAAAAAAAAAAGAAGGCCCTTGAGCACCAGTGCAAATGAAACGCCCACAAAATTACCCCATTTAGCAAAGTAAACACCCAAACGTATATTCTGTTAAGCATAATGAGTCTTTTGAACATGTAATTTCTTTTCAAGTTTTTGGAAAATATGAAAAGAAAATTAAAGTGCATTTTTTTTACACAAAGTTGTTCATTTATAACAGGGATCCTCAAACGATGGCCCTCCAGCTGTTGCGGAACTACATGTCCCATGAAGCATTGTAAAACTCTGATATTCACAGACATGACTAGGCATGATGGGAATTGTAGTTCCTAAACAACTGGATGGCCATAGTTTGAAGACCCCTGATTTATAAGATATTTCAAACACATAGTATGCACATAGCAAAAATGACACCCCAAAATACATTGTGCTAATCCTCCTGAGTCTCGGCTCTCCCTCTATCTGTCTATTATATATTTTTTCCCCTAAATTGGGGGATAGTCTGTGTTGGTACGTGTGAGATCCACCTTTCCAAGTTTTTGGGGTTCATCTCATACTTCTGAAGATTTGAGGGTGCTGCCTGTTCCATACTCCCCCTACTCCTCATCCAGCGTTTTAGGGGTACAAACAATAGTAATTGGGGCCTAGTGTGGTTGTGTACGTGTGAGATACATACACTTTTTTGGATCATATTTTCTATTCCGCTATTTAATCAAAAACCTTTGGAGATCAGTTAAATTGGGGGATAGTCTGTTTTGGTACGTGTGAGATCCACCTTTCCAAGTTTTTGGGGTTCATCTCATACTTCTGAAGATTTGAGGGTGCTGCCTGTTCCATACTCCCCCTACTCCTCATCCAGCCTTTTAGGGGTACAAACAATAGTAATTGGGGCCTAGTGTGGTTGTGTACGTGTGAGATACATACACTTTTTTGGATCATATTTTCTATTCCGCTATTTAATCAAAAACCTTTTGGGATCAGTTAAATTGGGGGATAGTCTGTGTTGGTACGTGTGAGATCCACCTTTCCAAGTTTTTGGGGTTCATCTCATACTTCTGAAGATTTGAGGGTGCTGCCTGTTCCATACTCCCCCTACTCCTCATCCAGCCTTTTAGGGGTACAAACAATAGTAATTGGGGCCTAGTGTGGTTGTGTACGTGTGAGATACATACACTTTTTTGGATTATATTTTCTATTCCGCTATTTAATCAAAAACCTTTGGGGATCAGTTAAATTGGGGGATAGTCTGTGTTGGTACGTGTGAGATCCACCTTTCCAAGTTTTTGGGGTTCATCTCATACTTCTGAAGATTTGAGGGTGCTGCCTGTTCCATACTCCCCCTACTCCTCATCCAGCCTTTTAGGGGTACAAACAATAGTAATTGGGGCCTAGTGTGGTTGTGTACGTGTGAGATACATACACTTTTTTGGATTATATTTTCTATTCCGCTATTTAATCAAAAACCTTTGGGGATCAGATAAATTGGGGGATAGTCTGTGTTGGTACGTGTGAGATCCACCTTTCCAAGTTTTTGGGGTTCATCTCATACTTCTGAAGATTTGAGGGTGCTGCCCAGGACTGGGAGGTGAGTTGAATGCCCAAATATGTCATGGAAGAACTGGGTGCCCAGGAGAAGGGGGGCATGTTTTTGCTGAAAAAAAACTTTTTTGAAAAGGAGCTTTTATTCCACAACACAATGGAGGATAGAAGCAAGAAAAGTGAAACATTGTATCTGCTCAATCATCTCAGATCGGCTAATCCGACACTGAAAATTATTCATAGAAAATATCACTCTTTCCGGGACTGTCCCTTCACTTCCAGGAAATATATATGTAGAAATATTATTGTTCTGTTTTAAGGTTTGATTTTGCACATCAGAATACAGAATTTGCTCTGTTATAGAGATAGTTTGTTATAGAGATCTATAAAAAGTCTATGGAACAAATCTTTTCTGGGCTGAAAACCGAGAAAAATCTCTGAATACAATTCTTTGGATTCCTCATAAAGACATCGCTGACCAATGAAGGCTGATAATGAAACCGCTCACAGTTCTGATTGGCTCAGATCTGAATTAGCCATTTTCAAATCTTCCCGCTTGAATTGTGAAAAACGTTACAGACAAATAACCAGTCCCATTATAACACCAAATCCCACACTGAGAACTGAGATAATCAGATGAGATATGTATCCAATAAATATCTGTAACACTTTATTTTCAGGCAGATTAATTGATTAGTACGGAATAAACAGAAATAAAATTGGAAGATTATTGAATAGTGTAAAGCATTTCCATATGATCTCAGAATGCAGAACCCCCCCCCCCCCCCTTCCACTGCTACATACAGAACATGATAGTGAGATGACTCCTCTCATAGATCTCTACCTTTCTATATGATGGGAAATAAAGTATTACATGTTTCATTATCAGATCTGTATATGATCGGGGAACTGACCGATAATTAATGTTTCATCTTTCAGACATGACATGTAGCCGTTACGGATTCCCCCCTACATCCTAAAATAAACAAAAAGTGAAAGGGCTGGTAGAAATCTGTAGTAATCATGACACTGCCAGATAAATATATATACAACGAATCAATAAACACAGTTGTTTCATTTCAGTCTCTTATTTGTAAATAGAAATCGGAAACATTTTAACAATGTGTCTAAGTAAATTAAATTCTCTGCAGATCATTGAATGGCTGTGACCCCGCCCCTTCCATCAGTCTTCCATCAGGTCAGTTTTTTCTTATAAGCAAGAATGCAGGCCTTTTTTTCTCCTCAATATATTTTATTGTGAATAAAAAGGTAATTCAAAATAACAAGAACAGAGAAAAATAAAGCAGTAGTGAGACCGCAAGACTATCTCACTGCAGGAGAAGTGACATTTTATCCAAAACAAGAAATGCATGTAGATGCAGATATGTAGATGTTAGTAAACATGTCAAATGACTTTATTGGACAATTTCCTACTTCTAACTTCTATAAAGGACTGTGTGCTGTCCGAGGTGATATTGTGATCAGATTTGTATGTAGCTGATACTTTGTACATATTTTGTGTCATTTACCTATCAGGCAGCTTATGCCTTTATCTATGGACATCGATCTGCTGTTGATGATGGAAATAGATACCAATAGACAAAGATACAATGTTTAGTTTTTCTTGCTTCTCTCCCCCATTGTGTTGTGGGATAAAAGCTCCGTGATCTTCCCAACGTGTGATTTGAGATAAAGTAACAATGTAAGGCGGGAGATTGTGGAGGATGTTTTATTGTAAGAATGTGTGAGTGCGGCATATAGATGTTTAGGAGATCTGATTGTAGGTTTCCTATTGTGATCCGGGTGAGGGAACAACGTGCTATATATTTATTTATTTATATTTGTTTATATCGTATTTATGTGTGAAGGAAGGATGTGGTCTCCTTACAGGGACTGGCTGTCATTTTCCTCCATCCTTTGATCTCCAGAAGATATTCAACAGCATTAGAGATCATTGAATATTAAATACCAAACAAACATCCCCCATCTGAAAAGGAACACAGATCTCAGATCCCCCTTCACACTCCTTGGAAGGAAAAATACATTTTATTATCGGAAGAAAACGCCCAGAACTGTGATTGGTGCAATGTTCGCATTGTATAACTCATATTTCCCGCCGGAATTCTATGGAACGTTCCAATTATCTCAGATAGAATAATCCCACACTAAAATCTCATATCTCTTCCTCCGGGAACATCGATCAACCGTCCTCTGAATTGTCGGGCAGTTTATCTAACCATGAATAATAAATACGTTAGAAATATAAATGTCACATTTCTTTCAGTCTTTTTTCTTTTACTTCACAATACAGAATCCGCCCGGCTAGAGAATGTTTCCTATAGAGATCAAAGAAAAGTCTACTGAACAAGTATTTTCTGGGGGGGAAACGGAGAAAGATCTCAGAATACATTTCTTTGAAATCCTTATAAGAAAGACATTACTGGCTAAAGAAGGAAACGCCCACATCTCTGATTGGCTCAGATTTTATATTGCTCTGTTTTGAATTTGCCGCCTGAATTGTGAAGAACGTTACAGAGAAATAATCAGCTCTATTGTACCGCCAAATCCGACACTGAGATCATCAGATGAGACATATATCCGAGAAAATTAACATATACACTTCTGTATATGATCGTGGAACTGGTCGATAATTAGTGTTCTGTCTTTCAGAGATGAAGTAGTTACAGATTTCCCTCATATTAAAACCAGAATAAAAAAGTGAAAGTGTTGGTAGAAATATGTAGTAATAATGACACTGCCAGATACATATGTACAATGAATTAATAAAACAAATGTTTCTATTTTATCGGTCCCGTTTTGTAAATAGAAATAGCAAAATATTGACAATGTTTCTAAGTAAGGGAAATAAATATATATATATATATATATATATATATATATATATATATATATATATATATATATATATATATATATATATATATCATCATGATATGTCAGAAAAAAATGTACAGTGGATCAATAAAGGAAACATTGCGCTTCTGATAAATTACACCCGTTTCTATTCAGTAAAACATTTAAAAGCTTCTAAATAAATTAACTTCTCTGCAGTGTAATAAATGACTGAACCCCGCCCCCTTCTCAGCATGTCTCCCATCAGGTCCGCTCAGCCTGTGAAATGTCTGAAGATGTGTGTCTTTGTTTCCTTTTCACAATATTTATAAATTTAAATTATATGAAATTACTATGAACAATTTCATGAAACTGGTTACTTTGTTTCTGGTAATAAAGTGTTAAGTTTCCTGTTCGTGTAATCTCCAGGAATAAATCGAAAATAAATGAGAAGAAGGAATACATGAATCTTCTGGAAATGTATTGCTGTGTATGTAATGCAACATTAATGTATCTGAATATAATATAATGATTAGGAGCCTTATAAATGAATAAGATTATCTTTATTTTGTATGAATGGTGTGACTCCGCCTCTTTCGCAGGAAGGTTTCCATCTGGTCCGCTCAGGCTGTATATAAGGAGGGCGGGCAGACAGCTGATCTCAGTCTGTCTTTGTAGCAGAGAATCATCATGTCTGGGCGCGGTAAAGGAGGAAAGGGTCTGGGGAAAGGAGGCGCTAAGCGCCACAGGAAGGTGCTCCGGGACAACATCCAGGGCATCACCAAACCCGCCATCCGACGTTTGGCCCGCAGAGGGGGTGTCAAGCGCATCTCCGGACTCATCTATGAGGAGACCCGCGGAGTGCTCAAAGTCTTCCTGGAGAATGTCATCCGCGATGCCGTCACCTACACCGAGCACGCCAAGAGGAAGACCGTCACCGCCATGGATGTCGTCTATGCCCTAAAACGCCAGGGCCGCACTCTCTACGGATTCGGAGGCTAAACCCTGACACCCACCGCTTACCCCACTTCACCCCAACAAAGGTCCTTCTCAGGGCCACCCACCTTCTCACACAAAGGGCTGATGATGATTCATAACTCAGAAATGTAATTTCTATATATTTATCGTGTAACAATAAGAACTTCCGCTAATTGTTTCAGTAAGAAATTGAATGGAGCGATGTCTGGCTGCCCATACACTCTGCTAAACATAAAGCAGATTGAACAATAGATGTTAGAACAGGACAATATTATATGTGGAATCTTATTGGGCGGTCAGTAGATCTATAGGAGATTGTACAGTCAGCACTCAGGGTGGTGGAGCCGATTGCTGAGTCAGGAGAATAGATCATAGTTTATCCTGGAACTGAACCTAAAAATGTATATTTCATTATGAAAAGAATGGAGATCACTAATACTGAGATGATTCTAGAAATAGAATGTTTCAAAGATGGAATTTTTGTGAACATTCCGATTGTAATACAGGAAGAAGAAATCTGTGCATCTGCTATATGTACAAATTGTATATCAGGCAGAGGGGAGATATAGTTCTACACAGATCTGATAATGAAACATGCAATCCTTTATTTCCCATCATATAGAAAGGTAGAGATCTATGAGAGAAGTCCTCTCATGTTGTGTGTGGGGGAGGGGGATTCTGAGGACTTTAAATAATGTAAAACATTTTCATATGTTCTCTTTTCTTTCATCTTCAGATTCCATTTGTAGTCATTCCTCACTAAGCGGTGAAAATAAAACTATGAAGTGTTGATATTTCTCGGATAAATGTCGGATTTGGCGGTATAATAGGGCTGATTATTTCTCTGTAACGTTCTCCACAATTCAGGCGGGCAAATTTAAAATCTGAGCCAATCAGAGCTGTGGGCGTTCCTTTCATCCGCCAGTAATGGCTGAGGATTCTGTAGTAAAATCAAACCCTAAAACAATGTAACATTTCAATGCTTATAAAACTGCCTGGAAGCAGAGGGTGACCGTTGATGAATTTTCCCCGGAAGGGAGATTTTATGTCAGATCAGCCAATCAGGGAGGATTGTAACTTTCCATGCTATTCCTGCGGGAAATTTGAGCCAATCACAGTTCTGAACGTTTTTTCTTCCTTTACAGGAGAATCCTGACTTGGATGATATTGGAGATCCTTGGGAAGATGTTTTGTTTGGTAATTGCTGATTTGTAGAATCCATTCAGCAGGAATAAAGGATGGGGAATGACGAGGAGTTCCTGGAGGGAGATGAGAACTTTAGAAAGGAGATTCTCCAATAATGAGTGGAAGGCTCTCTTTAGATGTAGGAAATGTTCTCACTACAAGTCCCCGGTATTAGAAGGGTTAATAAGCAAGTTGTTTGCTTTTTAGAGGTATTTGTAGGAATGAAAAACTTTTCCTACTGAGTGATAGATGTGATTTGTTGTAAGACACAGAATGAGGTATGAGGCTCTTTGTATGTAGTTGTGGGTGGCTCTGAGAAGAGCCTTTGTGTTTGGTGAGGAAGAGGAGTTGGGGATTACTTGGTCTTGGCGGCCTTGTGGCTCTCGGTCTTCTTGGGCAGCAGCACGGCCTGGATGTTGGGCAGGACTCCTCCCTGGGCGATGGTGACGCCCCCGAGCAGCTTGTTGAGCTCCTCGTCGTTGCGGACGGCGAGCTGGAGGTGTCGGGGGATGATGCGGGTCTTCTTGTTGTCGCGGGCGGCGTTGCCGGCCAGCTCGAGGATTTCAGCGGTGAGATACTCGAGAACAGCGGCCAGATAGACGGGAGCTCCGGCCCCGACCCGCTCGGCATAGTTACCCTTCCTGAGCAGGCGGTGAACACGACCGACTGGGAACTGCAGACCAGCCCGGGACGATCGGGTCTTGGCCTTAGCCCGAACCTTTCCTCCTTGTTTACCGCGGCCAGACATGATTCTGTGATAATGGAGTTCTCAAAGAGATGTGAATGGCTGGAGCCGCTCCCTTTCCTGTTATACTCTGAATGATATGACGTCTCGCCCTGTGATTGGCCACGTTTGAAGCCAGCCAATAACCTCTAGGTTTGTATCTAGACCAATCGGTAAAAGAGGTAGGAAAGCATGACGTCACTCCCCATCACATGGCTGAGTCCTCCAATAGAAGAGTGAGGAGGGAGGAGGCTCATTTGCATAGGACCGCCTATATAAGCAGCACATGAGGGCGGCGCCAGTACACTTTCTCTTCTCAGAGCGGAGAAAACATTCTTATCCTTGATCATGCCTGAACCAGCCAAGTCCGCCCCGGCGCCCAAGAAGGGCTCCAAGAAAGCCGTGACCAAGAGCCAGAAGAAGGACGGCAAGAAGCGGAGGAAGAGCAGGAAGGAGAGTTATGCCATCTACGTCTACAAGGTGCTCAAGCAGGTCCACCCCGACACCGGCATCTCCTCCAAGGCCATGAGCATCATGAACTCCTTCGTCAATGACATCTTCGAGCGCATCGCCGGCGAAGCTTCCCGCCTGGCTCATTACAACAAGCGCTCCACCATCACCTCCCGGGAGATACAGACGGCTGTCCGCCTCCTCCTGCCCGGAGAGCTGGCCAAGCACGCCGTCTCCGAGGGCACCAAGGCCGTCACCAAGTACACCAGCGCCAAGTAATACCCTTCCCCCATCCATCACCCCAACAACACACAAAGGCTCTTCTAAGAGCCACCCACAGACATCACAGCAGAGCTCTACTCCGATCTTTATGTGTTTTGTCATTAAGGAAGTTAATTAATTTTTAGAAAATAGAAAACTTTTCTCTTTAAATTATCTTTAGATAAGTACTGTAGATCGCCTAGACTGGGAGGGGAGTGGATCGAACCTTCCTTCTATTCCCATCCTGATTCTAGATTTATTGTGGAGATCTATCTCCACTTTCTGCCTCTATACATTCCCTATTCATCGCCTCGTAATGCACACACACCCGACTGTTCTACCAGGAATCACCACAAGGCGGCAGAGCTGAATAAACATGTATATGCCGAACTCACACATTCTTACAATAAAACATCCTCCGCCTTACATTGTTACTTTATCTCAAATCACACGTTGGGAAGATCGCGGAGCTTTTATCCCACAACACAATGGGGGAGAGAAACAAGAAAAATGAAACATTTATCTATTCAATCAGCCCAGCCAAATCTTTGTCTATTTGTATATATTTCCATCACCAACAGCAAATCGATGTCCATAGATAAAGCCATAAGCTACCTGATAGGTAAATGACACAAAATATGTACAAAGTATCAGCTACACAAAAATCTGATCACAATATCACCTCGGACAGCACACAGTCCTTTATAGAAGAAGACAATTCTCCAATGAAGTCATTGGACAGCCTGCCATTACAAGGAGGGGGAGGGGACTTCCCCACATTCTGCGCAAAATTCTAATAAATTACAGCATATAAAACAGCCAAACGTGGCGTTTTGAATGTTTCCAAGCGCAGAGGAGGGGTTTGGGGTCTTTTAGACCCCCAGATCCCTCCACAAGAGTACCTGTAAAAAAAATAATAATAAAACATATATGTATATATATATATATATATATATATATATTTTTTTTTTTATTTATTTTAATGTACGAAAATATCGGTTGATATTTACCGATATGCGATGACCAAACTATCGGTATCGGCAATAAAAAAAAAAAAAAAAAAAAAAAACTATAACGGTCGATCACTAGTTTTAAGAACAAAATGTAACAACAGGTATAATTTTTAAAACATTTTGTGTAGTTTGGTGCCTAAAAAGTCCATAAGAGTTCACTGATCAATTTACTATTATATTTGGGATGTGGCACCTTTTTATGCTCGCATTCACAGCACCACCCTGTGAGGAGGCCTTTATTCCCTAGCTCCTTTATTACTAACACTTTAAGTTTTTAATCTGCTAATGATGATTCATCTATAAATGTGTAGATATTAGTAATTGTGTTAAACATGTGGAATGACGTAGGAACATTTTTCTATTTCTAACTTTTATAAAGGACTGTGTGCTGTCTGAGGTGATATTGTGATCAGATTTGTATGTAGCTGATACTTTGTACATATTTTGTGTCATTTACCTATCAGGCAGCTTATGGCTTTATCTATGGACATCGATCTGCTGTTGGTGATGGAAATAGATACAAATAGACAAAGATTTGGCTGGGCTGATTGAATAGATACAATGTATCGTTTCTCTTGCTTCTCTCCTCCATTGTGTTGTGGGATAAAAGCTCCGCGATCTTCCCAACGTGTGATTTGAGATAAAGTAACAATGTAAGGCGGGAGATTGTGGAGGATGTTTTATTGTAAGAATGTGTGAGTGCGGCATATAGATGTTTAGGAGATCTGATTGTAGATTTCCTCACCTAAGATTGTGACCCGGCTGAGGGAACAACGTGCTATATATTTATTTAGTTATTATATTTGTTTATATCGTATTTAATGTGAAGGAAGGATGTGATCTCCTTACAGGGACTGGCTGACATTTCCCTCCATCCTTTGATCTCCAGAAGATATTCAGCAGAATTAGAGACAGAGAACTGTGATTGGTGAAATTTTCACATTATATAATTCAAATTTCCCGCCGTAATTCTATGGAACGTTGCAATTATCTCAAATAGAATAATCCGACACTAAAATTTGACATCTCTTCCTTCGGGAACATCGATCAACCGTCCTCTGAATTGTCGGGCAGTTTATCTAACCAAGAATAATAAATACGTTAGAAATATAAATGTTCATTTCTTCCAGTCTTTTCTTTTACTTCACAATCCAGAATTCGCCCTGCTAGAGAAGGTTTCCTATAGAAATTAATGAAAAGTCTACTGAACAAGTATTTTTTTTTTTTTTTGGGGGGGGGGGGGACGATTAACGATTTCAGAATGCATTTCTTTAAAATCCTTATAAGAAAGACATTATTGACTGAAGAAGGAAACGCCCACAGCTGTGATTGGCTCAGATTTCAAATTGCTCCTTTTTAAATTTGCCGCCTGAATTGTAAAGAACGTTACAGAGAAATAATCAGCCCTATTATACCGCCAAATCCGACACTGAAACCTGAGATCATCAGATGAGACATTTAACCGAGAAATCTCATCAATTCTTTATTATCAAGAAGATGAATAGAAATGGAATGTGAAGATGATTGAATAATGTAAAACATTTCCATATCTTCTCTTTTATTCCAAGTCCTCAGAATGCAGAATCCCCTCCCCCATTGCTACATACAGAACATGATAGTGAGATGACTTTTCTCATAGAACTCTACCTTTCTATATGATGGGATAGGAAGTATTACACGTTTCATAGAAACCTTCATTAGAGATTTTACCTGAAAATCAAATCTAAACTCTGACACCTTACTGATCACTAAGAAAAAAACGACTTTATAAAGCCAGAAATTATTTCCGATTCAATAAAACATTTCCCGATGATCCTTCCTGGGCAGTTTATAGTAAAATTGTCCTTTAGTGGATTTCACAAAGCATTTCATCTTCACAATATTTCTAATGTCTCCTATTTCAGGAATGGCGCGCACAGCTTTCCGGGCAGGTTCGGGTTAATCTGCCCCATGTGACCTCTTGCTGGGAAAGCCCCGCCCTACTGAAAGCTGAATCACACAACTCAGTCATTGGCTGATTAGAGCTCTAAGAAATAGTCCAATTAAACCTAAGAAGGCGTGGTCAGCACTAACCAATAAACGCGGAGCGCGGTCTGTATAAATAGACGCCGCACAGCCCGTATTCTCACACTTCTGTTCCGTCTGGAGATTAGAAGAGTTTTTCCGCCATGGCAAGAACCAAGCAGACCGCTCGTAAGTCCACCGGAGGGAAGGCTCCCCGCAAGCAGCTGGCCACCAAAGCCGCCCGCAAGAGCGCCCCGGCTACCGGCGGAGTCAAGAAGCCTCACCGCTACAGGCCCGGCACCGTGGCTCTCCGGGAGATCCGCCGCTACCAGAAATCCACCGAGCTGCTCATCCGCAAGTTGCCCTTCCAGCGCCTCGTCCGAGAGATCGCCCAGGACTTCAAGACCGACCTGCGCTTCCAGAGCTCCGCCGTCATGGCTCTGCAGGAAGCCTCCGAGGCTTATCTCGTAGGACTCTTCGAGGACACCAACCTCTGCGCCATCCACGCCAAGAGGGTCACCATCATGCCCAAAGACATACAGCTGGCACGCCGCATCCGCGGAGAGAGGGCCTAAATACATTCTTATCTCCCTCCATACTATCTCTACAAAGCACAAAGGCTCTTTTCAGAGCCACCACATCCTCTTCACAGAGAGCTCCATACTACCTCATCACCCCTACTACATGCTGCCAATCCCCGCTACTACATTTCTACACCCCTACTACATGCTGCCAATCCCCGCTACTACATTTCTACACTTTCCCGGCCATCAGCTTCACTGCATTTCTCTTTTCTCTCCGCTCCGATCCTCAGTGTGGAAGTAAATCTCATCTGTAACATTTCTAAACCGATCCCAGAGAAATTCACATTTCTCATCTATAAAGGAGATCCTTTTACCGATTTATTGTCCCCTAAATACAATGGAACTCATCTGTAACATTACTAACAATTACAGAGTAACAATTCACACTTCCTCAATATCTTCCCTAAGAGATACATTGGGACAATATTTAACGGTAAAACAAATCACTTCCTAGGAACAGATTGAACAATGTTTGGATTCTCTCAGGAGACACATTCTTGTATTTTCTAGAAACGTCATTTCTTATTCCAAACAGAATCGCTAGGAATAGTGCTTAGAGATCTGAGGATCGATCAGCCCATAGAGGAGGATGAGATCTCACGATCATTACAATGATTCTTCTTAGAACGTTCATAATGGCCGCATTACATACTGAAATATCATGTGTGGCTCTGTTAGGAGGAGGTAAGTGTAGCTCTGTTAGGAGGAGATGGGTGTAGGTAGGTGTAGCTCTGATAGGAGGAGATGGGTGTAGGTAGGTGTAGCTCTGATAGGAGGAGATGGGTGTAGGTAGGTGTAGCTGTTAGGAGGTGGGGTGTAGGTAGGTATGTGTAGCTCTGTTAGGAGGAGGTGGGTGGCTCTGAGAAGAGCCTTTGGGGGGTGTAGATGGAGATCTCCGGCTGCTGGGATTTATTTCTTCTTCGGAGCGGCCTTCTTGGGCTTGGCTGCTGTCTTGGCTTTGGCCGCCTTCTTAGCCGGACTCTTGGCGGCTTTTTTCGGTTTGGCTGCAGCTTTGGGCTTCTTGGGGCTCTTTGTCGCCTTCTTGGCAGCTGCAGCCTTTGCCGGTTTTTTGGGGCTCTTGGCCGCTTTGCTGGCCGCCTTCTTCTTAGGGGACTTCGCCGGCTTCTTGGGTGATTTGGCCGCCGGTTTCTTGGGGGACTTGGCCGGCTTCTTAGCAGCAGCCAATGGCTTCTTGGCGGTTTTCTTGGCCTTGTCGCCCTCTTGCTGCTTCTTGTTGATCTTGAAGGATCCGGAGGCTCCATGTCCTTTCACCTGGACGAGGTTCCCCTTGGTCACCAGCGCCCTGACGGCGATCTTCAGACGGCTGTTGTTCTTCTCCACATCGTATCCTCCGGCGGCCAGGAGCTTCTTGAGGGCGGCCAGGGAGACCCCGCTGCGCTCCTTGGAAGCGGCCACGGCTGTGACGATGAGATCGGACACGCTGGGACCGGACGGCTTCTTGCTGCCTTTCTTCCCTCCTCCGGCTGTCGCCTTCTTAGTCGCCTTCTTCTTGGCGGCGGGCTCCGCTGGAGGAGCGGCGGCTGGGGCGCTCTCAGTCTCCGTCATGATTCTCAGGGAGTTTTTAAAACAGATAATAGAAACATCATTCTGGGATGGCGCTCTGCCTTATATACAGACGTTCTGCGCCGCTATTGGTTGATATAGAATTTGTCTTCTGCGCTGCTATTGGTTACACCTTAAACACGCCCACTAATTCTTATTTCAGTGTTGGAGAATCTTCTCTCTCTTCTTGTGTTTCCCCGTCAGAGAGATAAACGATTTTAATATGAAATGGAAGGATGGCCGATCTTTATCGGGGACCCGATCTGCTCACTGGACTGTCACTTATCGATCTCTCACTTACCGCTCTCATCATCTGCTCAGGAGGCTGAACACAGAGGCTGCAAACACCTCCAACCTCCTGAGTGTGTGTCTCATTCTTCCTTCTACCTGCTTTTCTACACACATTCCTATCAGAAATCAATCTTCTCACATCTCCAACTACAATCATCTTCACATTACATGAGTGAAGAGAGAAGATCAGGAAACATTTCCCTCCAACACACAAATCTGCTCGTCTATAGCTGAGTAGAAGGAGCCTGGAACAAAAACATCAGCCGGGGACATCAGATCCCTGTGTGATGTGATGGGAGAGATTGTTAGAGATTTCGAAGGTGTCAGTACATTAAACATTACATGTTCTCATCATCTTTGTATCATTTTCTGCTCATCATTACAAATATATTGTCACTGGATATTCTGAGTAACTTTATTAGCACATATTACTACACAGCTATATAGACTACTCAGGTAGAATGTTTCCTTGTATCTAGAATCAGAGGTAACATCTACACATTCCTTCACACGGGGCAAAAAGAGGATGTAAGTAAGGCAGAGGTTGGTGTTAATCGTCTTTATTATTATTATTATTATTAATAATAATAATCATTTTTTATTTATTTTTCCATTTTATTTCAATATATAAAATAAGGGAGGGTTATAATAAACCCCATGAAAAATGTATTTTTACCATCTTTGGTCCCATAGCTAAACGGGGAGTGAGAAGAAATCCTTGCAAAGTGAGGGGATCCCTGATTCACACCAGAACTAGTGTCCAGTGTGAAAGAATTCCACTCTACTACTGTTCCGGTGATAACCCAACATTTGAGATTTTCTTTTACTTTCAAGCTCAGTGAAAATGGTAAACAGGACAGATAGAGAGGGTAAATACCCCCCTCAATGGGGACACAAGCAGAATTAAAAACCTGTCAGGGGGTCCTATCCCTTTCCACTCCAACTAAAATAAAGAAAAAAGTATGTGTCTTAAGTGATCTTTTTTTTTTTTTTTTTTTTTTTAAATTATTATTATTACTTTAATTTTGTATTTGATTTTTTTTTTTTTTTTTTTAAAGATGTAAAGGAAACAAAAAATGAAATGAGAAGATACATTCTCAAAGTATAGCATGTATACAAATTGGATTGCTCAGAGAGCAAACAAATATACAATTCAAGAAGTACGGGCATGTAAGCTATTGGTCTGTATATATAAGGTCATGTGGCTATGAATATTTGGGTTGTATCATACCGCAAGTATTTTATTTGCTCTTTCTATTTCAAGAACAAAATGCAATAAAATGTATCATTTGTAAGACATTTTGTGTAGTTTGGTGCCTAAACAGGCCATAAGAGTTCACTGATCAATTTTGCTATTCAATTTGGGATGTGGCACCTTTTTATGCTCGCATTTACAGTACCACCCTACGAGGATGCCTTTATTCCTTAGCTCCTTTATTACTAACACTTTAAGTTTTTAATCTGCTAATGTTGATTCATCTATAAATGTGTATATATTAGTAAAGGTGCTCCTTCTGGACGATAGGAAGATTCAGATGCATTATCCCGCTAAACTCGACATTGTAGAAGTTCTATTCATAGATCTGCTCATCTTCTTCAAAATCACATCACTTGTGTCGCTTTTCAGGTTCCAAATATTTCTTCCAAACCGGTTAAATTCTCGATGATTACTGACACAAGTCTGGCGCCAAGTAATCCGAATCAATTATTTTCTATTTCCAAATCCAACAGATCTTCCCAGAGCCTAAGAAGGAGCCGGACATACATGTTTAGGAGATCTGATCGTATATTTATACACCTAAGATTGTGATCCGGGTGGGGGGACAATGTGCTATAATGACACCTGTCTGTTCAAATTAGAATAAATATATATATATATATATATATATATATATATATATATATATATATATATATATATATATATATATATATATCATCTAATTGTTTATATCGTATAAGGAACGATGTGATCTCCTTATAGGGGTTAGTTTTCATTTTCCGTCATCCTTTAATTCTGCTGAATATCCTCTGGAGATCAGAGATCTTTCAGTATTAAATACCAAACAAACATCCCTCATCTGAAAAGCAACAAAAATTTCAGATCCTCCTTTACACTGCTTGGACGAAAAATACATTTTATTATCAGAAGAAAACGTCCAGAACTGTGATTGGTGCAATTTTTACATTCTAAAATTCAGATTTCCCGCCGGAATTCTATGGAACGTTCCAATTATCTCACAAAGAATAATCAGACACTAAAATCTGATATCTCTTCCTCCGGGAACATCGATCATCGGTCCTCTGAATTGTCGGACAGTTTATCTAACCAAGAATAATAAATACGTTAGAAATATAAATGTCACATTTCTTCCAAGCTTTTCTTTTACTTTACAATACAGAATCCGCCCTGCTAGAGAATGTTTCCTATAGAGATCAATGAAAAGTCTACTGAACAAGTATTTTCTCGGGGGGAAACGGAGAAAGATCTCAGAATAGATTTCTATGAAGTAGAGGCTTAAGAGGGAAACGCCCACGGCTCTAATTGGCCCAGATTTCACATAGCTCTTTTTTAAATTTGCCGCCTGAATTGTGAAGAACGTTACAGAGAAATACTCAGCCCTATTATACCGCCAAATCCGACACTGAGACCTGAGATCATCAGATGAGACATTTATCCGAGAAATCTCATCAATGCTTTATTATCAAGAAGATGAATAGAAATGGAATGTGAAGATGATTGAATAATGTAAAACATTTCCATATGTTCTCTTTTATTCCAAGTCCTCAGAATGCAGAATCCAACCCCCCCCCCCCCCCCACACACACACACACACACATACACACTGCTACACAGAGAACATGATAGTGAGATGACTTCTCTCATAGATCTCTACCTTTCTATATGATGGGATAAAAAGTATTACACGTTTCATCATCACATCTGTATATGATCGTGGAACTGGCCGATAATTAATGTTCCCTTTTTCAGAGATGTAACAGTTACAGATTTCCCCCATATTAAAACTAGAGTAAAAAAGTGAAAGTGCTGGTAGAGATATGTAGCAATGATGACACTGCCAAATACATATGTACAATGAAACAAATGTTTCATGTCTGATCGGCTCCCTCTTTGTAACTTTAAAATCAGCAAACTGTTAACAATGTTTCCAACTAGTAAATGAAGAAAGAAAAAACTTATATAAATATATCAAATTATGACATGTCAGAAAAAATGTACAATGAATCAATAAAGAAAATATCTCGCTTCTGATAAATTACATCCGTTTCCATTCATTACAATATTCTAAATAAATGCAATTATCTGCAGTGTAATAAATGACTGACAGCGCCCCCTTCTCAGCATGTCTCCCATCAGGTCCGCCCAGCCTTACACCCAGGAAGGTGAGATGTCGGGAAAACGTGTCCTTGTTTCCTTTTCAAAACAATATTTTATAAATATTAAATTACTTTGAACAATTAAAACTGGTGATTGTGTTTCTGTTATGAAGTGTTAAAGATTCCTTTTCTCCGTGTAATCTCCAGCTATAAATAGAAATACATGATAAGAAGGAATAAATGCATCTTCCGGAAATGTATTGCTGTTGCATTAATGTATCGGCATATAATATAATAATTAGGTGCCTTATAAATGAATTAAATTGTCTTATTTTTTTAATGAATGGTGTGACTCCGCCTCTTTCCCAGGAAGGTTTCCATCTGGTCCGCTCAGGCTGTATATAAGGCGGGCGGGCAGACAGCTGAGCTCAGTCTGTCTTTGTAGCAGAGAATCATCATGTCTGGTCGCGGTAAAGGAGGGAAGGGTCTGGGGAAAGGAGGCGCTAAGCGGCACAGGAAGGTGCTCCGGGACAACATCCAAGGCATCACCAAACCCGCTATCCGACGTTTGGCCCGCAGAGGGGGTGTCAAGCGCATCTCCGGACTCATCTATGAGGAGACCCGCGGAGTGCTGAAGGTTTTCCTGGAGAATGTCATCCGCGATGCCGTCACCTACACCGAGCACGCCAAGAGGAAGACCGTCACCGCCATGGATGTCGTCTATGCTCTCAAACGCCAGGGGCGCACTCTCTACGGATTCGGAGGTTAAAAAATCCCAACATCCACCGCTTACCCCACTTCATCACAACAAAGGTCCTTCTCAGGGCCACCCACCTTCTCACACAAAGGGCTGATCATTCACAACTCCCAACACTCATTTCTACACATTTATTGTGTAACCATAGGAACTGCCGCTCATTTCTTTTCACTAAGAAATGGAGTGCTGCGATGTCTAGCTGCCCATACACTCTGCGATCTGATTGTTCGATCTGTTTTACGTTTAACAAAGCTATGGAAGAACAGAACAATATTACAAATTACATTGGTTGGGCAGTTGATGCATTGTTATAGTTGATTGTAGAGTCCGCACTCCGGGTGATGGAGCCGATTTTCCGAGCTGGCTGCTGGGTGAGGAGAATATATCGTTTATGTTGAAACTGAACCTAATATTTCTAACGTATTTATTATTCTTGGTTAGATAAACTGCCCGACAATTCAGAGGACGGATGATCGATGTTCCCGGAGGAAAAGATATCAGATTTTAGTGTCGGATTATTCTATCTGAGATAATTGGAACGTTCCATAGAATTCCGGCGGGAAATTTAAATTTTAAAATGTGAAAATTGCACCAATCACAGTTCTGGGCGGTTTCTTCCCATAATAAAATGTATTTTTCTTCCAAGGAGTGTGAAGGGGGATCTGAGATCTGTGTTCCTTTTCAGATGGGGGATGTTTGTTTGGTATTTAATATTCAATGATCTCTGATCTCCAGAAATTATTCAGCAGAATTAAAGGATGGAGGTGTTTGGGAATAGAAAATAATTGATTGAATATTTGGAACCTGAAAGGCGACACAAGTGATGTGATTTGGAGGAAGATGAGCGAATCTATGAATAGAACTTCTACAATGTCGAGTTTAGCGGGATAATGCGGCTCAATCTTCCTATTGGCCAGTCGAATAACGGCGGGAGATTTAAAAGAAGCAACTCTGATCCATTATAGGCGTGGTCTATTAATAGCCAAGAGAGTAAATAATGTCCTGAACTATGAATTATAATGTGATGTGACGTAGGAGGAATGGATTTGGTTGGAGGAGTTTAGCGGTGAGTAGACGATCAGCATAGATAGATTGGAAGTAAAAGAGATGAGAGAGAATGAAGTTCTGTGATCACATTTCCTCTCATTACTACTCACCTGTATTACAAGTCTGAGTGTGATAAGAAGACAAAGTGTTTGCCTGTAGAGTGCACTTTAATTATACAATTTATCACAATAAAATATTACTTGATAAAGAAAATAAATCCAATTATGTCCGGCTCTTGGGTGGGAAACTAATAATAATGACATTTAGTAGAGAAGTACTGTGGGGAATGGATCAAACCGTCCTGATTCTAGATTTATTGCGGAGATCATCTCCACTTTCTGCCTCTATACATTCCCAATTCATCGCCTCGTACTGCACACATACCCAACTGTTCTACCAGGAATCACCACAAGGTGGCAGAGCTGAATAAACATTTATGCCGCGCTCACACATTCTTACAAGAAAAAAGAAGCAAGATAAAAGAAACATTGTATTTATTCCATCAGCCCAGCCTATTTGTATCTATTTCCATCATCAACAGCAGATTGATGTCCATAGATAAAGCCATAAGCTGCCTGATAGGTAAATGACACAAAATATGTACAAAGTATCAGCTACATACAAATCTGATCACAATATCACCTCGGACAGCACACAGTCCTTTATAGAAGTTTGAAGTAGAAAATGTTTCCTTTATCATTGGACATGTGTAGCACCTTTACTAATATCTACACATTTTTTTTCAAATTTTTTTATATCTGTTTTTTTTTTTTTTTTACAGAATTCTGAGTTTATTAATACAATAGTCTCTATTAGGATGATTTTAGAACCAATGAGGAACAAAGTAGTACCACCCACAGACCATCTTTCTGCAGACATACATATCTTCTGCTCTGTAAGATTTGTAAATCTATCCTAGTTACAGCATACAGTATAGGGAAGCAGGGCAGTGCTGGGTTCTGTGGTTCCTTGTACAGGTGTCAAACAGGCGGCCCTCCAGCTGTTACAGAACTACAAGTCCCATGAGGAATTGCGAGGCTGACAGTTACAAGCATGACTCCCACAGGCAGAAGCATGATAGAACTTGTAGTTCCGCAACAGCTGCAGGGCCACCAGTTTGACACCCACAGGCCACTGTATTAAAAACTCCTCATTTTGCTGTCATCCTCCTGCTCTGCCATCTGTTCCATCATAAAGAGCCATGCTGAAAACATGTGTGTCTATGGTCATAACAGATCAATCATAACAGTTACTTGTCTGGACTAATACAGCTTTGTTACAGGCACTTAGCTCCATATATGGTCTGGACACTTTTGGTGTGATTTGAGGACTGCTGGCCTGGTGTGAATATGGCACGCTGATGTGATGTGGGCACCTCCAATCAAATATGGTCACTTCTGTTGTCATACAGGTACCTCTGCTGTGACATGGCCCATGTCACAGCAGAGGTACCTGTATGACAACAGAGGTGACCATATCTGATTGGAGGGGTGCCCACTAGAGATGGCCTTGCGGTTCGCCCGGCGGTTGGTTCGCGGCAAATTTTGCTTGTTCGCTACCCGCCAATTTTCGAACACATGGTGTTGTTCGTGGCGGCCATATTAGTTTACATTGGGGAGAATTTTGACCCATGACACAGCCATCAGGTGGAACGGGACAGCCATTGAAACATTTCAGCACATGTACATGCCTCCTATCCTATAAATAGACCAGAGCAGGCGGCCATTTCACATTCTGCTTTTTGTCAGCGTAGGGAGAGGTCTGCTGCATGCATCAGGGAGAGATTGTAAGGGAAAAATAGCTCTGTTAAGATCCAAAAAAGTCCTTTTCAGGGCTGGTATTTCGGTATAGGTCTACTAGTATCTTTTTCAAGTTAGGGGCAGGTATCCAGTCAGTGCTTTAGGGGCAGTTAGAGATCGGCAGCAGTGACACAAAACGCTCTGTTAATGTCCACAAAAGTCCTTTTCAGGGCTGGTATTTCGGTATAGGTCTACTACAGTCTCTTTTGAGTTTAAGGACAGGTATCCAGTCTGTGCTTTAGGGGAAGTTAGAGATCGGCAACAGTCACACAAATCACTCTGTTAATGTCCACAAAAGCCATTTAAAGGGCTGCAATTTTTTTGGTATTGCTGTGCAGTGCACCATGTAAGGGGGGGGGGGGGGGGGGGAGGGTAATCCACAGTATAATATAGTTCGTAGAAAGCATATTATAGTGGATCAGTGGTATTATTGTCCACTGTGCAGCATTGTGACAAGTGTGGTGACTGAGCGTTGCTGCAGCAATACTAAAAACAGGGCCGGCCTTAGGGGGGGGCTCTGTGTGTGGGGTCTCTGATGTGAGGGGGCTCTGTGTGGGGGTCTCTGATGTGAGGTGGGTCGCTGATGTGAGGGGGGCTCTCTGATGTAGGGGGGCTCTAAATTAAGGGGATTTTGTGTGGGGGGTCTCTGATGTGCGGGGGTTCTCTGATGTAAGGGGGGCTAAGTTATTAGTGATCATAAAAAAGAAAAGTCAAATAAAGTGCAAAAAAGGTGCACAGGATTAGCTCGCACAGGGCGCCTGAACACCTAAGGCTAGCCCTGACTACAAACAGTGACAAAAGCACTTTTAATGTATTATAACTGGTGTGATAGACCAATTGCCCCCCCCCCCCCCCCCCCAATACCACATATTGCAGTGGGGTGTTATCTGAGTATACTTTTACGAGTGTATTTGTGTCCTGCAACAATATTGCCTCTTTTGCTGCATTCAATCTGATATACACAGTGCCAAACTCCCTGGCCAATTTTTTGAACAACTGGTGTGATAGACCAGTGGCCCCCAATACCACATATTGAAGTGGCATGTTATTTAACAGTATACTTTTCTAAGAGTGTATTTTAGTCCTGTAAACTTTTGGCCTCTGTTGCTGTATTAACTGTGCTACACACAGTGACAACAGTTACTAGCCAATTATTTGTAGAACTGGTGTGATAAAACTGTGGCCCCCCAATACCACAGATTGAAGTGAGGTGTTGTATACCTTTTTTCCAGATATACTGCAATTCTCTAGAGACTTTTGTCACAGGGTAATTAAAAAACATGGCTTTCGGTTCCGGCGCCGCATGGAGTAGTCACACTCCACCTCAGCTCCCGCGCCCGGCTTAAAAATCTGCCATTCGCCCGCTATTGTACCCATCGGGGACCCGCAGCCCGGCCGTGCACTCACCCGCCACCACGATGGATCGTTTCCTGGAGAAATCGGGTCCGCGGGCAGCCCAGGAACCGCCCGCTGTCCAAGCCGCGCTTTCCTCACAGCAGCCGGCAGAGGCCTCGGAGCCAGCCATGGAGGTGGGCGGCCCCTCCTCCTCCCATACTCCGCACATCGATCCGGGGTTCATTGAACGGATCGCACAGGCTGTTGCCTCTCTCCTATCCCCTACCATACAAAGCACTGTGGAGAAAGCAGTGCAGTCTGGCATGCTGCAAATAAAGAAGGAGCTGGGGGAACATGTCACCAGGTTAATCGAGGCTGAGCAGCGTATTTCCAGCCTGGAGGATGAACTTTATCACATGCAGGCCCAAGAACAAATGCAGGAAAAGACGAATGTATTCCTGTCACAGAAACTTGAAGACTTGGAAAACCGAGCCAGACGCAGCAACTTGCGTTTTGTGGGAGTCCCAGAATCGCTACTTTCTTCAGAGCTGATTGACTTCTGCTCCCGCCGCATCCCGGAGGCGCTTGGTCTGACCGGTGTTCATGTGGTAGAACGAGCTCACCGCATTGGGGCTCATTCTAAGGACCGCAAGACCCCTAGGCCCATCATTGCTAAATTTCTTAATTATGCTGACAAGAACTTGCTACTGCAGAAATACAGACAATCCAAATCCCTTCAGGTGGATGGGGTCAAAGTTTTAATATTTGCTGATTACTCCATTGAAGTGTCAAAAAACGGAAAGCATTTCAGCAAATCTGCTCCCAGCTTTTCCAACAACACATAAAGTTCACCCTTGCCTACCCCGCCATTCTGCGTCTGAAATCATCTACTGGTGAGCAGCTGTCATTCCAGGATCCCTCTGAGGCGGAAGATTATTTGCGCTCTTTGAATCCAGACAATCAGCAACAGTTTACCCCTAGGCCTCTCTCTTTCCCGCGACCTATGGATCAACGGAGCCCCCGAAAGGACTCGCCAAAGCGCCAGCGCTTCGCTGATCCGTCTTACCGCACTAAACACCGTTGAACTTTCTCCTGCATCTTCAATGTTCAATCTTCAATCGCAGTAATTTTGTGGTATGCTTTACATATGTTTTCCCAGGTCTCGGACTCGGACCTGCCTGTTCTGCAGCTAAAGGTACTGTAGTTGGACTTTGTCCTCCATCTTCATTCTCCTTTCACGCGAGTACTCGCTCACCTGACTGTTGATCAAACCCTCAATTACCTCACTCCCATGCCTTATTCATTTTTTTACAGGACTCCGCTCCCTAGGGAACATGTTTTATTTTCTCTATGTATTTACATGTGATTACATTGCTATGTTTTGCCATGCTTCTTTTCCCCCCTGGGTTGTTGGCCCTGCCGCTCGCTCCATCCCTCCCAGGGCACACATTATTTCTCCCCCTGTGTTTTTTTTTTTTTTTACAGCAGGAGAAGTCATCCTCTTTGACTCCCTTGGGGCGATTTTGTGTGCATCTGCGTGGGCCGTTGTGAGTGGGAGACCCCCTCGATTGTGACCCCATGTGGAAAAAAGAGAAGTTAGTACTGGTTTTTGTATGTTGTTTTTTTGTATTCCCCTACCCCTTCTCCTTATATCTCACCCTTTACCTCGCTTCCCTCACTAATTGTGGTGAAGGCCCTGGCCCAATTTATTTGCATATCTTTGCTCTTACCCCATCTAGAGTCAGATACTTACTCTCTGAGCTTCCAGCTAAGGCGTGTTCATTCCCACTCCTGCAACCAGTTCTCTCCCCTGATTACCCTCCCTGAAGTTAATATCATGGAATGTTAAGGGCCTCCGGTCCCCTCTCAAGCGCATGAAAATTTTACGTCACTTGCACAGACTGCATGCAGACATTGCCCTACTGCAAGAGACACACCTCGCCCCCTCAGGCTTCCACCGGCTTAGGAAGCTCTGGGTGGGTGAGGTGCTGAGATCAGCAGCTCTAGGTCGCAAGGCTGGGGTCATTATACTGATCCATAAAAATCTATCCTGTAATGTTTTGTCAGTCACATCTGACGACCATGGTCGTTTTTGTACGGCTCACATCCAGATTGGCTCCACGGAGTTGTTAATATCCAATGTTTATGCTCTGAACACACCGGACAAACCATTTTTCGAGAAACTCATCGCACACCTCCTGAATTTCCCTCAACTTCCCCCTAAGCGGATCAGTGAGGCAATGCTGGAATACTATTCCAGGCTTTACTCTAGAGACCCCATTGACCCCCGACCACCCGCGAGTTCTTGCAACGCACTAAGCTGCCTAAGGTGACCCCTTCACAGCTGGAAACTCTTAATGCTCCAATTTCACCAGATGAACTGAGTTCGGTCATAAAATCCCTGCCCTCTAATAAAGCCCCTGGCCCTGACGGCTTTACCGGCAAATTTTTCAAATCCTTTCGCGAAGTGATCCAACCCACTCTACATCGGGTTTACACCAACATTTGGGAAGGCGGCGAATATCTGCCGACCGGTAATCAAGCCTTAATTAAACTCTTAGCTAAAAAAGGTAAAGACCCTCTTGACCCAGGTGCTTACCGCCCAATTTCCCTACTTAATTTGGATGTAATTTGGATGTAAACATTTTGTCAAAACTAGTGGCGACCAGATTGGCTAACCTTTTACCCTCTTCGGCCATCCATTTAATCCTTTCACAATCAGGTTTTGTGAAAGGTAGAACGGCCATGCTAAATATCTTGTGGTTTTGGAACAGGCCCGGCTCCACCCTGGGGAAGACCTGGCAATCATCACCCTGGATGCCGAGAAAGCCTTCGACAACGTGGGTTTTCACTGGTTGTCGATGGTCCTTTCCGACATGGGCTTCTCTGGGGTCTTCACCCATTTGATTGATTCCATGTATAAGGCACCTACAGCCAGACTGGTGGTGGAGGGTCTCCTCACGGGGGAATTTAGCCTGCATAAAGGTACGAGACAAGGTTGCCCCCTCTCACCCCTACTCTTTAATTTAGCCTTGGAACCTTTATCCCGATACCTAGCAGAACAAGCCCCTTTACATGGCATCAAGGTGGGTGAGCACGACCTCCGTACGGCCCTTTTTGCTGATGACGTGCTTATTTTCACGTCCAATCCGGCTTCTGATCTACCCACTATAAAATCTATCTTTGACACTTTTAAAATATGTGCGGGTCTCTGCATTAATTATCAAAAAAGCGAAATACTACCTCTCACCTGTTGTCCAACCCGTCAATGGCCACAGACTTCTATATTCTCTATAGCCAAAACTCACATAACCTATTTAGGAATAAAAATTGGTAAGACCCCTTCCTCACTTTACACACTAAATTTTCCACCGTTGATAACCAAAATTGTACAGGAATTGGGCAGCTGGATGGAATTGCCTCTCTCTCTCCTTGGCAGATGTCACCTGGTCAAGATGGTCAGCTTCGCTAAACTGCTCTATCCAATGCAAACCCTGCCTCTGTTGCTTAAACATAAAGATGTTCAGCTTTTGAACAAGGCTATCTCTCATTTTATTTGGAGAGGCAGGCGTTCACGGATATCTCTTAAGAAATTGCAGCTGCCCAGGAGAGAGGGGTGAATTGGTCTCCCCAACATAAGAGTTTACAACTTATCATGCTTACTTAGGATATGTATTGATTGGCTAACTCAGTCTACCCACTGCTCTTTGTATACATTGGAGGCCGCTATGGTGTACCCTGTCTCCCTATCTGCCTTGCTACACTGCAAATGGAAAACCTTGGCCCCTGTCCTCCAACATAATGTACTGCTCCGTGATACGGCCATTGCATGGAGGGAACTCAGAAAGCTTCTACATCTTCCTCTCCACATGTCTCGGCACCTCCCGATTCAGGGAAACCCTATGTTCTCACTGGGCATGGACTCTGGTATCTTTTACCTCTGGAAAACCAACGGCCTCACAAAATTTTCGGATCTGTGTGACAGTACCTCTGGCACCCCCTTGGATTTTTCTGCTGTAGCCAAAGCCTTCTCCCTGCCACCTTCTCATCATTTCTACTACAGACAATGCTTGAGCTTTATTCGCAAGTCGTGTAGCTCTGACATTGATCGCTTCCGCCTCTCCATCCTAGACAATTTTATTGCTGACAATATAAACACTATTTCGGGCATATATAAACCGATCCTTTTGAAGTCCACGCCCCCCCCTATCTGACTCAACAGTTCTGAACTGGGGTACAGCCTTTCCACATCCAGATCTTTTCCTCCGACTTCGAACAGGACTTATTGCAACTCTTTGCCTGACACCAAATGAAATTTGGAGGGAAACTCAGTTGCGCATTTTGCACCGTGCCTATATGCCGTTCTCTACGGATCCTCATAACCCACAGGGTGCGACATGCCCACACTGCAAAGTTCCACGCCCCACCCTGGCCCACCACTTTTGGCAATGCACGGCTATATCCAACTTCTGGGACCACGTTCTCTCTTTCATTTTTGGAGTCACGCAAGTCCGCATACCCAAGGATCCCTTCCTTTTGCTCTTCGGATATTGGGACCCGCAAGTTCTTTCCAGACCCCCGGACACCGGTCTCCCCCATAAGGAATGGATCTTACTTTGCATCCTTATAGCCAGGAAATGCATACTGAACAAATGGACCTCCCATTTGTGCCCCAAAATCACACACATAAAACTGTGTCTCTATAATGAAAGATTGTCCATGGACGTTGGGAGTGTTGCCTCTTTTAATCGCTTCTCCGACCGCTGGAATGCTTTTATCCTTACTACGCTCACAAATCAGGAACAACTGGACCTTCACAATCGGCCAGCGTACCATACTGTTCATCTTGCTAAGCTGAAAAGGACGGGCTCAATGTAACATCAGTTATTATTGTCAGTCCATCCATCTGCCAATGTTACCTATGGCACTATTGAATTGATGGTCCCACTTTACTATCTGAATATTTGCATATTTTATCTCTACTCTAGGTGTCCTCAAACTACTTATGGCTGTCCTCCGTAGTCTTTACCCCCCCCCCCCCCCAGGTTCCCTACTTTTCACCCCACCACCCCCCCACCTTCATGCAGTAATACTGCTATTTACCTGTTCTCGGTTTATTATTGGTGCAATAATGCGACTGTCTGTACACAAGCAAAAAATTGGGGGAGCAAACCCTGAACATGTATATCTAAAGCCGGTGCAGCTATGGACCAAGCAACATGTATATTAAAAAAGAATAGCGCAACCATGCAAAAGAAATGACTATCAAATATATATCTGTACACGACTGTACCTTCATTCATTACATGTTGTTTTGATTGTGGTTACTGTACTGTGAAGAAATTTTCAATAAAATTTATAAAAAAAAAAAAAAAAACATGACAGGCAGAGGGGGGGGGGGGGGGCGTGGCGACCGCCAACTAGTATGGCCGCATAGAGCCGGAGCTCCTGATCCCACCCGGCAAATTCCGGATCTACGGCCCGCAACAACTGCTGTTCACAACTCAGCTCTTCGGGAACGAGTGCGTGATCACTCCCCGCACACCCCAGAGATGGCAAGACGGAAGACCGAGGCCCCAACAGTCCGCAAACTCTCGGACTTCTTTCGGCCGGCGTCTCCCAGTCTTAAAAAAAATGGTGCCGGCTCCCAGCCATTGCCACAGCGCGCCAGCCCTCTAGCGGCGGCCGCACCTGCATCAGGCGAGCCCCGGGCAGCACGGCTCACCGACCCAGATGCGATCATCCTGCACAGGGGACTCCTCTCCATCCACTCCCTCCACGCAAAGCCCTGCGAAATCCAGGCCTAGATGGGACAGCAGCCATGCGACATATGAAACACCGGACATGGAGGAGAGCACTCAATCATCCACCAGCCCTCTGCCTTGGGCCTATATACCGCCTCCAGACCCCTTTGCTGCCATTACCACCACAGGGCAGCCAGTGTCAGACACCACGCTCAAGGAGATGATGTCCATGCTTAACAACTCCATGCAGGCTAACATTGCTGCATATATCTCCTACTGCCAGAAAGAGCTGCATGGCTTGGGGGACCGGGTACACAATCTGGAAGACAAGATGGAGGAATTCACATCCTCCTATAATGTATTAGTGGACTCTCACGTCTCCCATCAGGAAGACATCCACAAAATCCAAGCAAAAATTGCAGATCTGGAAGACAGATCCAGACGCAACAATCTTAAGATCCGTGGCGTCCCGGAGTCACTTTTACCTAACCAACTACCGTCTTTCGCGAGGGACCTTTTTCAAAAAGCGGTTCCGGAACTCACTAATGCGGACTTAACAATAGATCGGATTCACTGCATCCCCAAGCCATCCTTCCTCCGACAAGAAGTGCCCAGAGACGTGCTGCTCAGGATCCATTTCTTTCAAGCCAAAGAAAAAAATCTGGAAGCTTTCAGGCGCAGAGATCGCCTACCTGACCAAATTGGATCACTGCAGGTTCTTCCAGACTATTCTCTATACACTCTGCAACTTAGGCGCAATTTGAACACCGTCACCAAGGCCCTCCGCAACCACAAAGTTGTTTATAAATGGAAATATCCTGCGAGACTCTGCGTGACTCACCAAGGTACTACATCCCATATCACTTCCCTGGATCAAGGGATCCGATTGCTCCGCCAATGGGGAATTGTACCAGAACCTCAGGATCCCCAACGCAACACCACCACACTTCCGCCCCGGCATGTTCAACCCGAGTGGAACGTCGTGTCAAGATCCTCTAGATCCAGATCACGCCACAAGTGACAGCAGTTTTCCTTACCCTCGCTGGGTGGATCAGACCCCAATTTGCTGAATGAGCACATACCACCGTGCTTTTCACCCCTGATGCCTTTGCAATGCCTGTTGTACACCTGGTCGTAAAAGGCCAAGTATTTTTTACCCTACCCTACTCTTTTCTTGTTTTTTGTGTGTCGTTTTTGTTTTTGCCAATTTTTTGCAGTTACATCCTGTGATTCCTGGTTTGGAACCTTTCATTGACACTCGCTCGAGTCACCATCTTCGCCTTCCTCCAGGGGTGGACCGGAGTCGTCTCTTTGTGCTCCTGCAATGCACTGCTACTATCCTGTCCGAAGACCCACGTCGACTGGCCCCTCAGGTACTCTCTCTTATCTGCTCCTTCCCACATTCCATCTGTTACTGGAATGACATTCATCCCAGCCGCAACCCATCCCCGGAGGAGCTGCCTCCTGAACTTTTGCACAACACCTCCTGCTTCAATCATACCCTTTACCCAATGCTACCATGACCCTTCAACTTCTCTCTCTGAACGCTAAGGGGCTAAATCACCCCGTGAAGCGCTACTCTATGTGGCGGGAGGCGACTACAGCTAGGGCAGATGTACTAGCGGTACAAGAGACGCACTTTAAACAAGACCACAGTCCTCGTTGCACACACCCGGACTATCCTCACAACTTCCAGGCCTCCTCTACAGAGAAAAAGAGGGGTGTGATGCTGGCGCTTCGTTCTTCTGTATCCTTCTCCTACTCCAAGCTGGTGCAGGACGTAGAGGGCAGATACATAATTCTTGTTTGTGTCATAGATAATTGTCCGTACACCTTAGTTAACGTGTATGCCCCCAATAGACACCAACTACTTCTTACGTAAACTTTGTATGAAGGTATCTAAACTAAAAGTGGGTAGACAGATCATGTGCGGTGATTACAACTTGGTGATGGACCATGTCATGGACTCCTCCTCCAGGGGCGCATCAAAACTGCCTTCTCTAGCTTCTCTGGCACATGCTGAGGGGCTCCATGACGTGTGGCGTTACCAACACGTGGAAGAGCGGGACTATTACTTTTTTTCACCTTGCCATAATACGTACACTAGGATAGACATGTTCCTAGTGGACTCTACATTGTTACCGCTTGTGCTGGACACTTCTATATCCCCTATCACGTGGTCCGACCACGCTGCGGTTCTCATGTCACTATCTAACTAGCCCCACTACCCCTTCTTCCTTTGTATGGCGATGCAATAATTCTCTCCTCTCTGATCCTGAGTCACTCACACACATACAGGCCCAATTGCGAGAATTCTTCGACACTAATACCACTCCCGATTAGTGTTGAGCGAACACGGACTGTATTATTCGTGTTCGTACCGAATAATTGGATTTTTTTACCCGAACACGGACACAAACACTTTACTGTATATTCGGGTAAAAATCCGTGTTCGGTCGTTTTATTTCCGGGTTTTACATGCTTTGGCGCGCTTTTCATGGCGGGCTTTCAACAGCCAATCAACAAGCGTTTAACTGGTGTGCCTAAGCCATCCCAGCCATGCCTGCAAATGTATCAGTAGCTGTGATTGGCCGTCTGAAGCATGTGACCAAGTCTTTATAAGTTCGAGGCAGCACCGCTGCGGCGTCATTCTGCTGTTTAGATCAGGGAGAGAGCACACATCAACGTGCTGGCTGCTGATTAGGGACAGAAAGGCAGGCAAAACTCATTTGTGTCCGCATAGAATTGAGGGACAGGTCGGAGTGTGTTAGGCAGGGCAAGTTGTAGGCAATTTAGGGAGAGAGTCTGCTGATTTTAGGGACAGTGTGTTCTACAAACTACAATCGACATTGCTGTGTGGGGGGGGGTTTGCAGTCACCCGATCTACGATCTTATAAATCCTGTTAGGGAGAGAGTCTGCTGATTTTTAGGGAAAGTGTGTTCTACAAACTACAATCGATATTGCTGTGTGGGGTGGGGTTTGCAGTCACCTGATCTACGATCTTATCAATCCTGTTAGGGATAGAGTCTGCTGATTTTTAGGGAAAGTGTGTTCTACAAACTACAATTGATATTGCTGTGTGGTGTGGGATAGGAGGTAGGCAGGTGTCAGTGGTCCACATCCATTTTGCTGTGTGTTGGCTGCAGTGAACACAATCTTTTTGGGGTGCAGTGAACACAATCTTTTTGGGGTGCAGTGAACGCAATCTTTTTGGGGTACAGTGAACACAATCTTTTTGGGGTGCAGTGAACACAATCTTTTTTGCCCACTGAGGAGGAGGGAGAAAAGTATTTTTCTATCAGGCACTGTGTGCAGCCTTTTTCCTTCAGCTGTGCTGTGCTGAGTGACTGATCATACACTGCTGTGTTCAGTTCACATGTGCTAATATTGAGTGGTTTCAAAAATCATACACTTTTTTTCTATTCCACTATTCAATATACAGCCTTGGGTTAAAAAAAATTAAGTTGTGGCCTGCAGCAGAGCTGAATGATATTTGGGGTTTTTGGGGTTCATCTCATACTTCTGAAGATTTGAGGGTGCTGCCTGTTCCATACTCCCCCTACTCCTCATCCAGCCTTTTAGGGGTACAAACAATAGTAATTGGGGCCTAGTGTGGTTGTGTACGTGTGATAAACATACACTTTTTTTGATCATATTCTCTATTCCGCTATTTAATCAAAAACCTTTGGGGATCAGTTAAATTGGGGGATAGTCTGTGTTGGTACGTGTGAGAGAGATCCACCTTTCCAAGTTTTTGGGGTTCATCTCATACTTCTGAAGATTTGAGAGTGCTGCCTGTTCCATACTCCTCCTACTCCTCATCCTGCCTTTAGGGGTACAAACAATAGTAATTGGGGCCTAGTGTGGTTGTGTACGTGTGATATACATACACTTTTTTTTTGATCATATTTTCTATTCCTCTATGTAATCAAAACCTTTGGGTATAAACAATTAAATTGCGTGATAGTCTGTGTCGGTACGTGTGAGATACACCTTTCCAATTTTTGGGGCGCATCTCATACTGCCGAGGATTTGAGGGTGCTTCAGTCTGCCTCCTGCCTGTTCCGAACTCCTCCTACTCCTCATCCTGCCTTTAGGGTACAAAAAATTGTAATTGGGGCCTAGTTGGTGTTTGTACGTGTGAGATACACCGTTTTGTAAAATTTGTCCTATTCCGCTATTCAATATACACCCTTTTGGAGTGTAAAAAATGAAATTGCGGGATAGTCTGTATCGGTACATGTGAGATACACCTTTTTAAATTTTTTTGGCGCATCTCCTTCTACCACCGAGGATTGCAGGACGCTTCAGTTTGCCTCCTGTTCCCAACTCCTCCTACTCCTCTTCCTCATCCTGCCTTTAGGGTACAAAAAATTGTAATCGGGGCCTAGTCTGTGTTTGTACGTGTGAGATACACCGTATTATAACATTTTTCCTATTCCGCTATTCAATATACACCCTTTTGGAGTGTAAGAAAATTAAATTACGGCATAGTCTGTATCAGTACGTGTGAGATACACCTTTTAAATTTGTTTTTCGCATCTCCTTCCACCGCCAAGGATTGCAGGGCGCTTCAGTTTGCCTCCTGTCTCCAACTCCTCCTACTCCTCTTCCTCATCCTCCCTTTAGGGTACAAAAAATTTTAATCGGGGCCTAGTCTGTGTTTGTACGTGTGAGATACACCGTTTTTTTATCCTTTTTTCTATTCCGCTATTCAATATACACCCTTTTGGGGTAAAAAAACATTAAATTGCGGCATAGTTTGCATATTTGACATATACACCCGTGCAATACTGTTGTTGTTTTGTTCCGCTATTCAATAAACACCTTTCTAGGGCAAGATCATAAATTACAGAAATATGAGGAGACCGTCAAATAGGGGCCGTGGCCTGGGTCGTGGTGCTGCTGGTAGAGCTCCTGTTGCAAGGAGAGGAGGTGGTCGATCTGTGCCAGCTACACGCACAAGTGAAACACCTTCCTCAAGTGTTAGTAGGCGACAAAACCTGCATCAGTATTTGGTAGGGCATCATACGCCTCTAGAAGTGATGAGGCCAGAACACAGAGAGGCGATAGTAGATTGGTTTGCTGCTGACAGTGCCTCCAGTTCCTTCACATTGTCTCCCACCCAGTCTACTGCAGAAAGGTCAGAGTTGGCACCTGCAGCCAATGTCCAACTGTCTTTTTTTTTTTTTTTTTTTTTTTTATTTTTTTTTTTTTTAAACAGAAAAAAAGTTTTTTATTGCTACAAAAGTATAGGTAAAAACATGAGCTCTGGTATGCAAAACCTCAACAACAAACAGCATTTTTTTTTTTTTTTTCTTTTCAATGATTTTTATTAAGTTTTGCAAAAAACAAACATATTGTGCAATATGACAGAATATGGAACAGCTGGAACAGGGAAACAGATCGGTTTCATGGCAGAAGAAGCTGTATAGAACATTAGAAAGTTATCATATAATGCTACATTCTCGGTGTGAGGAATTAACCTTGTAAAAAATAACATAAGTGGGAAGAGAGAGATAGATGGAGGAGACTTGCATCCACACCATGTGTGGTGAATGCAAACACTAACATATATGCTTAAAGGACTGATATATAATATTTGCTATGTGTCCAAGGGGACCAGTTGTGAGTAAACCTAGGCCCCTGGGACACAGAGAAAGCGTGTGCCTTTTCCATAGAGTAGTGAGAATTAATCAAACGGATAACCTCTAAGTGTGAAGGGGGGGTCTGGATTTTTCCAATTTCTCGCAATAGTGGACCTGGCCGCAATCAAGACATGAGTGTATACTATGCGCAAGTCGACAGGGAGGCCATCCAAACCTAGAGATAAGAGAGCCATGGCAGGGGTGATAGGTTTAAGAATGCCTGTGACTGTTGCGAGGATCTCCGACACCCTCCTCCAGAAGCTCAGAAGGCTTTTGCAGGACCAAAAAATGTGGTATATGTTGCCAACCTGACCACAGCCCCTCCAACATAGAGGGTCAGATTGTGGGTAAAATTTAGACAGGCGATATGGTGTCAGGTACCACCTGGTTAGGATTTTTTGAGATTGCTCCCAATGTGTTACACATCCAGAGGCCCTGTAGGTGCTACGAATGGCTGTTTGCCATTGAGTGGCAGAGAAGGAAGTGCGGAGATCCCCTTCCCATTTAGTCATATGAGAAGTTTTTTGGAACGTCATTTTGCCCTGGAGGTGGTTGTAGAATAGGGATATACCCTTAATTTTGGTGAGAGGTGAAAACAGATATTGCCATATAGGGGACGGAAGGGAGGTTAGGGGAGGTGGGTGTCTCAAGAGGAAGCTAGTAATGGAATTGTATTGAAACCTAGCCGAGTCTGGGAGATCATATTCAGTCTTGAGTTGCTGAAAGCTTTTCAAGGTGTTATGTGAGTAGAGTTGGGACACTGTTTGGACCCCAGCTGTGATAAATTTGGAGATGGATGTGAAAGGCATAAGAACCTGGAGAACGTGCAAAGGGTAAGTGATTGGAATAGTCGGGAGATCTGATTTGGGCTCGGCGCACAGAGATCGCCATGCCTTCAGTGTTGTTTGGGTGGTAATGGAGAGCGATAAGAGGGGTATAGGTTTCCAGAGGTCTGCTATCAGGAGGAGGTGAAGGTCGCTAGATTTGGAGGTTACGGACTCGATTTTCACCCATGGTGAGGAGGGTGAGTGAGGAGCCCACTGTCTAATGGGAGCAAGTTGAGCTGCCCTGTAGTAATCCTGTAGGTCCGGAAGACCCAGTCCACCCACAGATTTGTGGCGTATCATATGGGAGTAGTTGCATCTGGCCCTTTTTTTCTGCCAGATCAATGTGCGAAGTAACTTAGTCAGTGTGTTGATATATGTCACAGGAATATGGATTGGGAGGGTGCGAAAGACATATAGGATCTTAGGCAAACATACCATTTTGAAGGCTGCTATCCTACCCGCCCACGATATTTCTGTACGGGCTATGGTTTGTGTGTCGGCAGAGATTGATTCTATAAGAGGCTGCATGTTAGACGATACAATTTTGGACAGGGGGTAAACGAGCTTTAGACCTAGGTAGGGGACATTCTCAGACGTCCATGTGTAAGGAAGGGTGGATTTCAAGTGCGTGATAGTCGATGGATGGACTCCCATGCTTAATACTAGGGATTTCGTGAAATTGACCTTGTAATAGGAAATGTTGCTAAAGGTTTGGAGGAGGTAATGAGCTGCGGGAAGGGACGTGATGGGGTCAGTGAGGCTGAGAATTACATCATCTGCGAATAGGGTGATGGAGTGGTGCGAGTGGGAAAATTTAAAGCCATGTATCATGGGGTGTTCTCTTATGGAGATGGCCAGGGGTTCTATCATCAAGTTGAAAATTAGGGGGGATAAAGGACACCCTTGACGGGTGCCATTCGTGATTTTGAACGTTTTCGAAAGCAGTCCGGAGGACAGAACTTTGGCGGACGGGGAGGAGTATAGCGCTAAGATAGCCGATGCAATGGGGCCTGAAAGCCCAAATTTGGTGAGTACTGCTCGCATATATCCCCAATGGACACGGTCAAATGCCTTCTCTGCATCAATGGAAAGAAGCAGAGAAGGCACCCGAGCGCGCTCCGCCCGGTGTATTAAGTTTATTACCCTTCTAGTAGCGTCAGGGGCTTGTCTGCCTTTAATGAAACCCATTTGGTCAGGACCGACCAGGTCGGGTAAAACTACGGCTAGTCTAGTTGCAAGCAGTTTGGCGTATATTTTAACGTCTGTATTTAGCAATGAGATAGGGCGGAAGTTGGCGGGGGTACTGGGAGGTTTGCCCGGCTTAGGGAGAGTCACGATATGGGCCTGCAGCATTTCCGAGGGGAAGGAGCCTGAGTCTATGGTATCTGAAAACAGGGTTAGGATATATGGGGATAAGATGTCAGAAAATGATCGATAATATTCATTTGTAAGTCCGTCTGGACCCGGGGATTTGTTCACAGGGAGTGATTTGATAATTTGAGAGAGTTCATGTCGGGAAATCGGGGCGTCAAGGAGTGCTTTCGCTGTAGGGGTAAGCGCAGGGACATTAATGCGTTTTAAAAAATCACAGATGGCGGAGTCTGTAGGTTGTTGTGTAGACCCATCCGTTTGTAAATTGTAGAGCGAGCCATAGTAGTCTGCAAAGGCATCCGCAATGGCTTGAGGATGGCGCAGGGAATCACCAGTGTGTGGGTGCGTCAGGGATTGGATTATAGATTTCGTCCTACGGGCTTTCAATCTAGAGGCCAGGAATTTCCCCGCTTTATTGTGGGATGTATAATAGGTGGTACGAAGTCGAGCCAGGAATTTGTCATGTTTTTCCCATAAAAGTCTACGAAGGTCAAGTCTCAAAGATGTCAATTTGGAGAGAAGGGAGGGGGAAGAGGATGTTTTGTGCTGCGCATCTAGGGTTTGTATTTCCGTCAGCAGATCATTCAATTTGGATGTGAATCTTTTCTTCAATTTGGACCCCAGTTGGATCAGAAGACCTCTAATGTAAGCCTTGTGAGCCAACCATAGGATGGTCGGGGAGACATCAGGTGTATTATTGATTTCAAAGAATTCCCGCATGAGTTTCTGAATGGCGGAGGTAGACTCGGGGTCGGTGAGGACAGAGTTGTTGCAGCGCCATATAGTGGATGTCGGGGCAGAAGGGCCATTATTAATGGACAAGTGTATAGCTGCATGGTCCGACCAAGTAATCGGGGAAATGCTTGTGTTGGTGACCGCCTGAAGGGTTGGTAGATCCACTAGAAACAAATCTATTCGAGAATATGTGCCATGGCGTGGGGAGAAATAGGTGTAATCCCTTTCCTCAACATGGTGGTAGCGCCACACATCATGAGCCCCCTCTAGGCTAATGAAGGAGGCCAAGTTAGGCTGGCGAGACGTGCGTGGAGAAGATGAGTCTAATGAATGGTCCACCACCATGTTGAAATCCCCGCATACAATCAGCTTTCCTTGTTTAAGTTTGTTAATTTGGACCCATAACTTTTTGACAAAGCGTAATTGGTGTGTGTTAGGGGCATAAAGATTAACAATGGTATAGGGACAATTGTCAATGAGGCAAACCAATATGATATACCTGCCCTCCGTGTCCGACACCACCTTAGTGGCCGTGAAGGACACAGAGTCGGCTATAGCGAGCAAGACACCCCTCTTCTTGGCAGAAGTGGACGACATGAAAACATGAGGGTATTTGGGATGGCGACATGTTGGGGTTTTTTTGATATGAAAGTGTGTTTCTTGGGCGGCTACGATATCTGCCTTGGAGCGTATGGCTTCAGACCATAAGGAAAACCTCTTGGCAGGATGGTTCAGCCCATTAACATTAAGAGACATACACTGTAACGGCATTTGGGCACAATGAAAGAGTACGAGTAAGATGAGGGCAAATAGGCTATTAAGCAGTGACACGGGGAGGATTCAAAATGTCAGTGAGCTACCCGGAGTATCGGGCTCCCTGAGACTTTGAAATGCAAAATGAGTCACTCACACGATCCGGTTAGCGAGGTGGGAAAGAGAGTCAGTCCTTCAGGAGCGTAGTCCAATCAGGTGAAGCAAGTGAGGGAGAGGATCCTTGGAAGATGTACAGAATCGGTGACGTGTCCTTGTGATAGAAGAGCGGTACTGCAAAAGAGGTGTTAGGAAAACCAACAGACAAAGAGAACCAGCAATGAGATAAACAGCAATCAAAAGCACAAAAAAGGAGAGAGAAAAAAAAAAAAAAACTAAAAAAAGGTCAAAAGACCAAGGGGCAACTGAGGCTGCAAAGCCTGTGGGGGTCAGAGTACGATGAGCGGTACTCTGGTACCTGAGAGGGGCCCGGAGATCCCGGTGAAGAGTGGGAACGTCCTCTAGGATTGAGCGTGGGAGGATCCGGACCTTTTAGTGACAACGTTCCAATCTGGTTGAACATGTCTCGGAGGCGGGTGACTGAGATTGCGATGGTTTGGTGGAGGGTCTGGGACCATCCCCCACTGACGGAGGAGATGCAGGCCTTCATCTATGGTAGATATGTAGGAGGTAGAGCCTTGGTAAGTGATGCATAATTTAGCGGGGTACTTCCATTTGTAAACAACACGATTGTTCCTCAGAGCCTTCGTAATGGAATTCAAATTCCTCCGCAGTTGGAGAGTGTGTTGCGAGTAGTCGGGCAAGACCTGAAGTGTAGATGCTTGATCCGGGAGATGTTCCTTGCGGCGAAATGCATCCAGGATGCGTTCCTTGGCTTGAAAGAAGTGGATGCGCATGAGGACATCGCATGGCACTTCTTGTGGGAGGAAGGACGGCTTGGGGATACGATGGATTCTGTCGATAGTGAGATCAGATGGAGAGAGTTCAGGGACGGCTTTCTTAAAGAGGTCACGGACAAAGTGGGGTAGTTGATTAGGAGTCACCGACTCAGGAATCCCCCTAATTTTCAAATTGTTGCGCCGTGATCTGTCCTCCAAGTCCGCTAGTTTGGCCTGGACTCGGCGCATATCCTCCTGGTATACTGCGTGCGAATCGACCAATGCATTGTAGGAGGTTGTGAATTCACACATCTTGTTCTCCACTGTATCGACCCTGTCTCCTAAGTCGGCTATCTCCCTCTGGCAGCGTGTCATAGCAGAGACAATGTTAGCTTGAAGTGATGTATGCAGCATATTTAACATTGATTTGATGGTGGATAGGGTTGAGCGAACACCTAGATGTCCGTGTTCGACGGGTTCGGCCGAACTTTAAAAAAAAGTCCGGGTCCGTGTCCCGGACTTTTACCGAACTTTTCCCGGACACCGAACCCCATTGAAGTCAATGGGGACCCGAACTTTAAGGCACTAAAATGGCTCTAAAACACCAAAGGAAAGGGCTAGAGTGCTGCAAATGGCAGCAAAACGTAATTAAGAGCATGGCAAGTGCTCTGCAAACAAATGTGGATAGGGAAATAACTTAAAACAACAAAAAAAAACAGAAAAATAAAACAATGTTCTTCTTCATCTCTGAAGGACGAGGCCCATATGGAGTAGGAGGGAGGTTGAGGTGGTGGTGGATGTGGCGGTGACTAGACATATGCCGGTTTTCGGTAATTCGATATATCGCGGTATTGCATAGCCACGGTATTGTTATTGTGGCATTTTTAAAATACCGAGTTTCTCTGTCAAGTCTGCCTGACTTGTGAATTGATACATTTCAGTGAGCTGGATGACTCATTCACTCACTCAGCTAACACCTTTCAGCATTAAGTCTCCTAACTATAAACAAAAATGATTACATTTGTATCTTTTCCTTCCCTCTGCCAGGGAGAAAGGAAGTTTAACCTCTTAAAGACTGGATCTTTTTCTGACACTTGCTGTTTGCAAGTTAAAATCAGTTTTTTTTTTGCTAGAAAAGTACTTAGAACCCCCAAACATTTTATATATTTTTTTAGCAGAGACCCTACAGAATAAAATGGCGATTGTTGTAATATTTTATGTCACACTGTATTTGCGCAGCAGTCTTTCAAACGCAATGATTAGACTTTAATGAATAAAAAAAAAAAAAAAAACGTAACAGTAAAGTTATCCCAATTTTTTTTTTTTTTTGTTACACAGAGAATCGTGAGAGAATCGTGATCTTTATTCCAAGCTAAAAAATCGTGATTCTCATTTTGGCCAGAATCGTGCAGCTCTAATAAATATATATATACACACACACACGCCTAGCAGCCCACATTACATTATTATATAGCCATCAAGCAGTGTCTGGCCTACCTGGTGATGACTGGTCCTGGCGCTCTGATCCGATGGCCTGGTCTTTAAAGGGGCAAATCCTTGCGATCCAGTAGTGGTTAAACCTGCAGGAGGACCGGTGTTTTTATCTATTAATGACTTTACTATTGCTTTAGGCCTGGTTCACATGTATGCGGGTTGGTGGTTCACATGTATGCGGGTTGGCGGTTCACATGTATGCGGGTTGGCGGCCCACATTTGCACAGGCATAGCAGCCCATTGATTTGAACGGGCTGCTATGCCCTCATTTTCCGCAGAAAAAAGGTGCATGCAGCATTTTTTTTAAATTCAGTGGCCTTGAAATCCATCCTGCTTTTGCACCATGCGACTAACCTGCAGTTCCTGCTCTGGCAAGCTTTCTGCATTTTTTGTATACGTGGGCACGGCATTTAAAAATAAACAGTTTGCGTGTGCAGCAACGGCAGGTAAGTCGCATGGTGCAAAAGAAGGATGGATTTCATGGCCACTGCATTTTTTTAAATTCTGCATGCACCTTTTTTCAGCTGAAAACGCAGGCATAGCAGCTCAAGCCCATTCACATCAATGGGCTGCTATGCCTGTGCAAATGTGGGCCCCCAACCCGCATACATGTGAACCAGGCCTAAAGCAATAGTAAAGTCATTAATAGATAAAAACACCGGTCCTCCTGCAGGTTTAACCAATTAATGACTTTACTATTGCTTTAGGCCTGGTTCACATGTATGCGGGTTGGGGGCCCACATTTGCACAGGCATAGCAGCCCATTGATGTGAATGGGCTTGAGCTGCTATGCCTGCATTTTCAGCTGAAAAAAGGTGCATGCAGAATTTAAAAAAATGCAGTGGCCATGAAATCCATCCTTCTTTTGCACCATGCGACTTACCTGCCTTTGCTGCACACGCAAACTGTTTATTTTTAAATGCCGTGCCCACGTATACAAAAAATGCAGAAAGCTTGCCAGAGCAGGAACTGCAGGTTAGTCGCATGGTGCAAAAGCAGGATGGATTTCAAGGCCACTGAATTTTAAAAAAATGCTGCATGCACCTTTTTTCTGCGGAAAATGAGGGCATAGCAGCCCATTCAAATCAATGGGCTGCTATGCCTGTGCAAATGTGAACCACCAACCCGCATACATGTGAACCAGGCCTAAAGCAATAGTAAAGTAATTTATAAACAACACCTCCTTCAGGTTTAACCACTTCTTGACCACAAGGATTTGCCCTCTTAATGACCAGGCCATCGGATCGGAGCCGAGCGCCAGAACCAGTTATCACCAGTTAGGCCAGACACTGCTTGATGACCTATTTTAGGCCTGGTTCACAGAGTCTGTACTGACTGACTATATAATAATGTGCATAAGTGAACCAAAGCCCCTAAATTCAGCAATGAAATTGAAGTGAGGTGGAAATTTAATAATTTAAATTTAATAATAGAATACCGTGATAATACCGTATACCGTGGCAAAACCTTAATCAATTAATCGCAGCATGAAAATCTGATACCGTCACAAGCCTAGCGGTGACATAGGCGTGCGCACAGGGTGTGCTGGGTGTGCCTGGGCACACCCTAATCACCTAGGGCACATAGCATTGCCAGTGAGGAGATGGGAAAGATCTCCCTGGGACCTGCTCTGCTCTATTTCTCCTTGCCTACAGGTACATGGCCCCGATACATTACTCTCCCTGCTGGCAAACACATGCATGTGTATTTCAACTTTGGGGTGCACACCTTAATGCAATAGGCTGCGCACACCTATGGGCGGTGTAGGTGGAAGCGGCGGTGGAGGAGGACCAGGGCCGGATTAACAGCATCATGGGCTTGGTGCTGAGGATTTTGAAGGGCCTTAAGGGCCGTGCCTTGCCATGCACCCAGAGGAGGAAGGGTGCAGCCATGCATGCCTAATTCAACATGGGATGCTGTCTCTGAAGCCCATAAACACATCCATGCATCGCCAACTGTCCCTCCTTGTCCGGCCTTCACGCTGTGTGGGGAGGTTCTGAGGGTGCTGCCTGGGGAAGCGAGCATAGAAGCCAGACTTCTGTGTTTACAAGTGACAGAAGAGCGGTAACAGTGAATATGGCCAACCCGGGGCCTATATAAAAGGTAGGGGCCTGGAGCTGCAGCTCCAATAGCCCCTACATTAATCTGGCCCTGAGGAGGAGGACGAGGTAGCCAACACTGCTTCTTTTCAAAAATTTTAAATGAGGGTACACCCCAAAAGAGTGAGAAAGAGCAAAAATGGAACAATGGGTGGGTAAGGTCGGTATCCATTGCTATTCTGCATAAGGTACGGAAAAGTCCCGTGGGATCCATGCCTGGTTCATTTTAATGAACGTGAGCTTGTCCACATTGTCTCTGGACAGGCGGCTGCGCTTGTCTGTTATAACGCCCCCAGCCGTGCTAAATACCCGTTCAGATAATACACTGGCTGCAGGGCACGCCAGCACCTCCAAGGCGTAAAGGGCAAGCTCAAGCCATGTGCCCAATTTGGAGACCCAGAAGTTGAAGGGGGCAGACCCGTCATTCACTACATGTAGGCGTGTGCACACATACTGCTCCACCATGTTGGTAAAATGCTGCCTCCTGCTAAGACGTTCCATCTGAGCTGCTGGTGCTGCTGTTTGTTGTGGCGTGCTGACAAAGCTTTTCCACATTTCGGCCATGCTAACCCTGCCTTCTGAGGTGCTGGCGGTGCCCTGGTTGCGTTGGCGACCTCCTCCTCCTCCTCCTCTGCCTTGTGCTTCCACTGTGGCCCCGCTGTCAGATGGGAATGCCAGCAGCATGGCGTCTACCAGCGTGCGCTTGTACTCGCGCATCTTGCGATCGCGCTCCAGTGAGTGAATTAAGGACGGTACGTTGTCCTTGTAACGGGGATCCAGCAGCGTGGCCACCCAGTAATCAGCACAAGTTAGAATGTGGGCAACTCGGCGGTCGTTGTGGAGACACTGCAGCATGTAATCGCTCATGTGTGCCAGGCTGCCCAGAGGCAACGAAAGGCTGTCCTCTGTGGGAGGTGTATCGTCCGTGTCCTCTGTATCCCCCCAGCCACGCACCAGTGATGGCCATGAGCTGGCCTGGGTGCCACCCTGCTGTGAACATGGTTCCATCTCCTCCTCCAGCTCCTCCTCCTCCTCATCCTCCTCATCCTCCAGAACTGTGCCCCTGCTGGACAATTGCGTCCCTGGCGTTTGCGTGTGCAGGAACCCACCCTCGGAGCCCCTTGCGAATGACTGCCCTGAAAGCCTTGGAAATGTTACCTCTTCATCCTCCTCCTCCTCCTCATCCTGTGCCACATCCTCTTCCATCATCGCCCGAATTGTTTTTTCAAGGAGGCATGGAAGTGGGATAGTTAAGCTGAGAACGGCGTCATTGCCACTGGCCATGTTGGTGGAGTACTCAAAACAGCGCAACAAGGCACACAGGTCTCGCATGGAGGCCCAGTTAAATTAAATAGCGGAATAGAAAATATGATCCAAAAAAAGTGTATGTATATCACACGTACACAACCACACTGGGCCCCAATTACTATTGTTTGTACCCCTAAAAGGCTAGATGAGGAGTAGGGGGAGTATGGAACAGGCAGCACCCTCAAACCTTCAGAAGTATGAGATGAACCCCAACAACTTGGAAAGGTGGATCTCTCTCACACGTACCGACACAGACTATCCCGCAATTCAATTGATCCTCAAAGGTTTTTATTGAATAGCGGAATAGGAAATATGATCAAAAAAAGTGTATGTATCTCGCACGTACACAACCACACTAGGCCCCAATTACTATTGTTTGTACCCCTAAAAGGCTAGATGAGGAGTAGGGGGGGTATGGAACAGGCAGCACCCTCAAACCTTCAGAAGTATGAGATGAACCCCAACAACTTGGAAAGGTGGATCTCTCTCACACGTACCGACACAGACTATCCCCCAATTTAACTGATCCCCAAAGGTTTTTGATTAAATAGCGGAATAGAAAATATGATCCCAAAAAAGTGTATGTATATCACACGTACACAACCACACTGGGCCCCAATTACTATTGTTTGTACCCCTAAAAGGCTAGATGAGGAGTAGGGGGAGTATGGAACAGGCAGCACCCTCAAACCTTCAGAAGTATGAGATGAACCCCAACAACTTGGAAAGGTGGATCTCTCTCACACGTACCGACACAGACTATCCCGCAATTCAATTGATCCTCAAAGGTTTTTATTGAATAGCGGAGTAGGAAATATGATCAAAAAAAGTGTATGTATCTCGCACGTACACAACCACACTAGGCCCCAATTACTATTGTTTGTACCCCTAAAAGGCTAGATGAGGAGTAGGGGGGGTATGGAACAGGCAGCACCCTCAAACCTTCAGAAGTATGAGATGAACCCCAACAACTTGGAAAGGTGGATCTCTCTCACACGTACCGACACAGACTATCCCCCAATTTAACTGATCCCCAAAGGTTTTTGATTAAATAGCGGAATAGAAAATATGATCCCAAAAAAGTGTATGTATATCACACGTACACAACCACACTGGGCCCCAATTACTATTGTTTGTACCCCTAAAAGGCTAGATGAGGAGTAGGGGGAGTATGGAACAGGCAGCACCCTCAAACCTTCAGAAGTATGAGATGAACCCCAACAACTTGGAAAGGTGGATCTCTCTCACACGTACCAACACAGACTATCCCCCAATTTAACTGATCCCCAAAGGTTTTTGATTAAATAGCGGAATAGAAAATATGATCCAAAAAAAGTGTATGTATATCACACGTACACAACCACACTAGGCCCCAATTACTATTGTTTGTACCCCTAAAAGGCTAGATGAGGAGTAGGGGGAGTATGGAACAGGCAGCACCCTCAAACCTTCAGAAGTATGAGATGAACCCCAACAACTTGGAAAGGTGGATCTCTCTCACACGTACCGACACAGACTATCCCCCAATTTAACTGATCCCCAAAGGTTTTTGATTAAATAGCGGAATAGAAAATATGATCCAAAAAAAGTGTATGTATATCACACGTACACAACCACACTGGGCCCCAATTACTATTGTTTGTACCCCTAAAAGGCTAGATGAGGAGTAGGGGGAGTATGGAACAGGCAGCACCCTCAAACCTTCAGAAGTATGAGATGAACCCCAACAACTTGGAAAGGTGGATCTCTCTCACACGTACCAACACAGACTATCCCCCAATTTAACTGATCCCCAAAGGTTTTTGATTAAATAGCGGAATAGAAAATATGATCCAAAAAAAGTGTATGTATATCACACGTACACAACCACACTAGGCCCCAATTACTATTGTTTGTACCCCTAAAAGGCTAGATGAGGAGTAGGGGGAGTATGGAACAGGCAGCACCCTCAAACCTTCAGAAGTATGAGATGAACCCCAACAACTTGGAAAGGTGGATCTCTCTCACACGTACCGACACAGACTATCCCCCAATTTAACTGATCCCCAAAGGTTTTTGATTAAATAGCGGAATAGAAAATATGATCCAAAAAAAGTGTATGTATATCACACGTACACAACCACACTAGGCCCCAATTACTATTGTTTGTACCCCTAAAAGGCTAGATGAGGAGTAGGGGGGGTATGGAACAGGCAGCACCCTCAAACCTTCAGAAGTATGAGATGAACCCCAACAACTTGGAAAGGTGGATCTCTCTCACACGTACCAACACAGACTATCCCCCAATTTAACTGATCCCCAAAGGTTTTTGATTAAATAGCGGAATAGAAAATATGATCCAAAAAAAGTGTATGTATATCACACGTACACAACCACACTAGGCCCCAATTACTATTGTTTGTACCCCTAAAAGGCTAGGAGTAGGGGGAGTATGGAACAGGCAGCACCCTCAAACCTTCAGAAGTATGAGATGAACCCCAACAACTTGGAAAGGTGGATCTCTCTCACACGTACCAACACAGACTATCCCCCAATTTAACTGATCCCCAAAGGTTTTTGATTAAATAGCGGAATAGAAAATATGATCCCAAAAAAGTGTATGTATATCACACGTACACAACCACACTAGGCCCCAATTACTATTGTTTGTACCCCTAAAAGGCTAGGAGTAGGGGGAGTATGGAACAGGCAGCACCCTCAAACCTTCAGAAGTATGAGATGAACCCCAACAACTTGGAAAGGTGGATCTCTCTCACACGTACCAACACAGACTATCCCCCAATTTAACTGATCCCCAGAGGTTTTTGATTAAATAGCGGAATAGAAAATATGATCCCAAAAAAGTGTATGTATATCACACGTACACAACCACACTAGGCCCCAATTACTATTGTTTGTACCCCTAAAAGGCTAGGAGTAGGGGGAGTATGGAACAGGCAGCACCCTCAAACCTTCAGAAGTATGAGATGAACCTCAACAACTTGGAAAGGTGGATCTCTCTCACACGTACCAACACAGACTATCCCCCAATTTAACTGATCCCCAAAGGTTTTTGATTAAATAGCGGAATAGAAAATATGATCCCAAAAAAGTGTATGTATATCACACGTACACAACCACACTAGGCCCCAATTACTATTGTTTGTACCCCTAAAAGGCTAGGAGTAGGGGGAGTATGGAACAGGCAGCACCCTCAAACCTTCAGAAGTATGAGATGAACCCCAACAACTTGGAAAGGTGGATCTCTCTCACACGTACCAACACAGACTATCCCCCAATTTAACTGATCCCCAAAGGTTTTTGATTAAATAGCGGAATAGAAAATATGATCCTAAAAAAGTGTATGTATATCACACGTACACAACCACACTAGGCCCCAATTACTATTGTTTGTACCCCTAAAAGGCTAGATGAGGAGTAGGGGGAGTATGGAACAGGCAGCACCCTCAAACCTTCAGTATGAGATTGTGTTCACTGTACCCCACAAAGATTGAGTTCACTGCACCCCACAATGATTGTGTTCACTGCACCCCACAAAGATTGTGTTCACTGCACCTCACAAAGATTGTGTTCACTGTACCCCCCAAAGATTGTGTTCACTGCACCCCACAAAGATTCTGTTCACTGTACCCCACAAAGATTGTGTTCACTGCACCCCAAAAAGATTGTGTTCACTGCACCCCAAAAAGGATGTTGTTCACTGCACCCCAAAAAGGATGTTGTTCACTCCACCCCAAAAAGATTGTGTTCACTGCACCCCACAAAGATTGTGTTCACTGCACCCCAAAAAGATTGTGTTCACTGCACCCCAAAAATGATTTTGTTCACTGCACCCCAAAAAGGATTTTGTTCACTGCACCCCAAAAAGGATGTTGTTCACTCCACCCCAAAAAGATTGTGTTCACTGCACCCCAAAAAGATTGTGTTCACTGCACCCCACAAAGGATTTTGTTCACTGCACCCCAAAAAGATTGTGTTCACTGCACCCCAAAAAGGATGTTGTTCACTGCACCCCAAAAAGGATTTTGTTCACTGCACCCCAAAAAGATTGTGTTCACTGCACCCCACAAAGGATTTTGTTCACTGCACCCCACAAAGATTGTGTTCACTGCACACCAAAAAGGATTGTGTTCACTGCACCCCAAAAAGATTTTGTTCACTGCACCCCAAAAAGATTGTGTTCACTGCAGCCCAAAAAGATTGTGTTCACTGCAGCCCAAAAAGATTGTGTTCACTGCAGCCCAAAAAGATTGTGTTCACTGCAGCCCAAAAAGATTGTGTTCACTGCAGCCCAAAAAGATTGTGTTCACTGCAGCTCACACACAGAAAAATGGATGTGGATCACTGACACCTGCCTATCTCCAATCCCACACCACACAGCAATATCGATTGTAGTTTGTAGAACACAGTTTCCCTAAAATTCAGCAGACTCTGTCCCTAACAGGATTGAGAAGAGATCGTAGATCAGGATTGAGTGCAGACCCCACCCCCCACACAGCAATATCGATTGTAGTTTGTAGAAGACACTGACCCTATATAATTCAGCAGACTCTATCCCTAAAATGCCTACAACTCGCCCTGCCTAAACACTCCGACCTGTCCCTCAATTCTATCCGGACACAAATGGTTTTTTCCTGCCTATCTTTCCCTAATCAGCAGCCAGCACGTTGATGTGTGCTCTGTCCCTGAATCTAAGCAGCATAATGACGCCGCTGCGGCTGCCTCGAACTTATAAAGACTTGGTCACATGCTTCAGACGGCCAATCACAGCTACTGAGACATTTGCAGGCATGGCTGGGATGGCTTAAGGCACACCAGTTAAACGATTGTTGATTGGCTGTTGAAAGCCCGCCATGAAAAGAGCGCCAAAGCATGCAAAACCCGGAAATAAAACGACCGAACACGGATTTTTACCCGAACATACAGTAAAGTGTCCGTGTCCGTGTTCGGGTACAAAAAATCCAATTATTCGGTACGAACACGAATAATACAGTCCGTGTTCGCTCAACACTAATGGTGGAATCAGACACAGGCTGCCCTGTAGTCTGAAAGGAGGAAAACAGGTCTTGGGTTGGAGTGAAGGAGGATGCATCTGGAGCAGCAGCACTAACCTCCATAGCCAGTGTAGATTGCACAGGGAGCCCAGGATCCATCCTGGGTTTGGACTTAGCAGGGCTTTGGAATGATGGTGTGGGCGGTGTAGGTGGCGTGGGCGGCGTGGAGTTTCCTGAGCCTTGTTGTACTTCTCCTTGTCTTCCCGAGGAAGTGTGTGGCGGCGCGGGCGAGTGCAGCCCCTCCTCTCTAAGCTCCGGCGCGCTGGCCGCAAGAGGGTGGCGTGTCCCGCTGTGTGTTCTGTCTCCGCCGCCATTTTGGCGGAGTCCGGCGGGAGCCGCCGGGAAGAAGTCAGACAGTTTCTTTATGCTGACGGAGTTGTTCCTTCTCCTCCGTTGGGCCATCGCTTCGGCTGGGTGATCCGGCGTGCGGTCCGCTGGTGCGGGCGTCTCCTAGGGGTCTCTGGTATGTAGGCGATGTGAAATCAGCCGGGACCTCTCAGGAGCTCTCAAGCTATGCGGCCATATTCCTTGGCGGTCGCCACGCCCCCCAACCAATGTCCAACTGTCTTTCACCTCACCCCCTTGCAAATCAGGCAAGCAGTCTGAGCCCCAAGCCATACAGCAGTCTCTTCTTCTTTTTGAGGACTCTGTCAGCAGGGTTTCCCAGGGCCATCCACCTAGCCCTGCCCCAGAAGTGGAAGAGATTGAGTGCAGCGATGCCCAACCACTAATTTCTCAAGATGAGTACATGCAAGGACCATCGCAGCACGTCTCCGATGATGTTGAAACGCAGGTGCCAACTGCTGCGGCGTTCAGCATTGTGGAGACCGACAAGGAGGGCAGGGGTGAAGACTGGGTGGAAGATGATGTGGAGGACGATGAGGTCCTCGACCCCACATGGAATGAAATGGAATGAACATCATGCAGGTGACCTGAGTAGTTTGGAGGAAGAGGCGGTGGTCGCACAGAGCCACCAGCACAGCAGAAGAGGGAGCAGGGTGCAGAAGCGGAGCGCCCGTGCCCTAGACACTACGCCTGCTACTGCCCAACGCAGCAAGGGAACGAGCGCACCAAAGTCAGCTCAAAGGAGTTCTCTAGCGTGGAAGTTCTTTAGAAAATGTGCTGATGACAGGACACGAGTGGTTTGCACCCTGTGCAATCAGAGCCTGATGCGAGGCATAAACCTTCTCAACCTGAGCACAACCTGCATGATCAGGCATCTAAGTGCAAAGCACGAGCTGCAGTGGAGTAGACACCTTCAAAACCAAGAAACGTCTCTGGCTCATCCTGCTCCCTCTTCTGCTGCAGTCTCGGCATTACAAACATGAGCTCACATGGGTTGAACTGACAGTAAAGAACGTAGTATATGATGGCTAGAGGTACAGTAGGCGTTCACAGTATACACAAGTTGGTGGCGGGCTGTTTAGGCCGCAAACATGAGCTCACATGGGTTGAACGGACATCTTTTTTTTTACGCTCCAACATTTGAGCCACAGAAGCCTGCCTTTTTCCAGAACAACGTGACGACAGCATCATGGAAGGTTGAGTGTTAGACAACTGTGAGGAGAAGTAGAAGGAGGAGGAGAAGGAGAAGAGGCTGGACGGTGAGAGCATGGAGTGTGGCTTTATGGGTTCTGACAGTTTGGCTCCCACTGGGCTTGGTGATGGGATTTCAGGTGCCTTCTTAAGGCGGTTGTCCCTAGGTGAGTGTTGGGCTTACCGCGACTTATGCATTGACTGCAAAGGCTGCAGATGGCAACACTGGTGTCAGCAACGGACACCCCCCCCCCCTCCCATACCCACCACTGTGCACAGTGCAGCCATGCATGAACCTCACCCAGCACTCTACCATCCAGCACCATTCTCCATCCATTGCCACTTGCCAGCCCACTAGCCCAGTACAGTACTGTTTGCTTTGAAGGGGGCACGCACGCTGCATTGAAAGGGGGCATGCTGGTCACTACATTGAGGGGCATGTATGCTGGTCACTACATTGAAAGGGGGCATGTACAGTGCGCATGAGCGCGGGCACGAGAACGGACATTTTCTAGTCGCGCTCCGCACATCACCACAGACAATCCAGCTAAATACAGCGGCGGGAGGCTAAGTGGTGGCTGGGCTCTCTCCCGGAAGGTTCGTGAGGTGGTCATGCGGCGGGGATCGGGTGGACTGCCCAGGAAAAGGCCCTACAAGCGCGGCAACCAGAGGGATGGACTGCGGCCTATCTCCTCCGGGAAAACTCCCTCCCCAAAGATGGCGAGGGGCAAGCAGAGCACTCCGTGCGGTCGGGACGCGGCCCTGGAACGGCCTCCCACTCCAGCATCTCCCAACTTGGCAGCCGATTCCCCCTTAGTGGAGGACATGGCTGACCCCTTCTCCTCACAGGCATCGGGGGCATCCGGGAGATCTCCGGGCGCCGGGGTGAGTTACCAGCTACCCTCCCACCGCCCCCGAAAATGTCAGGCTCCCCGGGCTCCTCGATGGACCGGAACATGGCTGAAATGGCGGATTCACTGTCCAGCCAGCCTAGCCCCACGGGAGATAATCTGGCGCCCCCCCCCCCCAGGCCCCTTTTCGGGTGATGCAGTGTTATTAGCAAGGTTTTCCACAATGCTCCAGCAGGAACTGTCCAAAGCATGTTCCATCATCACGACTGATATCAAACAGGATCTTCAGAGTTTTGGGGCAAGACTTGACACTATTAAAAGCAAGGTGGATGGCTCTCTGCTCCAGGTCAATCAGAATACTAAATTAGTGCCTGAGCTTCATGAACGGTTGGAGGAGGCCTATTTCAAAATTGAGGATCTGGAAAACGGATCGGGCCGTTATAATGTGCGCATAAGGGGTCTTCCTGAGACGCACCAAGACCTGGAAACGGCAGTCCAGGACCTTATGAGAGACTTGATTCCGGACATTTCTCCACATCAAATGGAAGTGGACAGGGTGCAGAGGGCCCTGACTGCACCGCGGCCGGATGGTCTTCCCCGTGACATCATTTTAAAGCCGCACTACTACAAAGTTAAGGAGAAGATGATGTCAGCGGCCAGGAACCGCCGGGACCTCACTCTGCTTGGCTCCCCAATACAGCTGTTCACGGACCTTGCCCCTTCCACAGTGCAGAAGAGCCGCACTCTTAAGCCTTTGCTTCAATGTTTGATGGACAATCATATCAAATATCGTTGGTCCTTCCCCTTTCGGCTGTCATTTACTTTCAACGGCAAGAACCACTCATTCACCATTTTCCATGCCGGAGAGGATTTGCTTCTGAAACTAGGCATCTTGTCCAGAGAACCGCGTTCTCCACAGTCACCATCGGCTGCCCAGCCTGATCGCCCGCTATCCCCGGTGTGGTCACATCGAGGCACCCCCTCCGCTGGGCAGCAAGGGGGCAGGTAGGGGCGCAAGACCTGAAATGTAGCCAGGATTACTTTTGCTTGTCCAAGCTTTTCTATTTTACCTGACTTATGTTCGTTGAAATGTTGATTCCCTTCCCTGTCAATCCCGGCGGCGCCGCCTTGACTCCCTGCCTTTATATGTTTTTCGGATTGTTGATCAGGATGTTACCGTGTGCCACTCCTGTGAACTTGCCCTCCTCTTGTGATGGGGGCAACCTCACGACACATGCCTCAGGTTTGGGAACTGGGGGAACACAATTCCCAAGTACTTTCTATTGTGTATTGCATTAGTGCCTTATCGGCATGGGGGGTAAATCCTCCTGCCCTCTCCTATTCTTTCTCTAACTTTCTTTTTCCTTCTCTTGGACCCAGGCTCTGTGTGCTAGCCCCGTGCTGCTGCTCCCAGACTCCCCGGACGGAGGGATGTTGAATTTTGCCAAGCTGGGACTTACTACGCTGCGACCAGGTAAGAGTGCACTGCCAAACCACCATGTCACCCCCGGGTTCCTCTAGATTCACACTGATATCACATAATGTGCAGGGCTTTAATTCTCCACTGAAGCGCACCAAGGCCTTCCTACAATACAAACGCCAGAAAGCGGACATTTTGCTGTTGCAGGAAACTCATTTTTCTAAAACTTCTGCGCCTAAATACCTCTCGGCTCATTATCCCCAATTTTATCTATCCTCGGGTCAGGACAAGAAGCGGGGAGTAGCTATCTGTTTTTCTCGTGGGGTCCAATTTACTCCGGTCACGGTGGTTGGGGATAGAGAGGGTCGGTACCTCATGGTGGTGGGCCTTGTTCATGATCAACTGGTCTCTTGTGTCTCTTATTATACCCCTAACACAGGTCAGATAGCATTTTTTCAGGATATTCTGCTCACGTTGCTTCCCAAAGTGCAGGGCAGGGTGATCCTAGGGGGGAATAGCAACCTCCCTCTAGAGAATACACTGGACAAGTCCGTCCGGGGCGTGCCCAGGTATAGACATGCACCGAAGAGCGGTTCCAAATTGGCCCGACTTCTTCACGACTGGGATTTGCTGGACCTGTGGAGGGAATATAAACCGACTCAGAGAGACTACACACATTTTTCTCATGTCCATGGTACCTACTCTCGCATAGATCACGTGTTTGCCAGCTCTGCCCTTGCCTCATGCGTGTGCTCTGCACAGATTCTGGCGACTTCTTGGTCCGATCATTCACCGGTATTAGTGCCGTTTTCGGCTTTGTGGTCCACTCAGGGTCCTTCTCCGTGGCGGCTTAACGCGGCTTTACTTAATGACCCTGGGGTCCTGGGGGAAATTGAACTAGATATTAAACAGTTTTTCCAGGAAAATAGGCCGGGTGATACGTCCCCAACCATTACCTGGGCGGTCCATAAGGCTACTATTCGCGGTAAATTGATTCGGATAGCGGCTAGACTAAAACGTACCCGGGAGAGCACAATAAGAGCGCAAGAGCAAACACTGAGTGCACTACTCCTTGAGCAACGGACACACCCCCACGTAGATATTAGACACAAAATTGATGTGGCCAGGCTGGCGCTGAATTTGATTCTCACGACCCAAGCGGAGAAGTACCTTCGGTGGTCCCGTCATAGATACTATACTATGGGAGATAGGCCTACCACTCTATTGGCGCGGAAGCTGGCCCCTCGCCCCTTTATGGCTGCCCTACCCAGGTTACGGTTGCGGACAGGGGGTCCTCTCTCGCAATCCTACCCTGCTTACATCTGAATTCACAAGGTTCTATTCCAAACTTTACCGGGCTCCAACGACCTACGATCGGAGACTAGCCGACTCATTTTTTGCCGACCTGAATCTGCCCTCGCTGTTACAGTCCCACGTCGATCTCATGAATGAGCAGATCGCGGAATCGGAGGTACTACAGGCGATTAAGGGATTACATCCCACCAAGGCCCCTGGGCCTGACGGTTTTCCGGGGTGTTTGTGTTCCTGGCCAACGAGTTCAACCTGGTTTTTAATGCAGACTTTAGCGTGTTTGTCCTTTGTGTATACTCCTATGTACCACATATATGCAACCCCATTATATACTTTCTCAGAAACAAGGACATCAAACAGACATTTATGAGTTCTGCTATAAGATTTATGAGTTTTAAAGTGAAGAATGATGTCAGAGTTAACACAATAACTAAATAAACAGAATGATTCATTCATAATCAATAAATCTGGGAATTGGGAATTCTTGTAATTTAAAAATAAGTTTAACACTCAAGTGGACTGGAGCTCAAGCACATGGTGATCTTGGTGACAGCTTTCTAGTTTTGCGCATGTATTCTGTTGTTATTTTACATCTTAAGACTGGCTGTTATCATTTGCAGTCCTGACATGAAACTACAAGTGAAGGGCTAACAATGGCAGTACAAGTGAAGGGCTAAAGAAAGTAAGGAAAGGGCCCAAAAGTACACAATGAGGTGTTTCTTAGTTGTGGAGCCTGGCCTCCTATACCATCTGCTGGTTCTAAAAATATTCTTTTATACCCTGCCTGTTGGTCCTGGAATGTAATCGCTTGTGCCATCTATGGGTGCTAGCAGGCTGTTTACACAGACATAGGTGCAACAACTGTACTCAGGTAAACTGTGTTTAGTACTTTCTGCTAGGTGGTAGTGGGTTGTACAATGTGGTGTAATCTAATGTAAAGTCCTTCAGACTTTAGATGGCTAGATTGTGGCCAGTAAGAGTAGAAAATCCTCTGGCAACTCTGAAAATAAACACTGCCTTAGGCTTGATGGTCAATGGGAGTAAATCAAATTACATAGAATCTGTAGTATGTAGGAGGGAGACTATTGCGCCATCACTGGTATCAGAGAGAAGAACAGTACTCCATCATTGGTGTGAGTGGGAGGTTTAGTGCCCCATCATTGGCATCAGTGGGAGGAATAGTGTCCCATCATTAGTATTGACAGTGAGAGAAATAGTGTCCTATCGTTGGTATCAGGGGCAGGAATAGTGTTCCTATCATTGGCATCAGCGAGAGGAATAGCGAACCATCCTTGTTGTTAGTGAGAGGAATAGTGCCACGTTATTGGCATCAGTGGGAGGAATAGTGCCCCATCATTGCTATCATGGGGAGAATCTTGCCCTATCACTGGTATTAGTGGGAGGAACAGTACCCCATCATTGGTATTAGTGGGAGAAATAGTGCCCCATCATTGGTATCAGTGGCAGGAATAGTGCCCCATTATTTTTATCAGTTGGAGGAATAGTGCCCCATCATTGGTGTAGGTGGGAGGAATAGTGTCCCATCATTGTTGTCAGTGGGAGGAATAGAGCCCCATCATTGGTATCAGTGGGAGGAATAGTGTCCCATCATTGGCATCAGTGGGAGGAATAGTGTCCCATCATTGGTATCAGTGGGGGAAATAGTGCCCCATCATTGGTATCAGTGGAGTGGAAGGAAATAGTGCCACATCATTGGTATCAATGAGAGCAATAGTGCCCCATCATTGGTATCAGTGGGAGGAATAGTGTCCTATCATTGGTATCAATGAAAGGAATAGTGCCCCGTCATTGGCATCAGTGGGAGGAATAGTACTCTATTCTTGGTCTCAGCAGGAGGAATAGTGTCCCATCATTGCTATCGGTGGGAGGAATAGTGCCCCATCATTGACATCAGTGGGAGGAATAGTACTCTATTCTTGGTCTCAGCAGGAGGAATAGTGCCCCATCATTGGTATCAGTGTGAGGAATAGTGCCCCATCATTGACATCAATGGGAGGAATAATGCCCCATCATTGGTATCAATGAGAGGAATAGTGTCCGATCATTGGTATCAGTAGGAGGAATAGTGTCCCATCATTGGTATCAATGAAAGGAATAGTGCCTCCCTCCATCACTTGTGTTAGTGAGAGGAATAGTGCTCCATCACTTGTGTTAGTGAAATGAATAGTGCCCCATCTTTGGGGCACATATTGATGTGTCCACTCTGTTCACTCCTCTCCTTCCTGTCTCTATCCTCTTGTAGTATTGTGAGCTTGGTTTCTCCCTGACTAAAGAGTGCCCGTTGAAAATTGGAAGGAGGCAACCGCTGACCCTAAAACATTGTGAGTACTGACCAGAATTCTGTGCCCCAGTGAATACATGCAGATTCTCTTTACTCCAGAAGGCCCTTATATTTGCTGGCTTTGTGGTGTTCTCTTACATGGATTGTTTCAGTTATAATCTTCTGCTCTAGTGTACAGAGACTGCCTAGGAGAAAGAGAAGTGTCCTCTTGTTCTTCATTCTTCCTGGGGTATTCTCTAGTCTACTCTTGTATCTTTTCCAGGTTGTGATTTCATATAAAGTAACAATGTAAGGTGGGTGATTGTGGGATTTAAAATTGTAACAATGTTTCTGAGTGCAGCATAAATGTTCACTCAGTGCTGACACCTAGTGGTCAGTCGGGGTATAACACTTTGGTGTGTTTGCAGTAGAATAGAGGAATATATACAGTCAGAATGTGGAGATGATCTCCACAATCCAGAGAGAATCAGGATGCGACTAGAAGAAAATCTGGAGGCATCCAGAGCCCTGCAGAGGAGAGGACACAGCTGAGGCGTGAAAGAGGCAGAAATCACAAACGTACCATAAAAATAAATGACTTAAATGTCATAAAAAAAAAAAAAAAAAAAAACTTAATTATTTTTTTTTTTATTCCCCCAAACATACCTCAATTCTAATACTGAGCTCCATATTGTTCTGATCGGACAGTTACAGTATTTAGGGGAAATACTGGCACAAAAGATCAACACAACACTGCCACCGTGCGGCCATTTCATCAAACAGCAACAGGATGATTTATTTTTTTTACGCTGTAATCGTAGAACAAAGACAATAAATGCGGCTCCAAAGGAAATACATAAAAATCATTGGATCAAACCATTTAAAAATTAAAAAAAATCTGATTGTTTCAACCCCCTTTAAGTGTGTGTCTACACATTTGTTCATCATTATTATTTTTTTTTTTCCTAGCAGGAATGTCATTTTCTGATCGTGATGAGTGATTTAATATATTTATTATTACCAAATGTGCATACAATGAAAGTTAGTGAATGTTATAGTGCATGGGGATGGGATGAGAGCTGTGATAGTAGAAATATCGGCTTAGAAGAGTCTTTAGGAGAATGTATTTCCACCCAACCATACAAAGAGCCCCACATATGTGTTTTTTTTTTTTGTCTCATTCTTTTTTTTTCAAATATCATTTTATTGAAAAGTTTTCCTTCTCTTTTATAAAAAAACAAAAAAAAATAAACAGTACGACCACAATACATGTTTCTCTCATTCTTTATTAATGTGATAAATTGTATTATTACTGTCAGGAAAAGGGCACTCTAAAGGCAAACACTTTGTCTTCTTATTCACACTCAGACTTGTAATACAGGTGAATAGTAATGAGGGGAAATCTCTCATCTCTTTTCATTACAATATATCAGCATTGTTGTTGGGGGATGGGATTGGATCTTCTTATTGTACAACATTACAGGGACTGATCCTCATTGCTCTCCATCCTTTACTTCTGATGGATGATTACATATTCTATACATTCCAAACAAGAATCCTTCCAACTGAAAAGGAACACAAATCTCATCACCTCCTTCACACTCATCAGAAGACAAAATCCTATCTGAAGGAATCTCCCACAACTGCGATTGGATCAACTTTCCAATTCCTTCCTATAAATGGATCCCAGGAATTCCATAGACCGTTACAGTCATCTCCGATCCACTCAGCCGACCTTACCGGGAACATTGATCAACTCAGGGGGATTCATGAACCGAGAATAAGAAATACGTTGGAAATAATAATTTCAGGATGTTTCATTTCACAATACAGAATCCGCCCTGCTATAGAGATCAATGGAAAGTCTACAGAACAAGTATTTTCTGGGCTGAGAACAGAGAGATCTCACAATACATTTCTTTGGATTCCTCATAAGAAGACATTATTACTGGCTGATGAAGGAGACGCCCACAGCTGTGATTGGCTCAGATTTCCAATAGCAGTTTTCAAATTTGCCCGCCAGAATTGTGTAGATCGTTACATAGAAATATTCAGCCCTTTTATACCGCCAAATCCGACACGGAGGAGATCATCAGATGAGACATTTATCGGCTAAATCCCATTATTACTCCAATGCCATTCGTACAGAAGGATTCTCTGTTACTAAACCATGAGAAAACACTTCAATATGTTCTCAGAATCCAGGATCTCACCACTGCTACACACACAGCATGATAGAGAAATGTATTCTATTATAGATCTCTACTTTTCTATATATGATGGGGAAATCATCACATACAGATCTGATCATCAATTTATGTCTCTTTCAGACATTTATCAGTGAAAGATTGTCCTCATATCACAAGCAGAATATGTATAACAAGAAATGTCTGGTAGTAACCATGACACATAAATATGTACAATGAATGAATAAAGAAACTATTTCATGCCTTAAGAACCAGATCGGTTTCCTCTTTGTATCACACAATCCGCCAAATGTTACAAGGTTCTAAGAACGTAAAATTCTCTACAGAATACGAATATGTTGTGGCCACGCCCCTTTTGATTAGTCTCCTATCAGGTCCGCTCAGGTTTAATCAGGGAAGAGGTGTTATTCGTATATATAATTTCTTTTTTAGAGTAATATTCTATAAATATGACATCGTTTTTGACAATAATATCTGGTGATTCGGAGGATAAACGCCAACACCTACCCACTTCACCCCAACAAAGGTCCTTCTCAGGGCCACCCACCTTCTCATACAAAGGGCTGTCTATGTTGATATTTATACATTGCTACCGGAGTTATGTGAGTTTCTAGCAATTTTAGAACAAATTTGTGGAGAAAGAAGGTTCTTTTTAGCTGAACATACACTAAAAGATCCGATTGTACATTTTTCTTTAGTACAAAACTAAAAGGCACTTTATAGCTAACCGACGATTTTTAAAAAAGATTGCATAGTATGTGGCCAGTGTTTAGAATGGCAGCAGATTTCCGTTGGTTAAGATTTCCTTAACCTGCAAATAAAGGCACACTTATCTTTTCAGAAGCCATTTGCAGTGAGGATCCAGACTGGGCCCTCCATCCAGCACTGTGCAGGAGGACGAGGGAGAGGTGGCAAAGTCCCTTTCTGAGGTATGAAGGTGTCTCCTGGATACTCTTACTCTCCTTTCCTCCCATTGATTGGATGCATTTTCATCAAAATGCAGAAAGAGGAATCTGATCCAATGCTTTCCGACCCTCTCTCACTATTTCCTTCTCACCTGCAATGACAATTATATATATATAAATTAAGATCTGCATGCACAGCGTCTAAAGGGCCATACACACTATAAGATTTTCTGAAGACTTTTTTCCTTCAGACTTACCAAAACCATATAATATGAGGTCATACCTATACACTTTCAATTTGTATGCAATCTGGCAGGCCCTTGCACTACATAGAAAAGGTGAATCTGAAGGAAATCTAACCACAAAAGTTGGATAGTGTGTATCCAGCTTTACTCTGAATCCTGAACCTGGATTTGGGTCCCATATCCTAGCAATGTGTCTAATCCAAAGGATGGAGGACAATGGAAACCAGTCCCTATAAGGAGATCATCTGCTTATCTAAATTCACATCAATTCAATGTGTTATATTAGACAATAAAATCATAGAGACTCATAATTGCTGTTAGGACAGACAGGTGTCATTATAACACATTGCCCCCACCCGGATCACAATCTTCGGTGTCTAATTATACAATCAGATCTCCCAAACATGCATGTCCGGCTCCTTCTTAGATAGAAGTGGGTGGCTCTGAGAAGATCCATTGGGTTTGGTAATAGAAAATAATTGATTGGGTTTACTTGGCGGGCTTGTGGAAGGAATCTTCGAGGATTTTACCGCTTTGGAGGAAATATTTGGAAGCTGAAAACCGACACAAGTGATGTCATTTGGAGGAAGATGAACAGATTTATGAATAGAACTTCTACAATGTCGGATTTAGCGGTATAATGCGGCTGAATCTTCCTAACGGCCAGTAGAATTATGGCGGGAGATTTAAATATAGCAACTAGGAGCCATCATAGACGTGGTCTATTAATAGCCAAGAGGGGAAATAATTTCTGGAAATATGGAGTACAATGTGTTCTGACATTGGAGCTCTATGTAGGTGTGCATGGTTTTGGTTGGATGAGTTTAGCGGGGAGTAGACGATCAGCATAGAAAGATTGGAATGAAAAGAGATGAGAGAATGATGTCCTGTGATCACATTTCCCCTCATTACTATTCACCTGCATTACAAGTCTGAGTGCGATAAGAAGACAAAGTGTTTGCCTTTAGAGTGCACTTCATCTGACAGTAATAATACAATTTATCACATTGATAAAATATATCCTTTTTGAAGAATAGGAATAAAAACTGCATATGTCCGGCTCTTTGTACAGAGATGTGGGTGACACGTTTGTGATGCTTCGATAAATATATCGTATTTGACTATTTTCCTCCTTTCACTGTAAATTTGGAAATTTGTTGAATTATGAGATACATGGACTTTTGATGTGATTAGGATCATGGAAAGCTTTTTTCTTGGCGCTGTATATTTTCCGGATTAGCCGGAATTGATTAACACTAGAAGAGCGGTGCTTGGAATGGAGGGGGGCAGATTACATTTTAATAGAGGCGAGGTCTTCCAGAGTGACTTCTTTACCTCTATATGACATTATACCTGAGTAGCCGCCAGTATAGATTTGCAGCAATATGTGACAATAAACATACTCAGAGTATTTGTATAAAAACATGTTTATCATGGTGAGCAGATAATGATACATTGTATATTAAACATGACATTGTGTAATCAGCTGAGACATTTGTATGTATAACAATCTCTCCCATCACATCACACAAGGATCTCATGTCACCGGCTGATGTTTTTCTTCCAGGCTCCTTCTACTCAGCTATAAATGAGCAGAGTTCTGTATTAGAGGGAAATGTTTCCTGGTGGTCACTCTTTACTCATCTAATGTGAAGATCATTCTAGAGGGAGATGTGAGAAGATTGTTTTCTGTGTAGAATTTGTGTAGAAAAGAAGATAGAAGGAAGAATGGGACACACACTCAGGAGGATGGAGGTGTTTGCAGCCTCTGTGTTCAGCCTCCTCAGCAGCTCCTGGCAGCTGTAAGTGACCCCCGATAAGTGACAGTCCAGTGAGCAGATCGGGTCCCCGATGAAGATCGGACAGCGTTCTATTTCACATAAAAGTCGGTTTTCTATCTACTGGGGAAACACAACAAGAGAGAGAAGATTCTCCAACTACTCCATGATACTGAGTGGGCGTGTCTGATGTGTAACCAATAGCAGAGCAGGAGGATTGTTGTGTACCGACCAATAGCAGTGCAGGACGTTTAACTATATAATCCCAGAAGAGGTGAGTGGGGAAGTTTATCTGTCCAATAGACTTTCTAGAATCATGTCTGAGACTGAGAGCGCCCCAGCCGCCGCTCCTCCAGCGGAGCCCGCCGCCAAGAAGAAGGCGACTAAGAAGGCGGCAGCCGGAGGAGGGAAGAAAGGCAGCAAGAAGCCGTCCGGTCCCAGTGTGTCCGATCTCATCGTCACAGCCGTGGCCGCTTCCAAAGAGCGCAGCGGGGTCTCCCTGGCCGCCCTCAAGAAGCTCCTGGCCGCCTCAGGATACGATGTGGAGAAGAACAACAACCGCCTCAAGGTCGCCATCAGGGCGCTGGTGACTAAGGGGAGCCTCGTCCAGGTGAAAGGACATGGAGCCTCTGGATCCTTCAAGATCAACAAGAAGCAGCAAGAGGGCGACAAGGCCAAGAAAGCCCCCAAAAAGAAGCCATCAGCTGCGGCCAAAAAGCCAGCCAAGTCCCCTAAGAAACCGGCGGCCAAGTCCCCCAAGAAGGCAGTAAAATCCCCCAAGAAGTCGGCCAAGAGCCCCAAGAAACCGGCAAAGGCTGCAGCTGCCAAGAAGGTGACAAAGAGCCCCAAGAAGCCCAAAGCTGCACCCAAGCCCAAAAAAGCCGCCAAGAGTCCGGCTAAGAAGGCGGCCAAACCCAAGGCAGCAGCCAAGCCCAAGAAGGCCGCTCCGAAGAAGAAATAAATACAAGCAGCCGGAGGCCTCCTTTATCTACACCCCCCAAAGGCTCTTCTCAGAGCCACCCACCTCCTCCTAACAGAGCCACACCTACCTACCTACACCCACCTCCTCCTAACAGAGCCACACATACCTACCTACACCCACCTCCTCCTAACAGAGCCACACATACCTACCTACACCCACCTCCTCCTAACAGAGCCACACATACCTACCTACACCCACCTCCTCCTAACAGAGCCACACATACCTACCTACACCCACCTCCTCCTAACAGAGCCACACATACCTGCCTACACCCACCTCCTCCTAACAGAGCCACACCTACCTACACCCACCTCCTCCTAACAGAGCTACACATACCTACCTACACCCACCTCCTCCTAACAGAGCCACACATACCTACCTACACCCACCTCCTCCTAACAGAGCCACACATACCTACCTACACCCACCTCATCCTAACAGAGCCACACATACCTACCTACACCCACCTCCTCCTAACTGAGCCACACATACCTACCTACACCCACCTCCTCCTAACAGAGCCACACATACCTACCTACACCCACCTCCTCCTAACAGAGCTACACATACCTGCCTACACCCACCTCCTCCTAACAGAGCTACACATACCTACCTACACCCACCTCCTCCTAACTGAGCCACACATACCTACCTACACCCACCTCCTCCTAACTGAGCCACACATACCTACCTACACCCACCTCCTCCTAACAGAGCCACACATACCTACCTACACTCACCTCATCCTAACAGAGCCACACATACCTACCTACACTCACCTCCTCCTAACAGAGCCACACATACCTACCTACACCCACCTCCTCCTAACAGAGCCACACATACCTACCTACACCCACGGCACACAGTGCTCCGCATCTCTTCTACACATCTAATAGCACACAGACATCAGAGATGGGCGCTGATCAATATTTCCTCTTCTAGATCATTCACTTGTTTTAGTATGTAAAAGTTTAAAGGAGAATCATTCTAATGATCGGGAGATCTCATCCTCCGCTCATCTTACAATGATTAGGAAGTCTCCTGTGTTGAGAATGTTATAACTTTTTGAGAAGATAAATCTGTATGATTACCTAAAAGCTCCTATTGGCTGATATATATAATTTATATTCAATTGCCTGCCAATATTTTAATGGTTTAAAATATTTGCAGTAACAGTGGAACCCCCAACATGGGCGTCGTGCGATAATAAGTAAAGAGAAACTACTGCTCGTAACCCCCCCCCCCCCCCTATCCTCATATCCGTACACAATAGTGCTGAGTGAGGGATGGGCAGGAAAATGAATCTCCATACAGATGAATTGTTTTCCTCTCCAATCCCGGATGTATTCTTCCCTGTAATGTGTCCGTGTGTGATCTCCTGTGATGACACAGTTCTAGTATGGGGGGTGGGGAGATAGAGGAAAAATCCCTCCTGATCCCCATAGTGACATCTCCATGTGGACTGTGTAAGGTTTACCCCCCTCCCCCCACAAATTAAATGGGCTGATTGGTCATCAGCTCTCTAAGCACGATTCCTAATGACTCGAAATCGATTCCATTGTTTGAAATAAGAAATAATTACGTTTCTAGAAAATGCAACTATGTGTCTCCTGAGAGAATGGGAACCAAAGAGACAAAGATTGTTTAATCTGTTCCTAGGAAAGTGTGTTTTACCGTTAAATATTGTAACATTGTATCTATTAGGGAAGATATAGAGGAAGTGTGAATTGTGTTACAGATGAGTTCCATTGTATTTATTACAATAAATCGGCAAGAGAAAGGATGTCCCTTCTAGATGAGAAATGGGAATGTTTTCTGTGTAATTATATTAGAGGTGAGCTTTACTTCCACACTGAGCTTCGGAGCGCAGAGAAGGGAGAGAAAAGAAAGATGTGGTGAAGGTGATCCCGGGGAATGTATAGGAATGTAGTAGCCGGTATTTTCCAGCATGTAGTCGGTGTGATGAGGTAGTATATATATATAGAGCTCTGTATATAGGAGGATGTGGTGGCTCTGAAAAGAGCCTTTGTGTTGGGATGATGGGAGTAGTAGTAGGAGTGGTGGTGCCCTCCCCTTCTATGCCCTCTCTCCGCGGATGCGGCGTGCCAGCTGTATGTCTTTGGGCATGATGGTGACTCTCTTGGCGTGGATGGCGCAGAGGTTGGTGTCCTCGAAGAGTCCGACGAGATAAGCCTCTGAAGCCTCTTGCAGAGCCATGACGGCGGAGCTCTGGAAGCGCAGGTCGGTCTTGAAGTCCTGGGCGATCTCTCGGACGAGGCGCTGGAAGGGCAGCTTGCGGATGAGCAGCTCGGTGGATTTCTGGTAGCGGCGGATCTCTCGGAGAGCCACGGTGCCGGGCCTGTAGCGGTGAGGCTTCTTGACTCCGCCGGTGGCCGGGGCGCTCTTGCGGGCGGCTTTGGTGGCCAGCTGCTTGCGGGGAGCTTTCCCTCCGGTGGACTTCCGGGCGGTCTGCTTGGTTCTCGCCATCTTTACTCAACTCTCTGCTGGAACAGTGAATGTGAGGCATTGCCGCTCTGCGGAGCCATTTATACACAGCACTGCCTTCCGATTGGACAAGTAACTCACACGCCTTTCAATGATTGGTTTTCTTAAAAAAAGCGGCATTTTTAAAATGCCCGCCAAAATCTGCACGTTATCTTTGTAAGTAGAGTCACCATCTTTGTGTGGGATGGGGGAGGGGAGTTACTTTACATCATACAAGCGATCTCTATTCTCAAAAAGAGAAAACATTCATCATACATATCTTTATAGATTTAGGAATTATAGACTGTGAGAATGGACTGGCGGTAGATCTCTACCTTTCTATATGATGGGAAATAAAGGATTCCATGTTTCATTATCAGATCTGTGTAGGATCATGGAACTGACCTCTATCAGACATGTAGCAGTTATAGATTTCCTCATATTAAAACTAGAATAAGAAAAAAGTGAAATGACTGGTAGAAATCATGGCACTGCCAGATATGTACAATGAATCAATAACACAAATATTTCATGTCTGAAGAAGCAGATCTGTCCCCTCTTAGAAACATTGTAAACATGTTGCTGGTTTCTAGTTACAAAGTAAATGAAATTCTCTTCGGAGTATTGAATGGCTGAGGATCCTTTCTATCAGTTTTCCTTCCTGCCAAATGAGAAAATATTCATCAGAAATATGATATAAAATAAAAAAGATCGGAGATTCCTAATCGGTGTAAGAATTAGAAGATCTGAGATTGGACAGTTTTTCTCCATAATACAGTAAATGAGATGACAGAAAATCCTCCTCCGATCTCACTGATCTGATTATTCCGTTCTTAGTGAATAACAAGTAGAAAGTTGACTTGCACAGCTTCTTCCATCCAGCACAATTCTGTACTAACATGGAGGGACAGATCTCTGAGCAGACAATGAATCGTCCCCCCAGCATTGCCCTCCCTGCTCCGGGCAGATCTGGGATCAGTCGGTGTCATTGTTTCCAGATGGATCAGCGCTCAGGAAGTTTTCTATCAGATCCATTTGAATGAAATTGAACTAAACTGCTCCAATGTATTCTCTATGGAGGAGAAACACTGACACCTGCTGGTAAAAAGAGGAATGACTTCCGTGCGGGGATCTGTGAAGAGATACAATGTAATTTCATGGCTTCCTTTCCGAATCCATAGGAACAGAATAAAACGGATTAGTGTGTGCAGTTTGATAACAGAATTACAATTCATAGCTGAAGATCTGAGGAAATGGCATCCAGACTGCAAAATTTATCGGATTATTTTGCATGTTTTTTTTTGTGTCAGATAAAACCTTTAGAAGTCGGCAGATGAGGGATCGCTCGGTGCGATCATTATTTCTAGATGTCCCATGTGGATCAGTATTAAATCCTAACACCTATTGCTGAATTCCCCTTTCAATCAAATCCCTGTGTAATAATTATAATAGGTGTGCCGCTACTGCACCTTTCACACATAGATAGATAGATTTTCGGTCTATCTATCTATCTATCTATCTATCTATCTATCTATCTATCTATCTATCTATCTATCTATCTATCTATCTATCTATCTATCTATCTATCTATCTATCTATCTATCTGTCATCTTATGTGGATCTAAGATCGATCTGTAATGAATGATCAATTTGTCTATACAGTGGTACACCTCTAATTAAACAAGTAGGCTAAAAGATCTGATTGCTGAGAATGGGGCATGTTTGATCCAGGGTGTATTGCTGCAGAATAACACATTAACTGATACAGTGCAATGATGTGGTGAGATTGGTTGGTGTATGAGCACTGAGGGATGGAATTGGTTTGTACCCCTCTGGTTATGTGCAGCAGCTGTGCAGGGTCCTATCCCATTCTAATAGAAGATGATGAGAGATCCGGGATTCTGGAGACATAATACATTGTGTGACATCTCATCTGTTCCAGGACTCTGGGGGAACATGACTTGTGAGAGATCAGCAAAGGGTTCTAGATGTCACAATCTATCCGTGCAGTGTATGACCTGAAGGAACCCAGAGCCGAGCGTTCATTGTGGGGACTTTATATAGTAATCTGGATAGGAAGGTCACCAGTGGAAGGTGTTAGAACATCTGTTATAAACAGGAGGATGGATTGAGGGGAGAACTTTATATGCAGGAAGCGTTAATGGTCTATGAAGTCTTCTCTGGTCAAAATATGTAATAAAAAGTCGGCTAAACGTTTGTGATAATTATTGGGAAGGAAATGGATTTCTAGAAAATATTGGAAAACTGATAATTCTTCATAAGACAATTGGCTAAATGTTGGGGTGGCTAGAAGAATTTTAGTTTCCATATTGATAGAAAAAAAAGGGGGAGGGCAGTTGTATGGACATTTGAGTGCGCTCACATCTCTGGTATTCTTCTTTCTTTTTTCCGGTTGGGGTCATTTATCTAGGAGATCTGCACTCTACTAAAAGCTGGGAGGTATTATGTCTCGTTTTGGGTGGGGTGGGGGTGTTACAAATGCTGCATTTTATGGTATTTTTGCGATTTCTATGTACTTCATAATATATTATTTTATATATTCTTTTTTTATATTAGGATACTATTATATTTTATTCACTGAATGTGAATATTCCGATGTCTGAGTATGTAGTGAGGACATTTATTTGGAGGATCCTGGGTGACGTCAGAGACATGACCTCACCAGTAATGATGATCAGGTAACATCCAATGGTCACCCAAAAGGAGTGAAATGTTGTTCTTTCTATTGAACAAAGAGCATCATCGAGCGGGAAATTCAAATCACGGAACTGCTGAGGATTGGATGATTGAGAGCACAGAGAGGCGGACTTATTGTGACGTCTGGACGCGCCCTCCTCCAACCCCTCCCCCTTATTCTCCATCAGGTCCGCATATGCTGCATATAAAGCGAGGCTGGGTGCTTTTACTTCACATTCGTCTGATACACGAAGAGCTTGGAGATGTCTGGTCGCGGTAAAGGAGGAAAGGGTCTGGGGAAAGGAGGCGCTAAGCGCCACAGGAAGGTGCTCCGGGACAACATCCAGGGCATCACCAAACCCGCCATCCGACGTTTGGCCCGCAGAGGGGGTGTCAAGCGCATCTCCGGTCTCATCTATGAGGAGACCCGCGGAGTGCTCAAAGTCTTCCTAGAGAATGTCATCCGCGATGCCGTCACCTACACCGAGCACGCCAAGAGGAAGACCGTCACCGCCATGGATGTCGTCTATGCGCTCAAACGCCAGGGCCGCACTCTCTACGGATTCGGAGGCTAAACCCCAACATCCACCGACCCACTTCACCCCAACAAAGGTCCTTCTCAGGGCCACCCACCTTCTCCTACAAAGAGCTGTAACCATTTATTTCTCTTAGATCAACTTTTATCACGTCGGAATGAAAGCTTTTTAGCTAAACACATATTAATCCGATTGTACAACTTTATTTTACTTGGAATACAACAGATCGAAGCGATCTAGTGTTTATATTCTCTCCGCTTACAATATCGTTAGATCACTTTATTATTTTTCAGCTAGCTTGTTGAGACACCGATAAACCCCTTTCTTAGGCATTATTTCCAGTCACCTCACATTTCTTTATAGAAAAATTCGGGGTGGGATAAGGGGACAATAAATATCGCTCAGTGACATTTCTAGATGATCATTACTCTATTTTCTCATCATAAAGAAAGGTAGAAGTCATGTGACTGTCGTGTTCTGTGTATAGCGGTGGATTCCGAGCAATTGCAATAAAGGACATTTTTTGGTCAGTAATAATCCGGTCACCCCTCTCTAATCTGATTGAAATTAAAGTGTTGATGTTTTTCCAATCAAAGTTCTCCTCTGCTGATCTCAGTATTCAGGGTCGGATTTGGCGGTATAAAAGAAATGGATTTTTGTGTAACGATTTACACAATTCAGGCGGGTGAAATTTGAAATATTGGCCAATCAGAGTTGTGGGAGATCCCACAGCCAGCCACTAATGTCTTTCCTATGAGTACAAAGAAAGTGTGCGCTCCCTCTCCTTTCTCAGAGTAGAGGTCACGTGTTCAGTGACTTTCTAATCATCTCTACAGCAGGGCGGACTCTGAAGTATCAAACAAAACGGACGTTTATCAATGTATGGATTATCGTTGTGAAATAAAGGGACCGTTGATGAATGTTCCACAATAGAAGCTGCTGTTTCATCGTGATGGTAGATGGGAAGTGTAAAGAGAATTGTGGCGGGAAACATGAAGATTGCAGCAATCAGAACTGTGAGATTCCATGAGAGATGACATGACAATGTATATTTGTGTTGCGGTGAGAGTGAAGGAGGGGGGGGGGGGATTGTTATTTCTAGAATGATTTGAAGTAAAGGATGGAGGAGAATGAAGAGGAGTCCCTGTAATGAGAGGACATTGCTCTATAAAAAGGGACACTGAAAGCGTTCCAATATAAACATCTATCATCATTTCTTATTACTGCCACGTGTCATCCTAAGACATTGTTCCCCCCCATGGGGAATCACACCTTCTAGTCATAGTAAGTATTTTATTTCCTACCTGGAAAATAAATGCAATCTTTCATTGTTACAATTAGATCTCCGAATAACAATGTAGATGTATGCAGCTCTATGTATGGATGGGTGGGTGGCTCTTAAAAGAGCCGTTGTGTTGGGTGACGTGGATGAACCGGTGGGGATTACTTGGTCTTGGCGGCCTTGTGGCTCTCGGTCTTCTTGGGCAGCAGCACGGCCTGGATGTTGGGTAGGACTCCTCCCTGGGCGATGGTGACGCCCCCGAGCAGCTTGTTGAGCTCCTCGTCGTTGCGGACTGCCAGCTGGAGGTGTCGGGGGATGATGCGGGTTTTCTTGTTGTCGCGGGCGGCGTTACCGGCCAGCTCGAGGATCTCAGCGGTGAGATACTCGAGGACGGCGGCCAGATAAACGGGAGCTCCGGCCCCAACCCGCTCGGCATAGTTACCCTTCCTGAGCAGACGGTGAACACGACCGACTGGGAACTGCAGACCAGCCCGGGATGATCGGGTCTTGGCCTTAGCCCGAACCTTTCCTCCTTGTTTGCCGCGGCCAGACATGTCTCTGTGATATTGGAGTTCTCAAAGAGATATGAATGGCTGCAGCCGCTCCCTTTCCTGTTATACTTTGAATGATATGACGTCTCGCTCTATGATTGGCCACGTTTGAAGCCAGCCAATGCTCTCTAGGTTTGCATCTAGACCAATCGGTAAACGAGGAAGGAAAGCATGACGTCACTCCCCATCACATGACCATGTCTTCCAATAGAAGAGTGAGGAGGAAGGAAGCTCATTTGCATAGGACAGCCTATATAAGCAGCACATGAGGGCGGCGCCAGTACACTTTCTCTTCTCAGAGCGGAGAAAACATTCTTATCCCTTATCATGCCTGAACCAGCCAAGTCCGCCCCGGCGCCCAAGAAGGGCTCCAAGAAAGCCGTGACCAAGAGCCAGAAGAAGGACGGCAAGAAGCGGAGGAAGAGCAGGAAGGAGAGTTATGCCATCTACGTCTACAAGGTGCTCAAGCAGGTCCACCCCGACACCGGCATCTCCTCCAAGGCCATGAGCATCATGAACTCCTTCGTCAATGACATCTTCGAGCGCATCGCCGGCGAAGCTTCCCGCCTGGCTCATTACAACAAGCGCTCCACCATCACCTCCCGGGAGATACAGACCGCTGTCCGCCTCCTCCTGCCCGGAGAGCTGGCCAAGCACGCCGTCTCCGAGGGCACCAAGGCTGTCACCAAGTACACCAGCGCCAAGTAATACCCCTCCCCCATCCATCACCCCAACAACACACAAAGGCTCTTCTAAGAGCCACCCACATACTACACAACCGAGCTGTCATACAATTTTTATGTATCGTACAATTTATTACTTTTACAAGTTTTAGCTCTTCGGATAATTTAAAATGAACTCAAAATAGCATCATTAATAATCTTGAGATGAGAAGTAGGTCGGTCAGACTGGAAGGGGAATGAATAAAACCTTCCTTCTAATCTCATCCTTCTTTATTGCGGAGATCGTCTCCCCTTTCTGGCTCTATACATTTCCTATTCCTCGCCTTGTACTGCACACACCCAACTGCTCTAATCACCTCTGCTGCATTGTTACAATGAGAGATTCTCCGCAATCTCCCGCCTTACATTGTTCCTTTATCTGGGAAGATCGTGAAGCTTTTATTCCGCAACACAATGGGGGATAGAAGCAAGAAAAGTGAAACATTATATCTGCTCAGTCATCTCAGATCGGCTAATCCGACACTGACAATTATTCATAGAAAATATCACTCTTTCCCGGACAGTCCCTTCAATTCCAGGAAATATATATGTAGAAATATTATTGTTCTGTTTTAAGGTTTGATTTTGCACATCAGAATACAGAAGTTGCTCTGTTATTGGATGTTTGTTATAGAGAACTATGAGAAGTCTACGGAACAAATATTTTCTAGGCTGAAAACGGAGATAAATCTCCTAATAAAATTCTTTGGATTCCTCATAAAGACATCGCTGCCTAAATAAGACTGATAATGAAACCGCTCACAGTTCTGATTGGCTCAGATCTGAAATAGCTATTTTCAAATTTCCCGCCTGAATTGTGAAAACGTTACAGAGAAATAATCAACCCCATTATAACACCAAATCCCACACTGAGATCATCAGAGGAGATATTTATCCGATAAATATCTTTAACACTTTATTTTCAGGCAGATTCGATTAATATGGAATAAACAGAAATAGAAATGAAAGATTATTGAATAATGTAAAACATTTCCATATGTTCAAAATGCAGAATCCCTACCCCCCCCCCCCCCCACACACACACACACACTGCTACATACAGAACATGATAGTGAGATTACTTCTCTCATAGATCTCTACCTTTCTATGTGATTGGAAATAAAGTATTACATGTTTCATTATCAGATCTGTATATGATCGGGGAACTGGCCGATAATTAATGTTTCATTTTTCAGACATGACATGTAGCCGTTACGGATTTCCCCCCTACATCCTAAAATAAAGGAAAAGTGAAAGGGCTGGTAAAAATCTGTAGTAATCACAACACTGCCAGATAAATATATACAAATAATCAATAAACACAGTTTTTGTAACTAGATATCAGAAAAATGTTAACAATGTGTCTAAGTAAGTGAAATTCTCTGCAGAGTATTGAATGGCTGTGACCCCGCCCCTTCCATCAGTCTTCCATCAGGTCAGCTTTTTCTTATAAGCAAGAATGCAGGCCTTTTTTTTTTTTTTTTTTACAGTAATATTGTATAAATATGAAATTGTTATGATGTGTGACAGATGAATGTTTTCTGTGTAATCTCCAAGGAAGAACGAGGAAACCGCAGTAAAGGAAGAATAGCGCCAAATATGAACAGGGAATGGATGAAGAGAGGATTTCTGTACAATTCACTGTTTCCTTCATTTCTATTACTTGTGCAAGTAAAGTCTTCTATTTATTGTTGTAGTCCCACCCCCTCCCCCATATAATGTGAAAAATAGAATTAGGGTAATGCAAATTTTCCTGACCCTACAACAGCTCCAGAATAGGTGGAAGGAAAATCAATCAATGTTGTCTCTATCAGATCATCACAAATATGTTTAAAAACAGCAAAATGTATTGCAGTTAGTGCTGAGCTCCGACTATGTCACCCCGGAGTCATCTACTGATCCATCAAACGGTTCTCTGCACCTTATCATTGGATTATGGGTCCCATATCCCAACAATGTGTCTAATCTAAAGGATGGAGGGCAATGGACACCAAGGAGATCACCTGCTTATCTAAACTCACATCAATTCAATGTGTTATATTAGACTTTAAAATCATATAAAAAAAAAAAAACTTAATTGCTGTTAGGACTGACAGGTGTCATTATAGCACATTGTCCCCCCACCCGGATCACAATTTTCGGTGTCTAATTATACAATCAGATCTCCCACACATGTATGTCCGGCTCCTTCTTAGATAGAAGTGGGTGACTCTGAGAAGATCCGTTGGGTTTGGTAATTAAAAAAAAAAAAAAAAAAAAAAAAAAAAAAAAGATTGGGTTTACTTGGCGGGCTTGTGGCAGTAATATTCGATGATTTTACCGCTTTGGAGAAAATATTTGAAAGCTGAAAACCGACACAAGTGACGTCATTTTGGAGGAAGATGAACAGATCTATGAATAGAACTTCTACAATGTCGGCTTTAGCGGTATAATGCGGCTGAATCTTCCTAACGGCCAGTAGAATTATGGCGGGAGATTTAAATATAGCAACTCGGAGCCATCATAGGCGTGGTCTATTAATAGCAAATTGGGGAAATAATTTCTGGAAATATGGAGTACAATGTGTTCTGACATTGGAGCTCTATGTAGGTGTGCATGGTTTTGGTTGGAGGAGTTTAGCGGTGAGTAGACGATCAGCATAGAAAAGATTGGAAGCAAAAGAGATGAGAGAATGATGTCCTGTGATCACATTTCCCCTCATTACTATTCACCTGTATTACAAGTCTGAGTGCGATAAGAAGACAAAGTGTTTGCCTTTAGAGTGCACTTCATCTGACAGTAATAATACAATTTATCACATTAATAAAATATATCCTTATTTAAGAATAGGAATAAATGCTGCGTATGTCCGGCTCTTTGTACAGAGATGTGGGTGACATGTTTGTGAGGCTTCAATAAATATATAATAGTCATAATAATTTATTTCTATATATTCTATATTTTTTTGCGGAGATCATCTCCACTTTCTAGCCATTTCCTATTCATCTCCTTGTACTGCACACACCGAGGTGTTGTACCTGGAATGACCACAAGGTGGCAGAGGTTACTAAACTTTTATGCCTCACTCAAACATTGTTACAATAACAGATTCTCAACAATCTACCGCCATAAATTTGTTACTTTGTATTTAGGAAGATCGTGGAGCTTTTAACTCGCAACACAATGGGGAATAGAAGCAAGAAAAACGAAACATTGTATCTACTCGGTCAGCCCAGTCAAATCTTTGTCTATCTGTATCTATTTAATGAATAAGCAACAGATCATTGTACATAGCTAAATCAATGAGCTGCCTGATATGTAAATGACAAAAATATGTACAAAGTATCTGCTACATACAAATCTGATTACAATAATATCACCTCGGATAACAGTCCTTTATATAAGTTAGAAGTAGAAAATTGTTTCACTGAAATGTTTAGCTCATTTATTGGTGAAGTTACATATAATCTCCAATCCTGGACCCCCCCATCGTTCCATAACTTCCGAACATCACATAACTTCGGAGCTGAAAAACGAACGTCATTAAAGTCTCTGGGAACAAGGCTGGGAAAATAAAAAAAATAAAAAGTGCTCTTTTTTAAATGTATTATAATTTATGTTTTTTTGTTTTTTTGTTTTTGTTTTTTTTTTAGTTAGGGTTTTAAGTGTTACAGAGTAAATATGGAAATTTGAATTTAGTCAACTAGAGCAATAAAACCCCCGAAAAGCACAAGAAAAGAGATTAATGACCTGAAAATTATACAAAAATCACCCCCCCCCCCCCCACACACACACACACACACACACAAATGTGTCCAAAGATCAAGTTTGCCCCTTTCGAGAAGGTTCACCCACCAAGCAATGAAATCTTCAACAAGTGGTGTTTGCTGCTCAAATATTGTCTATAAACTAACACATTATTGGTTCAAACAGTATATTGCTGCTAACATTAACCACTTAATAGAGATGGCCTTGCGGTTCGCCCGGCGGTCGGTTCACGGCAAATTTTGCTTGTTCGCTACCCGACAAATTTGCAAACACATGGCGTAGTTTGCGACGGCCATATTAGTTTACATTGGGGAGAACTTTGACCCATGACACAGCCGTCAGGTGGAACAGGACAGCCAATTGAAACATTTCAGCACATGGACAGTCCCCCTACCCTATAAATAGACCTGACCTGGCGGCCATTTCACGTTCCTCTTTTTGCCAGTGTAGGGAGAGGTCTGCTGTGCTCATCAGTGAGAGTTTGCTAGACACATATAGCACTGTGAAGATCCACAAAAGTCCTTTTCAGGGCTGGTATTTCCGTATAGGCCTTCTACAGTCTCTTTTCAGGTTAGGGACAGGTATCCAGGGGTTGCTTTAGGGGTAGTTAGAGATTGGCTGCAGTCACACAAATTGCTATGTTAATGTCCACAATAGTGCTTTTCAGGGCTGGTATATCGGTATAGGTCCAGTCTTTCTTCAGTATAGGGACATGTTATCCAGTCTGTGCTGTAGGGGCAGTTAGAGATCGTCATCTGCAGTGACACAAATCGCTCTGTTAATGTCCACAAAAGTCATTTAAAGTGCTGCAATGTCGGTATAGGGTCTATTACAGTCTCTTTAGTATTGGGGGCAGGTATCCAGTCTGTGCTGTAGGGGCAGTTAGAGATCGTCAGCAGTGACACAAATTGCTCTGTTAATGTCCACAACAGTCATTTAAAGGGCTGCAATTTTTTTGGTATTGCTGTGCAGTGCACTAAAAAGGGGGTGGGGGAGGGGGGTTAATCTACAGTATAATATACTTTGTAGAAAGCATATTATAGTGGATTAGTAGTAGTATTGTGCACTGTGCAGCATTGTGACAGGTGTGCTGACTGAGCATTGCTGCAGCAATACTACACACAGTGACAAACTCCCTAGCCAATTATTTGTAGAACTGGTGTGATAGACCAGTGGCCCCCCAATACCACATATTGAAGTGGGGTGTTATCTGAGTATACTTTTACAAGTGCATTTGTGTCCTGCAACAATATTGCCTCTTTTGCTGAGTTAAGTCTGATACACACAGCGATAAACTCCCTGACCATTTTTTTCAACAACTGGTGTGATAGACCAGTGGCCCCACAATACCACATATTGAAGTGGGGTGTTTTTTAACAGTATACTTTTCTAAGAGTGTACTTTAGTCCTGCAAAAAATTGTCCTCTCTTGCTGTGTTGACTGTGCTACACAAAGTGACAACAGTTACTGGCCAATTATTTGTAGAACTGGTGTGATAGATACCCCAATACCACATATTGAAGTGGGGTGTTATCTACCTTTTTCCAGATATAATGCAATTCTCTAGAGACTTTTGTCACAGGGTAATTAAAAAACATGACAGGCAGAGGAAGAGACAGAGATGTATGCAGGGGTGGTAGTGGTAGGGCAGGAGCAATAGGCCGGAGCCTAACTGTGAAGTTTCAAAAGGCGCGTGCAATTACGGCAAAGGACGCACCAGACTTGGTTGAGTGGGTCACTCAGCCTTCCTCTTCTGCACCCTCCTCATCCTCTCTATCTGCACCCTCTTCACGCTCTGCTGTGTGCACCCCCAAAGACACCACCACCACATACCCTCCACTTGAGTCACTGGAATTATTTTCCAATCCATCACAAGACGTTTGCGATGCACAGCCATTGTTGGCATTGGATCAGGAAGAGGAGGTAGCAACAGCCGCCACTCAGCAGTCTGACGACAGTACCCAGATCAGCCCAAGGAGGTTGGTCCCCGCTGTTGCTGCCTACTCAGAGATCTTGAATGTTAGTAGTGGGGAAGGTGACGTGGATGATGACGAGCCTATGGACATCACGTGGGAGTCCACAAGAGAGAAAGAGGAAGGGAGTTCAGAGGGGGAGACGGGCCGGCAGATAGGGAGGAGAGGCAGGCAGAATTTGCATTGCACAAGAGGTAGAAAGCAGACTGCAAATGTATCAGGAGTGAGCCATCAACCATGTACAGTCACATCTGGCATTAGCAGGACGCCGGCACATGGCTCCGCAGTGTGGGTTTTTTTTAATGTGTCCGTTGCTGACAACAGTGTTGTCATCTGCAGCCTTTGCAGTCCATGCATAAGTCGCGGTAAGCCCAACACTCACCTAGGGACCACCGCCTTAAGAAGGCACCTGAACTCCCATAACCGAGCCCAGTGGGAGCAACACCATCAGAACCCACAAAGCAACACTCCAGGCTCTCATCGTCCAGCCCCTTCTCCTTCTCATCTCTCCTCACATTTGCCCTCCACTCCCCCTTCCATGATGCCGTCATCACGTTGTTCTGGAAAAAGGCAGGCTTCTGTGGTCCAAATGTTGGAGCGGAAATAAATAATGATGCCGGATAACCCTCTTGCCCAACGTTTGACTGCTGGCTTGTCGGAACTGATAGCCCGCAAACTACTGCCATATCAACTGTGGGACTCGGAGGCCTTTTGTAAATTTGTGGCCATTGGAACAACACAATGGGAGGTCCCAAGCAGGAAATATTTCTCGCAAAAGGGCATTCCAGAGCTGTATGGCCATGTTCAGCGGCAAGTGAATATATCTCTGGCACACAGTGTTGGTGCCAAGATACATCTGACCACAGACACATGGTCTAACAATGGTCTGTCAGTTAAACCCATGTGAGCTAATTTTTGGAGCCTATACAGGCCAACACTTACTTCTGTATACTGTGCATGCCTACTGTACCTCTAGCCATCAAATACTAAGTTATTTGCTGTCAGTTCAAACCATGTGAGCTAATTTTTTTGGAGCCTATACAGGCCGACACTTACTTCTGTATACTGTGAATGCCTACTGTACCTCTAGCCATCAAATACTAAGTTCTTTGCTGTCAGTTAAACCCATGTGGGCTAATTTTTGGGGCCTTTTATGGCCGACACTTACTTCTTTTTTTTTTCCAAACAGATTTTTATTGGTTTTAAACAGCAGATACAAGAAATGCATTCAAGGTGTCAAAAGACACAACAGAAAAAATAAATTTACATAAACAACAAGTAATACAAGGTATTGTTATTCGAGAGATATAGTCAGAAACAATTAACACTCATTTATCATTCCAAGTGATCCATGGTTCCCAGTGTTTGGTATGTGTCCTAAGAGAATGGGACTGTAATGCTAGTGATTTCTTAAATTCAAACGTGAGTGTCACTGAGGCTACAACCTCCAATAGGTTTGGTGCTTCTTTTTTTTTTTCCATCTCCTAGTAATGGTGGCCCTAGCGGCCAGCAAAATGTGTGAAACAACCCATCTGACCTTACTAGGAAGCAGATCGATGGCCAGGGTATTGAGTGCCAAAGCCGGATTTAGCTTAATGGGCGATTGTGTTACAGAGGAGATGAGGCCAAAGACCTGGTTCCAGAAGCTTGTAAGGTTTTTACATGTCCACAAGATGTGGTATAAGTTGCCAACCTGGCCACACCCTCGCCAGCAGAGCGGGGAGTGTGCTGGGTAGAATTGAGACAGCCTATATGGTGTAAGGTACCAGCGGGAGAGAATTTTCTACGACAGTTCCCAGTGGTTGGTGCATTTCGACACCCCGTACGAGTGCCGGAAGGTGTGGGTCCACTGTTGTGGTGAGAAAGGTCGTTGGAGGTCGCCCTCCCACTTAATCATGGGATTTCATTTTTGAAAAGTTTTTTTTGGCATGGAATATGTTATAGAAGAAGGTGATGCCTTTTATCGACCCAGGAGGGGTTGTGAGGAACTGGTATACTGGGTATGGAATAGTGATGGGTGCTGGTGGGTTTTTAGTCAGGAACGTGGAGATACGAGTGTAAGTCTATAGTTCCGAACGAGGGATTTGGTATTGTTGAGTGAGGGAAGTAAATGGTTTCAGTCGATGTCGCTAAAGAGGTCGTCAATCCAGTGGATGTCACTGTCCTTCCATTTTAGGGTAGATAGACATGGGATCAAGATGTCTAGTAGTCGGATAGGTAGTCTTTGTTTACAATGGGCATCTCCTACATTTGTGTGTTTATGTAGTTCCCTCCAGGCTGCGATGGCGATTCTCATTGTAATCAACAAGTCTGGCATGTTTTGAGGTTTCCAATTGTCTGCTAGTAGTAAATGGTGCTCACCATTTGCTTCGTAATGGGCTCACCACACGCTGGCGGCCTGGACCCCGGAGTGAGGGGGCGGGTAGTGGAAGCCCGCTTTGTCCAGTAAGCGACGCTGGGGACTACCTGTTCACAGTGTGTTCCCATTGGGGGGGACAGGTACTCCTCTTTTCATCTTCCCACTCCGTTCGGGTTCTAGGTCCGCCCTCGCCCATGGTTTATTGAGGTACTACTCTTACTGGTATGCCTATAATGCAATTATGGTTGGGGGTTCCCTATGTTAGGGGCTCTCAACATGCCTTTTTTTGCTCATTGACAATTTTTCCTGTATTTGCACATTTGAAGCTGATGTTAATGCTTCTGTTTATGTAATCACGGCCTTACCCAATACTTTGTTATTACTGTATTATCTGAAAAACTTTCAATAAAAATTGATGTTTAAAAAAAAAAGAAGGCCCTTGAGCACCAGTGCAAATGAAACGCCCACAAAATTACCCCATTTAGCAAAGTAAACACCCAAACGTATATTCTGTTAAGCATAATGAGTCTTTTGAACATGTAATTTCTTTTCAAGTTTTTGGAAAATATGAAAAGAAAATTAAAGTGCATTTTTTTTACACAAAGTTGTTCATTTATAACAGGGATCCTCAAACGATGGCCCTCCAGCTGTTGCGGAACTACATGTCCCATGAAGCATTGTAAAACTCTGATATTCACAGACATGACTAGGCATGATGGGAATTGTAGTTCCTAAACAACTGGATGGCCATAGTTTGAAGACCCCTGATTTATAAGATATTTCAAACACATAGTATGCACATAGCAAAAATGACACCCCAAAATACATTGTGCTAATCCTCCTGAGTCTCGGCTCTCCCTCTATCTGTCTATTATATATTTTTTCCCCTAAATTGGGGGATAGTCTGTGTTGGTACGTGTGAGATCCACCTTTCCAAGTTTTTGGGGTTCATCTCATACTTCTGAAGATTTGAGGGTGCTGCCTGTTCCATACTCCCCCTACTCCTCATCCAGCGTTTTAGGGGTACAAACAATAGTAATTGGGGCCTAGTGTGGTTGTGTACGTGTGAGATACATACACTTTTTTGGATCATATTTTCTATTCCGCTATTTAATCAAAAACCTTTGGAGATCAGTTAAATTGGGGGATAGTCTGTTTTGGTACGTGTGAGATCCACCTTTCCAAGTTTTTGGGGTTCATCTCATACTTCTGAAGATTTGAGGGTGCTGCCTGTTCCATACTCCCCCTACTCCTCATCCAGCCTTTTAGGGGTACAAACAATAGTAATTGGGGCCTAGTGTGGTTGTGTACGTGTGAGATACATACACTTTTTTGGATCATATTTTCTATTCCGCTATTTAATCAAAAACCTTTTGGGATCAGTTAAATTGGGGGATAGTCTGTGTTGGTACGTGTGAGATCCACCTTTCCAAGTTTTTGGGGTTCATCTCATACTTCTGAAGATTTGAGGGTGCTGCCTGTTCCATACTCCCCCTACTCCTCATCCAGCCTTTTAGGGGTACAAACAATAGTAATTGGGGCCTAGTGTGGTTGTGTACGTGTGAGATACATACACTTTTTTGGATTATATTTTCTATTCCGCTATTTAATCAAAAACCTTTGGGGATCAGTTAAATTGGGGGATAGTCTGTGTTGGTACGTGTGAGATCCACCTTTCCAAGTTTTTGGGGTTCATCTCATACTTCTGAAGATTTGAGGGTGCTGCCTGTTCCATACTCCCCCTACTCCTCATCCAGCCTTTTAGGGGTACAAACAATAGTAATTGGGGCCTAGTGTGGTTGTGTACGTGTGAGATACATACACTTTTTTGGATTATATTTTCTATTCCGCTATTTAATCAAAAACCTTTGGGGATCAGTTAAATTGGGGGATAGTCTGTGTTGGTACGTGTGAGATCCACCTTTCCAAGTTTTTGGGGTTCATCTCATACTTCTGAAGATTTGAGGGTGCTGCCCAGGACTGGGAGGTGAGTTGAATGCCCAAATATGTCATGGAAGAACTGGGTGCCCAGGAGAAGGGGGGCATGTTTTTGCTGAAAAAAAACTTTTTTGAAAAGGAGCTTTTATTCCACAACACAATGGAGGATAGAAGCAAGAAAAGTGAAACATTGTATCTGCTCAATCATCTCAGATCGGCTAATCCGACACTGAAAATTATTCATAGAAAATATCACTCTTTCCGGGACTGTCCCTTCACTTCCAGGAAATATATATGTAGAAATATTATTGTTCTGTTTTAAGGTTTGATTTTGCACATCAGAATACAGAATTTGCTCTGTTATAGAGATAGTTTGTTATAGAGATCTATAAAAAGTCTATGGAACAAATCTTTTCTGGGCTGAAAACCGAGAAAAATCTCTGAATACAATTCTTTGGATTCCTCATAAAGACATCGCTGACCAATGAAGGCTGATAATGAAACCGCTCACAGTTCTGATTGGCTCAGATCTGAATTAGCCATTTTCAAATCTTCCCGCTTGAATTGTGAAAAACGTTACAGACAAATAACCAGTCCCATTATAACACCAAATCCCACACTGAGAACTGAGATAATCAGATGAGATATGTATCCAATAAATATCTGTAACACTTTATTTTCAGGCAGATTAATTGATTAGTACGGAATAAACAGAAATAAAATTGGAAGATTATTGAATAGTGTAAAGCATTTCCATATGATCTCAGAATGCAGAACCCCCCCCCCCCCCCCCCCTTCCACTGCTACATACAGAACATGATAGTGAGATGACTCCTCTCATAGATCTCTACCTTTCTATATGATGGGAAATAAAGTATTACATGTTTCATTATCAGATCTGTATATGATCGGGGAACTGACCGATAATTAATGTTTCATCTTTCAGACATGACATGTAGCCGTTACGGATTCCCCCCTACATCCTAAAATAAACAAAAAGTGAAAGGGCTGGTAGAAATCTGTAGTAATCATGACACTGCCAGATAAATATATATACAACGAATCAATAAACACAGTTGTTTCATTTCAGTCTCTTATTTGTAAATAGAAATCGGAAACATTTTAACAATGTGTCTAAGTAAATTAAATTCTCTGCAGATCATTGAATGGCTGTGACCCCGCCCCTTCCATCAGTCTTCCATCAGGTCAGTTTTTTCTTATAAGCAAGAATGCAGGCCTTTTTTTTCTCCTCAATATATTTTATTGTGAATAAAAAGGTAATTCAAAATAACAAGAACAGAGAAAAATAAAGCAGTAGTGAGACCGCAAGACTATCTCACTGCAGGAGAAGTGACATTTTATCCAAAACAAGAAATGCATGTAGATGCAGATATGTAGATGTTAGTAAACATGTCAAATGACTTTATTGGACAATTTCCTACTTCTAACTTCTATAAAGGACTGTGTGCTGTCCGAGGTGATATTGTGATCAGATTTGTATGTAGCTGATACTTTGTACATATTTTGTGTCATTTACCTATCAGGCAGCTTATGCCTTTATCTATGGACATCGATCTGCTGTTGATGATGGAAATAGATACCAATAGACAAAGATACAATGTTTAGTTTTTCTTGCTTCTCTCCCCCATTGTGTTGTGGGATAAAAGCTCCGTGATCTTCCCAACGTGTGATTTGAGATAAAGTAACAATGTAAGGCGGGAGATTGTGGAGGATGTTTTATTGTAAGAATGTGTGAGTGCGGCATATAGATGTTTAGGAGATCTGATTGTAGGTTTCCTATTGTGATCCGGGTGAGGGAACAACGTGCTATATATTTATTTATTTATATTTGTTTATATCGTATTTATGTGTGAAGGAAGGATGTGGTCTCCTTACAGGGACTGGCTGTCATTTTCCTCCATCCTTTGATCTCCAGAAGATATTCAACAGCATTAGAGATCATTGAATATTAAATACCAAACAAACATCCCCCATCTGAAAAGGAACACAGATCTCAGATCCCCCTTCACACTCCTTGGAAGGAAAAATACATTTTATTATCGGAAGAAAACGCCCAGAACTGTGATTGGTGCAATGTTCGCATTGTATAACTCATATTTCCCGCCGGAATTCTATGGAACGTTCCAATTATCTCAGATAGAATAATCCCACACTAAAATCTCATATCTCTTCCTCCGGGAACATCGATCAACCGTCCTCTGAATTGTCGGGCAGTTTATCTAACCATGAATAATAAATACGTTAGAAATATAAATGTCACATTTCTTTCAGTCTTTTTTCTTTTACTTCACAATACAGAATCCGCCCGGCTAGAGAATGTTTCCTATAGAGATCAAAGAAAAGTCTACTGAACAAGTATTTTCTGGGGGGGAAACGGAGAAAGATCTCAGAATACATTTCTTTGAAATCCTTATAAGAAAGACATTACTGGCTAAAGAAGGAAACGCCCACATCTCTGATTGGCTCAGATTTTATATTGCTCTGTTTTGAATTTGCCGCCTGAATTGTGAAGAACGTTACAGAGAAATAATCAGCTCTATTGTACCGCCAAATCCGACACTGAGATCATCAGATGAGACATATATCCGAGAAAATTAACATATACACTTCTGTATATGATCGTGGAACTGGTCGATAATTAGTGTTCTGTCTTTCAGAGATGAAGTAGTTACAGATTTCCCTCATATTAAAACCAGAATAAAAAAGTGAAAGTGTTGGTAGAAATATGTAGTAATAATGACACTGCCAGATACATATGTACAATGAATTAATAAAACAAATGTTTCTATTTTATCGGTCCCGTTTTGTAAATAGAAATAGCAAAATATTGACAATGTTTCTAAGTAAGGGAAATAAATAAATAAATATACATACATATATATATATATATATATATATATATATATATATATATATATATATATATATATATATCATCATGATATGTCAGAAAAAAATGTACAGTGGATCAATAAAGGAAACATTGCGCTTCTGATAAATTACACCCGTTTCTATTCAGTAAAACATTTAAAAGCTTCTAAATAAATTAACTTCTCTGCAGTGTAATAAATGACTGAACCCCGCCCCCTTCTCAGCATGTCTCCCATCAGGTCCGCTCAGCCTGTGAAATGTCTGAAGATGTGTGTCTTTGTTTCCTTTTCACAATATTTATAAATTTAAATTATATGAAATTACTATGAACAATTTCATGAAACTGGTTACTTTGTTTCTGGTAATAAAGTGTTAAGTTTCCTGTTCGTGTAATCTCCAGGAATAAATCGAAAATAAATGAGAAGAAGGAATACATGAATCTTCTGGAAATGTATTGCTGTGTATGTAATGCAACATTAATGTATCTGAATATAATATAATGATTAGGAGCCTTATAAATGAATAAGATTATCTTTATTTTGTATGAATGGTGTGACTCCGCCTCTTTCGCAGGAAGGTTTCCATCTGGTCCGCTCAGGCTGTATATAAGGAGGGCGGGCAGACAGCTGATCTCAGTCTGTCTTTGTAGCAGAGAATCATCATGTCTGGGCGCGGTAAAGGAGGAAAGGGTCTGGGGAAAGGAGGCGCTAAGCGCCACAGGAAGGTGCTCCGGGACAACATCCAGGGCATCACCAAACCCGCCATCCGACGTTTGGCCCGCAGAGGGGGTGTCAAGCGCATCTCAGGACTCATCTATGAGGAGACCCGCGGAGTGCTCAAAGTCTTCCTGGAGAATGTCATCCGCGATGCCGTCACCTACACCGAGCACGCCAAGAGGAAGACCGTCACCGCCATGGATGTCGTCTATGCCCTAAAACGCCAGGGCCGCACTCTCTACGGATTCGGAGGCTAAACCCTGACACCCACCGCTTACCCCACTTCACCCCAACAAAGGTCCTTCTCAGGGCCACCCACCTTCTCACACAAAGGGCTGATGATGATTCATAACTCAGAAATGTAATTTCTATATATTTATCGTGTAACAATAAGAACTTCCGCTAATTGTTTCAGTAAGAAATTGAATGGAGCGATGTCTGGCTGCCCATACACTCTGCTAAACATAAAGCAGATTGAACAATAGATGTTAGAACAGGACAATATTATATGTGGAATCTTATTGGGCGGTCAGTAGATCTATAGGAGATTGTACAGTCAGCACTCAGGGTGGTGGAGCCGATTGCTGAGTCAGGAGAATAGATCATAGTTTATCCTGGAACTGAACCTACAAATGTATATTTCATTATGAAAAGAATGGAGATCACTAATACTGAGATGATTCTAGAAATAGAATGTTTCAAAGATGGAATTTTTGTGAACATTCCGATTGTAATACAGGAAGAAGAAATCTGTGCATCTGCTATATGTACAAATTGTATATCAGGCAGAGGGGAGATATAGTTCTACACAGATCTGATAATGAAACATGCAATCCTTTATTTCCCATCATATAGAAAGGTAGAGATCTATGAGAGAAGTCCTCTCATGTTGTGTGTGGGGGAGGGGGATTCTGAGGACTTTAAATAATGTAAAACATTTTCATATGTTCTCTTTTCTTTCATCTTCAGATTCCATTTGTAGTCATTCCTCACTAAGCGGTGAAAATAAAACTATGAAGTGTTGATATTTCTCGGATAAATGTCGGATTTGGCGGTATAATAGGGCTGATTATTTCTCTGTAACGTTCTCCACAATTCAGGCGGGCAAATTTAAAATCTGAGCCAATCAGAGCTGTGGGCGTTCCTTTCATCCGCCAGTAATGGCTGAGGATTCTGTAGTAAAATCAAACCCTAAAACAATGTAACATTTCAATGCTTATAAAACTGCCTGGAAGCAGAGGGTGACCGTTGATGAATTTTCCCCGGAAGGGAGATTTTATGTCAGATCAGCCAATCAGAGAGGATTGTAACTTTCCATGCTATTCCTGCGGGAAATTTGAGCCAATCACAGTTCTGAACGTTTTTTCTTCCTTTACAGGAGAATCCTGACTTGGATGATATCGGAGTTCCTTGGGAAGATGTTTTGTTTGGTAATTGCTGATTTGTAGAATCCATTCAGCAGGAATAAAGGATGGGGAATGACGAGGAGTTCCTGGAGGGAGATGAGAAATTTAGAAAGGAGATTCTCCAATAATGAGTGGAAGGCTCTCTTTAGATGTAGGAAATGTTCTCACTGCAAGTCCCCGGTATTAGAAGGGTTAATAAGCAAGTTGTTTGCTTTTTAGAGGTATTTGTAGGAATGAAAAACTTTTCCTACTGAGTGATAGATGTGATTTGTTGTAAGACACAGAATGAGGTATGAGGCTCTTTGTATGTAGTTGTGGGTGGCTCTGAGAAGAGCCTTTGTGTTTGGTGAGGAAGAGGATTACTTGGTCTTGGCAGCCTTGTGGCTCTCGGTCTTCTTGGGCAGCAGCACGGCCTGGATGTTGGGCAGGACTCCTCCCTGGGCGATGGTGACGCCCCCGAGCAGCTTGTTGAGCTCCTCGTCGTTGCGGACGGCGAGCTGGAGGTGTCGGGGGATGATGCGGGTCTTCTTGTTGTCGCGGGCGGCGTTGCCGGCCAGCTCGAGGATTTCAGCGGTGAGATACTCGAGAACTGCGGCCAGATAGACGGGAGCTCCGGCCCCGACCCGCTCGGCATAGTTACCCTTCCTGAGCAGGCGGTGAACACGACCGACTGGGAACTGCAGACCAGCCCGGGATGATCGGGTCTTAGCCTTAGCCCGAACCTTTCCTCCTTGTTTACCGCGGCCAGACATGATTCTGTGATAATGGAGTTCTCAAAGAGATGTGAATAGCTGGAGCCGCTCCCTTTCCTGTTATACTCTGAATGATATGACGTCTCGCCCTGTGATTGGCCACGTTTGAAGCCAGCCAATAACCTCTAGGTTTGTATCTAGACCAATCGGTAAAAGAGGTAGGAAAGCATGACGTCACTCCCCATCACATGGCTGAGTCCTCCAATAGAAGAGTGAGGAGGGAGGAGGCTCATTTGCATAGGACCGCCTATATAAGCAGCACATGAGGGCGGCGCCAGTACACTTTCTCTTCTCAGAGCGGAGAAAACATTCTTATCCCTTATCATGCCTGAACCAGCCAAGTCCGCCCCGGCGCCCAAGAAGGGCTCCAAGAAAGCCGTGACCAAGAGCCAGAAGAAGGACGGCAAGAAGCGGAGGAAGAGCAGGAAGGAGAGTTATGCCATCTACGTCTACAAGGTGCTCAAGCAGGTCCACCCCGACACCGGCATCTCCTCCAAGGCCATGAGCATCATGAACTCCTTCGTCAATGACATCTTCGAGCGCATCGCCGGCGAAGCTTCCCGCCTGGCTCATTACAACAAGCGCTCCACCATCACCTCCCGGGAGATACAGACCGCTGTCCGCCTCCTCCTGCCCGGAGAGCTGGCCAAGCACGCCGTCTCCGAGGGCACCAAGGCCGTCACCAAGTACACCAGCGCCAAGTAATACCCCTCCCCCACCCATCACCCCAACAACACACAAAGGCTCTTCTAAGAGCCACCCACAGACATCACAGCAGAGCTCTACTCCGATCTTTGTGTTTTGTCATTTAGGAAGTTAATTAATTTTTAGAAAATAGAAAACTTTTCTCTTTAAATTATCTTTAGATAAGTACTGTAGATCGCCTAGACTGGGAGGGGAGTGGATCGAACCTTCCTTCTATTCCCATCCTGATTCTAGATTTATTGCGGAGATCTATCTCCACTCTATACTATATACTCGCCTCTATACATTCCCTATTCATCGCCTCGTAATGCACACACACCCGACTGTTCTACCAGGAATCACCACAAGGCGGCAGAGCTGAATAAACATGTATATGCCGAACTCACACATTCTTACAATAAAACATCCTCCGCCTTACATTGTTACTTTATCTCAAATCACACGTTGGGAAGATCGCGGAGCTTTTTTCCCACAACACAATGGGGGAGAGAAACAAGAAAAATGAAACATTTATCTATTCAATCAGCCCAGCCAAATCTTTGTCTATTTGTATCTATTTCCATCACCAACAGCAAATCGATGTCCATAGATAAAGCCATAAGCTACCTGATAGGTAAATGACACAAAATATGTACAAAGTATCAGCTACACAAAAATCTGATCACAATATCACCTCGGACAGCACACAGTCCTTTATAGAATAAGACAATTCTCCAATGAAGTCATTGGACAGCCTGCCATTACAAGGAGGGGGAGGGGACTTCCCCACATTCTGCGCAAAATTCTAATAAATTACAGCATATAAAACAGCCAAACGTGGCGTTTTGAATGTTTCCAAGCGCAGAGGAGGGGTTTGGGGTCTTTTAGACCCCCAGATCCCTCCACAAGAGTACCTGTAAAAAAAATAATAATAAAACATATATGTATATATATATTATTTTTTTTAATTTATTTTAATTTTAGAAAATATCGGTTGATATTTACCGATATGCGATGACCAAACTATCGGTATCGGCAATAAAAAAAAAAAAAAAAAAAAAACTATAACGGTCGATCACTAGTTTTAAGAACAAAATGTAACAACAGGTATAATTTTTAAAACATTTTGTGTAGTTTGGTGCCTAAAAAGTCCATAAGAGTTCACTGATCAATTTACTATTATATTTGGGATGTGGCACCTTTTTATGCTCGCATTCACAGCACCACCCTGTGAGGAGGCCTTTATTCCCTAGCTCCTTTATTACTAACACTTTAAGTTTTTAATCTGCTAATGATGATTCATCTATAAATGTGTAGATATTAGTAATTGTGTTAAACATGTGGAATGACGTAGGAACATTTTTCTATTTCTAACTTTTATAAAGGACTGTGTGCTGTCTGAGGTGATATTGTGATCAGATTTGTATGTAGCTGATACTTTGTACATATTTTGTGTCATTTACCTATCAGGCAGCTTATGGCTTTATCTATGGACATCGATCTGCTGTTGGTGATGGAAATAGATACAAATAGACAAAGATTTGGCTGGGCTGATTGAATAGATACAATGTATCGTTTCTCTTGCTTCTCTCCTCCATTGTGTTGTGGGATAAAAGCTCCGCGATCTTCCCAACGTGTGATTTGAGATAAAGTAACAATGTAAGGCGGGAGATTGTGGAGGATGTTTTATTGTAAGAATGTGTGAGTGCGGCATATAGATGTTTAGGAGATCTGATTGTAGATTTCCTCACCTAAGATTGTGACCCGGCTGAGGGAACAACGTGCTATATATTTATTTAGTTATTATATTTGTTTATATCGTATTTAATGTGAAGGAAGGATGTGATCTCCTTACAGGGACTGGCTGACATTTCCCTCCATCCTTTGATCTCCAGAAGATATTCAGCAGAATTAGAGACAGAGAACTGTGATTGGTGAAATTTTCACATTATATAATTCAAATTTCCCGCCGTAATTCTATGGAACGTTGCAATTATCTCAAATAGAATAATCCGACACTAAAATTTGACATCTCTTCCTTCGGGAACATCGATCAACCGTCCTCTGAATTGTCGGGCAGTTTATCTAACCAAGAATAATAAATACGTTAGAAATATAAATGTTCATTTCTTCCAGTCTTTTCTTTTACTTCACAATCCAGAATTCGCCCTGCTAGAGAAGGTTTCCTATAGAAATTAATGAAAAGTCTACTGAACAAGTATTTTTTTTGGGGGGGGAAACGATTAAAGATTTCAGAATGCATTTCTTTAAAATCCTTATAAGAAAGACATTATTGACTGAAGAAGGAAACGCCCACAGCTGTGATTGGCTCAGATTTCAAATTGCTCCTTTTTAAATTTGCCGCCCGAATTGTAAAGAACGTTACAGAGAAATAATCAGCCCTATTATACCGCCAAATCCGACACTGAAACCTGAGATCATCAGATGAGACATTTAACCGAGAAATCTCATCAATTCTTTATTATCAAGAAGATGAATAGAAATGGAATGTGAAGATGATTGAATAATGTAAAACATTTCCATATGTTCTCTTTTATTCCAAGTCCTCAGAATGCAGAATCCCCTCCCCCATTGCTACATACAGAACATGATAGTGAGATGACTTTTCTCATAGAACTCTACCTTTCTATATGATGGGATAGGAAGTATTACACGTTTCATAGAAACCTTCATTAGAGATTTTACCTGAAAATCAAATCTAAACTCTGACACCTTACTGATCACTAAGAAAAAAACGACTTTATAAAGCCAGAAATTATTTCCGATTCAATAAAACATTTCCCGATGATCCTTCCTGGGCAGTTTATAGTAAAATTGTCCTTTAGTGGATCTCACAAAGCATTTCATCTTCACAATATTTCTAATGTCTCCTATTTCAACAATGGCGCGCACAGCTTTCCGGGCAGGTTCGGGTTAATCTGTCCCATGTGACCTCTGGCTGGGAAAGCCCCGCCCTACTGAATGCTGAATCTCACAACTCAGTCATTGGCTGATTAGAGCTCTAAGAAATGGTCCTATTAAACCTAAGAAGGCGTGGTCAGCACTAACCAATAAACGCGGAGCGTGGTCTGTATAAATAGACGCCGCACAGCCCGTGTTCTCACACTTCTGTTCCGTCTGGAGATTAGAAGCTTTTCGCCGCCATGGCAAGAACCAAGCAGACCGCTCGTAAGTCCACCGGAGGGAAAGCTCCCCGCAAGCAGCTGGCCACCAAAGCCGCCCGCAAGAGCGCCCCGGCCACCGGCGGAGTTAAGAAGCCTCACCGCTACAGGCCCGGCACCGTGGCTCTCCGGGAGATCCGCCGCTACCAGAAATCCACCGAGCTGCTCATCCGCAAGCTGCCCTTCCAGCGCCTCGTCCGAGAGATCGCCCAGGACTTCAAGACCGACCTGCGCTTCCAGAGCTCCGCCGTCATGGCTCTGCAGGAAGCCTCCGAGGCTTATCTCGTAGGACTCTTCGAGGACACCAATCTCTGCGCCATCCACGCCAAGAGGGTCACCATCATGCCCAAAGACATCCAGCTGGCACGCCGCATCCGCGGAGAGAGGGCCTAAATACATTCTTATCTCCCTCCATACTATCTACACAGCACAAAGGCTCTTTTCAGAGCCACCACATCCTCTTCACAGAGAGCTCCATACTACCGCATCCCCGCTACTACATGCTGCCAATCCCCGCTACTACATTTCTACACTTTCCCGGCCATCAGCTTCACTGCATTTCTCTTTTCTCTGCGCTCCGATCCTCAGTGTGGAAGGAAATCTCATCGGTAACATTTCTAACCATTAACACTTCTCTATATCTTCCCTAATAGATACAATGGAGGAATATTTCATGGTGAGCGAAGCTCCTCTGTAACATTTCTAAACCGATCCCAGAGAAATCATTCACATTTCTCATCTATAAAGAAGATCCTTTCTTTTACCGATTTATTGTCCCCTAAATACAATGGAACTGATCTGTAACATTACTAACAATTACAGAGTAACAATTCACACTTCTATATAGATACAATGGAACAATATTTGGCAGTAAAACAAACGTTCCTATAAACAGGATCTTTACTTCTTCTCTCATCACTACCAGGAGATCAGAGAGAGGAAATCTGTTCTCCCCTCCCCCTCCTGAACACTCCCCGGGATCACCGATTTCTCAGCTCGGGTGTATAAATCCTACAACTCACTGCTAATAAATCTCACACTCACTCCTCATTCTTCTGCTTCCTCTCCCCGATCTATCACAGGAATCTCTCCTCTGATGTTCTCCAACTTTCTACAATCTTCCCTTTCACACACAGGGGGAGGGGACACAGCTGCACATTCCTAAACTTCTCACCAGCAGAGCTTACACTCTTTATTATGCTCTTCTCATTCATTATCTACACAACACAATTATTGGCACCCTGGAGAGAATTGGACATTTCTCATTCCAATCGATCGTTCTCAGCCGATCAGCACACAGCGATATGTACAGTGAGTGTGCACAGCACCATTCCCTATCTGTCTTTGCAAACTTCGCGGCGATGAGATTTCGGCGGGCAAATTCAAATTTCCCCGATCGGCCTGTGTCAGCCAATAAGAACGTTTATAGCATCACACGGTGAACTTTGTAAAAGTGGAGCCGAGAGATGGAATTTCTATCCGAACGGAACATCGGCGCTGCTAAACCGATTTCTATTTTTTAGGGGAAATGTATCCCCTCCCCCTCTCGGAGATCTCACACATAGTGTGCGGGAATTGTCGCCGATCCGCACAACAGATGTGTCTGGTGGGGTTCCTAAAGATCCTTTATATCAGGAGGGATCTCCGATCTCTTCCAGTGATTTCTCCTATAAAATGTAGATTATGAGATGATCTGCAAGGGATAAATGTACAATGTGTGATGGGGAACATCCGAGCTCCTCTATACTATGCAAAGTCTATCCTGCCCCTGTTAGGAGGAGATGGAGGTAGGTAGGTGTGGCTCTGATAGGAGATGGGTGTAGGTGTGTGTGGCTCTGATAGGATGAGATGGGTGTGTAGGTAGGTGTGGCTCTGATAGGAGGAGGTGGGTGTGTGTAGGTAGGTGTAGCTCTGTTGGGAGGAGGAGGTGGGTGTAGGTAGGTAGGTGTGGCTATTTTAGGAGGAGGTGGGTGTAGCTCTGCCAGGATTAGATGGGTGTAGGTAGGTGTAGCTCTGTTAGGATGAGATGCGTGTAGGTAGGTATGTGTAGCTCTGTTAGGAGGAGGTGGGTGGCTCTGAGAAGAGCCTTTGGGGGGTGTAGATGAAGGAGATCTTTGGCTGCTTGGATTTATTTCTTCTTCGGAGCGGCCTTCTTGGGCTTGGCTGCTGTCTTGGCTTTGGCCGCCTTCTTAGCCGGACTCTTGGCGGCTTTTTTCGGTTTGGCTGCAGCTTTGGGCTTCTTGGGGCTCTTTGTCACCTTCTTGGCAGCTGCAGCCTTTGCCGGTTTCTTGGGGCTCTTGGTCGCTTTGCTGGCCGCCTTCTTCTTAGGGGACTTAGCCGGCTTCTTGGGTGATTTGGCCGCCGTTTTCTTGGGGGACTTGGCCGGCTTCTTAGCAGCAGCCAATGGCTTCTTGGCGGTTTTCTTGGCCTTGTCGCCCTCTTGCTGCTTCTTGTTGATCTTGAAGGATCCGGAGGCTCCATGTCCTTTCACCTGGACGAGGTTCCCCTTGGTCACTAGCGCCCTGACGGCGCTCTTCAGACGGCTGTTGTTCTTCTCCACATCGTATCCTCCGGCGGCCAGGAGCTTCTTCAGGGCGGCCAGTGAGACCCCGCTGCGCTCCTTGGAAGCGGCCACGGCTGTGACGATGAGATCGGACACGCTGGGACCGGACGGCTTCTTGCTGCCTTTCTTGGCTCCTCCGGCTGCCGCCTTCTTAGTCGCCTTCTTCTTGGCGGCGGGCTCCGCTGGAGGAGCGGCGGCTGGGGCGCTCTCAGTCTCGGTCATTATTCTCAGCGAGTTTCTAAATTAGATAATAGAAATATAATGCTCGAATGGCGCTCTGTCTTATATACAGACGTTCTGCGCCGCTATTGGCTGATATAGAACTTGCCTTCTGCACTGCTATTGGTTACACTTTAGACACGCCCACTGACTGTCATTCCACTGTTGGAGAATCTTCTCTCTCTTCTTGTGTTTCCCTGCAGAGAGAAAAACGATTTTAATATGAAATGGAAGGATGGCCGATCTTTATCGGGGACCCGATCTGCTCACTGGACTGTCACTTATCGATCTCTCACTTACCGCTCTCATGATCTGCTCAGGAGGCTGAACACAGAGGCTGCAAACACCTCCAACCTCCTGAGTGTGTGTCCCATTCCTCCTCCTACCTGCTTTTACACACATTCCCATCAGAAAACAATCTTCTCACATCTCCAACTACAATCATCTTCACATAACATGAGTGAAGAGTGAAGATCAGGAAACATTTCCCTCCAATACACAAATCTGCTCGTCTATAGCTGAGTAGAAGGAGCCTGGAACAAAAACATCAGCCGGGGACATCAGATCCTTGTGTGATGTGATGGGAGAGATTGTTAGAGATACAAAGGTGTCAGATGATGGGAACATGTCATATTTAATATACTTTGTATCACATTCTGCTCATCATCACACATATATTGTCATCTGAATATTCTGAGTAATTTTATTGCCACATATTACTACACAGCTATATAGACTACTCAGGTAGAATGTTTCCTTGTATCTAGAATCAGAGGTAAAATCTACACATTCCTTCACACGGGGCAAAAAGAGGATGTCAGTAAGGCAGAGGTTGGTGTCAATCATCTTTTTATTATTATTATTATATTTTTTCCATTTTTTTTTTTAAATATATAAGATAAGGGAGGGTTATAATAAACCCCATGTAAAATGTATTTTTACCATCTTTGGTCCGATAACCAATCAGAGAGTGAGAAGAAATCCCTCCAAAGTGAGGGGATCCCTGATTCACACCAGAACTAGTGTCCACAGTGAAAGAATTCCACTCTACTGGGTGGGGACTACATTTGGTATTTTCTTTTACTTTCAAAGCTCAATGAAAATTGTAACAGGACAGATAGAGAATCTCCCCAATGGGGACACAAACAGCAATAAAAACCTGTCAGGGGGTTCTATCCCTCTCCACTATGTGTCTTTATCTTTAGTGATCTATTTTTTTTTTTATATTATTATTATTTCTTGAATTCTGTATTTGATTTTCTTAAAGATCTAAAGAAAACAACAAAGGAAATGAGAAGATGCATTCTCAAAGTATTGCATGTATACAAAGTGGATTGCTCAGATAGCAAACACATATACAATACAAAAAGTAGAGTTATGTAAGCCACTGGTCTGTATATATGATGGCTATTAGGCAAAACAAATTGAAGGGTAACAATGCAGAACCTATATTAATTTTTATTTTGAGTTCAAATAATAATTGGAACCCGCAGGCAATCACACATGTAGATCTATTATGCAGTATTGGTAGGTGCATAGTGCTGATTTCTCAACCTTTTCAACACAGAGGAACCATTGAAATAAATTTCTGGTGTCGGGGAACCCCTGCTAAAAATTAAAAATCTACAACTTATGTGACACATTAGTGTGACAGTCAGTGGGAAGAATTCTCCTTATTCTTGTCATCGTTGGGAAGAATTACCCCCTTACAGATAGCTAAAAGGAATAATGGTGTCATTGGGAACATATCGGAGAGGCAGAAATTGCCCATTGCTTAAGGAACCCCTAGAAACCTCAGAAGGAACCCTAATTGGTCAGTCTAGATTTGTATTTCTGGGGTCTTTGAGACACAGATCCCAGTCTTTGTCGAATTTTTCTGTGGTAAGTTTGGCTTTGGAGAAAAAATATTACATTTTAAGATGGTTGATTATTATTATGGTCACGTCTTGGAGGGACGGAGGCTGCAGACATTTTCATTATCTAGCTATTGCCATTTGTGCAGCAATGAGAATGACTGGGCATTCCCCCCATATGTGGAAACGAGTTCCTGGGAGATCACACTTTCTCTAGCACAAATTAAAGGTGTTGGGCTAATAATAACAAGTCTGGTAGGGGTATAGTACCACTGCTGAAAGAGTGTTTGTAGGGGTTCCCAATGTGTGGTACAATGGGAGAGCAGTTCAGGTAACAATAATGCCTTGTACCATTGGCACGGTGGTGGGGCAGAGGGTACATGCGTAGACCGTTACAATTTTCGGTTCTGGATAGATTCCCCTAATGGTTGTGAGAAGAGATCATAGATGTATGAGATGCCTTAGAGTAGTTTATCGTCCAATTTATAGGAAATTTAACAGAAGGTAAAGGATCTTTTCCTGTGTAACCCAATGTGTTTTAGTAAGCAAAGATCTGATCCTGAATTAAACATTGAATGTTCTGGAAGAAAGGCCGTATTTGGCTTGGAAGTTTGCAAAAGTCATTACGTTTGATGAAGGTAAGAGATTTCATATAGTGTGGATACCGGCTTCTATCGTGAGCTGTAGCTGTAGATCTGGAAGTATAAGTGCATTGATTTTGATTGGCAAGTAGGGCAGGATAGTATGAGGTAATCCCTTCAACATCTGAGGGATCGCTGTCCAAACTCTCTGGGAGGCTGTTATTGTATCTAACGGGAAATGTTTAGGTGTTGGGGCTACAAGTAAAGCATCAAGGTATGATTTTAGATATTTGTTCAGTTTAGATTTTAGATATTTGGTCAGTCATAACATCTTTCACGTTTTACAAAAGAAATGATCTAACTTTACTGTTTTCTTATTTTTGAAAACAAATGTATTAAAAAAAAAAAAAAAAACACATGTTTGTAAGATTTTTGCGCTAATACGGTGTGCCATAAAGTTTTGCAACAATCTTCATTTTATATTCTAGGGTCTCTGCTTAAAAAAAAAAAAAAGTTGCTTGGGGGTTCTAAGTAATTTTATAGCAAAAATACTGATTTTAACTTGTAAGCAAAAAATGTCAGAAATAGTAGTTAATACTATTTAGCTTTTTAAATCCCTAAATATTAAAATTAAATTATAAAATCTTTCAGAAACTGGGGAATAATTGGAAAACAATGGTCATGTGTAAATTCACCTATAAATGTGTAGATATTAGTAATTGTGTTAAACATGTCCAATGACGTAGGAACAATTTCCTACTTCTAACTTCTATAAAGGGCTGTGTGCTGTCCGAGGTGATATTGTGATCAGATTTGTATGTAGCTGATACTTTGTACATATTTTGTGTCTTTTACCTATCAGGCAGCTTATGGCTTTATCTATGGACATCGATCTGCTGTTGATGATGGAAATAGATACAAATAGACAAAGATTTGGCTGGGCTGATTGAATACATACAATGTTTCATTTTTCTTCCTTCTCCCCCCATTGTGTTGTGGAATAAAAGCTACTCGGTCTTCTCAACGTGTGATTTGAGATAAAGTAACAATGTAAGGCGGGAGATTGTGGAGGATGTTTTATTGTAAGAATGTGTGAGTGCGGCATATACATGTTTAGGAGATCTGATTGTAGATTTCCTTATCTAAGATTGTGATCCGGGTGAGGGGACAATGTGCTATATATTTATGTATATCGTATTCAATGTGAAGGAAGGATGTGATCTCCTTACGGGGACTGGCTGTCATTTCCATCCACCCTTTCATCTCCAGAAGATATTCAGCAGAATTAGAGATCATTGAATATTAAATACCAAACAAACATCCCCCATCTAAAAAGGAACACAGATCTCAGATCCCCCTTCACACTCCTTGGAAGGAAAATACATTTTATTAACGGAAGAAAACACCCAGAACTGTGATTGGTGCCATTTTCACATTCTATAATTCAAATTTCCCGCCGGAATTCTATGGAACGTTTCAATTATCTCAGATAGAATAAGCAGACACTAAAATCTGAATTATAATGCGGATCCGGATCACAGTCTTAGGTGTACAGATATACAATCAGATCTCCTAAACATGTATGTCCGGCTCCTTAGATAGAAGTGGGTGGCTCTGAGAAGATCCGTTGGGTTTGGGAATAGAAAATAATTGATTCGGATTATTTGGTGTATTTGTGGCAGGAATCTTCGAGGATTTTACCGGTTTTGAGGAAATATTTGGAACCTGAAAAGCGACACAAGTGATGTGATTTGGAGGAAGATGAGCAGATCTATGAATAGAACTTCTACAATGTCGGGTTTAGCGGGATAATGCGGCTGAATCTTCCTATTGGCCAGTAGAATAACGGCGGGAGATTTAAAAGAAGCAACTCTGATCCATCATAGGCGTGGTCTATTAATAGCCAAGAGAGTAAATAATGTCCTGAACTATGAATTATAATGTGATGTGACATTGGAGGTCTATGTAGGAGGGATGGATTTGGTTGTAGGAGTCTAGCGGTGAGTAGACGATCAGCATAGATAGATTGGAAGTAAAAGAGATGAGAGCATGAAGTTCTGTGATCACATTTCCCCTCATTACTACTCATCTGTTTCACAAGTCTGAGTGTGATAAGAAGACAAAGTGTTTGCCTGTAAAGTGCATTTTATTAATACAATTTATCACAATAAAATATTACTTAATAAAGAAAATAAATTAAACCCAGTTATGTCCGGCTCTTGAGTGGGAAACTAATAATAATGATATTTAGTAGAGAAGTACTGTAGATCGATCAGACTGGGAGGGGAATGGATCGAACCTTCCTTTTATTCCCATCCTGATTGTAGATTTATTGCGGAGATCATCTCCACTTTCTGCCTCTATACATTCCCTATTCATCGCCTTGTACTGCACACACCTAACTGTTCTACCACGAATCACCACAAGGTGGCAGAGCTGAATAAACACTTATGCCGCACTCACACATTCTTACAATAAAACAAGCAAGAAAAACGAAACATTGTATCTATTCCATCAGCCCAGCCAAATCTTTGTCTATTTGTATCTATTTCCATCATCAACAGCAGATTGATGTCCATAGATAAAGCCATAAGCTGCCTGATAGGTAAATGACACAAAATATGTACAAACAGAGCTGGGACAAGGCCATCCAGCACCCAGGGCGAAGACACCAAACTGCGCCCCCCCCCAAGATGTAGGAACATAATGTTTTAGCAATATAAAAAAGAGAATTGAGCACTAATTGGCACACTTAGCCCTAAGCAGATATTCCCTTTCCAAGCCAAATATTTCCACAAACAAATATCCTCCCTCCTCCCAGTACACATCTCTCCCTGCTGAAATCCCCCTCCCTGCACAAATCTTTCCCCCCATCCTCTCTAAGCTCAAAGCCTCTCTCTTCCCAAATGTTCCCTGCTAGCACAACTATCACTACTCAAAAAAGCTCTGTTAGCGCACATTCTCACCCCTCAAATTTCCCCTCCAAACACAAATTCTCCCCTCTCCAAATCCCCCCTCCCAGCACAAATCTTCTCCTCCCCCAAATGTCCCCTCCTAACACAAATACCCATCAATTTTCCTACTAGCACAAATCCTCTCCCCCAAATCCCCCCCCCCCTCCAAAAAAAATGTTTTCCCTTCTTGCACGAATCCCCCCTCCTAGCACAAATCCTCTTCCCCATCCCCCCAGCACAAACCCCCCAAATTCCTCCTCCTAGCCCATCCCACCAAATCCCCCATCCTAGCACAAATCCCCCCTCTTAGCACAAATCCTCTTCCCCCATCCCCCCAGCACAAACCCCCCAAATTCCTCCTCCTAGCACATCCCACCAAATTCCCCCTCCTAGCACAAATCCTACCCCCAAATTTCCCCTCTAGCACAAATACCCCCAATCATCCCTACTAGCATAAATCCCCCCCTTTCCCATTTCTAACAGCCCAAAAACTCCCCATCCTGGCACAAATACCCCATCACCTCTTCTAGCCAAACCCCCCAAATACCCTCTTAGCCCAAATCCCTCCCATCCCCCCAGCACAAATCCCCCCTCCTGGCACAAATCCTCTTCCCTCCATCCCCACAGCAAAAATACCCCCTCCTGGCACAAATCCTCTGCCCCCCCCCCCTTCCCACAGCACAAATATCCCTCCTGGCACAAATTCTCTTCCCTCCATCCACACAGCAAAAATCCCCCCTCCTGGCACAAATCCTCCCCCCCCCCCATCCCAGCAGCACAAATCCCCCCTCCTAGCACAAACCCTCTTCCCCCATCTACCCAGCACATATCCCCCCTCCTGGCACAAATCCTCTTCCCCCAACCCCACCGCATAAGTCCCCCCCTCCTGGCACAAATCCTCCCCCCCATCTCCCTAAATCACCCTCCTAGTACCCCCCAAATGTTCCCCTTCTAGAACAAGTCTTAATTTCCCCCTAGCACAAATCCCCCCATCATTCCTACTGGCACAACCCCCCCCCCCCAAATACCCCTTTTTAACAGCCCCAAGACTTCCTGTTCTGGCACAAATCCCCCCACCCCATCCCAATAATCTCTTCAAAGACAATCCCCAAGTCCCCCCTCCTGGCACAAATCCTCACCCCCCCCCAGCACCCTCCCCCCAATTTCCCTGCTAGAAGAAATCTTATCTTGTCATCTCTCAAATTCCCCATCCCAGCACATCCCCCCCCCCCCCCCCATATCGATCCCACCTAGAAGTAATCATCTTCTCCCCACCCCTCCTAGTACAAATACTTTTGGGGGGATTGTCCTGGGGGGGGGGGGGGGATAAGAGAATTTGTACTAGGAGGGGTGGGGAGGAGATGATTACTTCATGGTGGGATCGATATGGGAGAGGGGGGGGGGGGGGATTGTGCTGAGATGGTGGAATTTGAGAGGTGACAGGATAAGATTTGTGCCCCCGGTGCAGACAGTTCACCCTTTCCTCCAGACCTCAGATACAGCGCGGCACATCAATCTGTGATCCTCCTCTTCTGACTGGCTCCTTCTCATCTTCATATGTCAGAGCGGAGGAGGAGCCTAGGAGAAGACAATTCCTCAAGCTTTGCACGGAGAGATGCGGCTGCAGAAGGGGAGAAGATTGCGGCTCAGGAATGACACTGGATGTCAGACAGAGCTGGGACAAGGCCATCCAGCACCCAGGGCGAAGACACCAAACTGCGCCCCCCCCCAAGATGTAGGAACATAATGTTTTAGCAATATAAAAAAGAGAATTGAGCACTAATTGGCACACTTAGCCCTAAGCAGATATTCCCTTTCCAAGCCAAATATTTCCACAAACAAATATCCTCCCTCCTCCCAGTACACATCTCTCCCTGCTGAAATCCCCCTCCCTGCACAAATCTTTCCCCCCATCCTCTCTAAGCTCAAAGCCTCTCTCTTCCCAAATGTTCCCTGCTAGCACAACTATCACTACTCAAAAAAGCTCTGTTAGCGCACATTCTCACCCCTCAAATTTCCCCTCCAAACACAAATTCTCCCCTCTCCAAATCCCCCCTCCCAGCACAAATCTTCTCCTCCCCCAAATGTCCCCTCCTAACACAAATACCCATCAATTTTCCTACTAGCACAAATCCTCTCCCCCAAATCCCCCCCCCCCCCTCCAAAAAAAATGTTTTCCCTTCTTGCACGAATCCCCCCTCCTAGCACAAATCCTCTTCCCCATCCCCCCAGCACAAACCCCCCAAATTCCTCCTCCTAGCCCATCCCACCAAATCCCCCATCCTAGCACAAATCCCCCCTCTTAGCACAAATCCTCTTCCCCCATCCCCCCAGCACAAACCCCCCAAATTCCTCCTCCTAGCACATCCCACCAAATTCCCCCTCCTAGCACAAATCCTACCCCCAAATTTCCCCTCTAGCACAAATACCCCCAATCATCCCTACTAGCATAAATCCCCCCCTTTCCCATTTCTAACAGCCCAAAAACTCCCCATCCTGGCACAAATACCCCATCACCTCTTCTAGCCAAACCCCCCAAATACCCTCTTAGCCCAAATCCCTCCCATCCCCCCAGCACAAATCCCCCCTCCTGGCACAAATCCTCTTCCCTCCATCCCCACAGCAAAAATACCCCCTCCTGGCACAAATCCTCTGCCCCCCCCCCCCTTCCCACAGCACAAATATCCCTCCTGGCACAAATTCTCTTCCCTCCATCCACACAGCAAAAATCCCCCCTCCTGGCACAAATCCTCCCCCCCCCCCATCCCAGCAGCACAAATCCCCCCTCCTAGCACAAACCCTCTTCCCCCATCTACCCAGCACATATCCCCCCTCCTGGCACAAATCCTCTTCCCCCAACCCCACCGCATAAGTCCCCCCCTCCTGGCACAAATCCTCCCCCCCATCTCCCTAAATCACCCTCCTAGTACCCCCCAAATGTTCCCCTTCTAGAACAAGTCTTAATTTCCCCCTAGCACAAATCCCCCCATCATTCCTACTGGCACAACCCCCCCCCCCAAATACCCCTTTTTAACAGCCCCAAGACTTCCTGTTCTGGCACAAATCCCCCCACCCCATCCCAATAATCTCTTCAAAGACAATCCCCAAGTCCCCCCTCCTGGCACAAATCCTCACCCCCCCCCAGCACCCTCCCCCCAATTTCCCTGCTAGAAGAAATCTTATCTTGTCATCTCTCAAATTCCCCATCCCAGCACATCCCCCCCCCCCCCCCCATATCGATCCCACCTAGAAGTAATCATCTTCTCCCCACCCCTCCTAGTACAAATACTTTTGGGGGGATTGTCCTGGGGGGGGGGGGGGATAAGAGAATTTGTACTAGGAGGGGTGGGGAGGAGATGATTACTTCATGGTGGGATCGATATGGGAGAGGGGGGGGGGGGGGATTGTGCTGAGATGGTGGAATTTGAGAGGTGACAGGATAAGATTTGTGCCCCCGGTGCAGACAGTTCACCCTTTCCTCCAGACCTCAGATACAGCGCGGCACATCAATCTGTGATCCTCCTCTTCTGACTGGCTCCTTCTCATCTTCATATGTCAGAGCGGAGGAGGAGCCTAGGAGAAGACAATTCCTCAAGCTTTGCACGGAGAGATGCGGCTGCAGAAGGGGAGAAGATTGCGGCTCAGGAATGACACTGGATGTCAGATCGGGACTATACAGAGTTTGTTATCCCCTCTCCTCCCAGCAAAAAATGTGGAAAGGGGGCGGGTAACAAACTCTGTATAGTCCCGATCTGACATCCAGTGTCATTCCTGAGCCGCAATCTTCTTCCCCTTCTGAAGCCGCATCTCTCCGCTAGCCCAGCTGTCCGTGCAAAGGTTTAGGAAATGTCTTCTCCTAGGCTCCTCCTCCGCTCCTCCTCCGCTCTGACATATGAAGATGAGAAGGAAAAGCCGAAGTCCCGATCTGACGACCGCTACAGTGATAGGAGTCAGTGTGAAGCCTGGCGAGAAGAGAGAGAGAGAGTACATCCCGCTCTCTCCTCTCAACTAATAGCCACAGAAACACTCTTGGCAGCGCCCCCTCCACCTCCCATGCTAACGACGCCCAGGGCAGCCGACCCTGCCGCCCACCCCTTGTACCGGCCCTGTGTACAAAGTATCAGCTACATAAAAATCTGATCACAATATCACCTCGGACAGCACACAGTCCTTTATAGAAGTTGGAAGTAGAAAATGTTTCCTTTGTCATTGGACATGTGTAGCACCTTTACTAATATCTACACATTTTTTAACATTTTTTATATCTGTTTTTTTTTTTGGGAGATTAGTTAAAAACAATCTAAGAGCCATGGGGCCATCATTAAAAAAAAAAAAATCAAATATTTCTGAGCTTGATATATATATATATATATATATATATATATATATATATATATATATATATATATATATATATATATATATATATATATATATATATATATATAAGTTTTTTTTTTACAGAATTCTGAGTTTGAAAGTCGGAATTCTGAGCTATTAATACAATAGTCTCTATTAGGATGATTTGAGAACCAATGAAGAACGATGTAGTACCATCCACAGACCATCTTTCTGCAGACATACATATCTTCTGCTCTGTAAGATTTGTAAATCTATCCTAGTTACAGTATAGGGAAGCAGGGCAGTGCTGGGTTCTGTAGTTCCTTGTACAGGTGTCAAACAGGCGGCGCTCCAGCTGTTACAGAACTACAAGTCCCATGATGAGGATTTGCAAGGCTGACAGTTACAAGCATGACTCCCACAGGCAGAAGCATGATAGAACTTGTAGTTCCGCAACAGCTGCAGGGCCACCAGTTTGACACCCACAGCACTGTATTAAAAACTCCTAATTTTGCTGTCATCCTCCTGCTCTGCCATCTGTTCCATCATAAAGAGCCATGCTGAAAACATGTGTGTCTATGGTCATAACAGATCAATCATAACAGTTACTTGTCTGGACTAATACAGCTTTGTTACAGGCACTTAGCTCCATATATGGTCTGGACACTTTTGGTGTGATTTGAGGACTGCTGGCCTGGTGTGAATATGGCACGCTGATGTGATGTGGGCACCTCCAATCAGATATGGTCACTTCTGTTGTCATACAGGTACCTCTGCTGTGACATGGCCCATGTCACAGCAGAGGTACCTGTACGACAACAGAAGTGACCATATCTGATTGGAGGTGCCCACTAGAGATGGCCTTGCGGTTCGCCCGGCGGTCGGTTTGCGGCAAATTTTGCTTGTTCGCTACCCGCCAATTTTGCGAACACATGGCGTTGGTCGTAGCGGTCATATTAGTTTACATTGGGGACAATTTTGACCCATGACACAGCCGTCAGGTTGAACGGGACAGCCAATTGAAACATTTCAGCACATGTACATGCCTCCTATCCTATAAATAGACCAGAGCAGGCGGCCATTTTACATTCTGCTTTTTGTCAGTGTAGGGAGAGGTCTGCTGTATGCATCAGGGAGAAATTGCAAGGGAAAAATAGCTCTGTTAAGATCCACAAAAGTCATTTTCAGGGCTGGTATTTTGGTATAGGTCTACTACAGTCTCTTTTGAGTTTAGTGACAGGTATCCAGTCTGTGCTTTAGGGGCAGTTAGAGATTGGCAGCAGTCACACAAATCGCTCTGTTAATGTCCACAAAAGTCATTTAAAGGGCTGCAATTTTAAGCATTTTATAGTGGATTAGTAGTATTATTGTGCACTGTGCAGCATTGTGACAGGTGTGGTGACTGAGTGTTGCTGCATCAATACTACAAACAGTGACAAAAGCACTTTTAATGTATTATAACTGGTGTGATAGACCAATCCCCCCCCCCATACCACATATTGAAGTGGGGTGTTATCTGAGTATACTTTTACAAGTGTATTTGTGTCCTGCAACAATATTGCCTCTTTTGCTGCATTCAATCTGATATACACAGTGCCAAACTCCCTGGCCAATTTTTTGAACAACTGGTGTGATAGACCAGTGGCCCTCAATACCACAAGTGGGGTGTTATTTAACAGTATACTTTTCTAAGAGTGTATTTTAGTCCTGCAAATATTTGGCCTCTGTTGCTGTGTAAACTGTGCTACACACAGTGACAACAGTTACTGGCCAATTATTTGTAGAACTGGTGTGATAAAACTGTGGCCCCCCAATACCACAGATTCAAGTGAGGTGTTATATACCTTTTTCCAGATATACTGCAATTCTCTAGAGACTTTTGTCACAGGGTAATTAAAAAACATGACAGGCAGAGAAAGAGGCAGACACTTATGCAGGGGTGGTAGGGGTAGGGCAGGAGCAGTAGGCCGGAGCCAAAGTGTGAAGTTTCAGAAGGCACATTATATTACGTCAAAGGATGCACCAGACTTGGTTGAGTGGCTCACTCAGCCTTCCTCTTCTGCACCCAACTCATCCTCTCTATCTGCACCCTCTTCACTCTCTGCTGTGTGCACCTCCAAAGACACCACCACAAACACCACCACCACCACCACATAGCCTCCGCTTGAGTCTCTGGAATTATTTTCCGATCCATCACAAGACATTTGTGATGTGCCGCCATTGTTGGCATTGGATCAGTAAGAGAAGGTAGCTACAGCCGTCACTCAGCAGTCTGACAACAGTACCCAGATCAACCCAAGGAGGTTGGTCACCGCTGTTGCTGCCTACTCCGAGATCTTGATTGTTAGTGGTGGGGAAGGTGACGTGGATGATGATGTTCCTCTGGCCACAAGAGAGGAAGAGGCAGTGAGTTCAGAGGGAGAGACGGACCGGTATATAGGGAGGAGAGGCAGGCAGAACTTGCATTGCACAAGAGGTACAAAGCAGACTGCACATGTATCAGGAGGGAGCCATCAACCATGTACAGTCTCATCTGGCGCTCCCAGGACGCCGGCACATGGCTCCGCAGTGTGGGCTTTTTTTAATGTGTCCGTTGCTGATAACAGTGTTGCCATCTGCAGCCTTTGCAGTCAACGCATAAGTCGCGGTAAGCCCAACACTCACCTAAGGACGACCGCCTTAAGAAGGCACCTGAACTCCCATCACCGAGCCCAGTGGGAGCAATACCGTCAGAACCCACAAAGCCACACTCCAGGCTCTCACCATTCAGCCTCTTCTCCTTTGTCCTCCACTCCACCTTCCATGATGCCGTCGTCACTATGTTCTGGAAAAAGGCAGGCTTCTGTGGCCCAAATGTTGGAGCATAAAAAAATGATGGATAATCCTCTTGCCCAACGTTTGACTGCTGGCTTGTCAGGACTGATAGCCCGCCAACTACTGCCATATCAACTGGTGGACTCTGAGACCTTTCACAAATTTGTGGCCATTGGAACACCGCAATGGAAGGTCCCAGGCAGGAAATATTTCTTGCAGAAGGGCATTCCAGAGCTGTATGGCCATGTTCAGCGGCAAGTGAATATATCTCTGGCACAAAGTGTTGGTGCCAAGATACATCTGACCACAGACACATGGTCTAGCAAACAGGGAAGGTATGTCACTTTTACTGCCCACTGGGTGAACCTTCTGACGGCCGTCAAGCATGTAACCTGTGTAGATTTGGTTGTACAGCTACGGTTTGCATGCAGGCCTGCCTCTTCTTCTCCTCCTCCTCCATCCTCCCTCTCCTCCTTTTCCGCTGCTACCGTCTCTTCCGCTGTGCCACCCAAGATCCCCAGAACCTATTCCACATGCCAGGTGAGACGTTGCCATGCTGTGCTGCGTCTGTTGTGCCTGGAAGCCAAGAGCCACACTGGTCCTGCACTCCTTTCAGCTGTGCGTTCACAGGCAGATCAGTGGCTGACACCACCGAACTTGACAGTTGGTAAAGTTGTGTGCGACAACGGTGCCAATCTGCTGAGCGCGCCGAAACAGGGCAAAATAACACATGTGCCATGCATGGCACATGTCCTGAACTTGGTGGTGCAGCGATTTGTCCTGGGGTCCAGGACGTCTTGCAGCAGGCCAGGAAAATATAGGGCCATTTCAGAAGATCTTACACAGCCATGGCTGGCCTTGCTGACATTCAGCGGCGACACAACCTGCCCCTCAGGCGTCTTATTTGTGACTGCCCGACGCGATGGAACTCAACGTTGCATATGCTTGATAGGCTGCTCCAGCAGAAACGTGCAGTTAACCACTTACCGCATACTAACATTACCCGTACGTCGGGTAACTTTGCAGGGTTATACCGGAATGGTGCCTCTTGCTAGAGGCATCATCCCGGTACCGTGGTTTGAAGCTGAGCTGACGGTCGGCTTTCCGTCGGTAATGACCGATGCGGCTCGGGAGCCGCTCGATCATTACCCGGGTGAGCGGGAGGGGACGCCCCCCTCCCTCCCGCCGCCTTCCGTGGCTTTGATCGGGGCTCCCGTCCCACCAGGAGCCCCGAGCACCCAACCGGCACATCCGCAGGCTGGATGGAGTCCTGATGAATGCCGGAAACGGCATTGATCGGGTCTCCGATGACGTAACCCGGAGGCAGGGTCCGTGACGTCACTTCCGGTTTACTGTGCTGCAAAAGGCGGCACATTTGAAAAACGGCTGTATGCAAAAACGCAGTTTTCGGCGTTTTGCATACATGCAAGTGTAGTGGAGGGGTCTAGGGTCTTTTAGACCCTTGATGCCTCCATATAACGCTCTTGTGTTTTTTGTTAGTGAATGGATTTGCAGCTGCAGAATTATTACACTCAGTAGTCATGTAGAGATGTGTTGAACAAACATATCCAACTCTCAGGACTCATCACCGTGCACAGCCTGTTTTATGCAAATATACACACACTCAATATGATGTTCCTGGAGTGATAGGATGTATATGACAGTATAGAGGTGAGAGACAGGCGTTAGAAATGGTGAGCACTCAGTAGTAATATTCAGGAGAGTGGTAGGTGATGATAGGTAGTATGCAGATAGGTTTAGCAATCATGTATAGTAACAGGTGGTAGGGGACAGCAGATGAAGTATACAAGAGAGAGTAACCTAGTGCAATGATGTAGATGATGGTAGGCTCAAGAGCTAGCAATCTATGAAGTTATGCAGATGATAGGAATAGTGCTTTCATAGTAACAGTCCTTAGTATGCAGAGGTAGATAGTGTAAGTTAGTTAGGAAGAAATCCCCTGTGGGGTACTTATCACAAGTTGGGTTAGTAGTAGCAAGGTCCAGTAACAAGAGAGTGATCCGGTAGCGAGATACGGGATCGGTAGCGAGGTTCCGGTTTTGTTCAGGCAAAGGAATAGCTAGAAGCTCCGGCAGCATAGGACAAGACTGGTCAAACATGCGGTTTGAACGAGCAATGAGTGAGAGAAGACCGGCGATTGAAATAGCCGCTCATAGCGGCGCTCGGCGATGATGTCATCGTTCTTAAAGGTGTATGCGTTCCACCTAGTTAGCAAGGTGGGATGCAATATTAAGGTAGAAATGGGAAATAAGGGTACCAAAGGTACCAGAATCTTACAGTACCCCCCCCCCCCCTTAAGGCCGGCTCCGGAAGGCCTATAGCACTGTTTTTTCCGGGTATTTTGAGTGAAATGTTCGTATAAGCCTAGGTGCATGAACATCAGCAGTATCCAACCAGGTGTCGTCTTGGGGTCCATAGTTCTTCCATCTTATGAGATATTGGAGTCTTCCTCTGTGGATACGAGAATCCAGAATCTCCTTGATCTCATATTCTTCTCCGCCTTCAACTTGTACTGGAGGTGGAGGCAAGATGGTAGGCCTTATTCCTTGGTTAGGAACATGTGGTTTTAGTAGCGACACATGAAAGATGGGATGTATTTTGAGATCTGCCAGTAAGGTGAGTTGCACTGCAGCTTTTCCAATGAGTTTCTTAATTGGGAAGGGTCCCAGAAATAAAGGTCCAAGTTTTTTACTAGGGATCTTTAATCTCAAATTTTTTGTAGATAGCCAAACAAGATCCCCAATAGCATATTGAGGAGAGGGTTTTCTACGTAGGTCGTAGTACCTTTTTTGTTGACTATGGGCATGTGATATGGTGGTGTTGAGTAAACCCAGAGAGTCCTTTATTTGGGTGAGATAATCAGAGGCCACTGGGTTACTTGATGGAAGGATGCATGGTGGAAGAAGAGTGGGATGAAACCCATAGTTCAAGTAGAATGGACTTTGCTTAGTAGTACTGTGGGTTGCGTTGTTATAAGCGAATTCCACCAGCGGGAGGAGGTCCACCCAATCGTCCTGTAGGTATGAGGTGTAGCAACGTAGATATTGCTCAATGCACTGGTTGACTCTTTCTGTTTGTCCGTTGGTCTGAGGGTGGTAAGGAGAAGTACGTTTTCGCTCTATTCGTAGTATCTGACATAGAGCTTGCCAAAACTTGGAGATGAACTGTGAACCACGGTCAGACAGAAGGGTCTTTGGAATACCATGTAACTTAAAGACATGTTTCACTAGCAATTCCGCTGTTTGCTTGGATGAGGGTAATCTTCGAATAGAAATAAAATGTGCCATCTTGGTCAGATGGTCCACTGACACTAGGATGGTGTTAAATCCTTTGGAAGGTGGTAGTTCTACTATGAAGTCTAAGGACACAACTTCCCATGGAACCTGGGGTATTGGTAGACTACAAAGTAGACCAGATGGTTTTGTAGTGTCAATTTTGGACCTTGCACAGATGTCACAAGAAGAAACAAATTTTTGTACGGTCGTCTTTATGTCAGGCCACCAAAACTGCCTAGTAAGTAAATTAAATGTTTTAGTCATACCCATATGTCCTGCCATAGGCACATCATGCAACAATTCCAAAATCTTGGTACGCATAGTAGGGGGTATGTAAAGTTTGTCGTTGTAATAGAGGAAGCCTTCTGCATCAACACTTAGTTGTGGTGGAGGTGAATCCAATCCTATGCTGTGCAAAATCTCTTCCTTCAGGGAACGAACAACACCGACAATACGTTCATAGGGTATTATAGGAATTGAAGGTATTTTGGCGTAGTTATCCTCTGTTAATCGTGACAGCGCATCCGCCTTTTTATTTTTGTCTGCAGGAGTGTAGGTCACCAAAAAGTTGAATCTTAAAAAGAATAAGGACCATCGTACCTGCCGGTGGGAAAGAGTCTTGTTAGTCTGAAGGTATTGAAGATTTTTATGATCTGTGTATATGAGAACTGGTAATCGAGTACCCTCAAGTAGGTGTCGCCAATTCTCCAATGCCAATTTTATTGCAAGCAACTCTTTTTCACCCACTGGGTAATTCACCTCGGGGCTGCTTAGTGATTTTGAGAAAAAAGCAACTGGGTGAAGTGGTGAAGTATTTGTTGGTCGTTGGGAGAGAACTGCTCCTACTGCCATATTTGACGCATCTACCTCCAGGATGTATTAAAGGGATGGGTCTGGATGGCGTAGTATGGGAGCAGAAGTAAAGCTTGATTTTAACAAGCGGAAAGCTCCATTTGCTTCTTCTGACCATTTGAATGTTTTTTTTAATACTTGTGAGTTGTGTGAGAGGTCTCACAATAGCAGAGAAGTTCTTGATGAACTTCCTATAGAAGTTAGAAAATCCGAGGAATCTTTGTAATGCTTTACGAGTTGTTGGCACAGGCCAATCTAGAATACAGGATATCTTGCTCATATCCATTTTGATTCCATTTTTAGATATGATGTATCCTAGGAATAGTACTTCTTCTTTATGGAATAAACATTTTTTTAATTTTACGTATAAGTTGTGTGCAAGTAGTCTGGACAACACGAGTCTTACATGTTTTTTTTTTTAAACAGTAATTTTTATTGATTTTTCATAGGAAAAAAAGGTAATACAAACATTCAAAGAGCATAAGCATAGTTAACAGGACATGTAGAGCATAACTCTATAAGGCAACGATGTGGGGGGGGGGGGGGAGGGGAGGGGAGGGAAGAAGGAGGGAAGGGAGGAGAGAAGGGAAAGGGGGGGAGGGGGGGTAGCATTACTCCAGACTGGACCTAACAAAATATCAATAAAGTCCAATAACAGTCATGAAACAAATAGGCAAAGAAGAAGGTCAGATGCCACAACCAGTTAATGGCCAACAGGTGAACAGCGGAAATTCAAACAGATATGGACACTGTCTTGTATGACCCAAAAAAGAGAAAAGAACAAGCCATAAAAATAATGCTCGTCATTCAGCCCTAGATCATATCCCAAAACAAACCAGAATGTACTCCAAGACCCAACTGACTTGTGAAGGGCCTAAAACAGAGATAAAAGGAAGAGGGACCATGAGGCCGGGGGCCGGCCCGGAGGGATTTGACCGCCCTTCCCCCGACATCCCAATGGGAACATACTTGCCAGGGAAGAGGCTGAACCCCACCACGCCACCAAGCGTCAAGGTCATTATTGGTGATATTTCCAATAACGCCAGGATTCGGCAAATTTATGCAAAGAGACATCATTGGTTGCCAGGGCTTTTTCCAAGCGATAATTATCGTTCACTAGTGAGACCAGGTCAGAGAAACCTGGAATCTCCAGCGATTTCCACCTACGTAGAATGAGCGTTCTTGCCGCTAACAGGATATGCACCACCATTTGTCGGAAAAGCAGTGGGTAGCCGTCGATGCCCAGATTCAACAGCGCAAGCTCCTTTCTAGGGGGACTAAGGATTCCCGTGCAATCCGCTATACAACAAAATATTTTCTTCCAATAACTCGTGAGTGAAGGACACTCCCAGAGGATATGTACCAGTGTACCCGTTCCCCCACACTCACGCCAACAGTGAGGTGAAGTGGAGGGGAACAGCTTCAAGAGCCGAAATGGGGTATAATACCACCGGTTCGTGATCTTGAGCATTAATTCCCAGTGGGAAGTACAATGCGAGTACCGATATGTGGACAACAAAGCTCTGGACCATTGAGTTGTAGTAAAAGTGGTCGCTAAATCTTTCTCCCACCTTAGCATTGACATAGACTTAGGGTTATCTGCAGATTGGAGTAGGTTCTCATAAAAAAGGGAGATACCTTTGGGCGGACTAGGTTCCACATGGTAGTACTCCCAGGATTTGGCGGGGACATGGGCCGTCGTTGGAGGGTGTTTGACTAGGAAGCTGTGTATACGATGAATCGTGAAGATTAGCGTGGGAGGGATACTGAAATCCCTTACCAAGGAGGCCGGAGAGCGTAGTGTACCGTGTAAATAAAAGTGAGAGAGAGAGGTCATTCCTAGATTAATTAGTTGGGTCAACTGCAGGGAGGGAAGGTGGGCAGCCAGGATGGAAACAGGGAGCGACAAGGAAGCATGAGAATGTCTATCCGCCTGCCTCTCGCCGGAGAGAGCAAGTTTACGCCACGCCATAAGCGAAGACTGCGTCGTGGGTGGCAACTGAGCTAAGGACCAGGGGATCCATAAGTCGCCGAGGAGAAACAGGCGGAGATCCCTAGTGGGAGTGAGATGGCGTTCAAGGTGAACCCATGGAAGGGCGTGGGAGGTAGAGAACCAAGTTTGGATCTGAACCAATCTAGTGGACCATAGATAAAGGGCTAAGTCAGGGAGTTTAGCACCGCCCAAGGTTTTGGAAGGGCTAAGGTAGAGGTAGCCACACGGGCTCTCTTACCACCCCATATGAAGTCACGCATATTCCTAGAGAGAGCATCCAGATGTTTTTTGGGAAAGGTGAGGGGGAGCGCTCTAAAGAGATATAATATTTGAGGCAATATTGACATTTTGTAGGCGGCCATCCGGCCACCCCAGGAGAGTTCTGTTTTGGACATTACCGACATTTCTTTAGAAGTTTTTTTCAATAAGGCGTCAATATTAGCAGGGAGTAGGCGTTTGGTGGAGGGGGTGATATGTATACCTAAATAGGGGATGGAGACCTCGGTCCAGGGGTAGGGAAAGTCCCTCTGAAGGCGGTCAGCATCTCGCTTGCTAACACCCATGTTCAGTACTAAAGACTTGGACGTGTTCACCTTATGGTAGGATATTGAGCTAAAGTCTGAAAGAATTCTATGGACGGCCGGGAGGGACTGGCTCGGATTGGTGAGGGCGAGCACAACGTCGTCCGCGAACAAATTAACCGTATGGGAGACGGAACCCAGCTGAAATCCCATCACATCATTATCCGATCTAATGGCCTCCGCCAGGGGTTCGATCATCAAATTGAAGATCGTAGGTGAGAGGGGACAGCCCTGGCGGGTGCCATTAGTTATTTTAAACGGAATCGAGGTTGTGCCAGCAGTGAGGACCTGAGCTGAGGGACATGAGTAAAGGGCAAGAATCGCAGAGAGTATACTACCCGAGAAACCAAACTTTTCCAGCGTGAGCCGCATGAACAACCAGTTCACCCTATCAAACGCCTTCTCTGCGTCCAAGGTGAGGAGCAGAGTAGGCGTTTTAGACATCTCCGCAAGGTGGACTAAATTTATGATTCGCCCGGTGGCATCAGACGTTTGCCTGCCCGGCATAAAGCCCATCTGGTCGTTCCTCACAAGCTGGGGGAGGAGGGGCTGAAGTCTGGACGCCAAGATTTTGGCGTAAATCTTGAGGTCGCTGTTCAATAAAGAAATGGGATGATAGTTTGCTGGGAGACTGGCATGCTTGCCGGGTTTGGGGATAGTGGTAATGTCAACATCTCTCTAGGGAATTCAGCCCTGCGGATCGCCAGGTTGAATACCTCAACTAGATGGGGGCCCAAGGTGTCGACGTGAATTTTGTAATATTCATTACAAAGACCATCTGGACCCGGTGATTTCCCAGTGGGGAGCAGTCTTATGGCTTTAGATACTTCAGTCAGGGTGAATGGGGATGATAAGGATTGCAGCTGATCCCCAGTCAGGGACGGCAATTGTAGTTTGTCTAGGAACTGACGAATGAGAGCTGTTGTCGGTTGGGTAGTGTTTGGGTCTAGGGCCAGATTGTATAGGGACCCGTAGAAGTCCGCAAATTCATTCGCTATATCCCGGGGATGGGTTAGTCTGGAGCCAGTAGAGCGCTGGGAAAGGTGGGAGATACGTGTGGAGACCCTGCGTTGCTTGATCCTTGCCCGCCCTATTCGCCTGCGCGTAATATTTGAGCTTAAGCACCCTCAATTGGCGGTCGTAGCGTTCCATGAGGTGGGACTTCAGAGAGTCCCTCACTCTGGAAAGCTGCGAGGCTATGGCTTGTGTGGGAGTGGATTTGTGTGTAGTCTCAAGATCGCGTATCTCGGTTAGGAGAGCCGTGAGTTTGCGGCTGTAAGCCCTACGCATCCTAGCAGACTGTTGAATGCACACACCGCGAATGACCGCCTTGTGCGCTCCCCAGAGCACCCAGGGGTCCGACACGGAGGGAGCATTGAGATTAAAATATTCAGAAAGCTGCTCTCTAATTACCTTACCAGCAGCTGGATCCTGGAGTACCTTGACATCACAACGCCATACCGACGTCCGTTCCCTGGGTCCAGACTCCTCCAGGACCATCTCAACAGCCGCGTGGTCGGACCACGTGATGTTTTTGATAGCCGAGGAGGAGACTTTACCCAGTAAAGGGAGGTCAGCCCAGAACATATCAATACGTGAGTACGAATTATGTCTTGAGGAATAAAACGAATAGTCCCTTTCTGAACCATGTTGGCAGCGCCATACATCAAATAGTTGTTCCGAGGCTAAAAGAGAGCCCAAGGAGAGTTGTCGGCCCCGGGCGGGCACCGAGGTGTCAAGCCCTGGGATCGACCACCGAGTTCATATCGCCACAGATCACCAGATCACTGTAGATGTCACCGGAAACTTTTTTCATCAACCTAGAAAGGAAGCGTTTTTGATGAGTATTGGGAGCATAGACAGCCACCAGGGTTAATGGCATTGCGTTGAAGTCACCCTGCAGGATGAGGTATCTGCCGTCAGGATCTTGAGTCAGCTTGCGCATCGAGAAGGCAATCGAGTCTCTCAGAGCTATCAGTACTCCACGTTTCTTCTCCGAGGCGTTGGCGAAAAACAAAGTAGGAAAGTTCCTGTGTGAGAACTTGGGCTGGTGGTGAAGCTTAAAGTGGGTCTCTTGGATGCATACCACATCGGCACTACTGTTGCATAACTCGGTCCACAGGGAGAACCGCTTAACTGGATGGTTCAAACCGTTCACATTTAACGACAAGAATTTGATGGTCATGGAATCATCGGAGAGACGGAGCGGATGGTCTGGACGGGGGCCAAGGGTAGTGCAGTGCGTTCAGTAACAATAAGTCCAATAGTCCGACTGGAGCAAAACGAGGAGAAGGGGAGGAAAGGCAGGGAGGCTGGGAAAGTCTGAAAAACAATAAAAAAGTGTCTGGGGGCAGGTAAAACCTGCAACAAAAAGAGAAGGGCCAGTAGGTCAACATTACCTAGGCCAGGGACTAGCGTTGAACAGGCGTTGTGATGCGTTCACCTCCGGGTGAGAAGTGTTTGGAACTGGACCGTTTGCGGGATACCACTTGCCAATCATCTGGGAGGGTCCGCGGCGAGGGAGATCTGGAAGACCGCGACTGAGCGGCTGGCGGATCCGGAATGATGCCCCAGCGATGCAAAAGGGCCATACCTTCTTCTAGAGAAGCGATCGTCACAGTATTGCCTTGATGGGTAATAGACAATTGAGCCGGGTGCTTCCATTTATGCACGATTTGGTGGTTCCTCAGGGCTTTTGTTATGGTGGCGAGATTCCTACGCTTCTGGAGCGTGTGCCTGGATAAGTCTGGCAGTATCTTGGCCTGCGGAAAGTCCCCAGGGAGAGCCTGAAGTTGTCTAGAGGCCAGAAGGATTCTGTCCTTTGTCTGGAAAAAATGCACACGGAGGAGCACATCCCGAGGCAGGTCTTGTGCAATGAAGTGAGGCTTAGGAATCCTGTGGATTCTGTCTATCTCCAATTCTGCTGCAGTTAGAGTAGGAACCAGTGCAGAGAAGAGATCAGTAGCCATTTTACGCAGATGTTGGGGCTGCACAGATTCGGGGATTCCCCTTAACTTTAAATTGTTCCTCCGAGACCTGTCCTCCAGGTCTGCAAGCTTGTCCTTTATCCAATCTATGTCATCCGTGTGATCATTATGAGCTGAGATGAGGGTATTGAGAGACAAAGAGCATTTAGACATGGAGGCCTTAGCAGCATCCATTCTCACCTCCAGCTGCTGCACATCATGTCTTGTCCGGGTAAGGCCCTGCATCAAATCCGTATGCAGTGATGACCATAGGGAATGGAGCATTCCTTTAAGTAGAGTGCCAGAAATCGGATGATCACCCACTGGGAAAGCGGCAAAAGGATCCGCAGGCATTGTGCTCAATCCCCCGGGCTCCCCAGAGGAGGGTGCAGATTGATCCATCCCGCATGGCTGAGCGGGATCGGGGGGGGAGAGCCCCAGCGGGGACGCTGCTTGGCCGGGCTCCTTGAGGAGGGAGAAGGGGGAGTGGAGGCACCGGAGGAGTTGCCACTATCCGGGTTGGCTACTTGCCTGTATGGCTGTACTCCGCCGCCCTGACTCCCTCCTCGGCTGGGTGCGTGCTGCGGGGGCCGGCCGGCGCCATCTTGCCGGAGTCCAGCCGAGCTGGAGATAAGAAATCTGTCCAGCTTGCGAGACTGGGATGGTCCCTTCTTGTTCCTCATCGTTCCCGGAGTCGATAGGGAGAGCTTGCGGCATTTAGCGCCCGCTGTGGAGGCTGTAGTCGGAAGATGTCCCGGGTGGCCGAGCGGAGCTGAAGGACTAAGCGGCCATCTTCAGTGCTGGAAGCCACGCCCTGAGTCTTACATGTTTTATGTGTTCAGATAAAGATTGAGAATAAATAAGTATATCGTCCAGATATACTACAACACAAACATCAAGTAAGTCTCTGAAGATGTCATTTATGAATCGTTGAAAGGCTGCGGGAGCATTACACAACCCGAATGGCATCACAAGGTACTCGAACAATCCGTATCTGGTTCTGAATGCTGTCTTCCATTCATCCCCATCACGGATTCGGATTAGGTTGTATGCCCCTTTCAGGTCCAATTTCGAAAATTCATGCTATTCATGCTCACACTTACTTCTGTATACTATGAAAGCCTACTGTACCTACAGCCAGCAAATACTACGTTATTTGCTGTCAGTTCAACCCATGTGAGCTATTTTTTTGGGGCCTATAAAGGCCGACACAGGGTCCTGATGAGATACACTCAAAATTATTAAAAGAGCTTAGTGGTGAGATGGCAAAACCATTAACAGATTTATTTAACCAATCATTAGTAACAGGAGTCATCCCGGAAGATTGGAAATTGGCAAATGTCGTGCCCATTCACAAGAAGGGTAGTAGGGAGGAATCGAGCAACTATAGACCAGTGAGTCTGACATCAATAGTAGGCAAATTAATGGAAACCCTATTAAAGGATAGGATTGTGGAACATCTTCAATCCCATGGATTGCAAGATGAAAAACAACATGGGTTTACTTCAGGGAGATCATGTCAAACAAATCTTATAGATTTTTTTGACTGGGTGACTAAAATAATAGACGGTGGAGGTGCAGTAGACATTGCATATCTAGATTTTAGTAAGGCTTTTGACACTGTCCCACATAGAAGTTTTATCAATAAACTGCAGTCATTGAGCATGGACTCCCATATTGTTGAGTGGATTAGGCAGTGGCTGGGGGGGCGTGGCCGGCGCGGGACCTTGATGGCAGCTTGATCCCTCGCTCCGGCTCCAGGGCTCCGCATCCAGCGACATCCGCACACCTACAAGCGGCATCCAGCCTTCTTTTTTACCGGGCAGCATCGCCCTATCACTCCTGCACCTGCAGCCATGACCGGGAAGCGCAAAAACGAGAAGGGACCGAAGAAACTGACGGCCTTCTTCCCGCCGCCATCCCGGAGCGGCCGACAAGATGGCGCCGGCGGCTCGGGCCTTGCCGTTCCGGAGAGACAGCGGGAGCACTATTCGGATCTGCCGGACGATCAACCTCCCTGCGATCCTCCGCAGACAGGTACTGTGTCCCCCTGCACCCCTGAGCCTTCCAGCCCTACGTGCAGCAGTCCAGCCAAATCCAAGCTCCGGCTGGATGCACAGGCACAGGCCTCATACTCAGGCCGCACCACCTCCTCTCTGCTACCAGTATCCCTGGGGGTATCTCCTATTGCCGCTTTCCCTACTGTGGGACAACCCATACTGGACACTGCCCTAAAAGATATGATGTTTGCACTCCATACCTCCTTGCAATCTGACATAGTGGCCCTGGCTAATAGATTCACTACTGAGGTCCACTCCCTTGGGGATAGAGTCCATAATGTGGAGTCCTCCATGTCTGACATGGTATCTACTGTAAATGATCTAGTTGAAGCACATGATGAACACGTATCGGAACACCTGTGGCTTAAAGCGAAAATAGCAGACCTAGAGGATCGCTCTAGGCGAAACAATTTAAAGATCCGGGGCATACCTGAATCGGTCCCGCCCGCAGAGCTACACAAATTTGCCCTGGAAGTTTTCTCCACGATTCTTCCTGGAGCTACTCCTCTGGACTTAACCATTGACCGCATACACCGGGTTCCTAAACCTCCATTTCTGCCTCAGCACACTCCCAGAGACACCCTGTTACGGGTGCACTTTTACCACATCAAGGAATCCATACTGCAAAAATCTAGATCACTGGGCCAATTTCCCGACCCATACGCCACTATACAAATATTTGCCGACCTCTCCAAGCACACTCTGGACATGAGGCGGCAGTTGTCCACTATAACGAAAGCACTCAGAAACCACAACCTTCCCTATAAATGGAAGCATCCTTCCAAAATAGTGGTAGAGAGGAACGGATCATCCCATTCCATTACCAACCTTGAGAGAGGTCTGTCACTGCTACAAACATGGGGTATCATCCCCGAAGCTGCACCCCCGGCTGGGGCCAAGAAACCCCCAAGCAAGATCCCTCAGCAATGGCACACTGTGCCCCACCAAAACCTGAGAGACACTTGATTATACACACCGGCTTCCGAGTCTGGTTCTTTCTGGTTACGTTTACCTTTCTTCCGCATTATTCTGGATGTCTACCAAGCAAAATGGATATACCTGGACCACCTAGCCTGCTTGGCTGATTAACTGTTTTACCCCCACCAGGAGACAGTCATATACCAATGATCTCCTTATTGTTCTTCATGCTGTTTTGTTCTACCTTTTGTCTTTTGTTTTCCCCCTTCCCATCCAGCAGGCACCCTTTTATCCATGACGATGTGACTACTGCGAAAGTCCACCTCTCCAGCTGGCACTCCAACAGGAGACCACAAACTCTTCTGCATCATCTGCAAGCTTCTGAAAACCCTATGCTCCACTTTCCACCAGTCCTTCATCTCTGCCTCCAGCCACCATCTGGTATCATCGGATCTGTGAGTAACCACACCGCACACACTCCCTTAGACCTCAATGACGGTTAAAATACTGTCACTGAATGCTAACGGCTTGAACCATCCAGCCAAGAGAGCCTCTCTGTGGCGTACAGCGTTGAGTCACAAAGCACAGATAGTCTGCGTTCAAGAGACTCACTTCCTAGACTCACATACCCCCTCCTGTGCACATAGAGATTTTCCCACCGTCTACACTGCATCTTGCCCGAAAAAGAGGAAAGGGGTATTAATAGCCGTACACAAGTCTGTGGACTTCTCCCTCCTATCCTCCATCGCTGATCCCAACGGTCGATTCCTTATATTGACGTGCCTTATAGATGGACTGCCGCTCACCATTGCTTCCGTTTATGCCCCCAATGTGCACCAGTTGCGGTTCCTCAATCGCACACTCAAAACTGTTAGACGGGCTCAAAAAGGATCTCTGATACTGTGCGGAGACTTTAACTTGCCACCGGACAGGACCCTCGACTCTACCGCCAGCTCCTCTAGGCTCCAGCCCTCACTGCAAGGATTTATCCACAAGCACGACTTGTTCGACGTGTGGAGGTGTCACCACCCCTCCGACAGGATGTTCTCTCACCATTCTGCTGTGCATAACTCGTATGCTCGTATTGACGTGATTTTGACTGACAAGGCAATCCTACGGAGGGCAGTGGACTCCGAGATAGCTCCTATAACCTGGTCCGACCATGCCCCGATCAGTATTACCCTAACAATCTCACCTAAGACCTCCACATCTAAGCCGTGGAGGGCGAGAGCAGAAGTTCTCAAAAACCCAGATACTGCTGATAGCCTCAAACATTCAGTGCTAGAATTCTTCCAGACCAATACGGGGTCGGTATCGGAGTCCGCTGTCCTCTGGAATGCCCATAAAGCATTTAGTAGAGGTGTGTTAATACAACTGCAACATAGACTGAACAAAAAAAGGACCCAAGCAATTGATAGACTTACAAGGGAGATAGCTACGGTAGAGACTCAAAATCAATCTGCCCCCTCAATGGCCCTTAAACACCAACTTATGGCTCTTAGACAGGAACTCAGGTCCTACCTGCTAGATTCCTATGAACGTGACCTCCGTAGATCCAGGGTGAGATACTACGCCACCAGCAACAAGGCGGGCAAACTGCTTGCAGCCAAACTGAAAGGCCAGCGTACTAAAAATAGGATTAATTCCATTAAACACCCATTTACCGGAGCCAAGCTGCATGACCCCAAGGACATAGCTAACGCGTTCAGCAGCTACTACGATTCCTTGTATAACCTCCAAGCGTCCCAACCATCTTCACCCACACCGGAACTCATCAACGCATTCTTAGATTCCATAGAGCTTCCTAAATTACTTCCCGCACAACTCGCACAGCTCAATCGGCCCTTTACAGTAGATGAAGTAAAAACAGCCATTGCATCACTGCCGTCCGGGAAATCTCCTGGCCCGGACGGGGTGATCAATGAGTACTACCATCTTCTCAGTGATATTCTAGCCCCGCACCTGTGCGCGGTCTTCAATGAGGCAGCACTATCGTCCTCCTTCCCCTCAGAGATGCTTACTGCCACAATTGTCACCCTTCCTAAACCCGGCAAGAATCCCGATACCCCACAAAATTTCCGCCCAATATCCTTATTAAATACGGACGTGAAAATCTATGCCAAGACGGTTGCCACTAGATTAATGACTTACATGCCACAACTTATCCACAAGGATCAGGCAGGATTCACTAAAGGCAGGCAATCTGCAGACGCCACAAGGCGACTCATTAACATCATACACGCCGCTCATGCCTCCAGAACGCCTTCTCTGCTCCTATCTTTGGATGCAGAGAAGGCGTTTGACCGAGTACACTGGGGCTACCTGAGGGAAGTTCTCCAACGTTTTGGTATAAGAGGAACCATGTTCTCCACGATCATGGCCTTGTATGCTAATCCCTCAGCCCAGGTCCTGGTGGATAACACACTATCGGCACCATTCGCAATCACGAATGGGACGAGGCAGGGATGCCCCCTGTCTCCTCTCATTTTCAACCTGGCGATAGAACCCCTTGCCCAAAAGATCAGGTCGGACCCGCAAATTTCGGGCATCACAGCAGACTCTTTAGAACATCGCATCAGTCTCTTCGCAGACGATGTCATTCTTATGATATCGAACCCAACCACCTCCTTACCGCGCATAAAGCAAATCCTCACGGACTTTGGGGACATATCCCTGTACAAAGTCAATGAGAACAAATCTAACATCCTAGACCTGGGTGTAGATGGCATTACTAGAAACCTTATAACCCGATCCTTCCCGTACAAATGGTCTGATCAGGGCATTACCTACCTGGGAATCACACTCACTAGGACCACAGACAGCTTATTTAGAGCCAACTATGTCCCTTTTAAATCGCAACTCTCCACTGAACTCCAATCTCTCTCCAAGTTTGAACTTACTTGGTCCGGGAGACTGGCAGCCTTCAAAATGTGCACATTGCCTAAGCTGCTGTACTTATACAGGTCCTTACCGATACCTGTACCCAAAACATACATTAGTTCCCTCCAGGTTATGCTGTCCAGATACCTCTGGCAAGGCAAACGCGCTAGATGCGCTAGATTCATACTGATGAAATCCAGGAGTGTGGGAGGTGCATCTGTGCCAAATCTGTTGGATTACTATTGGGCTACCATACTGTCACAAATGCGAACTTGGTTCCTACCGACTCCAGATACTACCTGGGGCCTGATGGAACGGGCAACGACCCCTGAAGCCAATTTACGCACCTGGCTCTGCAGCAGGAAGCAAGGCGATCGCCTTCCCAAATATGTATCGCCAACTATTAGAGCAACAGTAGTGGCGTGGCTGCACCTCACACACACTAAATGGAAGAACACCCCACTTATCGAAATCCCCTTTCCGGTAATGGGATTATCTCAACTAATACCTAACTTAGACCTCCATGCTTGGCGGGAATATCCCCCTATATACCTGAGTGACTTACACCACAATAGCAAGGAAAAATCATTTGAAACACTGACAGCTGAATTGCACCTAGGTAAAGGAGAATGGCTCTGTTATAACCAAATACTCTCTTGCATTCGCAAAAACCCGCAGCTCCGAGCCAGAGTCCCTGTTAATGTCTGGCACTTCCTAACCACACCCCTAAGGTCCGCTAAGGGCATCTCGCTTTTTTACTCCACCTTGGGTGAAAAGGAGGTATTCACCAAAACTAACCCCCTTATAAAATGGGAACGAGATCTGGAGTGCACCTTCTCTTCATCACAGTGGAAAAAAGCCATAGTGTCGAGTCAAAAAGCCACGTTAAGCGCCTCCCTGAGAGAACTCTACCAAAAAGTGTCCCTGAGATGGTACATCACGCCGAACGTGATAGCAAAATTTGCTCCGTCAGCCCAACCCACCTGCTGGCGGGGTTGCGGCTCTCAGGGCAATCTGTTACATATACTGTGGACATGCCCCCCCATACTGGCACTTTGGAGGGAAGTGTTCGCCCTGATATCACGACTACTGGAGCTCCAAGTGCAGCCCTCCCCTAGTCTGGCTCTGCTCCATATCCCGATAGATAACATCCCGCTGAGGTCCCGCAAAATGGTGATTAATATACTGCTGGCAACTAAACTAAATATTACAAGGAGGTGGAAAGATCCCCAACCACCGTCTATCTCAGAGGTAATAGCCACAACCCAAACTCATAAAATGTTTGAGCTACTCATGGCACCTACTCACGATGCATATACAAGAGAAATGTCATGGTGGCAGACATGGACAGATTGGTATTCCTCCCATCTTACCTTATGATCACAGGAATGTTAGGAAATATTGTATTGTGCCACTAGATGGCACCCTAGGCCATACTAGGTAGTATGAGAATGCAAAATAGTTTATACTGTGGTTGCTGGTTATAATGGATATTCTTATCTTATCTTCTTTTGAGTACGCTAATTTGTGTTAAGCCTGCTCCCCCTTTGTTCCCCAAATTTTTGTTCACATGTTTCTTACTCTGTATGTTTGAAAAATCAATAAAAACTATTTGAAAGGATTAGGCAGTGGCTGAGTGACAGACAACCGAGGGTTGTAATCAATGGAGAACATTCAGAACAAGGTTATGTTACCAGTGGGATACCTCAGGGATCTGTACTGGGACAAATTTTGTTTAATATCTTCATAAGTGATATTGCAAAAGGCCTCGATGGTAAGGTTTGTCTTTTTGCTGATGACACAAAGATATGTAACAGGGTTGATGTTCCTGGAGGGAGACGCCAAATGGAAAAAAGATTTAGGGAAACTAGAAGAATGGTCAGAACTCTGGCAACTGAAATTTAATGTGGATAAGTGCAGAATATAGAATATTTGACACAGTCCTGACCTCAGTATCTGAGGAAAGGGATTTAGGAGTAATTATTTCAGAAGACTTAAAGGTGGGAAGACAATGTAATAGAGCAGCATGAAATGCCAGCAGAATGCTTGGATGTATAGGGAGAGGTATAAGCAGTAGAAAGAGAGAAGTGCTTATGCCGCTGTACAGAACACTGGTGAGACCTCACTTGGAGTATTGTGCGCAGTACTGGAGGCCATATCTCCAGAAGGATATAGATACTCTAGAGAGAGTTCAGAGAAGAGCTACTAAACTAGTACATGGATTGCAGGAAAAAAACTTACCAGGAAAGGTTAAAGGACCTTAACATGTATAGCTTGGAAGAAAGAAGAGACAAAGGGGATATGATAGAAACTTTTAAATACATAAAGGGAATCAACTCGGTAAAGGAGGAGAGCATATTTAAAAGAAGAAAAACTACCACAAGAGGACACCGTTTTAAATTAGAGGGGCAAAGGTTTAAAAGTAATATGAGGAAGTATTACTTTACTGAGAGAGTAGTGGATGCATGGAATAGCCTTCCTGCAGAAGTGGTAGCTGCAAATACAGTGAAGGAGTTTAAGCATGCATGGAATAAGCATAAGGCTATCCTTCATGTAAGATAGGGCCAGGGACTATTCATAGGATTCAGATATATTGGGCAGACTAGATGGGCCAAATGGTTCTTATCTGCCGACACATTCTATGTTTCTATGTTTCTATGACACTTCTGTATCCTGTGAATGCCTACTGTACCTCTAGCCATGAAATACTACGTTCTTTGCTGTCAGTTCAACCCATGTGAGCTTATTTTTGGAGCCTTCTCCCTGCCGCGGAAGTGGTGAGATGCCAAGCCAACTTTCCTTTCCTTTGGGCGTCCTCCTCTATCCCCTATCTGGGCATCCACATACCACGCACCCTCTCTTCCCTCTTTGATGCCAACTACAAAACCCTCCTGTCATCTATTTGCTCGGATCTTCGCTCCTGGAGGAACCTCCGAATCTCATGGTTTGGAAGAGCAACCTTGCTCAAGATGTCCATCCTTCCGAGGCTTTTGTATCTCTTCCAAGTGGTGCCGATCCACCTTCCTCAGTCGTTTTTCTCGACTCTTCGGTCCAGCAGCTCACAATTTATTTGGAATAGTAAACCCCCCAGAATCATATTCTCTCGCCTAATGGCACCTAAACACAGAGGAGGCCTGGGAATCCCCGACATTTCGAGTTACTATAAAGCCTGTCTCCTTACTCGGCTTCTGGACTGGAGCCTCCATTCCTCTTGTAAAGCGGTCGTGGAACTTGAAAATGCTTTCTCGCTGACCCCATTACACCTGCTTGCCTGGATGCCCCTATCAGCCGTACCCCAGGCCCTCAAGCGCCACCCGCTGATTGGCCCCCCTCTTATGGTGCATGACAAGTGGCATAAAAAACTACAGATAGACCCGCGTGCGGGTCCCCTGACCTCCCTCAGAAGGAACCCTGCCTTAACACCCGGCATGTCGGCCAACTTTCTTAGACATTGTTGGCCTCACCGCGATGTGTTTGCCATGCACTTTTTCAGCGATGGCACTCTCATGTCCTGGGAGACGATTAACCGCTCCCTGAATTCTAACACTCTTCCTCTATGGTCGTACTTTCAGATACGCCACTTTCTTTCGACCACGTCTTCCTCCAGGGACTGGGCGAGACCCCTGATGCCCCCTGAGGCCCTTTGCACCCGAGCCAGACCACAACGGCACCTGATCTCTGAACTCTATGGCCACCTGCTTGACGCGCCCCTGGCATCCTCAGCCTCATTTGCCCAGGCCTGGTCTTGGGATCTACAACTCTCTCTCCCTGAGAGGGATTTGGAGTCCATATGCCGCTCCGTCCACCAGACTTCTATCAATGTAACTACGCAAGAAAATGGATACAAGATTCTGGGGGGCGTGGTGACCGCCGAGCAAGATGGCCGCTTGACCGAGGAGCTCCAGCCAGTGCTCAGCCTTAATCATATCTACGGCCCGACATAGCCACTCCACGACCTCGGAAGCAGCCAATCCTTGTGGGGGAACAGCCAGTGCGCACCACCGAGATGACCCGAAGGAACAAGGGAGTCCCGCCGGTCCGCAAACTGTCCGAATTCTTCGGACCGCTGCCGCCTGGTCTCCGCCAACATGGCGGCGGAGACATCCCATAATCCGGCCAGCCGCGTCCTCTACCGCCCGAGTCGCGAGCGGGTGACATCACAACGGCGCCAATTGCGGCGCGGACACAGGACACACTCCCGATGCGGCTGGCGCGGTCAGCGGACTCTTCTCCCTCCACCCCGTCGGCCCAGAGCCCGGCGAAATCTCGTCCACGGAGAGACTCCTTGACGATGCAGGCGACCACATCATCCATGGAGGTGAGCAACACATCTAACGCCCCATGCACACCTTGGGCCTACTCTCCACCACCAGAACCGTTTGCAAACATAGCAACCACGGGACAACCAGTATCAGACACTACCCTTAAGGACATGCTGTCAATGCTACACTCGTCCATGCAGGCTAATATCCAAGCCTCCATCTCCTATTGCCAGAGGGAACTGCATGGCCTAGGAGACAGGGTGCAGAATGTAGAGGAAAGGATGGAGGAATTCACTGTATCCTACAATACCCTAGTAGACGCTCACACATCCCACCAGGAAGACATACACCGCATGCAGGCAAAGATTGCAGACCTTGAGGACAGATTGAGGCGTAACAACCTCAAAATAAGAGGGATCCCTGAAACGGTCCAACCCAACCAATTGCCCTCCTTTGTTCGTGATCTGTTTCATAAAGTGGTGCCTGAACTTTCTAATGAGGACCTCACTATAGACCGCATTCACCGAATCCCCAAGCCATCCTTCCTGCCGCAAGACATACCTAGAGATGTCCTCATGAGGATACACTTCTTTCAAGCTAAGGAGAAGATATTGGACTCATTCAGGAGGAAAGATCGCCTCCCGGATATTGCATCGACCCTTCAGGTCCTACCTGATTACTCTCAATATACACTCCAATTGAGAAGGAATCCGAATTCCATAACTATGGCCCTGAGGAACAATAAAATCATATATAAGTGGAAATATCCCGCCAAGTTGTGCGTGACCCACATGGGGTCCACCTCCCAAATCACTTCTATGGAGCAAGGCCTCCGTCTCCTCAAGCAGTGGCACATCCTCCCAGACGCCACCGACCAACGACCTAGACCTTCAGACCCTCCACTACCACGATTGCAACCTGAATGGCACACAGTGTCTAGGCCTTCCAGATCCAGGTCCTCTCATCGCTCAAAGTGATGGTGACATTTACACTTGAGGCTGGGCACACTGGCCCTCCCGCTCTTTGAAGCACCTGCTAACGTGCTAGCAACCCCACCGACCGTGCAGCAACAGCTGCTCTTATGGTCCATCAGGACCGTGTTCTTTTTACCTTTCTTGTTTTGTCTTGTTTTACACAATTTTTTTCAGAACAGGACTCAGCTACGAATGTAGCAACACCCATGAAAAGTTGTTCCAGTTCTCCACAATGTGTTCCGGACTTCCATCTCATCTTCATCTACACATACCGCCAACCTTCATGCGACCGATCCCTGGATGGTCTCCACTCTTCATCTCACAGCTGCTTCTGTGACCTCCTACCAGGTACCTCTAAGTCTTCTCCCACACCATGTTCTTATGGTTTACTCACGCCCTTACACCAAGGTCCCACTACGGACTTTCTGAACTTCCACAAACCCAGCCATGTCCTTGCAACTTTTGTCGTTGAATGTTAAGGGGCTAAACTACCCCGTGAAACGTTTCTCAATGTGGAAGGAGGCAAAGTCACACAAGGCGGATGTCCTAGCCATTCAGGAAACCCATTTTAAGCAAGGCTCCGCACCTCGCTGCTCACACCCGGACTACCCCCATGTCTTTATGGCAAACTCCCCTGAAAAGAAACGAGGAACCCTGCTGGCTATTAGCAACTCTGTGACCTTCACCTATTCTAGGGTGGTGGAGGACACAGACGGGAGATTCATTATTTTGAACTGTAATATTGATGAATGTGATTATACTATTGTAAATGTGTATGCCCCCAACCGACACCAGATCAAATTCCTGAGAAAACTATTTGCAAAAATTTGTAAACTCACAGTAGGCAAACTGATCATATGTGGAGATTTTAACACTGTAGCAGACCCTGCCATGGACTCGACCTCCGGAGGTAAAACCTTGTCCTCATCCATGGCAGCTCTCCTACACGCGGAAAATCTACATGACATTTGGAGATACCAACATGCAGAGGAGAGGGACTATACCTTCTTCTCGGCTAGCCACTTAACCTACTCCAGGATTGACATGTTTCTGACAGATTCGACGACCCTGCCCTTGGTGCTACACACGTCCATCTCCCCCATCACGTGGTCAGACCATGCAGCCATACATATGTCCATTTCTACCTCGGCTTCCCAGCCGTCGTCCTACATATGGAGATGTAACAACTCAATCCTGTCAGACCCCGACTCCCTCAAACATCTCCAAACCCAACTCAGGGACTTCTTCACACACAACGCCATCCCAGACACAGACCCATTCACGCTTTGGAATGCCCATAAGGACTATGTAAGAGGAATCCTCATACAATTAGCGTCCAGGTTAAAAAATAAGTATCAGAAACCGCTTAGAGACACCCTCGAGGACATCAAATCCCTGGAAGAGGCCAGCAAACAACACCCCTCCCAAACACTAGCCTCCAAATTGTCTACCCTTAGGACAGAACTTGGCAGGCTCCTGCTTGTCAACCATGACAAAATGCTGGCGAAGCTCCGTCTCCAATATTATTCGGCACACAACAAGGCTGGCAAGTTTCTAGCCTCCAGGCTTAAAGCCAGGAGGGTCAAATCTAAGATAGCGTTCGTCACCCACCCCCCACACGGGTAAAAAACACACTCACCCCCAACAAATTGCGGACGCTTTCGTCGACTACTACGGATCCCTATATAACCTTCGCGATGACACGGCCACACACAACCCGTCGACGTCTGAAATCCACACCTTCCTAAATCGCATGAACTTGCCCACCCTTACGCCTGAAGACCTAGCATCCCTCAATGCCCCCTTCACGTCTAAGGAACTTTCTCAGACTATTAAGTGTACACCTTTAAATAAATCTCCGGGCCCAGACGGATTGACAAATGAGTACTACAGGTCACTCTAGGACATTCTCTCACCCCACATGCTGTCAGCTTTCTCCTCAGCTGCTGCCTCAGGCATCTTCCCTGCGGAGATGCTCCAGGCAAACATTATAACCCTCCCCAAACTGGGTAAACCCCCTACTACCCCGGCAAACTTTAGACCCATATCCCTGCTAAATAACCAAGTCAAACTATATGCTAAACTCCTCGCTAACCGCCTCGCACGGTTTTTGCCGACATTGCTTGGGGGAGACCAAATGGGCTTTGTCCGGGGAAGGCAAGCCCCTGACGCGACCAGAAGGGTGATCAACCTAATGCACCATGCCGAGAGTTCCAAAACGCCTTCTCTGCTTCTTTCCATAGACGCAGAGAAGGCGTTCGACCGGATCCACTGGGGCTACATGGACTTGGTTCTACGTAAGTTTGGGTTCTCAGGTCAGATCCTGTCTGCCATTGTGGCTTTATATTCCTCCCCATCCGCCAAGGTGCTCTCCGCTGGCATGCTCTCTAAATCCTTTAATATCACCAATGGTACGCGGCAGGGGTGCCCCTTGTCGCCCCTCATCTTCAACTTGCTAATAGAACCACTGGCGGAACTGCTCCGCACCTCCTCCATGGTATCAGGCTTCAAATTTGGCTCCTCCAGGCATGTCATCACCCTATTTGCGGACAACGTTATCTTGAGCCTAACAAACCCTATAGTGTCCCTCCCAGCGGCTCATAAAATTCTTCAGGACTTTAGCAATGTGTCCTTCTATAAAGTAAATTTTGGAAAATCCGAAATCTTAGGCATGAATATACTTGAAAATACCCGCAAACACCTCCAAACACAACTATCATACACATGGACATCTGGAACGCTAAAATATCTAGGGATCCAGCTAGCATTCCCTACATCCAATTTGTTACATTCCAACATGAAATCCCTACTCTCCACTCTAACAGCAGATACTAACGGTATCAAGTCATCCGAATTCTCCTGGACGGGACGAATAGCGGCATTCAAAATGCTTTGCCTACCAAAAATTTTATATATATTTCGCACCCTCCCGGTACAAATTACTGGTACATACTTCACTTCCATATCCAAAATCCTTCGCACATTCATATGGCAAAGGAAAAGGGCCAGGTGTTCTTACTCACATATGATACGTCACAAAAAGGCAGGAGGGCTAGGGCTACCGGATATAACGGACTACTACCACGCGACAAGACTAACCCCCCTCCAATACTGGTTCTCCTCCACAGACCGCCTCCCCTGGTTACCAATAGAAGCGGCGCTAACGCGATCGCCGGATCTTAGTTTATTGCTTCTTGCAGATGCATGGAAACCTCTAGATCTGAGGACATTGCCAATTACATCTCAAGCGTCACTGCGCTCCTGGCGGGTCCTTATCGCACGGAAGCCCACACATCCGACAGACTTGTTGATCCCTGTACCTTTAAAAGTGTTTAATGTTCTTCTTCCGTATACGACGACCAACGTGTTCACGGCCGCGGGCGTACAGACAGTATCCCAACTGTATCAGCAAGACTCACTCAAATCCTTCCATGACCTCCAAATTGAATTTAATCTCCCCCACAAAGCTATGTTCTCATATAACGCCATAGTCAGTTTCTTACGCAAGAATCCCCTGCCCCAACTACGGATAACTTCCCCCTTGTGGCGATTCCTTACTAATACAGAGACCCCTGTAAAAGGCATCTCCCTCTTTTACAATTTTATGGGCTGTAAGAACACTTTCCACAAAACGTCACACATGGTCAAGTGGGAGGGAGAACTTCACACACCCTATTCCGATTCCCAGTGGAAAACGGCGATTCAAACGTCCTACGCTGCCTCCCGATGCATAAACCACTGGGAACAAATGCAAAAACCTCTGACCAGGTGGTACCTTACACCGTACCGCCTGTCTAACTTCTTTAATTCCCAGAGCCCGCTTTGCTGGCTCAACTGTGATCAAGTTGGCACTATTTCCCATATCTTCTGGCATTGTAAAAGTTTAACCAGCTTTTGGAGGAGGGTGTTTGAGGTTCTTTCGGTCACCACGGGTATACTCACTAAACTTTCTTGATGACTGAGTTCTGAAAATGTACCTCTTTATGTTTTGTTCGGAAACGTTATATATATGAATCTGATTACCTTCATAATTTGTTGTACTGTTTTATAAAATTAATAAAAATCTATTGAAAGTAAAAAGTAACTAATTACCAGGGAAAGTAACTATTGCGTTACTTTAAAAAAAATATTTAAATATGTCAAATAATTTATATGCCCCTTGTATGCGTGGTATTTGGTTAGTGGTACCTGCGTGGTATTTGCTGAGAGTGGCATTGTGCTACCTGCGTGGTAAACTGCTGGTGTATAGGGTGGGTGGGTAGGTGTATTTGGGGGTCAGTGGGTGTATAGAGTGGGTAGATAGGTGTATATAGGGGTCAGTGGGTGTATAGAGGGGTCAGTGGGTGTATAGGGAGGGTGGGTAGGTGTATATAGGGGTCAGTGGGTGTATAGAGTGGGTGGGTAGGTGTATATAGGGGTCAGTGGGTGTATAGGGAGGGTGGGTAGGTGTATATAGGGGTCAGTGGGTGTATAGAGTGGGTGGGTAGGTGTATATAGGGGTCAGTGGGTGTATAGGGAGGGTGGGTAGGTGTATATAGGGGTCAGTGGGTGTATAGGGTGGGTGGGTAGGTGTATATAGGCGTCAATGGGTGTATAGGGTGGGTAGGTGGTAGTGGTGGTGGCTGATGGTGGTGTGGTGCACTGTGGGGGTCCTCCTGTCTTGACTGTCTGTTACTGAGGTTTTTTTTGTTTTGGTACCTGTTGTGCTGCTGGTGGAGATGCTGGCTGCCTGGCTGCTGGTGGAGATGCTGGCTGCCTGGCTGCTGGTGGAGATGCGGGCTGCCTGGCTGCTGGTGGAGATGCTGGCTGCTGGTGGAGATGCTGGCTGCCTGGCTGCTGGTGGAGATGCTGGCTGCCTGGCTGCTGGTGGAGATGCAGGCTGCCTGGCTGCTGGTGGCCAGCCAAGCACACTGGGCTGGCTGCGTCCTCCTCCTCCAGGCCTGTGCTGTTGCTTCTCTCTCTCTCATTGACTGAGGCCAGTGCTGCGGACAGCGCTGGCCTCGGTCATAGAGGAGAGGAGGAATTACACTACTGCCATCTAGTGGCGGTAGATGTAATTGCGGTAAGGAAGCCAAAGTAATTTCAACTGCATTACCTTGACGGGACGAGTAGTCAGTTAGATTACTCGTTACCCTCTAAAGTAACTGCGTTAAGTAACGCCGTTTACTTTAATGCAGTTACTTCCATCACTGGTGGAGACACACAGTTTTAAAAGCCTTATGTCGGTGGCTGTCCCACAGTATGTCGTGCCCAGCCGCCACTACTTTTCCAGGCAAGCCATCCCTTCCCTGCACAACCAAGTGGGGGAAAAAAATCAGGTGTGCACTGCGCAACGCCATCTGTGGCAAGGTCCACCTAACTACCGATATGTGGACCAGTAAGCACGGTCAGGGGCGTTATATCTCCCTAACAGCACACTAGGTAAATGCAGTGGCGGCTGGGCCTGAGACGGATAGCAGTTTGGTGCATGTCCTTCCACCACCGAGGATTGCAGGGTGCTTCAGTTTGCCTCCTGTTCCTAACTCCTCCTACTCTGCTTCCTCATCCTCTACCGCCTCCTCATCCGGTCAGCGTAACACCTTCACAACCAACTTCAGCACAGCCAGGGGTAAACAACAGCAGGCAGTTTTAAAACTTGCCTTTTTGGGGGAAAAACCCACCCACACCGCACAGGAGTTGTGGAGGGGCATTCAACAGCAGACCGATGAGTGGTTGTTGCCAGTGAGCCTCAAGCCCGGCCTGGTGGTGTGCGATAACGGGCGAAATCTCGCAGCAGCTCTGGGCCTAGCCGGTTTGACACACATCCCTTGCCTGGCGCATGTGCTGAATTTGGTGGTGCAGAGGTTCCTTAGAAATTACCCCGATATGTCAGAGCTGCTGCAGAAAGTGTGGGCCGTATGTGCGCACTTTTGGCGTTCTCACCCTGCTGCTGCTCGCCTGTCAGCACTGCAGCGTAACTTCGGCCTTCCCGCTCACCGCCTCATATGTGACATGCCCACAAGGTGGAACACCACCTTGCACATGCTGGCCAGACTGTGTGAGCAGCAGCAGGCCATAGTGGAGTTTCAGCTGCAGCACGCACGCGTGAGTCGCTCTGCGGAACAGCACCACTTCACCACCAATAACGAGACCTGTGTGTCTTGTTGCACTGTTTCGAGTACTCCACCAACATGGCCAGTGCCGATGACGCCGTTCTCAGCTTAACTATCCCACTTCTATGCCTTCTTGAAAAAACGCTTCGGGCGATGATGGAAGAGGATGTGGCACAGGATGAGTAGGAGGAGGAGGAGGATGAAGAGGTAACATTTCCAAGGCTTTCAGGGCAGTCATTCACAACTGGCACCGAGGGTGGGTTCCTACACCCACAAACACCAGGTACACAATTGTCCAGCAGGGGCACAGTTATGGAGAATGACGAGGATGAGGAGGAGGAGATGGAGGAGGAGATGGAACCATGTTCACAGCAGGGTGGCACCCAGGCCAGCTCATTGCCATCACTGGCTGGAGGGATAAAGAAGACAAAGACAATACACCTCCCACAGAGGACAGCTTTTTGTTGCCTCTGGGCAGCCTGGCACACATGAGCGATTACATGCTGCAGTGTCTCCGCAATGATCCTCGAGTTTCCCACATTGTAACTTGTGCCGATTACTGGGTGGCCATGCTGCTGGATCCCCGTTACAAGGACAATGCACCGTCCTTAATTCCCTCACTGGAGCGTGATTGGAAGATGCACGAGTACAAGCGCACGCTGGTAAACACACTGCTGGTGGCATTTCCACCTGACAGCGGGGGCAGAGTGGAAGCACAAGGCCAAGGCAGAGAACGAGGAAGAGGTCGCCAACGCAGCCAAGGTACCGCCAGCACCTCAGAAGTAAGGGTTAGCATTGCCGGAAAGTGGAAAAGCTTTGTCAGCACGCCACAACAAGCAGCAGCACCACCAGCTGATATGGAACGTCTTAGCAGGAGGCAGAATTTCACTAACATGGTGGAGCAGTATGTGTGCACACGCCTAGACGTACTAAATGTGGGGTCTGCCCCCTTCAACTTCTGGGTCTCCAAGTTGGGCACATGGCCTGAGCTTGCCCTTTATGCCTTGGAAGTGCTGGCCTGCCCTGCAGCCAGTGTATTATCTGAATGTGTATTTAGCACGTCTGGGGGCGTTATCACAGACAAGCGCAGCCGCCTGTCCAGAGCCAATGTGGACAAGCTCACGTTCATTAAAATGAACCAGGCATGGATCCCACAGGATTTGTCTGTACCTTGAGCAGAATAGACATGTCTAACAGCCTTACCCAGCCATTGTTGTATTTGATCTTTCTTACTCTTTTGGGGTGTACCCTAATTTAAAAAAAAAAAATAATAATTAAAAACCAAAACCAGTGTTGGCTACCTTGTCCTCCTCCACCGCTGCCGCTGCTTCCACCTACACTGCCATATCCACCGTCACCTCAACCTCCTACTCCATATGGGCCTCGTCCTCCTCCTACATCATTCAAGATTATTATTTTTTATTTGTATGTATTTTATGTTATTTTAAGTTATTTCCCTATCCACATTTTTTTGCAGAGCACTTGCCATGCTCTTAAGAAGATGTTGCTGCCATTTGCAGCCCTCTAGCCCTTTCCATGTGTTCTTCAGGGCCATGTATTTACCTGCTGCTGTCAGTTCTGGTGCTGTAAAAAAAAAAAAAAATTAGGACAACTTTTCCAATTGCAATACTTCTGTTACTTCTGTTATGACATTGTCCATGTGGTGGGACTATTTGTACACAGCTAATAAGTCTTTTTGTGGCTGCAAATATGTCCTAAAGCTTTTTTGAAGTTTGCCCCCCATTTAAATCAATGGGGCCCGCCGCAAACTTGTGGTTCGGGACATTTGAGAAGGTTTGCCGCTAACGTTCGCGAACCGCCCCTGCTAATGTTCGTCCATCACTACAGGAGGATGACAGCAAAATGAGGAGTGTTTAATACAGTAGACCCGGCAGGGGTGTCAAACTGGTGGCCCTGCAGCTGTTGCGGAAACTACAAGTCCTATCATGCCTCTGCCTGTGGGAGTCATGCTTGTAACTGTCAGCCTCACAATGCATCATGGGACTTGTAGTTCCTTAACAGCTGGAGGGCCACCTGTTTGAAACCTGTGCAAGGAACCACAGAACCCAGCACTGCCCTGCTTCCCTATACTGTATGCTGTAACTAGGATAGATTTACAAATCTTACAGAGCAGAAGATATGTATGTCTGCAGAAAGATGGTCTGTGGGTGTTACTACTTTGTTCCTCATTGGTTCTAAAATCATCCTAATAGAGACTATTGCATTAATAAACTCAGGATTCTGACTTTCAAACTCAGAATTATGTAAAACAAAAACAAAAAAAATCAAGTTCAGAATTTTTTTTTATTTTTTTTTTTTTTTTTTTTAATGATGGCCCCAGGGCTCTTCCATAGTCTCCACTAATCTTCCAAATAAACAGATATTAAAAAAAAAAAAAAAAAAAAAAAAAAAAAAATGTGTAGATATTGGTAAAGATGCTAAACATGTACAATGACAAAGGAAAAATCTTCTAGTTTTTACTTCTATAAAGGACTGTGTGCTGTCCGAGGTGATATTGCGATCAGATTTGTATGTAGCTGATACTTTGTACATATTTTGTGTCATTTAGCTATCAGGCAGCTATGGCTTTATTTATTGACATCGATCTGCTGTTGATGATGGAAATAGATACAAATAGACAAAGATTTGGCTGGGCTGATTGAATAGATACAATGTTTCGTTTTTCTTGCTTCTCTCCCCCATTGTGTTGTGGGATAAAAGCTCCGCGATCTTTCCAACGTGTGATTTGAGATAAAGTAACAATGTAAGGCGGGAGATTGTGGAGGATGTTTTATTGTAAGAATGTGTGAGTATTTTTTATTCAGCTCTGCCACCTTGTGGTGATTCATGGTAGAACAGTTGGGTGTGTGTGCAGTACAAGGCGATGAATAGGGAATGTATAGAGGCAGAAAGTGGAGATGATCTCCGCAATAAATCTAGAATCAGGATGGGAATAGAAGGAAAGTTCGATCCATTCCCCTCCCAGTCTGATCGATTTACAGTACTTCTCTACTAAATATCATTGTTATTGCCCCCCCCAAGAGCCGGACATACCTGGCTTTAATTATTTATTTTCTTTATTAAGTAATATATTTTTATTGTGATAAAATGTATTAATAAAGTGCACTCTACAGGCAAACACTTTGTCTACTTATCACACTCAGACTTGTTATACAGGTGAGCAGTAATGAGAGGAAATGTGATCATAGAACATCATTCTCTCATCTCTTTTCATTCCAATCTTTCTATGCTGATCGTCTACTCACCGCAAAACTCCTCCAACCAAAACCATACCCTCCTTCATAGACCCGCAATGTCACATCACATTATAATTCATTGTTCAGGAAATTATTTCTTCTCTTGGCTATTAAAAGACTACGCCTATGATGGATCAGAGTTTCTACTTTTAAATCTCCCGCCATAATTCTACTGGCCAATAGGAAGATCTAGCCGCAACCCGACATTGTAGAAGTTCTATTCATAGATCTGCTCATCTTCCTCCAAATCACATCAACACCAAATCCTCGACGATTACTGCCACAAATCCGCAAATTAATCCGAATCAATTATTTTATATTCTCAAACCCAACGGATCTTCTCAGAGCCACCCACTTCTATCTTAGGATCCGGACATACATGTTTAGGAGATTTGATTTTATATTTACACACCGAAGATTGTGATCCGGGTGGGGGGACAATGTGCTACAATGACACCTGTCCGTCCTAACAGCGAATTCGAGTTTATATATATATATATATATATATATATATATATATATATATATATATATTTTTTTTTTTTTTTTTTTTTTTTTAGGTTATAAATAATTGTTTATTTCGTATTTAATGTGCAGGAACGATGTGATCTACTTGCAGGGATTGGATTTTATTTTCCTCCATCCTTTCATTCTGCTTAATATCTTCTGGAGATCAGAGATCATTCAATATTAAATACCAAACAAACATCCCCCATCTGAAAAGGAACACAGATCTCACACCCTGCTTCACACTCCTTGGAAGAAAAATACATTGTATTATTGGAAGAAAACGCCCAGAACTGTGATTGGTGCAATTTTCACATTCTATAATTCAAATTTCCCGCCGGAATTCTATGGAACGTTCCAATTATCTCAGATAGAATAATCCGACACTAAAATCTGATATATTTTCCTCCGGGAACATCGATCATCCGTCCTCTGAATTGTCGGGCAGTTTATCTAACCATGAATAATAAATACGTTAGAAATATAAATGTCACATTTCTTCCAGTCTTTTCTTTTACTTCACAATACAGAATCCGCCCTGCTAGAGAATGTTTCCTATAGAGATCAATGAAAAGTCTACTGAACAAGTATTGTACAATATTGTTTCATGTCTGATCGGCCCCCCTCATTAGAAATAACACGGTTTCTTAGTAAATTAAGAATATATATATATATATATATATATATATATATATATATATATATATATATATATATATATATATATATATATATATATATATATATAAAATCATGGCATGTCAGAAAAAATGTGCAATGAATCAATAAATAAACTATTGCGCTTCTAATGAATTACATCAGTTTCCATTCAGAAAAAAAAAAAAAAAAATATGTAAAAGCTTCTAAATAAATGAACTTCTCTGCAGTGTAATAAATGACTGAACCCCGCCCCCTTCTCAGCATGTCTCCCATCAGGTCCGCTCAGCCTGTGAACTGTCTGAAGATGTGTGTATTTGTTCTCTTTTCACAATAATGCTTTATAAATATGAAATTACTATGAACAATGGAAACTGGTTACTTTGTTTCTGGTATAATGTGATAAGTTTCCTGTTCTCCATGTAATCTCCAGGAATAAATCGAAAATACATGAGAAGAAAGAATAAAATAATCTTCTTGGAAATGTATTGCTGTTGCATTAATGTGTCTGAATATAACAGAATATTTAGGAGCCTTATAAATTAATGAAATGATCTTTATTTTGCAATGAATGTTGTGACCCCGCCTCTTTCCCAGGAAGGTTTCCATCTGGTCCGCTCAGGTTGTATATAATGAGGGCGGGCAGACAGCTGAGCTCAGTCTGTCTTTGTAGCAGAGAATCATCATGTCTGGTCGCGGTAAAGGAGGGAAGGGTCTGGGGAAAGGAGGCGCCAAGCGGCACAGGAAGGTGCTCCGGGACAACATCCAGGGCATCACCAAACCCGCCATCCGACGTTTGGCCCGCAGAGGGGGTGTCAAGCGCATCTCCGGACTCATCTACGAGGAGACCCGCGGAGTGCTGAAGGTTTTCCTGGAGAATGTCATCCGCGATGCCGTCACCTACACCGAGCACGCCAAGAGGAAGACCGTCACCGCCATGGATGTCGTCTATGCTCTCAAACGCCAGGGGCGCACTCTCTACGGATTCGGAGGATAATCCCACCGCTTACCCCACTTCATCACAACAAAGGCCCTTCTCAGGGCCACCCACCTTCTCACACAAAAGGGCTGATCATTCACAACTCCCAACACTCATTTCTACACATTTATTGTGTAACAATAGGAACTTCCGCTCTTTGTTTCACTAAGCAATGGAGTGCTGCGATGTCTAGCTGCCCATACACTCTGCGATCTGATTGTTCGATCTGCTTTACTTTTACCAAAGATAAGGAACAGAAAAAATATTAAATTTATTTGGTTGGGCAGTTAATGTATAGGAGATTGTAGAGTCAGCACTCAGTGATGGAGCCGATTTTCCGAGGTGGCTGCTGAGTGAGAATATATCGTTTATGTTGGAACTGAACCGAAGTCATTATTTCATGATTAAAATAATGGAGATCACTAATACTGAGATGATTATATAACAGATATAATATCTGTGAACATTCCGATTTTGATACAGGAAGAACAAATCTGTGCATCTGCTATATGTACAAATTCTAGATCCGAAAGAGGGGAGAGAAATTTGATCTTTAGTTACATATTTCTATACAGATGTGATTATGAAACGTGTTATACTTCCTATCCCATCCTACAGAAAGGTAGAGATCTATGAGAGAAGTCATCTCCCTATCATGTTCTGTATGTAGCAGTGGGGGAGGGGGATTCTGCATTCTGAGGACTTGGAATAAAAGAGAAGATATGGAAATGTTTTACATTATTCAATCATCTTCACATTCCATTTTCTATTCATCTTCTTAATAAAGCTTTGATATTTCCCGGATAAATGTCTCATCTGATGATCTCCGTGTCGGATTTGGCGGTATAATAGGGATGATTATTTGTAACGTTCTCAACATTTCAGGCGGCCAAATTTAAAAGTAGCAATTTGAAATCTGAGCCAATCAGAGCTGTGGGCGTTTCCTTAATCAGCCAGTAATGTCTGCTGAGGCGTCCCAAAGGAAATGTGTTCTGAGATAATTCTCCGTTTCCCCCCCAGAAAATACTTCTACTTTCCATTGATCTCTATAGGAAACGTTCCCTAGCAGGGCGGATTCTGTAGTCTGATGTATAAAATCAAACACTAAAACAATAATATTTTAACAAATGTTTGTATTCCTAAACTACCGCTAAAGGGACCGGTGATTGTTTCCTGGAAGAACATTATATCTGAAAAATTTGAATGTTTAGTCCATCACATTTGATATTTTTCTTTTTTAATAAAAATTCTGATGGATGTTTTTACTAATATGTGTTCCTTTTTCACTTGTGGATGTTTGGTATATAATGAATAATTTCTGATCTGTAGAAGAAATGTAGTAAAAGTAAAGTATGGAGGACAATGAGGAGGAGTCTCTGTAAGAAGACATTGTTATATAAATCTTTATAATAGGATAGAACTGGCAATGGCTGGAAGCACTGACATGTCTCATGATTGCCCACCCACATATATAGTTTCACATATTTTTACTTAGGAAATAAAGAGTTATACTGAGTAGAGCTCTGCTGTGATGTCTGTGGGTGGCTCTTAGAAGAGCCTTTGTGTGTTGTTGGGATGATGGGGAGATTACTTGGCGCTGGTGTACTTGGTGACGGCCTTGGTGCCCTCGGAGACGGCGTGCTTGGCCAGCTCTCCGGGCAGGAGGAGGCGGACAGCGGTCTGTATCTCCCGGGAGGTGATGGTGGAGCGCTTGTTGTAATGAGCCAGGCGGGAAGCTTCGCCGGCGATGCGCTCGAAGATGTCATTGACGAAGGAGTTCATGATGCTCATGGCCTTGGAGGAGATGCCGGTGTCGGGGTGGACCTGCTTGAGCACCTTGTAGACGTAGATGGCATAACTCTCCTTCCTGCTCTTCCTCCGCTTCTTGCCGTCCTTCTTCTGGCTCTTGGTCACGGCTTTCTTGGAACCCTTCTTGGGCGCCGGGGCGGACTTGGCTGGTTCAGGCATGATAAGGGTTAATGTGTTCTCTCCGTTGTGTGCAGTGACTGTGAGCTGGATCCGCCCTCATGTGCTGCTTTTATAGGCGTCCTATGCAAATCACTGCTCCTCCTCCTCACTCTTCTATTGGAGGGTTAAGTCATGTGATGGGGAGGGGGTGGAATGATTACCTTCCTCGTTTACCGATTGGTCTAGAAACAATTCAGATAACTATTGGGTGGCTTCAAATGTAACCAATCACAGAATGTGACGTCAGAGAAGTGACTGTATAAATAGAAGGAAGGGGCAGGAATTTAGTATCTTCGTCTGACGACTCTCTCATCTCACAATGTCTGGCCGCGGTAAACAAGGAGGAAAGGTTCGGGCAAAGGCCAAGACCCGATCATCCCGGGCTGGGCTGCAGTTCCCAGTCGGTCGTGTTCACCGTCTGCTCAGGAAGGGCAACTATGCCGAGCGGGTTGGGGCCGGAGCTCCCGTCTATCTGGCCGCAGTCCTCGAGTATCTCACCGCTGAAATCCTCGAGCTGGCCGGTAACGCCGCCCGCGACAACAAGAAGACCCGCATCATCCCCCGACACCTCCAGCTGGCTGTCCGCAACGACGAGGAGCTCAACAAGCTGCTCGGGGGCGTCACCATCGCCCAGGGAGGAGTCCTGCCCAACATCCAGGCCGTGCTGCTGCCCAAGAAGACCGAGAGCCACAAGGCCGCCAAAGCCAAGTAATCGCCAACAACTCCCCCTATCACCCCCTCACCAAACACAAAGGCTCTTCTAAGAGCCACCCACATACATCACAGCAGAGCTCTACTCTCATTTTAATAGTGTGCTAAATTGTTATTTTTTTTTAGCTAGGTGAAGATGTTTTAAATACTATAAACTCATAAGTTTTGGTGCGATTTTCTGGTCTAAATAAATTCTTATGTATTCGGAGTAGCACAGATCATAAATCTAGATGTGCGCCTTTACCTTCTCTCTCATCCTTATACTGCAGCACAATGGGCGATCATGAGACGTGTCAGTGCTTCCAGCCATTGCCAGTTCTATCCTATTATAAAGATTTGTAGAACAATGTCTTCTTACAGAGACTCCTCCTCATTGTCCTCCATACTTTACTTTTACTACATTTCTTTTACAGATCAGAAATTATTCATTATATACCAAACATCCCCACCTGAAACATCAACACAGATCAGTCAGAGCCTCCATCAGATTTTTTTTTTGCTTAAAAAAAAAATATATATATATATATCTATCTATATCAGATGTGATTGGTTAATCTTTCAAATTCCTCCCATAGAATCCTCTTCTTCCGGGAAACAATCACCGATCCTTTTAGCGGTAGTTTAGGAATAAAAAAAAAATCCTTCAATTTTATTGTTGTTTTAGGATTTCATTTTATACATCACAATACAGAATCCGCCCTGCTAGATAATGTTTCCTATGGAGATCAATGGAAAGTCTGCTGAACAAGTATTTTCTGGGGGGGAAACGGAGAATTATCTCAGAACACTTTTCCTTTTGGACGCCTCAGCAGACATTTCTGGCTGATTAAGGAAACGCCCACAGCTCTGATTGGCTCAGATTTCAAATTACTACTTTTAAATTTTCCCGCCTGAAATGTTGAGAACGTTACAAATAATCAGCCCTATTATACCGCCAAATCCGACGAGACATTTATCTGGGAAATATCATCAATGCTTTATTAAGAAGATGAATAGAAATGGAATGTGAAGATGATTGAATAATGTAAAACATTTCCATATGTTCTCTTTTATTCCAAGTCCTCGGAATGCAGAATCCCCTCCCCCACTGCTACATACAGAACATAATAGTGAGATGACTTCTCATAGATCTCTACCTTTCTATATGATGGGATAGGAAGTATTACACGTTTCATAGAAACCTTCATTAGAGATTGTTCCTGAAAATCAAATCTAAACTCTGACACCTTACTGATCACTAAGAAAAAACGTATTTATAAAGCCAGAAATTATTTCCGATTCAATAAAACATTTCCCGATGATCCTTCCTGGGCAGTTTATAGTAAAATTGTCCTTTAGTGGATCTCACAAAGCATTTCATCTTCACAATATTTCTAATGTCTCCTATTTCAACAATGGCGCGCACAGCTTTCCGGGCAGGTTCGGGTTAATCTGTCCCATGTGACCTCTGGCTGGGAAAGCCCCGCCCTACTGAATGCTGAATCTCACAACTCAGTCATTGGCTGATTAGAGCTCTAAGAAATGGTCCTATTAAACCTAAGAAGGCGTGGTCAGCACTAACCAATAAACGCGGAGCGTGGTCTGTATAAATAGACGCCGCACAGCCCGTGTTCTCACACTTCTGTTCCGTCTGGAGATTAGAAGCTTTTCGCCGCCATGGCAAGAACCAAGCAGACCGCTCGTAAGTCCACCGGAGGGAAAGCTCCCCGCAAGCAGCTGGCCACCAAAGCCGCCCGCAAGAGCGCCCCGGCCACCGGCGGAGTTAAGAAGCCTCACCGCTACAGGCCCGGCACCGTGGCTCTCCGGGAGATCCGCCGCTACCAGAAATCCACCGAGCTGCTCATCCGCAAGCTGCCCTTCCAGCGCCTCGTCCGAGAGATCGCCCAGGACTTCAAGACCGACCTGCGCTTCCAGAGCTCCGCCGTCATGGCTCTGCAGGAAGCCTCCGAGGCTTATCTCGTAGGACTCTTCGAGGACACCAATCTTTGCGCCATCCACGCCAAGAGGGTCACCATCATGCCCAAAGACATACAGCTGGCACGCCGCATCCGCGGAGAGAGGGCCTAAATACATTCTTATCTCCGCCATACTATCTCTACAAAGCACAAAGGCTCTTTTCAGAGCCACCACATCCTCTTCACAGAGAGCTCCATACTACCGCATCCCCGCTACTACATTTCTACACATCCCCCCCTCATCCCCGCTACTACATTTCTACACTTTCCCGGCCATCAGCTTCACTGCATTTCTCTGCGCTCCGATCCTCAGTGTGGAAGGAAATCTCATCGGTAACATTTCTAACCATTCACACTTCTCTATATCTTCCCTAATAGATACAATGGAGGAATATTTCATGGTGAGCGAAGCTCCTCTGTAACATTTCTAAACCGATCCCAGAGACATCATTCACATTTCTCATCTATAAAGAAGATCCTTTCTTTTACCGATTTATTGTCCCCTAAATACAATGGAACTGATCTGTAACCTTACTAACAATTACAGAGTAACAATTCACACTTCTATATAGATACAATGGAACAATATTTGGCAGTAAAACAAACGTTCCTATAAACAGGATCTTTACTTCTTCTCTCATCACTACCAGGAGATCAGAGAGAGGAAATCTGTTCTCCCCTCCCCCTCCTGAACACTCCCCAGGATCACCGATTTCTCAGCTCGGGTGTATAAATCCTACAACCAGGGCCGGTACAAGGGGTGGGCGGCAGGGTCGGCTGCCCTGGGCGTCGTTAGCATGGGAGGTGGAGGGGGCGCTGCCAAGAGTGTTTCTGTGGCTATTAGTTGAGAGGAGAGAGCGGGATGTACTCTCTCTCTCTCTTCTCGCCAGGCTTCACACTGACTCCTATCACTGTAGCGGTCGTCAGATCGGGACTTCGGCTTTTCCTTCTCATCTTCATATGTCAGAGCGGAGGAGGAGCGGAGGAGGAGCCTAGGAGAAGACATTTCCTAAACCTTTGCACGGACAGCTGGGCTAGCGGAGAGATGCGGCTTCAGAAGGGGAAGAAGATTGCGGCTCAGGAATGACACTGGATGTCAGATCGGGACTATACAGAGTTTGTTACCCGCCCCCTTTCCACATTTTTTGCTGGGAGGAGAGGGGATAACAAACTCTGTATAGTCCCGATCTGACATCCAGTGTCATTCCTGAGCCGCAATCTTCTCCCCTTCTGCAGCCGCATCTCTCCGTGCAAAGCTTGAGGAATTGTCTTCTCCTAGGCTCCTCCTCCGCTCTGACATATGAAGATGAGAAGGAGCCAGTCAGAAGAGGAGGATCACAGATTGATGTGCCGCGCTGTATCTGAGGTCTGGAGGAAAGGGTGAACTGTCTGCACCGGGGGCACAAATCTTATCCTGTCACCTCTCAAATTCCACCATCTCAGCACAATCCCCCCCCCCCCCCTCTCCCATATCGATCCCACCATGAAGTAATCATCTCCTCCCCACCCCTCCTAGTACAAATTCTCTTATTCCCCCCCCCCCCCCCCAGGACAATCCGCCCAAAAGTATTTGTACTAGGAGGGGTGGGGAGAAGATGATTACTTCTAGGTGGGATCGATATGGGGGGGGGGGGGGGAATGTGCTGGGATGGGGAATTTGAGAGATGACAAGATAAGATTTCTTCTAGCAGGGAAATTGGGGGGAGGGTGCTGGGGGGGGGGGTGAGGATTTGTGCCAGGAGGGGGGACTTGGGGATTGTCTTTGAAGAGATTATTGGGATGGGGTGGGGGGATTTGTGCCAGAACAGGAAGTCTTGGGGCTGTTAAAAAGGGGTATTTGGGGGGGGTTGTGCCAGTAGGAATGATGGGGGGATTTGTGCTAGGGGGAAATTAAGACTTGTTCTAGAAGGGGAACATTTGGGGGGTACTAGGAGGGTGATTTAGGGAGATGGGGGGGGAGGATTTGTGCCAGGAGGGGGGGACTTATGCGGTGGGGTTGGGGGAAGAGGATTTGTGCCAGGAGGGGGGATATGTGCTGGGTAGATGGGGGAAGAGGGTTTGTGCTAGGAGGGGGGATTTGTGCTGCTGGGATGGGGGGGGGGGGAGGATTTGTGCCAGGAGGGGGGATTTTTGCTGTGTGGATGGAGGGAAGAGAATTTGTGCCAGGAGGGATATTTGTGCTGTGGGAAGGGGGGGGCAGAGGATTTGTGCCAGGAGGGGGTATTTTTGCTGTGGGGATGGAGGGAAGAGGATTTGTGCCAGGAGGGGGGATTTGTGCTGGGGGGGATTTGGGCTAAGAGGGTATTTGGGGGGTTTGGCTAGAAGAGGTGATGGGGTATTTGTGCCAGGATGGGGAGTTTTTGGGCTGTTAGAAATGGGAAAGGGGGGGATTTATGCTAGTAGGGATGATTGGGGGTATTTGTGCTAGAGGGGAAATTTGGGGGGTAGGATTTGTGCTAGGAGGGGGAATTTGGTGGGATGTGCTAGGAGGAGGAATTTGGGGGGTTTGTGCTGGGGGGATGGGGGAAGAGGATTTGTGCTAAGAGGGGGGATTTGTGCTAGGATGGGGGATTTGGTGGGATGGGCTAGGAGGAGGAATTTGGGGGGTTTGTGCTGGGGGGATGGGGAAGAGGATTTGTGCTAGGAGGGGGGATTCGTGCAAGAAGGGAAAACATTTTTTTTGGAGGGGGGGGGGGGATTTGGGGGAGAGGATTTGTGCTAGTAGGAAAATTGATGGGTATTTGTGTTAGGAGGGGACATTTGGGGGAGGAGAAGATTTGTGCTGGGAGGGGGGATTTGGAGAGGGGAGAATTTGTGTTTGGAGGGGAAATTTGAGGGGTGAGAATGTGCGCTAACAGAGCTTTTTTGAGTAGTGATAGTTGTGCTAGCAGGGAACATTTGGGAAGAGAGAGGCTTTGAGCTTAGAGAGGATGGGGGGAAAGATTTGTGCAGGGAGGGGGATTTCAGCAGGGAGAGATGTGTACTGGGAGGAGGGAGGATATTTGTTTGTGGAAATATTTGGCTTGGAAAGGGAATATCTTCTTAGGGCTAAGTGTGCCAATTAGTGCTCAATTCTCTTTTTTATATTGCTAAAACATTATGTTCCTACATCTTGGGGGGGCGCAGTTTGGTGTCTTCGCCCTGGGCGCTGGATGGCCTTGTCCCGGCTCTGCCTACAACTCACTGCTAATAAATCTCACACTCACTCCTCATTCTTCTGCTTCCTCTCCCCGATCTATCACAGGAATCTCTCCTCTGATGTTCTCCAACTTTCTACAATCTTCCCTTTCACACACAGGGGGAGGGGACACAGCTGCACATTCCTAAACTTCTCACCAGCAGAGCTTACACTCTTTATTATGCTCTTCTCATTCATTATCTACACAACACAATTATTGGCACCCTGGAGAGAATTGGACATTTCTCATTCCAATCGATCGTTCTCAGCCGATCAGCACACAGCGATATGTACAGTGAGTGTGCACAGCACCATTCCCTATCTGTCTTTGCAAACTTCGCGGCGATGAGATTTCGGCGGGCAAATTCAAATTTCCCCGATCGGCCTGTGTCAGCCAATAAGAACGTTTATAGCATCACACGGTGAACTTTGTAAAAGTGGAGCCGAGAGATGGAATTTCTATCCGAACGGAACATCGGCGCTGCTAAACCGATTTCTATTTTTTAGGGGAAATGTATCCCCTCCCCCTCTCGGAGATCTCACACATAGTGTGCGGGAATTGTGTCTGGTGGGGTTCCTAAAGATCCTTTATATCAGGAGGGATCTCCGATCTCTTCCAGTGATTTCTCCTATAAAATGTAGATTATGAGATGATCTGCAAGGGATAAATGTACAATGTGTGATGGGGAACATCTGAGCTCCTCTATACTATGCAAAGTCTATCCTGCCCCTGTTAGGAGGAGATGGAGGTAGGTAGGTGTGGCTCTGATAGGAGATGGGTGTAGGTGTGTGTAGCTCTGTCAGGATTAGATGGGTGTAGGTAGGTGTGGCTCTTATAGGATGAGATGGGTGTGTGTAGCTAGGTGTAGCTCTGTTAGGAGGAGGTGGGTGTAGGTAGGTAGGTGTGGCTATTTTAGGAGGAGGTGGGTGTAGCTCTGTCAGGATTAGATGGGTGTAGGTAGGTGTGGCTCTGTTAGGAGGAGATGGGTGTAGGTAGGTAGGTGTAGGTAGATAGGTGTACTTCTGTTAGGAGGAGGTGGGTGTAGGTAGGTAGGTGTGGCTATTTTAGGAGGAGGTGGGTGTAGCTCTGTCAGGATTAGATGGGTGTAGGTAGGTGTGGCTCTGTTAGGAGGAGATGGGTGTAGGTAGGTGTGGCTCTGTTAGGAGGAGATGGGTGTAGGTAGATAGGTGTACTTCTGTTAGGAGGGGGTGGGTGTAGGTAGGTATGTGTGGCTCTGTTAGGAGGAGGTGGGTGGCTCTGAGAAGAGCCTTTGGGGGGTGTAGATGGAGATCTTTGACTGCTTGGATTTATTTCTTCTTCGGAGCGGCCTTCTTGGGCTTGGCTGCTGTCTTGGCTTTGGCCGCCTTCTTAGCCGGACTCTTGGCGGCTTTTTTCGGTTTGGCTGCAGCTTTGGGCTTCTTGGGGCTCTTTGTCACCTTCTTGGCAGCTGCAGCCTTGTTCGGTTTCTTGGGGCTCTTGATCGCTTTGCTGGCCGCCTTCTTCTTAGGGGACTTAGCCGGCTTCTTGGGTGATTTGGCCGCCGGTTTCTTAGGGGACTTGGCCGGCTTCTTAGCAGCAGCCAATGGCTTCTTGGCGGTTTTCTTGGCCTTGTCGCCCTCTTGCTGCTTCTTGTTGATCTTGAAGGATCCGGAGGCTCCATGTCCTTTCACCTGGACGAGGTTCCCCTTGGTCACCAGCGCCCTGACGGCGCTCTTCAGACGGCTGTTGTTCTTCTCCACATCGTATCCTCCGGCGGCCAGGAGCTTCTTGAGGGCGGCCAGGGAGACCCCGCTGCGCTCCTTGGAAGCGGCCACGGCTGTGACGATGAGATCGGACACGCTGGGACCGGACGGCTTCTTGCTGCCTTTCTTGGCTCCTCCGGCTGCAGCCTTCTTAGCCGGCTTCTTCTTGGCGGCGGGCTCCGCTGGAGGAGCGGCGGCTGGGGCGCTCTCAGTCTCGGTCATTATTCTCAGCGAGTTTCTAAATTAGATAATAGAAATATAATGCTCGAATGGCGCTCTGTCTTATATACAGACGTTCCGCGCCGCTATTGGCTGATATAGAACTTGCCTTCTGCACTGCTATTGGTTACACTTTAGACACGCCCACTGACTGTCATTCCACTGTTGGAGAATCTTCTCTCTCTTCTTGTGTTTCCCTGCAGAGAGAAAAACGATTTTAATATGAAATGGAAGGATGGCCGATCTTTATCGGGGACCCGATCTGCTCACTGGACTGTCACTTATCGATCTCTCACTTACCGCTCTCATGATCTGCTCAGGAGGCTGAACACAGAGGCTGCAAACACCTCCAACCTCCTGAGTGTGTGTCCCATTCCTCCTCCTACCTGCTTTTCTACACACATTCCCATCAGAAAACAATCTTCTCACATCTCCAACTACAATCATCTTCACATAACATGAGTGAAGAGTGAAGATCAGGAAACATTTCCCTCCAATACACAAATCTGCTCGTCTATAGCTGAGTAGAAGGAGCCTGGAACAAAAACATCAGCCGGGGACATCAGATCCTTGTGTGATGTGATGGGAGAGATTGTTAGAGATACAAAGGTGTCAGATGATGGGAACATGTCATATTTAATATACTTTGTATCACATTCTGCTCATCATCACACATATATTGTCATCTGAATATTCTGAGTAATGTTATTGCCACATATTACTACACAGCTATATAGACTACTCAGGTAGAATGTTTCCTTGTATCTAGAATCAGAGGTAAAATCTACACATTCCTTCACACGGGGCAAAAAGAGGATGTCAGTAAGGCAGAGGTTGGTGTCAATCATCTTTTTATTATTATTATATTTTTTCCATTTTTTTTTTAATATATAAGATAAGGGAGGGTTATAATAAACCCCATGTAAAATGTATTTTTACCATCTTTGGTCCGATAACCAATCAGAGAGTGAGAAGAAATCCCTCCAAAGTGAGGGGATCCCTGATTCACACCAGAACTAGTGTCCACAGTGAAAGAATTCCACTCTACTGGGTGGGGACTACATTTGGTATTTTCTTTTACTTTCAAAGCTCAATGAAAATTGTAACAGGACAGATAGAGAATATCCCCAATGGGGACACAAACAGCAATAAAAACCTGTCAGGGGGTTCTATCCCTCTCCACTATGTGTCTTTATCTTTAGTGATCTATTTTTTTTTTATATATTATTATTATTTCTTGAATTCTGTATTTGATTTTCTTAAAGATCTAAAGAAAACAACAAAGGAAATGAGAAGATGCATTCTCAAAGTATTGCATGTATACAAAGTGGATTGCTCAGATAGCAAACACATATACAATACAAAAAGTAGAGTTATGTAAGCCACTGGTCTGTATATATGATGGCTATTAGGCAAAACAAATTGAAGGGTAACAATGCAGAACCTATATTAATTTTTATTTTGAGTTCAAATAATAATTGGAACCCGCAGGCAATCACACATGTAGATCTATTATGCAGTATTGGTAGGTGCATAGTGCTGATTTCTCAACCTTTTCAACACAGAGGAACCATTGAAATAAATTTCTGGTGTTGGGGAACCCCTGCTAAAAATTAAAAATCTACAACTTATGTGACACATTAGTGTGACAGTCAGTGGGAAGAATTCTCCTTATTCTTGTCATTGTTGGGAAGAATTACCCCCTTACAGATAGCTAAAAGGAATAATGGTGTCATTGGGAACATATCGGAGAGGCAGAAAATGCCCATTGCTTAAGGAACCCCTAGCAACCTCAGAAGGAACCCTAATTGGTCAGTCTAGATTTGTATTTCTGGGGTCTTTGAGACACAGATCCCAGTCTTTGTCGAATTTTTCTGTGGTAAGTATGGCTTTGGAGAAAAAATATTACATTTTAAGATGGTTGATTATTATTATGGTCACGTCTTGGAGGGACGGAGGCTGCAGACATTTTCATTATCTAGCTTTTGCCATTTGTGCAGCAATGAGAATGACTGGGCATTCCCCCCATATGTGGAAACGAGTTCCTGGGAGATCACACTTTCTCTAGCACAAATTAAAGGTGTTGGGCTAATAATAACAAGTCTGGTAGGGGTATAGTACCACTGCTGAAAGAGTGTTTGTAGGGGTTCCCAATGTGTGGTACAATGGGAGAGCAGTTCAGGTAACAATAATGCCTTGTACCATTGGCACGGTGGTGGGGCAGAGGGTACATGCGCAGACCGTTACAATTTTCGGTTCTGGATAGATTCCCCTAATGGTTGTGAGAAGAGATCATAGATGTATGAGATGCCTTAGAGTAGTTTATCGTCCAATTTATAGGAAATTTAACAGAAGGTAAAGGATCTTTTCCTGTGTAACCCAATGTGTTTTAGTAAGCAAAGATCTGATCCTGAATTAAACATTGAATGTTCTGGAAGAAAGGCCGTATTTGGCTTGGAAGTTTGCAAAAGTCATTACGTTTGATGAAGGTAAGAGATTTCATATAGTGTGGATACCGGCTTCTATCGTGAGCTGTAGCTGTAGATCTGGAAGTATAAGTGCATTGATTTTGATTGGCAAGTAGGGCAGGATAGTATGAGGTAATCCCTTCAACATCTGAGGGATCGCTGTCCAAACTCTCTGGGAGGCTGTTATTGTATCTAACGGGAAATGTTTAGGTGTTGGGGCTACAAGTAAAGCATCAAGGTATGATTTTAGATATTTGTTCAGTTTAGATTTTAGATATTTGGTCAGTCATAACATCTTTCACGTTTTACAAAAGAAATGATCTAACTTTACTGTTTTCTTATTTTTGAAAACAAATGTATTAAAAAAAAAAAACACATGTTTGTAAGATTTTTGCGCTAATACGGTGTGCCATAAAGTTTTGCAACAATCTTCATTTTATATTCTAGGGTCTCTGCTTAAAAAAAAAAAAGTTGCTTGGGGGTTCTAAGTAATTTTATAGCAAAAATACTGATTTTAACTTGTAAGCAAAAAATGTCAGAAATAGTAGTTAATACTATTTAGCTTTTTAAATCCCTAAATATTAAAATTAAATTATAAAATCTTTCAGAAACTGGGGAATAATTGGAAAACAATGGTCATGTGTAAATTCACCTATAAATGTGTAGATATTAGTAATTGTGTTAAACATGTCCAATGACGTAGGAACAATTTCCTACTTCTATCTTCTATAAAGGACTGTGTGCTGTCCGAGGTGATATTGTGATCAGATTTGTATGTAGCTGATACTTTGTACATATTTTGTGTCTTTTACCTATCAGGCAGCTTATGGCTTTATCTATGGACATCGATCTGCTGTTGATGATGGAAATAGATACAAATAGACAAAGATTTGGCTGGGCTGATTGAATACATACAATGTTTCATTTTTCTTGCTTCTCCCCCCATTGTGTTGTGGAATAAAAGCTACTCGGTCTTCTCAACGTGTGATTTGAGATAAAGTAACAATGTAAGGCGGGAGATTGTGGAGGATGTTTTATTGTAAGAATGTGTGAGTGCGGCATATACATGTTTAGGAGATCTGATTGTAGATTTCCTTATCTAAGATTGTGATCCGGGTGAGGGGACAATGTGCTATATATTTATTTATTTTATATTTATGTATATCGTATTCAATGTGAAGGAAGGATGTGATCTCCTTACGGGGACTGGCTGTCATTTCCATCCACCCTTTCATCTCCAGAAGATATTCAGCAGAATTAGAGATCATTGAATATTAAATACCAAACAAACATCCCCCATCTAAAAAGGAACACAGATCTCAGATCCCCCTTCACACTCCTTGGAAGGAAAATACATTTTATTAACGGAAGAAAACACCCAGAACTGTGATTGGTGCCATTTTCACATTCTATAATTCAAATTTCCCGCCGGAATTCTATGGAACGTTTCAATTATCTCAGATAGAATAAGCAGACACTAAAATCTGAATTATAATGCGGATCCGGATCACAATCTTAGGTGTACAGATATACAATCAGATCTCCTAAACATGTATGTCCGACTCCTTAGATAGAAGTGGGTGGCTCTGAGAAGATCCGTTGGGTTTGGGAATAGAAAATAATTGATTCGGATTATTTGGTGTATTTGTGGCAGGAATCTTCGAGGATTTTACCGGTTTTGAGGAAATATTTGGAACCTGAAAAGCGACACAAGGGATGTGATTTGGAGGAAGATGAGCAGATCTATGAATAGAACTTCTACAATGTCGGGTTTAGCGGGATAATGCGGCTGAATCTTCCTATTGGCCAGTAGAATTATGGCGGGAGATTTAAAAGAAGCAACTCTGATCCATCATAGGCGTCGTCTATTAATAGCCAAGAGAGTAAATAATGTCCTGAACTATGAATTATAATGTGATGTGACATTGGAGGTCTATGTAGGAGGGATGGATTTGGTTGTAGGAGTTTAGCGGTGAGTAGACGATCAGCATAGATAGATTGGAAGTAAAAGAGATGAGAGCATGAAGTTCTGTGATCACATTTCCCCTCATTACTACTCGTCTGTTTCACAAGTCTGAGTGTGATAAGAAGACAAAGTGTTTGCCTGTAAAGTGCATTTTATTAATACAATTTATCACAATAAAATATTACTTAATAAAGAAAATAAATTAAACCCAGTTATGTCCGGCTCTTGAGTGGGAAACTAATAATAATGATATTTAGTAGAGAAGTACTGTAGATCGATCAGACTGGGAGGGGAATGGATCGAACCTTCCTTCTATTCCCATTCTGATTGCAGATTTATTGCGGAGATCATCTCCACTTTCTGCCTCTATACATTCCCTATTCATCGCCTTGTACTGCACACACCTAACTGTTCTACCACGAATCACCACAAGGTGGCAGAGCTGAATAAACACTTATGCCGCACTCACACATTCTTACAATAAAACAAGCAAGAAAAACGAAACATTGTATCTATTCCATCAGCCCAGCCGAATCTTTGTCTATTTGTATCTATTTCCATCATCAACAGCAGATTGATGTCCATAGATAAAGCCATAAGCTGCCTGATAGGTAAATGACACAAAATATGTACAAAGTATCAGCTACATAAAAATCTGATCACAATATCACCTCGGACAGCACACATTCCTTTATAGAAGTTGGAAGTAGAAAATGTTTCCTTTGTCATTGGACATGTGTAGCACCTTTACTAATATCTACACATTTTTTTTATTTTTTTATATCTGTTTTTTTTTTTTTTTTTTGGGGAGATTAGTTAAAAACAATCTAAGAGCCCTGGGGCCATCATTAAAAAAAAAAAATCAAAGATTTCTGAGCTTGATATATATATATATATATATATATATATATTTTTTTTTTTTTTACAGAATTCTGAGTTATTAATACAATAGTCTCTATTAGGATGATTTGAGAACCAATGAAGAACGATGCAGTACCACCCACAGACCATCTTTCTGCAGACATACATATCTTCTGCTCTGTAAGATTTGTAAATCTATCCTAGTTACAGTATAGGGAAGCAGGGCAGTGCTGGGTTCTGTAGTGTTCCTTGTACAGGTGTCAAACAGGCGGCGCTCCAGCTGTTACGGAACTACAAGTCCCATGATGAGGATTTGCGAGGCTGACAGTTACAAGCATGACTCCCACAGGCAGAGGCATGATCGGACTTGTAGTTCCGCAACAGCTGCAGGGCCACCAGTTTGACACCCACAGCACTGTATTAAAAACTTCTCATTTTGCTGTCATCCTCCTGCTCTGCCATCTGCTCCATCATAAAGAGCCATGCTGAAAACATGTGTGTCTATGGTCATAACAGATCAATCATAACAGTTACTTGTCTGGACTAATACAGCTTTGTTACAGGCACTTAGCTCCATATATGGTCTGGACACTTTTGGTGTGATTTGAGGACTGCTGGCCTGGTGTGAATATGGCACACTGATGTGATGTGGGCACCTCCAATCAGATATGGTCACTTCTGTTGTCATACAGGTACCTCTGCTGTGACATGGCCCATGTCACAGCAGAGGTACCTGTACAACAACAGAAGTGACCATATCTGATTGGAGGTGCCCACTAGAGATGGCCTTGCGGTTCTCCCGGCGGTCGGTTTGCGGCAAATTTTGCTTGTTCGCTACCCGCCAATTTTGTGAACACATGGCGTTGGTCGTGGCGGTCATATTCGTTTACATTGGGGACAATTTTGACCCATGACACAGCCGTCAGGTGGAACGGGACAGCCAATTGAAACATTTCAGCACATGTACATGCCTCCTATCCTATAAATAGACCAGAGCAGGCGGCCATTTTACATTCTGCTTTTTGTCAGTGTAGGGAGAGGTCTGCTGTATGCATCAGGGAGAAATTGCAAGGGAAAAATAGCTCTGTTAAGATCCACAAAAGTCATTTTCAGGGCTGGTATGTTGGTATAGGTCTACTACAGTCTCTTTTGAGTTTAGGGACAGGTATCCAGTCTGTGCTTTAGGGGCAGTTAGAGATTGGCAGCAGTCACACAAATCGCTCTGTTAATGTCCACAAAAGTCATTTAAAGGGCTGCAATTTTAAGCATTTTATAGTGGATTAGTAGTATTATTGTGCACTGTGCAGCATTGTGACAGGTGTGGTGACTGAGCGTTGCTGCAGCAATACTACAAACAGTGACAAAAGCACTTTTAATGTATTATAACTGGTGTGATAGACCAATTGCTCCCCCCCCCCATACCACATATTGAAGTGGGGTGTTATCTGAGTATACTTTTACAAGTGTGTTTGTGTCCTGCAACAATATTGCCTCTTTTGCTGCATTCAATCTGATATACACAGTGCCAAACTCCCTGGCCAATTTTTTGAACAACTGGTGTGATAGACCAGTGGCCCCCAATACCACATATTGAAGTGGGGTGTTATTTAACAGTATACTTTTCTAAGAGTGTATTTTAGTCCTGCAAACATTTGGCCTCTGTTGCTGTGTAAACTGTGCTACACACAGTGACAACAGTTACTGGCCAATTATTTGTAGAACTGGTGTGATAAAACTGTGGCCCCCCAATACCACAGATTCAAGTGAGGTGTTCTATACCTTTTTCCAGATATACTGCAATTCTCTAGAGACTTTTGTCACAGGGTAATTAAAAAACATGACAGGCAGAGGAAGAGGCAGACACTTATGCAGGGGTGGTAGGGGTAGGGCAGGAGCAGTAGGCCGGAGCCAAAGTGTGAAGTTTCAGAAGGCACATTAGATTACGTTAAAGGATGCACCAGACGTGGTTGAGTGGCTCACTCAGCCTTCCTCTTCTGCACCCAACTAATCCTCTCTATCTGCACCCTCTTCACTCTCTGCTTTGTGCACCTCCAAAGACACCACCACAAACACCACCACCACCACCACATAGCCTCCGCTTGAGTCTCTGGAATTATTTTCCGATTCCATCACAAGACATTTGCGATGTGCCGACATTGTTGGTATTGGATCAGTAAGAGAAGGTAGCTACAGCCGTCACTCAGCAGTCTGACGACAGTACCCAGATCAACCCAAGGAGGTTGGTCCCCGCTGTTTCTGCCTACTCTGAGATCTTGATTGTTAGTGGTGGGGAAGGTGATGTGGATGATGATGTGTCTATGGACGTCACGTTGGGTGGCCACAAGAGAGGAAGAGGCAGTGAGTTCAGAGGGAGAGACGGACCAGTATATAGGGAGGAGAGGCAGGCAGAACTTGCATTGCACAAGAGGTACAAAGCAGACTGCACATGTATCAGGAGGGAGCCATCAACCATGTACAGTCACATATGGCCCTCCCAGGACGCCGGCACATGGCTCCGCAGTGTGGGCTTTTTTTAATGTGTCTGTTGCTGACAACAGTGTTGCCATCTGCAGCCTTTGCAGTCAACGCATAAGTCGCGGTAAGCCCAACACTCACCTAAGGATGACCGCCTTAAGAAGGCACCTGAACTCCCATCACCGAGCCCAGTGGGAGCAATACCGTCAGAACCCACAAAGCCACACTCCAAGCTCTCACCATTTAGCCTCTTCTCCTTCGTCCTCCACTCCACCTTCCATGATGCTGTCGTCACTTTGTTCTGGAAAAAGGCAGGCTTCTGTGGCCCAAATGTTGGAGCATAAAAAAATGATGACGCTGGATAACCCTCTTGCCCAAAGTTTGACTGCTGGCTTGTCAGGACTGATAGCCCGCCAACTACTGCCATATCAACTGGTGGACTCTGAGACCTTTCACAAATTTGTGGCCATTGGAACACCGCAATGGAAGGTCCCAGGCAGGAAATATTTCTTGCAGAAGGGCATTCCAGAGCTGTATGGCCATGTTCAGCGGCAAGTGAATATATCTCTGGCACAAAGTGTTGGTGCCAAGATACATCTGACCACAGACACATGGTCTAGCAAACACGGGCAGGGAAGGTATGTCACTTTTACTGCCCACTGGGTGAACCTTCTGACGGCCGTCAAGCATGTAACCTGTGTAGATTTGGTTGTACAGCTACGGATTGCATGCAGGCCTGCCTCTTCTTCTCCTCCTCCTCCATCCTCCCTCTCCTCCTTTTCCGCTGCTACCGTCTCTTCCGCTGCGCCGCCCGAGATCCCCAGAACCTATTCCACATGCCAGGTGAGACGTTGCCATGCTGTGCTGCGTCTGTTGTGCCTGTAAGCCAAGAGCCACACTGGTCCTGCACTCCTTTCAGCTGTGCGTTCACAGGCAGATCAGTGGCTGACACCGCCGAACTTGACAGTTGGTAAAGTTGTGTGCGACAACGGTGCCAATCTGCTGAGCGCGCCGAAACAGGGCAAAATAACACAGGTAGTATGAAGGGGGAAGGGAAGGGGAATGCCGCTCAGGTGTGCGTCCAAAATGGTGCTGGCTGGATCCGCCATCCGGAGAACATGCATAAGGAATTGTGGAGCCGCACACAAGCAGGTGAAATCAAAGGACTGTCTTTATTCTTCAAAATCATCCAGGACAAACAGACGGTGTGAGGAACAGAATATGTCCAAGGTAGACGCGTTTCACGGCTCGAATGGCCGCTTACTCATTACTACGGTGTGGGATAGCGGAAATCGGTCAATATTTGAAGACAAATGAACCAGGAAATTGATGATTGCGAGTCCTCGCAACTGTGTATCATTATCTAATCACATGAAGCATCCGATTATTCCGCGATCCAACACCGGGACATGTCAAAACACATATGAAACAACTTAACAATTGTGTGAAAACAGTGATTAAAAACGATACATTCAAAGAAGATCTACAAATGAATGTAATTTGTAAAAACAATAATAACAAAGTTGGCGCAAAAGAATAAGATATACACATGCCGATTTAGTATGAGAAACAATATACACAATTTAGATGCAAATAAAAAAGCAGCAAATAGTATCACATAGAACTACAAATGATCCTGTGTATTTCATTACTGTGTGGTTTCTTAATAGTACAATATGAGGACTAAGGAAAAACAGAATATAAAATGTAAATGAACTATACTTATATGTGTACACATATATGTATAGTATAGTATTGTCTCTATATACAAGTGCCATATAAATTTCCCAGGAGGGATAAAAAATAATGAAATCTAAAATGTAAATCAAATATGTGTGTGAAAACATATATGAAATGTTGATAATAATGTGGTAATAGTGAACGAATGTGAATATGCCTGTGTGCTGGAATGATGTTAAAAAATAATGGATATATGTGTGATGGATATCAGTGAAAAAAGACCAAAGTGGTGAACAAAAATAAAAGTAAAAGTGAAAAAAGTGTAAATAAAAATGTGAAGGCTATGTAGAAAAAATGTGTTTGTGGAAAATGTAAAGAAAATTAAATTAAATTTAGGTGAATATAAATGGTGTATGATAAGAAAATGAATGCGTGAAGGAGTGTCTGAAAATATGTTGTTGTAAATAACTACATTTTCCTTGAAGACATCATATAAATATGACTATATCAAAATCCGAATGTCTGTAAGTATAATTATAAACTTAATAAACGAAAAATAACAATATGCAGACATAGGATTTGAGAACATTGTTGAGACATGCTAAAACGCATTGAAGCATATATCGGCATGTGTATCGTCTAAATGCGCGATGTGTGCATTATCGTTAGGATGAAGTCCCAAAAGAGCAAATGAAAAATAATAATAAAGTAATAAAAGATCCCCCCAATATTGACCAGGAATATTGCTGATATTTAATGAATATCTATTTACTTACTATGGGTAATCTATGTAAAAGACTGGGAAAATGTCCCCTAGCCCAAATATGGTCAATGGGGTAGATAATAATAGGGATCAACAAATCTAAGAAAAAAGATCATTACAATTAGTCAATTGGGAAAGAATCCAAAACGAAATAGCAAGAAGTGCCCTCATTCAAAATAGTCGGAACGAGACATGTAAATCTTCTTTGAATGTATCGTTTTTAATCACTGTTTTCACACAATTGTTAAGTTGTTTCATATGTGTTTTGACATGTCCCGGTGTTGGATCGCGGAATAATCGGATGCTTCATGTGATTAGATAATGATACACAGTTGCGAGGACTCGCAATCATCAATTTCCTGGTTCATTTGTCTTCAAATATTGACCGATTTCCGCTATCCCACACCGTGGTAATGAGTAAGCAGCCATTCGAGCCGTGAAATGCGTCTACCTTGGACATATTCTGTTCCTCACACCGTCTGTTTGTCCTGGATGATTTTGAAGAATAAAGACACTCCTTTGATTTCACCTGCTTGTGTGCGGCTCCACAATTCCTTATGCATGTTCTCCGGATGGCGGATCCAGCCAGCACCATTTTGGATGCACACCTGAGCGGCATTCCCCTTCCCTTCCCCCTTCATACTTGATGATCTCTGTGATTCAAGCCCAGCTCGGTGAGTCCACCTTCACTACTTCATTATTTCTTCATACCCAAGGACTTTATATAAGGACTTTAAACAGACGGTGTTTCATTCCATACACGGAACAGATATGGAGGTACCCTCAACTAGTCGGACGCTCAGACTATTGAGCAATAATCCGCTCAGACAGGATGCTCAGGCAACATTGAAAAAAGCAAAAGATGATTCTTCACCACTGATTAAAACCACTTTCCACAAATTAGAAAAACTCATGACCAAAGAAGTTAAAGCTTACTGGGAGAAGACAACATTAAATGAATATATCGAGGTCAGCAGAATCCCAAGAGGCCTTCGCATTAAAAAATTCCCTACGTTCGAATTATACAATGAGGACCTAAAGTTACAATGGACAGATACACTTTCCAAATGTTCTTTTGACCTCATGAGATTGATTGTTGAATCTAAGAGTTTGGAATTGGACAAACTACAGAAGGACATCTCTTCATTGCAACTGGAACTCTCATCATTCAAAGACTCTCCTTTGTTTGTCGATCTTGATCATAATCTCAATGAAAAAATTGATAAATTAGAAATGGACATCAAAAAAGGAAAACAAGACTAACTACCAAGGCAGCAAAAAGCTTACAGTGGCAGAATGCTCGCATCCTGGCTACGCAGGATAAAATTGGACCTAGGCTAGCGTCTAAATTGACACCAAAATACAGGATTGTTTCTATGCCCAAAATTAAGGCTATGTCCGGGGAGCTTACGAGGAACCCTTCCTCAATTATGGCTGCTTTCCAATCCTTTTATTCTACCCTTTATGCTGACTCTAACCCTTCTCGGGAACAAAATATTGAGTCCTTTCTAAGTCAGGTCCCCCTCCCACAACTTACCAATAAATCACGCTGTCTTCTAGAGGAGCCCTTTTCTGAACAAGAAATCCTTGTCGCGATTAAAGCTCTACGCACCAACTCAACACCGGGCCCCGACGGCTTCTCCAACCTTTATTACAAGTCTTACGCTGACACACTCGCCCCTTATCTGGCCAGATTTTTTAATTCCCTTAGAGGGACGGAACCTCTGGACCACTCCATGAATGCGGCTTTTATATCGGTCATACCGAAACCGGGTAAGGACCACTCAGACATTGGCAATTACAGGCCCATTTCTCTTATTAATAACGACCTCAAGCTCCTAACGAAAATATTGGCCACTCGCCTTTCCAGCTTCATTCATTCTTATATACACAAGGATCAGGTTGGCTTCATCCCAGGCCGACAAGGAACCGACCAAATCCGAAGAGTGATTGATGTGGTCACTCTCCTACGCTCGGGCTGGGATGGAGCGCCTTCCCAAGAGGGCTTCCTTCTATCTTTAGACCTGCACAAGGCCTTTGATTCGCTCTCTTGGCCGTTTCTCTTCTCCACGTTGGAGAGATGGGGCTTTGGCCCCTGCTTTTTGGCCATTCTTCGGGCTCTCTATTCCCACCCCTCAGCCCAAGTCCGATTGCAAGGGTATTACTCTGAGTCCTTCTCTATTCACAGGGGTACACGGCAAGGATGTCCTCTCTCACCCCTCATTTTTGCCATTGCTCTGGAATCCCTGGCTATAGCTATTCGTCACCATCCCGATATACGTGGTATACAATGCGGTGACACAATACATAAATGCGCATTATTCGCGGATGACATTATGTTATTTGTCACCTCCCCCTTAATCTCGCTCCCAAACATCGTATCACTCCTTCATGACTTCGGAGCAGTCTCGGGCCTGAGAGTAAATATGAGCAAATCCCTGGCTCTGAATATAAACCTCCCACTTTCCTTGGTCTCTCGCCTTAAAGATCACTTCCCTTTTTCCTGGCACTCTGACTCCATCCCATATTTGGGAGTGCAAATTACGGCCTCAATATCTGATCTGTACTCAGCCAACTACCCTCCGCTTTTTAACAAGTTGAAGAAGGATTTAGAGGAATGGTCGAAATATAATATTTCATGGTTGTGGAGAATCAATGCGGTCAAGATGACCCTTCTTCCGCGACTCTTGTATCTATTTAGAGCACTCCCTATCCCGATTATTAAGACACAACTTAAATCACTTCAGTCGAGCTATATCAGATTTATTTGGGGCGGGAAGGGCCATAGAATCAACAAAACTACACTTATTAGATCACGTAAACATGGGGGCCTCGGGGTCCCGGACATTTGGAAGTACTACTTAGCAGCCCAATTGACGCAATTTTCTATCATATATATTAAAGGCGAAAAACCTGATTGGTATTACATGGAAAGACAGGCTGTCCCTCTCCATACTATGGATTTTCTGCTTTGGAATCCTCCTGCCTCTCGTCCCCCTATCCTGGCTCCCACGCTCTCACACTCATTTGCTCTGTGCGACCTTATTCATAGATCCAGTAAGATTGCCTCGCCTTGGGGTCCTCTTAAACATATATTTCACAATCCTGATTTCCCTCCTGGAATTGACATCAAGGCTTTCAAATGGTGGACGGATAAGGGCCTGTATAGAATTGGACACTATTTTGATGCAAGGGGTCCACTCTCCTACTCACATTGCATAGCTACACTAAAAATGCCACCTGCAGAGAGATTTCGCTTCTCTCAGATCTCACATTTTTTACGCACACTCCAGAGAGGGTCGTCGTGCCCCCTTTCGGTAACCCCCTACGAGCAATGGTGCTCCAAAATTCAGGACGTCAGGGGTGGAATATCCCTCGTTTATGCCTCCCTGGTAGCTCCTGAAGATAAAACTTCTTATATGCTGGGATGGGAACAGGACCTGACTGCAGACTGGGACCTCGATATATGGCATGCCTGCGCCCGCGGATCCACAATGTGGGCCTCGTGGAGGCTAATGTTAAAGTACTGATGCGATGGTACATGGTACCTTCTCGCTTGGCAACAATTTTCCCTAACTCTTCTCCGGTCTGCTTCAGGGGCTGCGACCTTCTGGGTAGCCACATACACATTTTTTGGGAATGCCCCAAAATTCGTAATTTTTGGAATAAACTATTCCGGTTGATTCGACGCGTTACGGGGGTTGCGATTGAGCAATCGCCGTCCTATGCCCTTCTGGGCCATCGTCTCCCCAAGGCCCCTAGACACACCCAGACTCTCATTTCCTTTATATTTCTGGGAGCTAAAATTACAATAGCTAAACATTGGAAACATCCTACAGTCTCCTTCTTAGCTGCAAAACGTAAAATTTCCTGGATAATGACCCAGGAAAAGATGTACAGTATCCTCAATGACTCTAGGGAACAATTTGAGTCAATCTGGGAACCCTGGGTGACTTTTTTGAATGTTACACTATAGGACAGATGTGAATTGATAGACTCTCTCATATCAGATGTCCGCTTCTAGGTACGTGATTTCGGACCATGGGCTCCTCCTCTGCATCCCTATCCCCTCCTTCCCTGTGACTCTTCCTTTTCTTCTCTCTTTTTCCTCTCACTGCCTCTATCCTGCTCCTCGTTAAGGTCTTTATACTAGGCATGTGCCCAATTTTTATTTTTTTTATATTTACCTTCCTGGTTTCGGGGGTCTGAGCTTATCCATTTTGATGTTGTATTGTTTTTTCTCTAGTTTTACACTGGTCTGACGGGCTGTGAATACCTTCTGTTACATTTATAAGGGACTATGGCTATACTCTTACAAGTTTGCTTTGTGCTCTTCTTAGCCACTTCTCTCTGGGGCACAGTTTGAGCCCATTTGGGGTGCTCCTAGAGGATCGGCACCCAATTTTAGTAGGATTCCAGTCATATATGTTGGTTCCTTTTCCTTTGGGTATTTTTGTTTTTTTTTCTTATACCCATCGGACTTGTTTGCCTGTAATTGATAATTGATATTTGTACTGCTCAGAACTACAATGCTTCTGTAGACTTTCTTTTCACATGCCTTGTATGCTATTGTTCTTTTGTTATATGTTCACAAAACTTCAATAAAAAGTATTGAAAGTAAAAAAAGGAAAACAAGACAAATTGCTTCGAGATGAGATCGATTACGACACAAAAAATGTCTATACGTGGAAGAAAACTAATCCATGGCATCGTCAATATTCCAACAAAAAACGAGTCAGTTTTTCTGATCCTGATGTGGGAGGCACAGATACATCAATGGCCCCCACATCGGATACATCAATGGAATCAAGATCTGGTAATACATCCAACGTGTCATCGGCTTCAAAAAACGGTTTAACCAAACGAAACAGACATTTCACAAAGAAAAAGGGCAAAGGCGCACAAGGAGGGGAGGAAGAAGACACCACCGGACATACAAATGGCAAATATCGCCTCAGACATCACCGCAAATAGAAACGGGACTCCTCTATGGTAAAAAAGAAAATGCAAGTAACAATGTCATTAATTTATCTAAAAGAACTCTAACTACTGAGGACACTAGTTTATTGTCTAAAGGTTTAAACTTCTGCCCTCATGCCCATTTTGACCCTTTTCAGACAGTTTTACAAGTAAATAAGTTTGTTCGTAATTTAACTCTTAAAAGGCATTTTTTTAATGACACCGCTGACACGTTTGACAATACAGATCTTACTCCATCTCCCCACATAGATAGACTCTCACTCACTTTTCGGGAGATATGTGCCGTGGTTGAATTAGAGGATTTAGCCTCAGAGAATATCATTCTATCACCTGAACATAGGGAAGTGGGAGCTAAAAGAGTTCCATTAACCACTTTCTCTGACTTTTACCCCATCCAATCACGTTCACCAAATATGGATCTCTTTCAAAAATTAGTGGAGAGAGACATATTTAGTTTGGCCACGAATACACCATCTTCCATACATAGGTCCTTAGACAGTTTAACTACACAAGAAAGAGTCTCATTTAAATCTTTAAAAGAAGACACGTCCATTATAATCAGGAACGCGGACAAAGGGGGTGCAATAGTGGTTCAAGACAGTGAAACCTATAAAATTGAAGCTCTTAGACAACTTACGGATACACACACTTATCAACTTTTAAAAAGTGATCCTACCAATATCTATAAAACCGAGCTTCAAATTTTAGTCAGAAAAGGTTTAACCCTTGGTGCTTTCTCCTTGAAAGAAGCAGAAAAACTTGTCCCAGATCATCCAATCACTCCCATATTTCACCATCTCCCCAAGGTTCATAAGGGCTTGAACCCGGTCTTGGGGAGACCTATTGTCTCTGGGATAGGTTCCCTCTGTGAGAAACTTGGGGAATGGCTTGATGGCCAATTACATGATTTAGTACTAGATCTTCCCAGTTACTTAAGAGTCACCAAACATCTTTTGAATTTTATGGACACGTTCACATGGTCACAGGAATATTCCTGGATCACGTGTGACGTGTCCAGCTTATATTCTTCTATTCCCCACAATTTGGCTATTATTGCCATTGATACTTTTCTCAAACAACACACCCATATTCATGCTGATTTGCAGATTTATATTCTTGAGGTGTTGCAGTTTCTTTTAACGCACAATTTTTTCTCTTTTGACTGTACTTTTTACCTCCAAAGATGTGGGGCAGCGATGGGGGCCAAGTTTTCCCCCTCTCTCGCCAACCTATACATGGGTTGGTGGGAGAGACCCCACATCTTTGGAGGTAGAAATCCGTTTAGAGATCAGATCGCTCTGTACTATCGTTACATAGACGATCTGATCTTTATCTGTCATAGGGATGTTGATCTTGACAGGTTCTTATCATACTTGAACTGTAATCCATACAACTTAAAATTTACAGGCATTAAAAATATGGACAATATAGAGTTTTTGGATGTGGCCTTGGGTCATGCCAACAACAAGGTCACGTCAAATCTCTATAGAAAGCCATTATCTGGAAACAGTTTATTGCATGCAGGTTCCAGTCACCCAATACATACAATAAAAGGAATCCCTGTCGGTCAATTTCTTAGAGTACGGAGGATATGTAGTGATTTGTCGGAGTTTAAAACACAGGCATCCTTACTTTATCATAGGTTTTTGGAGCGAGGATATCCCAAATGGATGCTGAATAGGGCTTATTTTATTGCTCTAAACAAAAGCCGGCCTGAACTCCTTTCCTCGACACCTTTAGGAGACTTTCCACACATTGAAAAATGTGTGGCACCCAACAACACTCAGGACACAAATTCTGGTGTTCCCTGTCACATTAAAAAACATAAAAAATACAACAACAATAATAAAAATATGTTTCAACGGAAAAACGAAAAAAACTGTTTCCAAGAGTTTTGACAATAAAACCTCTTTAGTCACATTGTCCTTACCCTATAGTTTGGAATTTAATAAAATAAAAAATATCATTCACAAATATCTACCCACTTTATATACAGATGATATTTGTGCTAACATCCTTGAGAATGGGGTAAATATAGTGGCCAAGAGGGCAGCCACTTTAGGCAATGCCTTATCACCCAGTTTATATACTACAAAAAAAACCAATACATCTAAAACATGGCTGTTTTGTAAGGGAAATTTCAAGTGCGGCATGACTGACTGCATCACTTGTCTTCACATCATCCCAAAAGACAAAATTGTCTCTACTTATGACAGCAAAGTGTACAACATAAAAGATTTTTTTAACTGCAACACCCAATATTTGATCTATTTAATTACATGCAAAGCATGTTCTATTCAATATGTAGGTAGAACTACTCGCAAGCTCAAAGATCGATTTCGGGAGCACCTCAGTGACATACGAACCTCCAAATCAACTAACATAGCAAAACATTTTAACAATAATCATGATCGCGACATGTCTTTGGTACAGGTACAGGTCATCGACCACATCACTAGACCCATTAGAGGTGGAGATGTTTTCAGATTATTGTGCAAAAGAGAAGTTCAGTGGATCTTCCGGCTCCACACTCGAATGCCTCACGGTTTAAATTGGGAGTGGGATGTCACTCATTTTTATGAGTGACATCTCTCCCGGTTGACCATCATTCTTTGTGGCGCATGTGATCCTTTGTGGCGTTTTTAAGGACATGCCATTATTGTGGTTTTCATATCATCATTTTTACATCATTACTTTGTTGCTATACATACCATCTATGTTCATGTGTTTGCCAGATGCATTTACAATTGTCGCGGATATTGTAATCATTGGTTTTTGTATTTTTGTATTTTTACATATTGAGTTCCCTACTTTGTGGATGCATTGGCATATATATACATATATCGTTGTTCGATTTTACATCTATGTGTAAAATTTTCCATGATTTACATGTCTCGTTCCGACTATTTTGAATGAGGGCACTTCTTGCTATTTCGTTTTGGATTCTTTCCCAATTGACTAATTGTAATGATCTTTTTTCTTAGATTTGTTGATCCCTATTATTATCTACCCCATTGACCATATTTGGGCTGGGGGACATTTTCCCAGTCTTTTACATAGATTACCCATAGTAAGTAAATAGATATTCATTAAATATCAGCAATATTCCTGGTCAATATTGGGGGGATCTTTTATTACTTTATTATTATTTTTCATTTGCTCTTTTGGGACTTCATCCTAACGATAATGCACACATCGCGCATTTAGACGATACACATGCCGATATATGCTTCAATGCGTTTTAGCATGTCTCAACAATGTTCTCAAATCCTATGTCTGCATATTGTTATTTTTCGTTTATTAAGTTTATAATTATACTTACAGACATTCGGATTTTGATATAGTCATATTTATATGATGTCTTCAAGGAAAATGTAGTTATTTACAACAACATATTTTCAGACACTCCTTCACGCATTCATTTTCTTATCATACACCATTTATATTCACCTACATTTAATTTAATTTTCTTTACATTTTCCACAAACACATTTTTTCTACATAGCCTTCACATTTTTATTTACACTTTTTTCACTTTTACTTTTATTTTTGTTCACCACTTTGGTCTTTTTTCACTGATATCCATCACACATATATCCATTATTTTTTAACATCATTCCAGCACACAGGCATATTCACATTCGTTCACTATTACCACATTATTATCAACATTTCATATATGTTTTCACACACATATTTGATTTACATTTTAGATTTCATTATTTTTTATCCCTCCTGGGAAATTTTTATGGCACTTGTATATAGAGACAATACTATACTATACATATATGTGTACACATATAAGTATAGTTCATTTACATTTTATATTCTGTTTTTCCTTAGTCCTCATATTGTACTATTAAGAAACCACACAGTAATGAAATACACAGGATCATTTGTAGTTCTATGTGATACTATTTGCTGCTTTTTTATTTGCATCTAAATTGTGTATATGGTTTCTCATACTAAATCGGCATGTGTATATCTTATTCTTTTGCGCCAACTTTGTTATTATTGTTTTTACAAATTACATTCATTTGTAGATCTTCTTTGAATGTATCGTTTTTAATCACTGTTTTCACACAATTGTTAAGTTGTTTCATATGTGTTTTGACATGTCCCGGTGTTGGATCGCGGAATAATCGGATGCTTCATGTGATTAGATAATGATACACAGTTGCGAGGACTCACAATCATCAATTTCCTGGTTCATTTGTCTTCAAATATTGACCGATTTCCGCTATCCCACACCGTGGTAATGAGTAAGCGGCCATTCGAGCCGTGAAACGCGTCTACCTTGGACATATTCTGTTCCTCACACCGTCTGTTTGTCCTGGATGATTTTGAAGAATAAAGACACTCCTTTGATTTCACCTGCTTGTGTGCGGCTTCACAATTCCTTATGCAAAATAACACATGTGCCATGCATGGCACATGTCCTGAACTTGGTGGTGCAGCGATTCGTTGCCAAATACCCAGGGGTCCAGTACGTCTTGCAGCAGGCCAGGAAAATATTGGGCCATTTCAGAAGATCTTACACAGCCATGGCTGGCCTTGCTGACATTCAGCGGCGACACAACCTGCCCCTCAGGCGTCTTATTTGTGACTGCCCGACGCGATGGAACTCAACGTTGCATATGCTTGATAGGCTGCTCCAGCAGAAACGTGCAGTTAACCACTTACCGCATACTAACATTACCCGTACGTCGGGTAACTTTGCGGGGTTATACCGGGATGGTGCCTCTTGCTAGAGGCATCATCCCGGTACCGTGGTTTGAAACTGACGGTCGGCTTTCCGTCGGTAACGACCGATGCGGCTCGGGAGCCGCTCGATCGTTACCCGGGTGAGCGGGAGGGGACGCCCCCCTCCCTCCCGCCGCCTTCCGTGGCTTTGATCGGGGCTCCCGTCCCACCGGGAGCCCCGAGCACCCAGCCGGCACATCGGCAGGCTGGATGGAGTCCTGATGAATGCCGGAAACGGCATTGATCGGGTCTCCGATGACGTAACCCGGAGGCGGCGTCCGTGACGTCACTTCCGGGTTACTGTGCTGCAAAAGGCGGCAAATTTGAAAAACGGCTGTATGCAAAAACGCCGTTTTCGGCGTTTTGCATACATGGAAGTGTAGTGGAGGGGTCTAGGGTCTTTTAGACCCTTGATGCCTCCATAAAGTGTACCTGTCACTATATATTGGTATGACAAGGGATGTTTACATTCAGTGGCGGCTGGTGCTCAATTTTTTTTTTTTTTTGGGGGGGGGGGCGCAAAAAGAAAAATGTAATAGGTATTGCTTTGTGCCAAAAAACACAGTAAAAAATTGTGTGACTTTGAAGTCATGGTACAGGCATGGCATAGGTGATGGTACAGGAGATGGTATAGGCATGGCACAGATATGGTATAGGCATGGCACAGATATGGTATAGGCATGTCAGAGGTCATGGTACAGGAGATGGTACATGCCCCCTTTCAATGCAGAGACAAGCGTGCATGCCCCCCTTTCAATGCAGAGACAAGCATGCGTGCCCCCTTCAATGCAATGAACACTGTGCTGTGCCCCCTTCAATGCAATGAACACTGTGCTATGCCCCCTTTCAATGCTGAGACCAGCGTGCGTGCCCCCTTCAATGCAATGAACACTGTGCTGTGCCCCTTTCAATGCAATGAACACTGTGCTGTGACCCCTTCAATGTAATAAACACTGTGCTGTGCCCCCCTTCAATGCAATAAACACTGTGCTGTGACCCCTTCAATACAATGAACAATGTGCTGTGACCCCTTCAATGCAATGAACAGTGTGCTGTGACCCCTTCAATGCAATAAACCCTGTGCTGTGACCCCTTCAATGCAATGAACAATGTGCTGTGACCCCTTCAATGCAATGAACAATGTGCTGTGACCCCTTCAATGCAATAAACACTGTGCTGTGCCCTCTTCAATGCAATAAACACTGTGCTGTGCCCCCTTCAATGCAATGAACACTGTGCTGTGCCCCCACAATGCAGAGTTCAGCGTGCGTGCCCCCTTCAATGCAACTGTGCTGTGCCCCCTTCAATGCAATGAACAATGTGCTGTGCCCCCATCAATGCAGAGTTCAGCGTGCATGCCCCTTTCAATGCAGAGCGCCACAGCATTGTCCCCAATGATTGCAGAGTGCCCACAGCATTGTCCCCAATGATTGCAGAGTGCCACAGCATTGTACCCCAATGATTGCAGAGTGCCCACAGCATTGTACCCCAATGATTGCAGAGTGCCACAGCATTGTACCCCAATGATTGCAGAGTGCCCACAGCATTGTACCCCAATGATTGCAGAGTGCCACAGCATTTTACCCCAATGATTGCAGAGTGCCACAGCATTGTACCCCAATTATTGCAGAGTGCCCACAGCATTGTACCCCAACGATTGCAGAGTGCCACAGAATTGTACCCCAATGATTGCAGAGTGCCACAGCATTGTACCCCAATCAATGCAGAGACCAGCGTGCGTGCTCCCTTCAATTTACACTTATCTGGAGGCGGCGGGTTCTCCCCTCCTCGATCCGTTCATCCTCTTCTGCGGCGGTCCTCCGAGCGGCGGTGACGGTGAGTGACGGACGCACGCACCGGCACCGCCCCCATTGTTACGTCACGATCGGATGTCCTGGATGATGATTGGTCCAGGCTGGAGACTGGACCAATCACAGCCAGGATATCACGAAGGTGTGGGTGGCCAAGCGCTCTTTCCTGCGCCAAGGTTACGCCCCCCAGAAGGCAGCCAATCGGCGCCTTTCTGGGTCGTAAACCCCACCCCCCCTTCAGCCACCACATAGGCTGGCGAACCAATTTTTTTTTCTAGAACTTTATTGTTCTTTTTTTGCTTTTTTTCCTTCTTTTAAGGGGGGCGGCGCCCTGGCGCCCCCTATGCACGGGCCGCCACTGTTTACATTGCTTGTGACAGCAATAAAAGTGATCAGATTTTTTGCAATGAACAATGTGCTGTGACCCCTTCAATGCAATGAACAATGTGCTGTGCCCCCTTCAATGCAATAAACACTGTGCTGTGCCCCCTTCAATGCAATGAACACTGTGCTGTGCCCCCACAATGCAGAGTTCAGCGTGCGTGCCCCCTTCAATGCAACTGTGCTGTGCCCCCTTCAATGCAATGAACAATGTGCTGTGCCCCCATCAATGCAGAGTTCAGCGTGCATGCCCCTTTCAATGCAGAGCGCCACAGCATTGTCCCCAATGATTGCAGAGTGCCACAGCATTGTACCCCAATGATTGCAGAGTGCCCACAGCATTGTACCCCAATGATTGCAGAGTGCCACAGCATTGTACCCCAATGATTGCAGAGTGCCCACAGCATTGTACCCCAATGATTGCAGAGTGCCCACAGCATTGTACCCCAATGATTGCAGAGTGCCACATAATTGTACCCCAATGATTGCAGAGTGCCACAGAATTGTACCCCAGTGATTGCAGAGTGCCACAGCATTGTACCCCAACCAATGCAGAGACCAGCGTGCGTGCGTGCTCCCTTCAATTTACACTTACCTGGCGGCGGCCGGTTCTCCCCTCCTCGATCCGTTCATCCTCTTCTGCGGCGGCGGCGGTCCTCCGAGCGGCGGTGACGTGAGTGACGGACGCACGCACCGGCACCGCCCCCATTGTTATGTCACGATCAGATGTCCTGGATGATGATTGGTCCAGCCTGGAGACTGGACCAATCACAGCCAGGATATCACGAAGGTGTGGGTGGCCAAGCGCTCTTTCCTGCGCCAAGGTTATGCCCCCCAGAAGGCAGCCAATCGGCGCCTTTCTGGGTCGTAAACCCCACCCCCCTTCAGCCACCACATAGGCCGGCGAACCAATTTTTTTCTAGAACTTTATTGTTCTTTTTTGGCTTTTTTTTCCTTCCTTTAAGGGGGGCGGCGCCCTGGTGCCCCCCTATGCACGGGCCGCCACTGTTTACATTGCTTGTGACAGCAATAAAAGTGATCAGATTTTTTTTTTTTTTTAAAAAACCTTCAATAAAGTTCGAAAAAAGAAAAAATAAATAGGAAAAAAAATTTAGCCGCCCCCGTCAACGTTAGCTCGCGCACAAAAAAAACGTATACGCAAGTCGAGCCGCGAATTAAATCGCTGTTCAAACCGCACATGTGAGGTATCGCCGCGATCGCCAGAGCGTGGGCAATCATTTAAAAAAAAGAGCTACACTCTAACTCTAAACTGGTAACCGTTAAATAAATTTAAAGCGTCGCCGATTGAGATCTCTATTGACCGTAGTTTGTCGCCATCCCACGTGGGGCGCAATTTTAAACCGTAACATGTTGGGTATCTATTTACTCGGCGTAACATCATCTTTCACAATATATATAAAAAAATGGGCTAACTTTACTGTTTAGTATTTTTTTAAATGCAGTGAAATGTGATTTTTCAATTTTTTTCCGAAAAAATGGCGTTTTAACCACTTCCCGCCCGCCCTATTACAAATTGATGGCGGGAATGTGGTTGTGTTATCCTGACCGGACGTTATATGATGGAGGCAGGATAACACCGCTCTGGGCGCCCCCCGGGGGCGCGCAGAGCGGCGATCGGTGATGCGAGGTGTCAGTCTGACACCCTGCATCTCCGATCTCTGTAAAGAGCCTCTGACGGAGGCTCTTTACCATGTGATCAGCCGTGTCCAATCACGGCTGGTCACATAGTAAATAGGAACAGCCGTTGATCGGCTTTCCTTAGTTCGTGCCTGACAGGCACGAGTAAAGGAGCGCCGATCGGCGGCTCCCCTGACAGGGGGGGGTCGGCACTGGTAATCAGATTATTGATTACCAGTGCAGACCCTCGGGGGGGGATGCCACTAGATCCACCAGGGATGCCCACTATGACCCCAGGGATGCCCACTATGACCCCAGGGATGCCCAATGGCCACCAGGGATGGCAATCAGGGCTCAGGGAGCCCCCCATTGCCCTCCCCATCAGTAATGCCCACCAGTGTCCTCCCTATCAGTGCTGCCCACAAGTGCCCATCATTGCCATCCTTTAGTGTCGCCCACCAGTGCCCATTATTGCCCACCAGTGCCGCCTATCAGTGCCTATTAGTGCCCATCAGTGCCGCCCGTCAGTGCTGCCCATCAGTGCCCATCAGTGCCCACCAGTGTCGCCTATCAGTGCTGCTTTTTTTTTTCAAACTTTTCGGTCTTTTTTTATTTGTTTAGCAAAAAGTAAAAATCGCACAGGTGATCAAATAACACCAAAAGAAAGCTCTATTTGTGGGGGGGGAATGACATAAATTTGGTTTAGGTACAGTGTTGCATGACCGCGCAATTGTCATTCAAAATGCAACAGCGCTAAAAGGGGGAAATTGGCCTGGGCAGGAAGGGAGGGAAGTGCCCTGTATTAAAGTGGTTAAAGACCACTGCGCAAATACCGCGTGACAAGAAATTTTGCAATGACCGACATTTTATTCTCCAGAGTCTTTGCTAAAATATATATATATATATATATATAATGTTTGGGGGTTCTAAGTAGTTTTCTAGGAAAAAATATTGGTTTTAGCTTGTAAACAAAAAGTGTCCGAAATAGGGGGGGGGCGTGTCTGGCCGGCGAACGTGATGGCCGCATGAAGTGAGAGCTCCGGCATCCACCAGAATACAGCAACTCACAGCGGCTGACATCTCTGCACTACGGTTACGGTAAACGACTGCAGAGGCTCCTTACATCACCCGGCAGCGATGTCCAAACGCAGGAAGGCGACGAAACCACCCCAGCGGCTGACCGACTTCTTCCCGGCAGCGCCGGCTCGAGGTACACAAAATGGCGCCGGACCCGGCGCGGCTCCCGGTCCTCAGCGCTGTAGCGGTGGGGATGACCCTCACTTGGAGGACATGCCTGACATAGGGACGCTGGAGGAAAGCTCCCCACCCTCCTCTCCCACAACATCCAGCCCTGCTAAATCTAAGCAACGCCGCAATAGTGGAGACATCTCCCCCTTCACACAGCGCGCCTCAGACAAGGCCCAGAGGCCTAGCAGATCCTCGGACATCTCCATTGATCTGTTCCCTGCCTCAGACCAGCCTATATCCGAAGCGACCATGAAGCGGATGCTCATATCCTTCAGAAGCACACTCCATGCTGACTTTGACGACATGTTTAATGAAATTAAAGGCAAAGTGCACACCAATGACCATAGGATTCATCATCTGGAGACTAAGATGGCGGATCTCTATAATGCACACAATGACCTCATAGATGCTTATACTGACCAGGAGACTGAGCTGCAACGCATCCAAACTAAACTAGCCGACCTAGAAGATCGCTCACGTCGGAATAACATTAAGTTCGGGGGGATCCCTGAGACTGTCCCCCATAGCGAGCTGACCCGCTATGTGCAACGCCTGATGAAGGCCCTCCTCCCAGCCCTGAGCGACATTGAACTGTGCGTGGACAGGGCCCACCGTATTCCAAAACCCAAGTTCCTGCCCGACACAACACCTAGGGACACCCTAGCTCGCATTCACTATTATCATGTGAAGGAACGGGTTATGTTAGCGGCGAAGCAGAGTCCAGCGGTTCCTGAAGAATTCATGGGCATCTCCCTTTACACGGATATCTCGCAGCAAACTGCACTTAACCGTAAGAAGCTGGCGCCCCTCACTAAGATGCTCCGTAATAACAAAGTGATCTACAAGTGGGGTTTCCCCACGAAGCTGCTGGTCACCTGGAATGGCAAGACCTATCCTATCTATAATGTGGAGAAGGGGATTCAGCTTTTCAAGCAGTGGCATCTTATACCCGATGAGACCCCTTTACCCACTGTTCCCCCGTTGGAACGCCTGCATTCTGAATGGACATGACTCCCTACAAGCCTCTACTTTCTACATTAGTCAGATTCCTCTTCAAATCTCTGGAGGACTGCCGTGAGCTCCAATGTTTGCCGGTTTTGCTGCTTTACTTTTTTTTTTCTATTTTTCCTTTTTGAAGCTCTTTTTTTCCCATTGCGTTACACCAGGCCTTTTTGCACTGGTGCGCTCTACAAATTCTCTGTGACCGCAGTGGCCTTTTTGGCTGCCCATCGAGCCTGCTTTTTTAGTCAGGCCTTTCTTATCTTTGTGTTGTCTGTCTTGTCTGTCTTGTCGTCTCCCCCTTTTCTTACAGCCTCTCCAGAACCACTCACCACCTACCTGAATCCGAATCATCCCTGTTGACATGTACAACTGTTTGGACTAATACCTCAGGTATCTGCTGGATCCGAATGTCCCTTCTGCACCTCATTCATCTTGCTGCAAGCCGTCCCGATGCCTTCCTGTCTACATAACTTTTCAGTAAGGTACTGTGCTCTACACACAGTGAGCCCTACCCTGAGTAGGACCCTCACCATTCGCACATATCCCACTGTGTCATCATGCCATTGAAAGTACTCTCGTTGAACACAAAAGGGCTCAATAGCCCTTATAAGAGATCGGCACTGATTAGAGAAGCCAAACTTCACAAAGCTGATGTTCTTTTTGTCCAAGAATCCCATTTTGCTGCCCACAAGTGCCCCAAAGTGACTCTTCCTCACTTCCCCCATGTTTATATGGCCAACACTCCGAAAAAGGCGTGTGGTGTTTTTATTGCTATCAGAGACTCAGTAACATTCCAGTATATTGACTCCATTGCCGACCCTGAAGGAAGGTTTATTGTGCTGATATGCCGATTGAACAACACTGTCTTTACCCTACTTAACCTCTATGCCCCGAACACACGACAAAGGAAGTTCTTGACCCCATTGCTATCTGTTACGATGAAAATGTTGCAAGGTACCCTCTTGATTGGAGGGGATTTCAATACTGTCCTGGACCCTGCCATGGATTCCACCTCACAATCCAGGAGGCCTACACAATCTATAGTGTCTTTACTGCAATCTCACGATTTATATGATGTCTGGAGTTGTTTTAATGGTTCTGAAAGGGACTATACGTTCATGTCTGCTCCTCATTCCTCATACTCCCGCATAGACCTCTTTCTCACAACGAAGGGATCCTTGCAGAGTGTGACTAATGCTCGCATTGGCACGATTTCTTGGTCTGACCACGCACCGATAGTTCTGGAGTTTGACGACAAGCTGCGCAGCTCCCCTCCCCCAGTGTGGAGACTGAACTCTTCGCTGCTGGCGGATGAGAAGTTGCGCCAGGCGATATTGCAGGAACATAACAACTTTTTTGAATGGAATGATGGCCCTGATGTTAACAGATTCACCTTGTGGAGCACATATAAGGCATACATGCGAGGAGTGCTGATCAAAATGTCTTCATATTTACGGAAGCAGAGGAGGAAACAGGTTGAGGACCTGTTGACGTCCATTGATCTCAAGGAACAGGAAAACAAAATTAACCCCTCCCCCAGCCTCACACAACTTATTGTTTCTGAAAGACAGACCCTAAGGTCTCTCCTCTTATATAAATATGAAAATCACATTAAGTACATGAAGGCTCAATTCTATGCATTGAACAACAGGGCGGGCACTTGGCTGGCTCGGAAGGTCAAATCTAAGCGACTAAAACAGAAAACTCTATCTTTGACCTATCCGACCGCAGCTGATCTCCTGACCAACCCCAAAAACATAGCGGATGCCTTCGCGTCTTATTATCAGAAACTCTATGACCTCCGCACTGACAGCTCTACACCTCAACCTACTCCTGAGGGTATTGCCAACTTTCTTTCTAAAACTAAATTGCCTGCTCTCTCTCCGGAGATGCTCCAATCTATCTCACAACCCATTACTCCAAACGAAATCTGCTCTGTTATTTCTAAACTACCTAACAATAAATCCCCCGGGGAAGATGGCTTCTCCAATGAGTATTATAAATGCTTTGCTCCAGAAATTGCCCCTCGATTGCAGGATGTCTTCTCTCTTGCTTCCTCCACTGCTTCCTTCCCTCCTGATATGTTGCGTGCTGTTATAGTCACTATCCTGAAACCGAATAAGGACCCTTCCCTGCCTGCGAATTATAGACCTATATCACTGCTAAATGTTGATATTAAAATTTATGCCAAGATCTTAGCTCTAAGGTTACAAAGGGTGCTTCCTCTCCTGATACACCCAGACCAGGTGGGATTTGTTCCGGGTCGTCAGGCCCCTGATGCCACCAGACGTCTTATTGGCCTAATCTCCCACCTTGGAGCCCCTCAAACGCCTTCTCTGCTCCTGTCCCTGGATGCGGAGAAGGCGTTTGACAGGGTACATTGGGGCTATCTGCAACAAGTCCTAGACAAGTTTGGTATTCAGGATTGGATGCAATCTGCCATTTTATCTCTATATTCCGCCCCATCTGCAGTAGTCCTTACCTCGGGAATCAAATCCAAACCCCTACACATTACCAATGGCACTAGACAAGGATGCCCCCTTTCACCCATCATATTTACATTGCTTATGGAACCCCTAGCTCAGAGAATCCGTGACTCCCCTCTTATCTCAGGCCCTAGGATCGCTCATTCTGAGCACAAGATCAGTCTGTTCGCGGAGGATGTTTTGCTCATATTGACCAATCCAGCCAATTCTCTACCTGCAGTTTATGATCTATTACAAGAATTTAGTGCAGTCTCCTATTATAAATTAAATGCTAGCAAATCCCAAATACTTGCTCTCCACATACCCCCTGCCCTTCGTCAGTCACTTTCGCACAATCTCCCCTTCACCTGGGTCGCTGACTCTTTAGGTTTCCTGGGTATTCAACTCACCCTGCACCCCTTCCGGACTTTTTGCCCATAATTTTAAACCCCTATTGGAATCTTTACCACGTATTTTGACTTCCCTTAAAACGCAAGAACTATCCGTCATGGGTAGAATAGCCACATTTAAAATGATAGTCCTACCTAAGCTCCTTTACTTTCTCCGCACATTAATAATTCCCCTTCCACGCTCCTTATTTACAGCCCTTCAGGGTGTAATTACCAAATTTATATGGGACCGAAAACCCTCGAGATGCTCGCTGACTATTATGTCCAGGCACAGGTCCCTAGGGGGGATGGGAGTCCGCGACCTTTACTCATACTACAAAGCCTGTGTGCTTGACCACCTTAAATTCTGGTGGTCCCCTTCCTCCAATAAATCCTGGTCGCAGATAGAAGCGGCCTTAGTACCACACAAGAGCCTTCAACTGCTGTTACTTGCCACTTGTACGGGGGCCAAACCCCCTCCATCCACGAGTCCCTCAGTCCTATGTTCGTATCACATATGGAAAGAGCTTCCTCTCACTATACCACCTGCAGACTGCGGCCAGAATATTATGCTCCCGCTGCAAGTCCTCTCTTATTTTATTCCCAACCTTGATCTCACGTTGTGGCTGCCTAAGGGCGCCCCACCGAGATACATCAAGGACCTTTACCAAGGCACCTCACTCTCCACATACACGAACTTAGTGAAGAAATTTAACCTCCCGCCGAAGGCCTTCCACACATATCTCCAAATACGATCCCTCTTACGCTCCGAAGCCATTCCACACTTTATTACGCTCCCTTCCCCTATCCACGAATATCTTCAGGATCTCCCTGGCTCCTCCAAGGGTATAACCCTCTTCTACAAAACACTTACCCAACTAGGTCACTTCTCTAAAACGCACACCATGCTTAAATGGGAACAGACCCTACAAAAAACATTCCCTTCCTCTCACTGGTTGAAGGCCTTCTCGTCCACGTACTCGGCCACTAAATGCGTCACGCATTGGGAACAACACGTTAAACTGACCCACCATTGGTACCTAACGCCATTTAGACTTTCCAAGATCTACCCTTCCCACCCGCCCTCCTGCTGGAAGGAATGTGGGGAGTGTGGCACCCTCTTCCACACTATGTGGGCCTGCCTATCTCTCAGGTCATTCTGGAATAAAATTTTCTCACTAATATCTGAATTGTGTAATCAACAGGTGTCCCCCGAACCTGACCTGGCCCTCTTACATATCCGTATCCAGGAATTTCGGCTAGCCGTTAGACCGGTGATACTTCACACTCTTTTAGCAGCCAAACTCACCATCACTAGACTGTGGAAGTCCACCACAGCCCCCTCGATAGGGGACACTATTGACACCCTGAACCAACAGTGTGATATGGAACGTATCCTTTCCCGCGTTTCCTTGAACACTAAGGCATTTCACAAGAAATGGGATGTTTGGCTCCAGCACCCTAAATGTACAGTTATCATTTGATGTAGTATTGATTACCTGCTTTCATGTGAGGTGGATCTAATGACATTGTCCTCTCCACTACCCTCCTAACTTCTTAACCGCTTTGTGTTTACCCTACCCTCCTCATGTGTCCTCCCCTACCTCCCCCCACACTCACCAGTTTCTTTCCCTCTACGGTGGCAGTCTTGGTAACATGCTCATTGAAGCCCGCAAGTTGTTTACTATTTCATGTTCGTCAGGGTGGACATCCCCCCCTGTGTCACAGTTTGTTCCCATTGGGGTGCCTGGGGGGGGAAGTCCGCCGTTATTCCAGGCTACTGTTACAATACCTTTCACATGAGTTTCGTGAGAACAACTATTGATGGCTATGTGTTATACCTTTTTGTCTGTATTTTTACAATTGTTCTGCACATCTTCTCTAGTATGAAGGTAATGTCTGTTAACTGCCTTTTATGAACGCTTATGTACCTGTTAAAATCAATAAAAATCTATTGAAACTAAAAAGTGTCCGAAATAGGGCTGGGACTTAAGTGGTTAACAACTACCTGTTCAAACTCTGCGGCAGGACAGATTCTGGGGAGCTTGGTTTTTTTTTCACCTCGCCAGTGGCTGCTCATGCGGACTTCTGCGGCCATTCAATGAGATCACCAAACTGGCCAGTCACGGCCAGGGCGACATAAGTGACATCATACCTTACGCCTTCTTTCTGCAGCGTGCATTGCATTGTGTCATTGATCAAGCCGTTGAGGAGCAGGAAAATGAGGAAGTCGCAATGTTGGATGAATTCCCAGGGGTTGCTACTCCATCTGAGATAAATCAAAAGCAGGATCCTGAAGAGGAGTCAGAGGAGGATGGTGCTGGGGGGATGAGGAGGAGCAAGAAGAGCATGCTTTAAACCTTTCTGGGATCCCTGGTGTTATCTGTGGATGGGGGGAGGAGAATGAGGATGACATTATCCTGGATGATGAACTGGAAGCAGGCTACTACACCGTTTCCAGTTTATTGCGAATGGGGGCCTACATGCTCCAGTGTTTTAAGGGGGACCCCCGTATAAAAGGCATAAATGCCAAGGACCAGTACTGGGTGGCAACCTACTTAGACCCCCGGTACAAACACAAAATGGCGGAAATGTTACCACAATCACAGAGGGCGGTCAGAATGCAGCACTTCCAGGCCTTGCTGGGGGAAATGCTGCATTCTGCTTTTCCGTGCACTGGCAGAGGAATTTCCAGTTACAGAGAGACAGTTGCGGGTAGCAATCCAACAGCGCCTGCAAGAAGAGGGCTGTTTGAAGATGTCTTGGTCACTTCAGATATGAGATCCTTCTTTCAGCCAAACCATTGACAGCTGTACTCCGGATCCAGCATGAGGGAACGCCTAGACCGACAGGTGTCTGACTACATCGGGTTAACGGCCGATGTGGACGCTCTGAGGAGTGATGATCCCCCGGACTACTGGGTGGGCAGGCTTGACCTCTGGCCAGAGCTTGCACAATTTGAAATGGAAATTTTGGCTTGCCTCCTGTCCAGTGTCCTGTCTGAAAGGACGTTCAGCGCAGCAGGGGGGATTGTGACCGATAAGCGCACGGATCTCTGAGGAATTCAACACATGTGACCAGTAGACTATGTTTTCATCGAAATTCCTCATGCCAGGCCACAAATATCCACCAGACCGCCATCCACCCACAGCAATTCCTGGTCCTTGGCTTAGCTACAAACAGCGGCATAAAAGGCATTTCATGTCCATTGAAGGCAAATGTTTGGGGGCTTTCAAAGCCGACAATTATTTTTTCTGTTAATGCCTAATGTACCTCCAGCCACCAAATACTACATTCTTTGCTGTCAGTTAAACCCATGTGGGCTAATTTTTGGGGCCTATACAGGCGGACACTTCTGTATCCTGTGAACACCTACTGTACCTCCAGCCATCAAATAAACAACATTCTTTGCTGTCAGTTAAACCCACATGGGCTAATTTTTGGGGCCTATACAGGCTGACACTTCTGTATCCTGTGAACTCCTACAGTACCTCTAGCCATCAAATACAAAGTTCTTTGCTGTCAGTTCAACCCATCTGAGCTAATTTTTGCAGCCTATACAGGCTGACACTTACTTCTGTATACTGTGAATGCCTACTGCACCTCCAGCCATCACATACTACGTTCTTTGCTGTCAGTTGAACCATTGTGGGCTAATTTTTGGGGCCTATATAGGCCAACACTTACTTCTATATACTGTGTGAATGCCTAATGTACCTTCAGCCACAGAATACTACGTACTTAGCTGTCAGGTAAACCCCTTGTGGGCTAATTTTTGGGGCCTATACAGGCCGGCACTTCTGTATCCTGTGAAAGCCTACTGTACCTCTAGCCATCAAATACTAAGTTCTTTGCTGTCAGTTCAACCCATCTGAGCAAATTTTTACATCCTATACAGGCCGACACTTACTTCTGTATACTGTGAATGCCTACTGTACCTCTAGCCATCAAATACTAAGTTCTTTGCTGTCAGTTCAAACCCATGTGAGCTAATTTTTGCAGCCTATACAGGGCGACACTTCTGTATACTGTGTGAATGCCTAATGTACCTCTAGCCATGAAATACTAAGTTCTTTGCTGTCAGTTAAACCCATGTGGGCTAATTTTTGGGGCCTATAAAGGCCGACACTTACTTCTGTATACTGTGAATGCCTACTGTACCTCCAGCCAGCAAATACTACGTTATTTGCTGTCAGTTCAACCCATGTGAGCTAATTTTTGGGGCCTATACAGGCCGACACGTCTGTATCCTGTGAACGGACGGGACGGCGTCGGCGGCACCGGCACTGCAGAGCCAGAGAGATGGAGAGGAGACCAGATCCAGACCAGTCACCAGGCCGCAGCCGCGCAGCAGAAATTCCAGGCCGCGCACTGTGCGCAGCTTCTCGAGGAGTGGAGGTCATCTGGAAGTGGAACAAGTTACCAGTCATTTGGTCACCGGTAAGTGAGTCCTCCTGTCCTGTCAGTCCTCCTCTCCTCCAGTCCTCTCCTCCAGTTCTCTCCTCAGGCCTCCGTGAGTCCGTGACCGTCCCCCAAAAAATGCCGGGCCCAGACCAGAGTGTGCACAGATATCCTTATATATATACAGTCAGGTCCATAAATATTGGGACATCGACACAATTCTAATCTTTTTGGCTCTATACACCACCAGAATGGATTTGAAATGAAACAAACAAGCTGTGCGTTAACTGCATACCTTCAGCTTTAATTTGAGGGCATTTACATCCAAATCAGATGAATGTTGTAGGGATTACAAAAGTTTGTATAGGTGCCTCCCACTTTTTTACTTTCAATACATTTTTATTGATTTTTTGAGCATATAAATGAACAATACAATCACAAAGAGAATGTAATCTTAGTCAATAAACTACACAAAACAAAACAAAACAATAAGAGAAATAAAAATATGGGTATGCAGAAACTCGATACAGAACTTGAACAGGTATCGCATAAACGTGGTCAAAAGTACAATTTGTAGCTCATAAACAATATTGCCTAACAGTTAGTCAAGATACTGTCTCAGTAAGGCAAGTGCTGCCGAGCAGCAAACGAGCAATAAACAAGGAACAAGGAAACAAAGCATCAACCTCATGTGGCAGAAATATAGTATCGGCTATGGGTCCATATGTGCCAGGCTTTATGGAACTTAGCTCCTCGTGCAACTGAGTAAGCGTAGGCTTTTTCCAAAGAGTATTGGAGATTAACCAGCTTTACCACCTCCAGATGAGATAGGGCCACCGGTTGTTTCCAGTGTCTTGCAATGGATGTTCTAGCTGCAGTGAGAACATGGCAATATACCGTTCTCATATCTAGAGGGATACCATCCATCCCCAGAGAGAGAAGGGCCATTGCCGGATTGGGTTTGCGGAGGATCCCAGTGATGTCGGATAGAACTTCAAATATCTTTCTCCAGTAGCTCGACAGTCCCAAGCAGGACCAGAAAACATGTAGTAGTGTGCCTGGTCGGTCACAGTTGCGCCAACATAGTGGGCTATGGGTTGGGTATATTTTAGAAAGCCTATAAGGCGTGAGATACCATCTGGTAATGATCTTTTGCATCTGTTTCCAATGATTGACGCATTGGGAAGTATTGTAGGAGGACCAGATAGCTATTTGCCATTGTTTATCAGAGAATGTCAGTTGAAGTTCCTCCTCCCACTTAATCATGTGTGAAGTCTTCACAAAGTTAGTTTTGCACCCAAACATATTATAAAATAAGGATATACCTTTAGTGGGGACCGTCGGGTCCGTAAAAAATTGCCATACGGATACAGGGATGGAAGGGGTTGGCGGGGGAAATTTGCGTAGGAAGCTGGATATACTATTATATGTGTATGCAGCTCTGGCGGGCAAGGCAAACTCCTGTTGGAGTTCCTTGAATGGACGTAGGGATCGTCCTTGGTACAGTTGAGAAATCTGTAATATACCCGCAGACAAGAATTGGGCAACGGAAGAGAACGGGATCAGCACATTGAGTACCGCCATCGGGAAGGGAATTGTCAAGGTAGGAGTAGCATGTGAGAAGTGGGTACACAGGAGTCTCCAGGACTGGATAGAAGCTCTAATCGTGGGGGGCAGGGAGGACAGAGTCAGGGGCCTCCATATGTCGGCTAGCAAGAGAAGGCTAAGGTCTGCCACGTTGGACAATGCAGCCTCCACTGGGATCCAGGGGAGAGATTGGGGGTTGGAAAACCAGTTACGTAGTGGTGCTAGCCTGGTTGCGTGATAGTAGTCTACAATATCTGGCATACCCAAGCCTCCTACTTGCTTATGACGTAGCATATGGGAGTATTTACATCTTGCTCTTCTTTTCTGCCATACAAACGCTCTCAGTAGTTTAGATAGCGGGTCTAAGAACTTTTTGGGAATAAGTATGGGGAGCGTACGGAAAATGTAAAGAATTTTCGGAACACATACCATTTTAAAGGCGGCTATTCTGCCAGCCCAAGAGAGCTCGGAGGGCCTAAGCGTGACTACGTCTTTGGAGATGGATGCTGATAGGGGTTTTAGGTTGGAGGGAAGGAGGGTAGACAGCGGGAACGAGATCTGGATACCTAGGTAAGGCAGGGACTGGGAGGTCCACGTGTAAGGTAGTGTGGTCTGGAGATGGTGGAGGGTAGAGGAGTGAACATTCATATTAAGGATAACAGATTTACCAAAATTTACCTTATAGTACAACACTTCACTAAAATTTTGCAATATTCGATGTGCTGCAGGGAGGGACACGATAGGGTTCGTCAGGCTTAAGATGACGTCATCCGCAAATAATGTAATAACATGGCTATTATGACCCAGTTTAAAACCAGAGACCAACGGATCTGTTCGGAGTGACTCAGCCAGGGGTTCAATCAATAAATTAAAAATAAGGGGTGATAATGGGCATCCCTGCCTCGTCCCATTAGTAATGGAAAACGATTTGGACAGCGTCCCTGCCGAGAGCACCTTGGCCGATGGTGTGGAGTAGAGGGCTAATATTGATGAAACAATAGGACCTGTGAACCCAAAATTATGTAGGACCGCCCGCATGTATTCCCAGTGCACTCGATCAAACGCCTTCTCTGCGTCTATGGATAGAAGCAGAGAAGGTGTTTTGTTTTTTTCAGCGTGGTGTAACAAGTTTATAACACGTCTCGTAGCATCAGGTGCCTGGCGTCCCCTGACGAACCCCATCTGATCACCCCCGAGCAGTGAAGGCAGAAATTGCGCCAGGCGGTTAGCTACGAGCTTGGCATAAAGCTTAACATCATTGTTTAAAAGCGAAATTGGTCTAAAGTTGGCAGGGGTAGTGGGGGGTTTACCAGGTTTGGGGAGGGTGGTGATGTTGGCCTGTAACATCTCGCTTGGGAAGTGTCCTTGAGCTGTTGCTTCAGCGAAAACATTAAGTAGGTGCGGGGAGAGTATTTCTTGTAGGGATCGGAGGTATTCATTGGTTAGACCATCGGGGCCCGGCGATTTGTTCATGGGAAGGGAACGAAACGTCTTGGTAAGTTCCTGTAATGTAAAGGGACTATTTAGATAGGAAAGAGCTTCACTCGAGATAGTTGGCAATTGTAGGCACTGGAGAAACGCCTGAATGCCCTCATTTGTGGGTTGGGGGGTGGAGGGATCTGAGCTTAGATTGTATAAGGTGGCATAGTAGTCAGCAAATGCGTCTGCTATTTTTTGGGGGTGCGTTAACTTTTGATTATTGTGCGGGTGGAAGATGTGATCTATTTTGGTCCTAGTCCGTTTGGCTTTAAGTCTGGAGGCCAAAAATTTCCCAGCCTTGTTGTGTGACGTATAGTATCGTAAACAAAGGCGTGCCAGCATGATATCATGTTTTTCTGTCAGGAGCCTACGTAGATCCAGTCTAAGGGAGGAAATTCGGGTAGCATTAGTGGCAGAGGGAGCCTTTTTGTTGGAATCATCCAGGTCCTTTATTTGGGTAGTCAGTTCAGTGAAGCGAAGTTGAAATTTCTTCTTCAACCTGTAGCCCATTTGAATAAGTAGGCCTCTAGCGAACGCTTTATGAGCGTTCCATAGAGTGAAGGGGTCCATGTCGGGAGTGGCATTGATATTGAAAAATTCTCGCAGTCGGGTTTGTAAATGTGTGAGGGAGTCTGGGTCTGAAAGAATAGAATTATTACACCTCCAAATGAATGTGGTCGGGAAAACAGGTTTGATTGACAAGGACATATGAATGGCTGCGTGATCCGACCAAGTAATGGGGGAGATGGACGTATGCAGGACATGGGGGACAGTTGAGGTGTCCACCAGAAACATATCAATCCTTGTGTAAGAATTATGGACGGCCGAGAAGAAGGAATAGTCCCTCTCCTCAGCGTGTTGGTAGCGCCACACGTCGTGGAGTCCCTCGGAGTGGATAAGGGATGCAAGGGATGGCGTGGATGGGCTCCTCTTAGAGGACGAGTCCACGGTGTGGTCCGCTACCAAATTGAAGTCTCCACACATGATTAGTCTGCCCGTTTTGATTTTGTTGACCTTACAGCAAAGCTTGCGCAGGAACCTTAATTGGTGTACATTGGGAGCATAGGCATTAACCAAGGTATACATACAACCATCTATGGTACAGTTAATGATTAGATATCGCCCCTCGATGTCCTGCACCACCTTGGAGTAGGTGAAGGACACAGAGTCGCGGACAGCCACCATTACCTCCCTCTTCTTCGCAGAGGCCGAAGCCTGGAAAATGTGCGGAAAGTTCTGGTGCGTACATTTGGGAATATGTCCCTGTTTGAAGTGCGTCTCCTGTATAGCCAGGATATCCACTTTGTGTGTCTGAGCCTCCCTCCACATGGAGAAGCGCTTTACCGGGTGATTTAAACCCTTAACGTTAAGGGATAGTAAATTTAAAGACATCATGACATTAGCATGTGAACCAAAACATTGTGTGCATCACTGCAGTGGGAAAAAGAGATCTCAATAGCGTGTATAAAGGCTAGCAGCGGAGGCGTAAACTCACGGTACCATGTTGACACAGTGAAAGCACATGTCCGACATTGTCCAAGTAACAGCAGGCGTGGAAGAGTAGAATGTCCAACTTGGTGGTGGAAATTAGCCGTATCCGAACGATGCAATTGAAGGTTGATCCATGGGTCAGTAGAGAGTCCTGTTCTGCAAAACGACAAGTGACAGGAAAAAAAGAGAAAAAACACAACAAACAAAACACATAGGGGATAAAAAGGCATGACCCTGATGGGTCAAAAGTGCAGCAATAACTGCGAGAGCGGTGGGGTAAGGAGCACGGTGGTGAGTGCTACCAAAGGTAGGAGGGCCAGGCGCACCCAGCTAATGTTCACATAGCCATCCTCACTTGTTATGGCGTGAGGACTTGGAGGGTCCAGGGACGACATGCCATTCCTGTTGAAGGCGAGAAGGTGGGGGTCCCGCAGTCGGGCGTTGCTGGTCCGTCGGTTCAGGGATGACGTTCCACTGTCGGAGGAGGCGGATGCCTTGGTCCACGGAGACTATGTGAGAAGTAGAGCCTTGGTGGGTCACACAGAGTTTCGCTGGGTATTTCCACTTATACATGATCTTGTTGTTCCGCAAGGCTTTCGTGATGGAGTTGAGGTTCCTTCTGAGTTGGAGGGTATATTGGGAATAGTCAGGCATGACTTGCAATGGTATTGCTTGCTCAGGGAGGCAATCTTTGCGACGGAAGGCTTCTAGAATCCGTTCCTTTGCCTGGAAGAAATGGATCCGCAACAAACGTCACGTGGAATCTCTTGTGGGAGGAATGAGGGCTTAGGGATCCGATGTATGCAATCTATTGTGAGATCTGCATTGGAAAGATCAGGCACTGCTTTTGGGAATAAGTCCTTCACATATATGGGTAATTGGGCTGGAAGAACTGATTCTGGTATGCCCCTGATCTTCAGATTGTTGCGTCTCGAACGGTCCTCGAGATCTGCAAGTTTTGCCTGTATGTGACGGATGTCCTCCTGGTGGGAGGTGTGGGCATCTACCATAGTATTGTAAGAGACGGTAAATTCTTCCATTCTCGTTTCGACAGCATTGACTCTATCCCCCATGCCATGCAATTCTTTATGGCAATAAGATATGGAGGCAAGGATATTTGCTTGCATAGAGGTGTGAAGCATGGAAAGCATGTCCTTTAGACTGGTGTCAGATACAGGCTGCCCAGTTGTAACTAGGTTGGCAAAAGGATCAGGAGGAGGGGTGTAGGCCCAAGGTGTACAGGGCGCAGTGCTGGGGTTGCTCACCTCCATGGATGCCAGATCGAGAGGCGGTGGGCTGTCTTCCCTTCTGGGCCTTGACTTGGCCGGGCTTTGGGTGGAAGGAGTTGAGGGAGAGGAGTCTGTGGACCTCTCAGACCTCATCAGCGCGGGTATCTCCGTTCGTGTGGCGGGATCGCTCCGGGTGACGTCATCCGCCGGCGACTCTGCCCCTAGAGGACGAGGCGGCTGGTGAGTAGAGCGGTCTCCGGCGCCATGTTGCCGAAGACCGTGAGTCGCCGGGAGGAAAAAGTCTGAGAGTTTCCGGACGGCGGGTGCCGCCGTTCGTCTCCTAGCCATCGTGGCTGTGTGGAGCGGGTGTTCCCCTGTCAGGATCGGGGTAGCTGTTGTCCGTGAGGACGCTGTGATGGGCCGTAGATATAGCAGAAGCCGGATGCCGCCTGGAGCTCTCAACCTATGCGGCCATCTTGCTCGGCGGTCGCCACGCCCCCCGGTGCCTCCCACTTTTTAATGGACCAAAAGTAATGGGACAGATTAACAATCATAAATCAAACTTTCACTTTTTAATACTTGGTTGCAAATCCTTTGCAGTCAATTACAGCCTGAAGTCTGGAACACATAGACATCACCAGACGCTGGGTTTCTTCCTTGGTGATGCTCTGCCAGGCCTCTACTGCAACTGTCTTCAGTTCCTGCTTGTTCTTGGGGCATTTTCCCTTCAGTTTTGTCTTCAGCAAGTTAAATGCATGCTCAATCGGATTCAGGTCAGGGGATTGACTTGGCCATTGCATATTCCACTTCTTTCCCTTAAAAAAACTCTTTGGTTGCTTTTGCAGTATGCTTCGGGTCATTGTCCATCTGCACTGTGAAGCGCCGTCCAATGAGTTCTGAAGCATTTGGCTGAATATGAGCAGATAATATTGCCTGAAACACTTCAGAATTCATCCTGCTGCTTTTGTCAGCAATCACATCAGCAATAAAAACAAGAGAACCAGTTCCATTGGCAGCCATACATGCCCATACCATTACACTACCACCACCATGTTTCACTGATGAGGTGGTATGCTTTGGATCATGAGCAGTTCCTTTCCTTCTCCATACTCTTCTCTTCCCATCACTCTGGTACAAGTTGATCTTGGTCCCATCTTTCCATAGGATGTTCCAGAACTGTGAAGGCTTTTTTAGATGTTGTTTGGCAAACTCTAATCTGGCCTTCCTGTTTTTGAGGCTCACCAATGGTTTACATCTTGTGGTGACCCTCTGTATTCACTCTGGTGAAGTCTTCTCTTGATTGTTGACTTTGACACACATACACCTACCTCCTGGAGAGTGTTCTTGATCTGGCCAACTGTTGTGAAGGGTGTTTTCTTCACCAGGGAAAGAATTATTCGGTCATCCACCACATTTGTTTTCCGTGGTCTTCCCAGTCTTTTAGTGTTGCTGAGCTCACCGGTGCGTTCTTTCTTTTTAAGGATGTTCCAAACAGTTGATTTGGCCACACCTAATGTTTTTGCTATCTCTCTGATGGGCTTGTTTTGTTTTTTCAGCCTAATGATGGCTTGCTTCACTGATAGTGACAGCTCTTTGGATCTCATATTGAGAGTTGACAGCAACAGATTCCAAATGCAAATAGCACACTTGAAATTAACTCTGGACCTTGTATCTGCTCCTTGTAAATGGGATAATGAGGGAATAACACACACCTGGCCATGGAATAGCTGAACAGCCAATTGTCCCATTACTTTTGGTCCCTTAAAAAGTGGGAGGCACATATACAAACTGTTGTAATTCCTACACCGTTCTTCTGATTTGGATGTAAATACTCTTAAATTAAAGCTGAAAGTCTGCAGTTAAAGCACATCTTGTTTGTTTCATTTCAAATCCATTGGGGTGGTGTATAGAGACAAAAAGATTAGAATTGTGTTGATGTCCCAATATTTATGGACCTGACTGTATATCATCATGGATGGATGGATGATCCATCCATGGATTGATATATATATATATAATCATATCTGCATGATGCCAGTACCATCACCTGTGCCATGCCTATACCATCACCTGTGCCATGCCTGTACCATCACCTGTGCCATGCCTATACCATCACCTGGGCCATGCCTGTACCATGCCTATACCATCACCTGTGCCATGCCTATACCATCACCTGTGCCATGCCTGTACCATGCCTATACCATCACCTGTGCCATGCCTGTACCATCACCTGTGCCATGCCTATACCATCACATGTGCCATGCCTGTACCATGACCTCAAAGTCACGCAATTTCTTACCGTGTTTTTTGCCGCAAAACAATACATATTACATTTTTCTTTTTGCGCCCCCCCAAAAAAAAAAAAAAATTGAGCACCAGCCACCACCGTCTACTGTACCTCCAGCCAGCAAATACTACGTTATTTGCTGTCAGTTCAACCCATGTGAGCTAATTTTTGGGGCCTATACAGGCCGACACTTCTGTATCCTGTGAACGCCTACTGTACCTCTAGCCATCAAATACTAAGTTCTTTGCTGTCAGTTCAACCCATGTGAGCAAATTTTTGCAGCCTATACAGGGCGACACTTCTGTATACTGTGTGAATGCCTAATGTACCTCTAGCCATGAAATACTAAGTTCTTTGCTGTCAGTTCAACCCATGTGAGCTAATTTTTGGAGCCTATACAGGCCAACGGTTCTGTATACTGTGAATGCCTACTGTACCTCCAGCCATCAAATACATTATGTTCTTTGCTGTCAGTTAAACCCATGTGGGCTAATTTTTGGGGCCTATAAAGGCCGACACTTACTTCTGTATACTGTGAATGCCTACTGTACCTCCAGCCAGCAAATACTACGTTATTTGCTGTCAGTTCAACCCATGTGAGCTAATTTTTGGGGCCTATACAGGCCGACACGTCTGCATCCTGTGAACGGACGGGACGGCGTCGGCGGCACCGGCACTGCAGAGCCAGAGAGATGGAGAGGAGACCAGATCCAGACCAGTACTCCTGATTTTTTTTTTTATACATTACACACTCCTGAGCCCTGCGTTCTATGCATTATGTACTCCTGGACCATGCTCTCTGTGTGTATCATGTACCCCTAAACCTGGCACTGGCTACAGCCTTCTGTGCATTACATTCATATAAATCTTGAACCCATTGCAATACACACCCTGGACACCCTGGACCCCTGCAGCCTGCACTATGTATCCTAAACCCGTCACTGTCTGCAGCACTCCCCAACCCCTGTGCTCTGCTTTACACACTCCCGCACTATATAGACAATACTGTACATTATATACTTCTCACCAAAGTCTTCATTGTCTCAACAGTTGCTGGTTGCTATGCAGTCCCTGACTATTTTATTGAATTTATTCTTTAAGGTAGGCTCAGACAAAACAATCAAGGCATATTTTATAGATACAAGGACGTCTGGGTTTTGTTTAAACATATCCATTAAGCTCCTCCCACAATTTACTGTGACCTAGCATGCCGCAGGTCTTTTCACTTCTCCAGTGTCCCTCATTCTGAAGTTCAAAGTTGGGAGGTATGATTAAGCAGTGACAGCAGGCTCTTTTCCTCGCTCAGTCCACCAGAGAACAGGTAGCGAGCTGCAGGCTGTCAATTTATCTTCCCCCACTTCCCCCCCCCCCTCTTTTCTCCTGTCAGCAGTGCAGGAGAAGAGTGAGTGGCTCTCATCTGATTGCCGCCTAGCTTACTGCCCAGTCTTTTTCCCTTCCCATTGGCCACCGCTCAGGGCCAATCAGAAGAGACTAGGGGGACATCATGGGACATGTAGTCCCGGAAGATTGGCAGCCCCATTTGTAGTTCACAGGGAGCATACCACAGCCCCCAGCATGCACTCTGCTAGGGGGAGAGATTGAGGACTGGGAACCTGGGAAAAAGCTGAGGGAGGGAGTGCTACACCATAAAGAGAGGACTGTGCTGGGGGAAGTCAGAGAGAGCCACACTGCCCAGCACCACCAGAGAGAGGGCCATGCTGCTGCCCAGCACCATCATTGAGAGAAAGACTTTGTCATTGCCAGGGTACAGGCGGGCTACACTACTGACCAAAGTCAGCCTGGTCAACCCAGAGGGAGCGAACTTCTAACCAGAGGGATCACTGCTGCATTTTTGCTGGGTCTGGCAGGATGGCCTGTCAGCCATTATCCGTTACTGCTCCTAGGGACTGAGCCATTAGGAAGTGCCTAACCTAATATCCTCTAGGTCTTATTGACCGTTGCAACCTGCTACAAAAAAACTCCCAACGCTGAGCTGCTGCCCGGCCCGAATATAGGGGGGTGACACCATGTTTTACTGCACCAGGTGACACCAACCCTAGTGACGCCACTGGCTGTAACTAGGATAGATTTACAAATCTTACAGAGCAGAAGATATGTATGTCTGCAGAAAGATGGTCTGTGGGTGGTACTACATTGTTCCTCATTGGTTCTCAAATCATCCTAATAGAGACTATTGTATTAATAACTCAGAATTCCGACTTTCAAACTCAGAATTTTGTAAAAAAAATATATATATATATATATATATATATATCAAGCTCAGAAATCTTTGATTTTTTTTTTTTTTAATGATGGCCCCAGGGCTCTTAGATTGTTTTTAACTAATCTCCCAAAAAAAAAAACAGATCTAAAAAAATTTAAAAAAAAATGTGTAGATATTAGTAAAGGTGCTACACATGTCCAATGACAAAGGAAACATTTTCTACTTCTAACTTCTATAAAGGACTGTGTGCTGTCCCAGGTGATATTGTGATCAGATTTGTATGTAGCTGATACTTTGTACATATTTTGTGTCATTTACCTATCAGGCAGCTTCTGGCTTTATCTATGGACATCAATCTGCTGTTGATGATGGAAATAGATACAAATAGACAAAGATTTGGCTGGGCTGATGGAATAGATACAATGTTTCGTTTTTCTTGCTTGTTTTATTGTAAGAATGTGTGAGTGCGGCATAAGTGTTTATTCAGCTCTGCCACCTTGTGGTGATTCGTGGTAGAACAGTTAGGTGTGTGCAGTACAAGGCGATGAATAGGGAATGTATAGAGGCAGAAAGTGGAGATGATCTCCGCAATAAATCTACAATCAGGATGGGAATAAAAGGAAGGTTCGATCCATTCCCCTCCCAGTCTGATCGATCTACAGTACTTCTCTACTAAATATCATTATTATTAGTTTCCCACCCAAGAGCCAGACATAACTGGGTTTAATTTATTTTCTTTATTAAGTAATATTTTATTGTGATAAATTGTATTAATAAAATGCAATTTACAGGCAAACACTTTGTCTTCTTATCACACTCAGACTTGTAATGCAGGTGAATAGTAATGAGGGGAAATGTGATCACAGAACTTCATTCTCTCATCTCTTTTACTTCCAATCTATCTATGCTGATCGTCTACTCACCGCTAGACTCCTACAACCAAATCCATCCCTCCTACATAGACCTCCAATGTCACATCACATTATAATTCATAGTTCAGGACATTATTTACTCTCTTGGCTATTAATAGTCCACGCCTATGATGGATCAGAGTTGCTTCTTTTAAATCTCCCGCCATAATTCTACTGGCCAATAGGAAGATTCAGCCGCATTATCCCGCTAAACCCTACATTGTAGAAGTTCTATTCATAGATCTGCTCATCTTCCTCCAAATCACATCACTTGTGTCGCTTTTTAGGTTCCAAATATTTCCTCCAAACCGGTAAAATCCTCGAAGATTCCTGCCACAAATCCACCAAATAATCCGAAACAATTATTTTCTATTCCCAAACCCAACGGATCTTCTCAGAGCCACCCACTTCTATCTAAGGAGCCGGTGTTCTGTGAAATAACCATACCCGTGAGAAAACCATACCCTCGTCACTTCCGGAGGGTATGGATTTCTCACGGCAGTGTGTTTAACGTTATACTTGCCGCCGTTACATTAAAACAGCTCCTCTGCACTATGAGTGATCTCCGCTCCTCTCCCTCTCACTTCCCTGATCTGGGGTAATAAATATAAAAGCGGATCACGGAGCCGACATTTACATCTCATACACCCGCCGCCGCTTTCATATTTATTAGTCCACATCAGGAAAGTTACAAGGATAGGAGCGGAGATGTCTCATAGTGCAGCCGCGCTGTTTTATGTAACCGCCGCAAGTTTAACATTACTTTCACTACCGTAATAATTTCATACCTTCTGAGCATGCGCACTTGTCATCTTCTCCGCTCTTCCATGATGTTTCCGGCTCTCTGAGCATGCGCACTACTTCGCTGCTCAGCTGTTTCTCACAGGAAGTGACGAGGGTATGGTTTCTTCACGGGGTATGGTTTTTTAACGTTACACCGGACATACATGTTTAGGAGATCTGATTGTATATCTGTACACCTAAGATTGTGATCCGTGTGGGGGACAATGTGCTATAATGACGCCTATCCACCCTAACAGCAAATTAGAGTATTTATATATATTGAATATAATTCTTTATAAGGAACGATGTGATCTCATTACAGGGATTGTTTTTTATTTTCCTTTAATTTTTGCTGAATATTTTCTGGAGATCAGAGATCATTGAATATTAAATACCAAACAAACATCCCCCATCTGAAAAGGAACACAGATCTCAGATCCCCCTTCACACTCCTTGGAAGAAAAATACATTTTATTATCGGAAGAAAACGCCCAGAACTGTGATTGGTGCAATTTTCACATTCTATCATTCAAATTTCCCGCCGGAATTCTATAGAACGTTCCAATTATCTCAGATAGAATAATCCGACACTAAAATCTGATATCTCTTCCTTCGGGAACATCGATCATCCGTCCTCTGAATTGTCGGGCAGTTTATCTAACCAAGAATAATAAATACGTTAGAAATATTAGGCTCAGTTCCAACATAAACGATATATTCTCACTCAGCAGCCAGCTCGGAAAATCGGCTCCATCACCCTGAGTGTTGACTCTACAATCTCCTATACATCAACTGCACAATCAATTCAATGTGTAACATTGTCCTGTTCTTCCATATGTTTGGTAAACGTAAAGCAGATCGAACAATCAGATCGCAGAGTGTATGGGCAGCTAGACATCGCAGCACTCCATTTCTTGGTGAAACAATGATCGGAAGTTCTTCTTGTTACACAATAAATGTGTAGAAATGAGTGTTGGGAGTTGATCAGCCCTTTGTGTGAGAAGGTGGGTGGCCCTGAGAAGGACCTTTGTTGTGATGAGGTGGTTAGGCGGTGGGTGTTGGGGGGAGGGGTTTATCCTCCAAATCCGTAGAGAGTGCGCCCCTGGCGTTTGAGAGCATAGACGACATCCATGGCGGTGACGGTCTTCCTCTTTGCGTGCTCGGTGTAGGTGACGGCATCACGGATGACATTCTCCAGGAAAACCTTGAGCACTCCGCGGGTCTCCTCATAGATGAGTCCGGAGATGCGCTTGACACCCCCTCTGCGGGCCAAACGTCGGATGGCGGGTTTGGTGATGCCCTGGATGTTGTCCCGGAGCACCTTCCTGTGCCGCTTAGCGCCTCCTTTCCCCAGACCCTTTCCTCCTTTACCGCGCCCAGACATGATGATTCTCTGCTACAAAGACAGACTGAGCTCAGCTGTCTGCCCGCCCTCATTATATACAGCCTGAGCGGACCTGATAGAAACCTTTCTGGGAAAGAGGCGGAGTCACACCATTCATTACAGAATAAAGATAATTTTATTCATTTATAAGGCTCCTAAATATTATATTATATTCCGATACATTAATGCAACAACAATACATTTCCAGAAGATTAATTTATTTCTTCTCTTCTTCTTTCTCTTATATTTTCTTTTTATTCCTGGAGATTACATGGAGAACAGGAAACTTTACACATTATACCAGAAACAAAGTAACCAGTTTCAATTGTTAATAGTAATTTCATATTTATAAAGCATTATTGTGAAAAGGAAACAAAGACACATCTTCAGACATTTCACAGGCTGAGCGGACCTGATGGGAGACATGCTGAAAAGGGGGCGGGGTTCAGTCATTTATTACACTGCAGAGCATTTCATTTATTTAGAAGCTTTTAAATATTTTCCTGAATGGAAACGGATGTAATTCATCAGAAGCGCAATCGTTTCTTTATTGATTCATTGCCCGTTTTTTTCTAACATGTCTTGATTATATATACACATACATAGTTTTTTTTTTTCTTAATATACTCAGAAACATGATTAACAGGTTGATGATTTCTAGTGACAAAGAGGGGGCCGATCAGACAGGAAACATTTGTTTCATTGTACATATGTATCTGGCATCAGTGCTACATATTTCAACTATTCCTTTAATTTTTGTTATTTTAGTTTTAATAAGGGGGAAATCTGTAACTGTTACATCTCTGACATGAGGGAACATTAATTATCGGCCAGTTCCACGATGATATACAGATGTGATGATAAAACGTGAAATACTTCTTATCCCATCCTATAGAAAGGTAGAGATCTATGAGAAAAGTAATCTCAGTATCATGTTCTGTATGTAGCAGTGGGGGAGGGGGATTCTGCATTCTGAGGACTTGGAATAAAAGAGAACATATGGAAATGTTTTACATTATTCAATCATCTTCACATTCCATTTCTATTCATCTTCTTGATAATAAAGCATTGATTATTTTTCTCGGATAAATGTCTCATCTGATGATCTCAGGTCTCAGTGTCGGATTTGGCGGTATAATAGGGCTGATTATTTGTAACGTTCTCTACATTTCAGGCGGGCAAATTTGAAAGTAACAATTTGAAATCTGAGCCAATCAGAGCTGTGGACGTTTCATTAATCAGCCAGTAATTTCTGCTGAGGCGTCCAAAAGGAAAAGTGTTCTGAGATCTTTCTCCGCCCCCCCCCCCCCCCTAGAAAATACTTATTCTGTAGTTTTCATTGATCTCTATAGGAAACATGCTCTAGCGGGTCGGATTCTGCATTCTGATGGGTAAAATCAAACCCTAAAACAATAAAATGTAACGATTTTTTTTTTTTTTTATTCCTAAACTACCGCTAAAGGGACCGGTGATTGTTTTCCAGAAGAAGAGGATTCTATGGGAGGAATTTGAAAGATTAACCAATCACACCAAGGTGAAATCTTTAGATATCCAAGTGTCCAATCAGATCTCCCAATGAATGTCCGCATATTTATAGTTAGGAAATGTTCTCAGTACAATTTCCCTGTATTAGAAGTGTGAATAAACAATCTGCGGTTTGGGGCATTTAAACCAATAAATAATTGGCTGCTCGCTGTAGACAATCGGGGATCTCTGTGCTCTCTATAGAGATGTGGGAGACTGAGAAAAGCTTTTGTGCTGCAGTATAAGGATGAGAGAGAATGTAAAGGCGGACATCTAGATTTATGATCTGGCGCCACTCAGAATACATTTACAGACAAACTTATTTAGACCAAAAAATCGCACTAAAACATATTTGGGTTCATAGTATTTGATACATCTGCACCTAGTCCAAATAAAAAAAGTTTCACATAGAAATGAGAGTACAGCTCTGCTGTGATTGTTAGAGGCACAGAATGAGGCTCTTTGTGTGTAGATGTGGGTGGCTCTTAGAAGAGCCTTTGTGTTTGATGAGGAGGGGGATGGGGGAGTTGTTGGGGATTACTTGGTCTTGGCGGCCTTGTGGCTCTCGGTCTTCTTGGGCAGCAGCACGGCCTGGATATTGGGCAGGACTCCTCCCTGGGCGATGGTGACGCCCCCGAGCAGCTTGTTGAGCTCCTCGTCGTTGCGGACAGCCAGCTGGAGGTGTCGGGGGATGATGCGGGTCTTCTTGTTGTCGCGGGCGGCGTTGCCGGCAAGCTCGAGGATTTCTGCGGTGAGATACTCGAGGACAGCGGCGAGATAGACGGGAGCTCCGGCCCCAACCCGCTCGGCATAGTTACCCTTCCTGAGCAGACGGTGAACACGACCGACTGGGAACTGCAGACCAGCCCGGGATGATCGGGTCTTGGCCTTAGCCCGAACCTTTCCTCCTTGTTTACCGCGGCCAGACATTGTGAAATGAGAGAGTCGTCAAACAAGATACCAAATTCCTGCCCCCTTCCTTATATTTATACAGTCACTGCTCTGACGTCACATTCTGTGATTGGTTACAATTGAAGCCACCCAATAGTTATCTGAATTGTTTCTAGACCAATCGGTAAACGAGGAAGGAAATCATTTCACCCCCTCCCCATCACATGACTTAACCCTCCAATAGAAGAGTGAGGAGGAGGAGCAGTGATTTGCATAGGACGCCTATAAAAGCAGCACATGAGGGCGGATCCAGCACTCATTCCCTGCACACAGCGGAGAGAACACATTAACCCTTATCATGCCTGAACCAGCCAAGTCCGCCCCGGCGCCCAAGAAGGGCTCCAAGAAAGCCGTGACCAAGAGCCAGAAGAAGGACGGCAAGAAGCGGAGGAAGAGCAGGAAGGAGAGTTATGCCATCTACGTCTACAAGGTGCTCAAGCAGGTCCACCCCGACACCGGCATCTCTTCCAAGGCCATGAGCATCATGAACTCCTTCGTCAATGACATCTTCGAGCGCATCGCCGGCGAAGCTTCCCGCCTGGCTCATTACAACAAGCGCTCCACCATCACCTCCCGGGAGATACAGACCGCTGTCCGCCTCCTCCTGCCCGGAGAGCTGGCCAAGCACGCCGTCTCCGAGGGCACCAAGGCCGTCACCAAGTACACCAGCGCCAAGTAATACCCCTCCCCCACCCATCACCCCAACAACACACAAAGGCTCTTCTAAGAGCCACCCACAGACATCACAGCAGAGCTCTACTCCGATCTTCATGTGTTTTGTCATTTAGGAAGTTTAATTAATTTTTAGATTATAGAAAATTTTTCTCTTTAAATTATCTTTAGATAAGTACTGTAGATCGCCTAGACTGGGAGGGGAATGGATCGAACCTTCCTTCTATTCCCATCCTGATTCTAGATTTATTGCGGAGATCTATCTCCACTCTATACTATATACTCGCCTCTATACATTCCCTATTCATCGCCTCGTACTGCACACACCTAACTGTTCTACCACGAATCACCACAAGGCGGCAGAGCTGAATAAACATTTATGCCGAACTCACACATTCTTACAATAAAACAAGCAAGAAAAACGAAACATTGTATCTATTCCATCAGCCCAGCCAAATCTTTGTCTATTTGTATCTATTTCCATCATCGATGTCCATAGATAAAGCCATAAGCTGCCTGATAGGTAAAAGACACAAAATATGTACAAAGTATCAGCTACATAAAAATCTGATCACAATATCACCTCGGATAGCACACAGTCCTTTATAGAAGTAGACAATTCTCCAATGAAGTCATTGGACAGCCTGCCATTACAAGGAGGGGGAGGGGACTTCCCCACATTCTGCGCAAAATTCAAAATAAATTACAGCATATAAAACAGCCAAACGTGGCGTTTTGAATGTTTCCAAGCGCAGATGAGGGGTTTTAGACCCCCCAGATCCCTCCACAAGAGTACCTGTAAAATATATATATCTATATATATATATATATATATATATATAGATATATATATATTTTTTTTTAATGTACGAAAATATCGGTTGATATTTACCGATATGCGATGACCAAACTATCGGTATCGGCAATAAAAAAAAAAAAAAACTATAACGGTCGATCACTAGTTTTAAGAACAAAATGTAACAACAGGTATAATTTTTAAGACATTTTGTGTAGTTTGGTGCCTAAAAAGTCCATAAGAGTTCACTGATCAATTTACTATTATATTTGGGATGTGGCACCTTTTTATGCTCGCATTCACAGCACCACCCTGTGAGGAGGCCTTTATTCCCTAGCTCCTTTATTACTAACACTTTAAGTTTTTAATCTGCTAATGATGATTCATCTATAAATGTGTAGATATTAGTAATTGTGTTAAACATGTGGAATGACGTAGGAACATTTTTCTATTTCTAACTTTTATAAAGGACTGTGTGCTGTCCGAGGTGATATTGTGATCAGATTTGTATGTAGCTGATACTTTGTACATATTTTGTGTCATTTACCTATCAGGCAGCTTATGGCTTTATCTATGGACATCGATCTGCTGTTGGTGATGGAAATAGATACAAATAGACAAAAATTTGGCTGATTGAATAGATACAATGTATCGTTTCTCTTGCTTCTCTCCTCCATTGTGTTGTGGGATAAAAGCTCCGCGATCTTCCCAACGTGTGATTTGAGATAAAGTAACAATGTAAGGCGGGAGATTGTGGAGGATGTTTTATTGTAAGAATGTGTGAGTGCGGCATATACATGTTTAGGAGATCTGATTGTAGATTTCCTCACCTAAGATTGTGACCCGGCTGAGGGAACAACATGCTATATATTTATTCAGTTATTATATTTGTTTATATCGTATTTAATGTGAAGGAAGGATGTGATCTCCTTACAGGGACTGGCTGACATTTCCCTCCATCCTTTGATCTCCAGAAGATATTCAGCAGAATTAGAGACAGAGAACTGTGATTGGTGAAATTTTCACATTATATAATTCAAATTTCCCGCCGTAATTCTATGGAACGTTGCAATTATCTCAGATAGAATAATCCGACACTAAAATCTGACATCTCTTCCTTCGGGAACATCGATCAACCGTCCTCTGAATTGTCGGGCAGTTTATCTAACCAAGAATAATAAATACGTTAGAAATATAAATGTCACATTTCTTCCAGTCTTTTCTTTTACTTCACAATCCAGAATTCGCCCTGCTAGAGAAGGTTTCCTATAGAAATTAATGAAAAGTCTACTGAACAAGTATTTTTTTTTGGGGGGGGGAAACGATTAAAGATTTCAGAATGCATTTCTTTAAAATCCTTATAAGAAAGACATTATTGACTGAAGAAGGAAACGCCCACAGCTGTGATTGGCTCAGATTTCAAATTGCTCCTTTTTAAATTTGCCGCCTGAATTGTAAAGAACGTTACAGAGAAATAATCAGCCCTATTATACCGCCAAATCCGACACTGAAACCTGAGATCATCAGATGAGACATTTAACCGAGAAATCTCATCAATTCTTTATTATCAAGAAGATGAATAGAAATGGAATGTGAAGATGATTGAATAATGTAAAACATTTCCATATCTTCTCTTTTATTCCAAGTCCTCAGAATGCAGAATCCCCTCCCCCATTGCTACATACAGAACATGATAGTGAGATGACTTTTCTCATAGAACTCTACCTTTCTATATGATGGGATAGGAAGTATTACACGTTTCATAGAAACCTTCATTAGAGATTTTACCTGAAAATCAAATCTAAACTCTGACACCTTACTGATCACTAAGAAAAAAACGACTTTATAAAGCCAGAAATTATTTCCGATTCAATAAAACATTTCCCGATGATCCTTCCTGGGCAGTTTATAGTAAAATTGTCCTTTAGTGGATTTCACAAAGCATTTCATCTTCACAATTTTTCTAATGTCTCCTATTTCAGGAATGGCGCGCACAGCTTTCCGGGCAGGTTCGGGTTAATCTGTCCCATGTGACCTCTTGCTGGGAAAGCCCCGCCCTACTGAAAGCTGAATCACACAACTCAGTCATTGGCTGATTAGAGCTCTAAGAAATAGTCCAATTAAACCTAAGAAGGCGTGGTCAGCACTAACCAATAAACGCGGAGCGCGGTCTGTATAAATAGACGCCGCACAGCCCGTGTTCTCACACTTCTGTTCCGTCAGGAGATTAGAAGAGTTTCTCCGCCATGGCAAGAACCAAGCAGACCGCTCGTAAGTCCACCGGAGGGAAAGCTCCCCGCAAGCAGCTGGCCACCAAAGCCGCCCGCAAGAGCGCCCCGGCTACCGGCGGAGTCAAGAAGCCTCACCGCTACAGGCCCGGCACCGTGGCTCTCCGGGAGATCCGCCGCTACCAGAAATCCACCGAGCTGCTCATCCGCAAGCTGCCCTTCCAGCGCCTAGTCCGAGAGATCGCCCAGGACTTCAAGACCGACCTGCGCTTCCAGAGCTCCGCCGTCATGGCTCTGCAGGAAGCCTCCGAGGCTTATCTCGTAGGACTCTTCGAGGACACCAACCTCTGCGCCATCCACGCCAAGAGGGTCACCATCATGCCCAAAGACATACAGCTGGCACGCCGCATCCGCGGAGAGAGGGCCTAAATACATTCTTATCTCCACCATACTATCTCTACAAAGCACAAAGGCTCTTTTCAGAGCCACCACATCCGCCTCACAAAGAGCTCCATACTACCTCATCACTCCTACTACATGCTGCCAATCCCCGCTACTACATTTCTACACTTTCCCGGCCATCAGCTTCACTGCA